>NC_142461.1:35490000-36115000 GCF_049115385.1 Moschus berezovskii
TATAATGTCAAGAACTATAAAATAAAATTAACATAGAAAACAAACTTCTAGGATAAACTGCATCAAACAGTGTTAACCTGTTTAACAAAGTCAACAGTGTTTATCTGGTAAAGGAAATGATCCAGGAGAGGCAATCATATTTTTCTTACATCCTTTTCCATTGTCCTGTTACCAAAAAATCAAGTATATATTTATTTCTTTTACAATACATGAATTTTAAAAGGAGAAAATAAACTGTCTGTTCCTAGTCCAAATTTGATGCCATGAAAATTTTGAATATTACTCATCAGTTCAGTTCAGTTCAGTCGCTCAGTCGTGTCCTACTCTTTGCAACCCCATGAATCACAGCACGCCAGGCCTCCCTGTCCATCACCAACTCCCGGAGTTCACTCAAACTCATGTCCATCGAGTCGGTGATGCCATCCAGCCATCTCCTTCTCTGTCGTCCCCTTCTCCTCCCGCCCCCAATCCTTCCCAGCATCAGAGTCTTTTCCAGTGAGTCAACTCCTCGCATGAGGTGGCCAAAGTATTGGAGTTTCAGCTTTAGCATCAGTCCTTCCAATGAACACCCAGGATTGATCTCCTTTAGAATGGACTGGTTGGATTTCCTTGCAGTCCAAGGGACTCTCAAGAGTCTTCTCCAGCACCATAATATTCCACAAATGTGATTATGTTGCAGGAAAGGGGACCCCTTCCAGGGCCCAAAACTGGGCTCTTGTCTAACACTCTGAAAAGAATTGTCCGAGGAGACACGTGCTGACAAAGGAAGAGATTTTATTGAGAAAGGGCACCCAGGTGGAGAGCAGTAGGGTAAGGGAACCCAGGAGAACTGCTCTGCCACGTGGCTCACAGTATCAGGTTTTATGGTGATGGGATTAGTTTCCGGGTGGTCTTTGGCCAATCTTTTTAATTCAGAGTCCTTCCTGGTGATGCATGCATCGCTCAGACAAGATGGATGCTAGTGAGAGGGATTCTGGGAAGTGGACAGACACCAAGTGTCTCCTTTCGACCTTTCCCAAACTCTTCCGGTTGGTGGTGGCTTATTAGTTCCCTGTTCCTTATCAGGATCTCCTGTCATAAAACAGCTCGTGCAAGTGGTTACTATGGTGCCTGTCCAGGGTGGGCGGTTTCAATCAGTGTGCTTCCCCTAACAATTACTTCCATGATTTCCCACTTGGTAGGGTGGGGAGAAAAGAGGAAAAAAAACTCTAAAGGAGTTATTTATTACTAAAGTGATAGCTATGAAGCCACTTCAAATTTTTGATGTAGGGAGATTTTTATACCCAAATTGTCATTATTTTTAGATTGAAAAGAGCTGGGTAACTCTGGGCAAGTGACTTAAATATAAAAACCTATGTTGTGAAGAAATATAAAAACTTATGTTCAGCAGTTTTTCACTGAAGACTGTTGTGAGGGATAACCAATGAAGACTATTGTGAGGGATAACCAATAAAGTGGACAACTTTCTCAAAAGTTTTACCTTCAAAAATGACTTCAGTGTGAGCAGCCTGTGCCCTTCTCCTGGCCCTGTGTTCCACTGACTTTGTGACCTCTTATTGCTGTTGACCAGTCACTAAGTTGTGACCTTGTAAGTACACTTAATCTCAGAGCCTCCAAGTCCTTCATCTGTGCAATGACAATTAACATTCTTCCTTCTGTGGTAAAGAACCCAACTGTAATGCAGGAGACTCGGGTTGGATCCCAGGGTCGGGAAGATCCACTGGAAAAGGAAACAGCAACCCACTTCAATATTCTTATTTGGATGATCCCATGGACAGGGAAGCTTGGTAGGCTATAGTCCATGGGGTTGTAAAGAGTCAGATACATCTGAACACACACACACACACTTCCTTCCATGGGGTTGTCTTTTGGGCCAAACATTATTTCATATGTGAAGTCATTTTATAAGCTATATAAAAGTGAAAGATGATACTACATCAGGTCCAGCTTGCTTCTCACCTAGTACTTTTGCTTTTAAGGCCTTAAAACAATGTAGAAATAATAAATTGGGCAATATTTGTGCAATGTTTAATGTCCACCTCAGTTCAGTTCAGTCTCTCAGTCGTGTCCGACTCTTTGCAACCCCATGAATCACAGCACACCAGGCCTCCCTGTCCATCACCAAATCCCGGAGTTCACTCAAACTCATGTCCACCAAGTCGGTGATGCCATCCAGCCATCTCATTCTCTGTCAGCTCTGGGTTACAGACTCTATGAAAGCAAAGACCATATCTGCCTTAAAAAAAAAATCAGTTTTCTATTACTTAACAAAGTACCTGGCTGGCACTTAGTATCTGTTCAATAAATAGTCGAATAAGTGAATGAATGAATAAAATCAGGTTACTTTTCCCTCTGTGTTTCTCTATGCTTTTCTGGTAATGTACAAGTCAACTGAAACAGGTGAAAGAGTTTGTTTAGGAAAACAAAAATCACCACATCTCCTAGACTTTAAAGCAGTAATTACTTGACGGCAGGGATGGGGGTTCAAAAATCTTTCCCCAACACCCCCTGGGCTCAGAGGAATTCCAAGGCCATAATCCACTGAAGCCGCCATACCTCAGTTGTGCAGTAAAACTCTTTACAGGATTAGTTTTGTCCTGCAGCCTAATGGGTTTTTGGAGCGTCAGGAGCATCTTCTTCAGATTTTTTTTTTAAGGTCAGCCAGAATGGCAACCCACTCCAGTGTTCTTGCCTGGAGAATCCCAGGGACGGGGGAGCTGGTGGGCTTCCGTCTATGGGGTCACACAGAGTCGGACACGACTGAAGTGACTTAGCAGCAGCAGCAGCAGCAGACAATTCAGAAAAGGTATTGACTTTAAAGGGATAAGACCCCAAGCCCAAAATATCTTTTTGATACGCAAAACTCACTGTTTCTTTTTTTAAAAACTTATAACACGTATTTAAATATCAATAGGATACTGGGACAATTTGTGTTAACAAATCAAACCAAACCAAATCAAAACTAGATAGGTTTTTCTTGCCTTTGCTTCATGTGGAGATTGAGGTGGACTGATCCATACTTATGACTACACTTTGGCAATTTTGCAAAGTAGTTTGATCCTAGTTCATTATTTCGGCATTATCCTTTCATTACATTTCTTTGACTTTATAAGCATCTTTCTCTGTACTTCACATGAAGGGTATATAGGAAATTCTAAAATTAAATAATGAGAGGTCCAAATTCTAGCTCCAGGTGATAAAGTCTTAAAACTACTGGATTTTCTTTTCTTTTTTTAACAAAGGGCAAGCAATGACTTTTTGAGAGCTAAGAGTTAGTGAAGACTGCTTGGGAAACATTCCAAGCTTAAAGACTTGCTCAAAATGCACTCCTCTTGAAAAAGAAAAACAAACCTGATTTTCCTTCAGTTGGATATTCCATAAGTCTGGTGATAGGAAGAAAGTTGTTAGAATTCAATGTGGGAGAGTGCCAGTGAGAGAAGCATGAAGGAATGTAACCGCCTTTACTTTGATTCCCTGTTTCTTCCTCCCCCGTGTTTGGGTACGGAATTCATGCAGATTTAATCAGCTATATTTGTGGTTTTTATTCATTCTGTCACCAGATGGTGCCCCAATGCATGATGGTTCTGTGCGTAGCCCTCTTCTCCTGGCAATCAAAGAGCTGTGGTCTTACTAGAACTCATAGTTAAGAGCAAGACAGAGTTACTAAATAGAAGGTGGGTTTTTATTTCCCATCAGCCTGTCTATATTTATGTCTGTCTTTGCAGTGTAGTGTGGTTTTTTCTCAGTCCCTAAGACAGTTTTATTTTGTCCCAATGCATTATTAAATATTACTTTGTGGTACTACAGTTTAACATTTGTTTCAAATTGTAATAAGTATTCTCTAATTTTTGCACCCTCCTAAGATATGGTTTAATAGGCTAAGATATGGTTTAATGACAACAGATGCCTTATTAGATGAGTCATGGGAATTCTGAATTATTAAAGATGAATATGGGAAAATGAAACTTGAGTAAAAGAATGACATATCAGAGTTTATTAGGACTGTCAAAACTTTTTTAAGGAATCATTATACCAATAATTTTTGCTGATATTATAAAATATAGGGTACACTCATTAACAGAAATGTGATTATAAAAATAAAACGGAACAAAACAAATGAAAAAAATTATAAAGTAAATAGCAAAGAAAATATTTCAAATCAAATAAATTACCAGATTTTGATGTAAGACCTAGCTTGATTCACATAAGGAAAAAAACACTATACAAAGGGACTTTCTGTTCTCTGAGCTATTCAGTCTTATACTCTGTCTGATTCCTTTGTCAAAGCTGTTATATCATAAGCAGCAGTCATAGGTCTCATATATTTTAGGTCAATTCTTATTTCAGATATTATGCCCCATAGTTTCTTAAGTATATACACTTGCAGTGAGTAATTCACCCTCCCCCATTTTATTTTTTATCCTTTTTTTTTTTTTGCCATGCCATGTGGCAGGCAGGATCTTAGTTCTGTGACGGGGATCCAACCTGCACCTCTTGCAGTGGACGCACTGAGTACTGACCACCAGAGAAGTCCCCAAAAGCCTCTTGATAAGCCCTTTTTCCTTTATTGTCTTACATCTTCTCTTATTTTCTTTCCTTTCTCAGCAAGTATTCTGTATAGGGATTCCCTGATGGCTCAGTGGTAAAGAATCCAACTGCCAGTACAGGAGACTCAGGTTTGGTCCCTGGGTTGGGAAGATACCCTGGAGAAGGAAAAGGCAACTCATGCCAGTATTATCTTATTTGGGAAATTCATGGACAGAGGAAACTTGTGGTCTACAGTCCCTGGGATTGCAAAAGAATCAGCCAAGACTAGTGATTAAACAACAACAACAACATTCTGTACAGAATTCTGATTACAGCTCCTGCATTTCTACTCAACACAACACACTCTGAATATACAGTTTTCTTTTCCCTTTGCCTTTCACAATCATAAAGAATCTTAAGAAAAAATTTAACGGCAATAACTTAGATTGTAATATAACTTCCTTTCTTAATATTTTTGAAACTATATCAAGGACTACTATAGGAATCATTGAGCCTTCATAGTATTTTCATGCTCCTTAATCATTGCCTGTCTTCCCACATTTCAGGAGCTGGACCCTCAATCTTCAGTCTAATCCACCTGAATTGAAAACACCAATTCAGTGGCTGCATTTTGATATCATATTTTTGGTAGTAATCCAAATTTCAGTGACTTTTGACTGCAAAGTATAGGAAATATTAGTTTGATCATTTCTTTTTGTGAAAACATTCTTAAAACTGAGTCCATAGAGAGAAAGTCAACTCATTGGAAAAGACCATGATGCTGGGAAAGATGAAGGCAAGAGAAGGGGGTGACAGAGGATGAGATGGTTGAATGGCATCATCGACCCAATGGACATGAATTTGAGCAAACTCTGGGAGATGGTAAAGGATAGGAAAGCCTGGTGTGCTGCAGTCCATGGGATTGCCAAGAGTTAGACATGACTTAGCAACTGAACAACAACAACATGTAGAGAAAATGGGTGCAATGCAAGACGTAATAGCTTCTCTTTAATTTTCCTCCTTTGGAAGGAGGGTGGTTCCTGTGATAAAGCATTATCTTTGAAGGTCACAAAGAATTCTAAGATAGCCTGGATAGCAATGGTTTATGTAGTGTAAGAATTTCCCCTCTTTAATATGGATTAAGCTACATCACTGTGAAGTCAAGTGAGCCTTAGGAAGCATCACTATGAACAAAGCTAGTGGAGGTGACGGAATTCCAGTTAAGCTATTTCAAATCCTGAAAGATGATGCTATGAAAGTGCTACACTCAGTATGCCAGCAAATTGGGAAAACTCAGCAGTGGCCACAGGACTGGAAGAGGTCAGTTTTCATTCCAGTCCCAAAGAAAGGCAATGCCAAAGAATGCTCAAACTACCACACAATTGCACTCATCTCACAAGCTAGTAAAGTAATGCTCAAAATTCTCCAAACCAGGTTTCAGCAATACATGAACTGTGAACTTCCAGATGTTCAAGCAGGTTTTAGAAAAGGCAGAGGAACCAGAGATCAAATTGCCAACATCTGCTGGATCATCGAAAAAGCAAGAGAGTTTCAGAAAAACATATATTTCTGCTTTATTGACTATGCCAAAACCTTTGACTGTGTGGATCACAATAAACTGTGGAAAATTCTGAAAGAGATGGGAATACCAGACCACCTGACCCATCTCTTGAGAAATCTGTATGCAGGTCAGGAAGCAACAGTTAGAACTGGACATGGAACAACAGACTGGTTCTAAATAGGAAAAGGAGTACATCAAGGGTGTATATTGTCACCCTGCTTATTTAATTTATATGCAGAGTACATTAAGAGAAATTCTGGGCTTAATCAAGCACAAGGTGGAATCAAGATTGCTGGGAGAAATATCAATAACCTTAGATATACAGATGACACTACCCTTATGGCAGAAAGTGAAGAACTAAAGAGCCTCTTGATGAAAGTGAAAGAGGAGAGTGAAAAATTTGGCTTAAAGCTCAACATTCAGAAAACTAAGATCATGGCATCCGGTCCCGTCACTTCATGGCAAATAGATGGGGAAACAGTGGAAACAGTGGCTGACTATTTTTCTGGGCTCCAAAATCACTGTAGATGGTGATTGCAGCCATGAAATTCAAAGACACTTACTCCTTGGAAGGAAAGTTATGACCAACCTAGATAGCATATTAAAAAGCAGAGACATTACTTTGCCAACAAAGGTCCATCTAGTCAAGGCTATGGTTTTTCCAGTGGTCATGTATGGATGTGAGAGTTGGACTATAAAGAAAGCTGAGCACTGAAGAATTGATGCTTTTGAACTGTGGTGTTGGAGAAGACTCTTGAGAGTCCCTTGGACTGCAAGGAGATCCAACCAGTCCATCCTAAAGGAGATCAGTCCTGGGTGTTCATTGGTAGGACTGATTTTGAAGCTGAAACTCCAGTACTTTGTCCACCTGATGCAAAGAGCTGACTCATTGGAAAAGACCCTGATGCTGGGAAAGATTGAGGGCAGGAGAAGGGTACGACAGAGGATGAGATGATTGGATGGCATCACCGACTACTCAATGGACATTGTTTTGGGTGGACTCCTGGATTTGGTTATGGACAGGGAGACCTGGTGTGCTGTGGTTCATGGGGTCGCAAAGAATCAGAACTGACTGAGTGACTGAACTGAACTGAACTGAATGGCTTAGTGAAAGAATCATCAAACCTTGAGTGTACTTTGATATGTACTAGGCAATGGTGATAACACCAAAGTCTCATTTAGGAGTCAGGTAAAAATGAACAATGAATTAAAAAATCTTTCAGAATATAGTATTTTTAATTCTTTTATTGAATAAAAGGGCAAGAGGAAGCCTAAAGAAGCTGTTTCTGAATTAAGATAGCAAGAATGAATGTGTTTGGCAGTAGTAAATAACATACAAATATCACTTATGGCAAATAATTATAACTAATAATGTAACTAAAAGGATTCGAAAATTTTGTAAGTATTAAGGACATAGAGACTTCCCTGGCGGTCCAGTGGTTAAAAATCTGCCTTGCAATGCATAGGACGTGGGTTCAGTCTCTGGTCAGGAAACTAAGATCCCACATGCCTGGAGCAACTAAGCCCATGTGCTTCAACTACTGAGGCCACATGCTCTGAAGCCTGTGTGCCACAACTAGGGAGCCCACATGCCACAACTATGAAAGCCTGCACTCTCTGGGGCCCATGTGCAGAAACTAAGGCCCGAGCAGCCAAATTAATAATTTTTCAAATGACATAAATAACCTGTTGTTGACTGCAGTGAATTCAAAAGATATAGATAGAGCACAGATGTTCCATTATGAGTTGCTATCATTTTGAAACATTATTTTAAGATTCTATGTTTGTGCACATGCGTGTGTGTGTGTATGTGCCTGTGTGTGCAGGGTTTCCTTCTGACAGAGGAAAGAATTTTGAGAACTCAAATGTCATTAAATAGTAGCTTCCCTCAGTTCCTCAGTGAAAACCAGCTTGGGCCAATAAGGAAGTCACATGAGGTGACACCATGGGGAGAGGAACAGAAGGATTAAATAAATCCCAACAACCCATCTATTCCCAAACTGTCACTTACAACTAGGATAAACAGTGAATAAGTTCTTACAAGAAGTATAAGCTAAATTATCACTCTGAATAAATGGCAGACTCTAACCTCAAGAAAATGGCAACCCACTCCAGTCATCTTGGAATGGACAGAGGATCTTGGTGGGATACAGTCTGTGGTGCCACAAAGAGTTGGACATGACTGAGTGATTAAACAACCTCAGTTAAATTTCATTGAACTGGGTTATTGGGGAAATGAGGGAGGGATGAGTTTAAACTGCTCCTAAAATAGTTCAGTATCTAGTTTCACTATTTCCTGGCCACTCAGACTTCATCTGGTGAATATTCAAAGGAAAAAGACAAAACAAAACACTGATGCTTGCTGATCTGGGGCTTCCCACATGGTGCTAGTGTTAAAGAATCTACCTGCCAATTCAGGAGACATAGGAGATGTGGGTTCCATCCCTAGGTCAAGAAGAACCCCTGGAGTAGGAATGGCAACCCACTCCAGTATTCTTGCCTGGAAAAGTTCATGAACACGGTCCATAAAGTTGCAAAGAGTTGGACATGACAGCAACTGAGCACATCAACATTGCTGATCTATGTGATATTTTCAAAAATATCTGTCTCTTCCTGACTTGAAGATATATCATGAAAATGTGATATTTTGCATCCAAAGATCAAATTTTCTTAGAACATTTTCAGGTATGACCACTGCTTTCATAGACATGAAAATTGTCACCCAGAAGAGATTTTCTACATGTATATACATTTTAAAAGTACAGTAATACTATTGAGTTTATGATTAAAAAAAACCCAACAGAACACTGACTGACCCATCCAAAGTCATTGCACTTCCCTATACCCTAAGGCAACCATTGACAACATGTTAAGCTATATATTCCAGTATTTAATTCTATAATTCTAAGTAATACACTTTTTGGTATTCCTTGATTCTTTAATTTTAAATACCATCTATGAACTTCCCATTATGAAAAAAGAGAACTTATTTCTGTACAGCCCTGCTCTGTCACCCTGGACACACTCCCTCTGACACCCTCTTACACACTCTTCAGTCTTATTTTTATAATAGAGATATTTCACTATTTGGACTTAAATATTCAAAGTTTATGTTATCAATAAGAATATGTAAAATAATTTAGAGATGATCAATACTGTGATAATTGCATTTTGCTTCTTATAGAACTTTGCATTTTTCTTACAGTTTATATTTGTTTTTGTTTCTTTAGTTTCCTATGTACCAACTGTTAATTTACTTCCTAACTTTCTAAAAGCAAGAGAGTTCCAGAAAACCATCTATTTCTGCTTTATTGACTATGCCAAAGCCTTTGACTGTGTGGATCACAATAAACTGTGGAAAATTCTGAAAGAGATGGGAATACCAGACCACCTGACCTGCCTCTTGAGAAACCTGTATGCAGGTCAGGAAGCAACAGTTAGAACTGGACATGGAACAACAGACTGGTTCCAAATAGGAAAAGGAGTATGTCAAGGCTGTATATTGTCACCTTGCTTATTTAACTTATATGCAGAGTACATCATGAGGAACGCTGGGCTGGAAGAAGCACGAGCTAGAATCAAGATTGCTGGGAGAAATATCAATAACCTCAGATATGCAGATGACACCACCCTTATGGCAGAAAGTGAAGAGGAACTCAAAAGCCTCTTGTTGAAAGTGAAAGAGGAGAGTGAAAAGGTTGGCTTGAAGCTCAACATTCAGAAAAGAAGATCATGGCATCTGGTCCCATCACTTCATGGGAAATAGATGGGGAAACAGTGGAAACAGTGGCAGACTTTATTTTTTTGGGCTCCAAAATCACTACGGATGCTGATTGCAGCCATGAAATTAAGTGATGCTTACTCCTTGGTAGGAAAGTTGTGACCAACCTAGATAGTATATTAAAAAGAAGAGACATTACTTTGCCAACAAAAGTCTGTCTAGTCAAGGCTGTGTTTTCTCCAGTGGTCATGTATGGATGTGAGAGTTGGACTGTGAAGAAAGCTGATCGCTGAAGAATTGATTCTTTTGAACTGTGGTGCTGGAGAAGACTCTTGAGAGTCCCTTGTACTGCAAGGAGATCCAACCAGTCCATTCTAAAGAAGATCAATCCTGGGTGTTCATTGGAAGGACTGATGCTAAAGCTGAAACTCCAATACTTTGGCCACCTCATGCGAAGAGTTGACTCACTGGAAAAGACTCAGATGCTGGGAAGGATTGGGGGTGAGAGGAGAAGGGGATGACAGAGAATGAGATGACTGGATGGCATCATCGACTCGATGGACATGAGTTTGAGTGAATTCTGGGAGTTGGTGATGGACAGGGAGGTCTGGCCTGCTGTGATTCATGGGGTCGCAAAGAGTTGGACATGACTGAGCGACTGAACTGAACTGACTGAACTTTCTAACAAAACTAAAATTCTCCACTTTATATACTTTGAAAATCAACTATCATTTTGTTGTTTAAGTTCTGTCATTTTGGACCCTTGTTTTATTCAGTCACAATCTAGAAATTTCATCTCTTGGCCTTCAATGCCACTATCATCCTGAGGCTTAATATTCTAAGATTTTCCTACACCTTTTTCTTGGTTTTCTTCCTCATGTTGCTGGAAAATGGCATCCAACAACTTCTTAAGAAAGATTCATAAGAGATAAACTTCTTGAGTTGATGCTTAAAAAATGTTTCCATTCTTCTCTCACCTTTGATTAATTGTTGGCCTAAGTACAGTCTTCCCTGGTAGTTCAGATGTTAAAAAATGTGCCTACAGCCCAGGTTTGATCCCAGAGTCTGGAAGATCCCCTAGTAAAGGAAATGGCAATCCATTCCAGTATTTTTGCCTCAAAAATCCCATGGTTGGAGCAACCTGGCAGGCTACAGTCCATGGGGTTGTAAAGAGTTGGACATGACTGAGCAACTTCACTTTCTTTCTTTCTTTTGGCCTAAGTATAGACTGGTCTTCCCTGGTGGCTCAGATGGTAAAGGATCGGCTTGCAGTGCAGGTGATCCGGGTTCCATCCCTGGATTGGGAAGATCCCCTGGAAAAAGAAATGGCAACCCACTCCAGTATTCTTGCCTGGAGAATTCCATGGACAGAGAAGCTTGGTGGGCTACAGTCCATGGGGTCACAAAGAGTCAGACACGACTGAGTGACTAATACTAAATAACTAAGTATAAACTTAAATGTTGAAAATAATTTTTCTTCAAAACTTGAAAAGCATATGTATTTCAGAGGGATCCCCTTAGTATAAGTTTTATTTTAATCATTGTATGGGCTCTTGAGAGTCATTTCAATCTAGGAATTCACATTACATGCACATCTTGGAGGTACTGTGGGTCTGACTCTAGACCATCCAATAAAGTAAAATTACAATAATTCAAGTTGTTTGATATATTTGGTTTCCAAGTGCATATAAAAGTTACATTTACACTAGACTATAATCTATGAAGTGTGCAGTCACATTATGTCTAAAACAGCAATGTACATATCTTACTTAAAAATAATGTTATTGGGGAGATGGAGCCAATCAACTTGCTTGATGGAAGGTTACCACAAAATTCAACTTGTAAAAAAAACTGCAGTATCTGCAAAGGTCAATAAAACAAAATGCAATAAAATAAGATACACTTGCATTTAGTTCTGGGAAATTATCTACAGTTTTAATTCATTTTTTCTCATCAAAACTCCAATTTTTGAAAGTTATATCTCCTCGACTTTCTTTTTTTAAATAAATATCTGTGGGTTTTTTAAAAAATTATTTCTTTATTTCTGGCTCTGCTGGGTCTTCATTGCTGCACGAGCTTTTCTCTAGTTGCAGCAAGCAGGGGCTACTCTCCAGTTTCGGTGCACAGGCTTCTCGTTGCGGTGGCTTCTATAGTTGCAGAGCATGGGCTCTAGGGCACATGGGTTTCGTAACTGTGGTTCCTGGGCTCTAGAGCACAGGTTTAGTAGTTCTGGTGCATGGGCTTAGTTGCTCCTCAGCATGTGGGATCTTTCCAGATCAGGAATCAAACCCATGTCTGCTACACTAGCAGGCAGACTCTTTACCAGCAAGCTACCAGGGAAGCCCCTCTCTTAGATTTTCTATCCAATCTTCTTACTTTTATTTTTCTAATTTTATTTTCACAAACAATTTCTGTTATCATATGTTATCATTTTCAATATTTTATGAATTTTATTTGTCTTTAAAAGCTATCGGATATTTTTCTCAATTTATGAATATAATGGGTAATACACTTTTGTATGTTTTCCTTAGATCCTATTTTGTCTGTGCTTTTGCTTGTTTTGGACTCTGCTTTTCATATTTGGGACTTTTCTTAAGTGTCTAATGATCCTTCGATGTTTATGTTAAATTAATTAACATGAAATTGCTATTTTCTAGGCTAAAGATGGTTGAGTATTGACAATTTCATATGATTTAATTGAGTAAAGTCTTAAAAGGCTGAACCACTAGATGCAGGTGCTGGGAGTTATTGAGAGTTTGATAATTTTCAGACCTTATTTGATGTTCTTTTAACCTTATTTCCACTCTCAGTTGTGCCTGATTCCTCAAGTATGGAGCCTGTCTTGTGCAATTTCTCAAGTATGTAAATCTCCAGGCTACCTCTGGAATAAAAAAACTTTCACCACTCATTTTTGTAGGAACACAAAATCGTGAAAGGACAATTTGACCACATCATTGAGAGTTCTGTTACAGAACCAGACCTAGACTCCAGATCTATGATTCAACATACCTCTCGCTACAAACAATTATGCTTTCCTCCTCATTATACAAATGAGTGAATGTTTAAAGAACTAACCTCTACTCCTTTAAATAATTCAGTAGTGTCAAAAGATTATAGAAAATTCATTTCCTGGCTCATTGTTTGTATAAAGTGTTTTCCATTGTTGTCCCAATACACATATATATATATATGTTGTCCCAGTACATATATATGTATATATATACACATACACACTCCCCTGGTGAATGAGGAAGTATTTAAAATTTCACAGTTACTGTAGCTAAAAATAGACAGTCATTATTTTTATATGTGGAATTAATATTTGTAACCTAGAGAAGAGATCTGTACTGGGTCAGAGATGAAAGTGTTTTCCTTCTTAAGAAAAAGTACAGAATAAAATGAACTTCACCAATGCTATGCTCTTCTCATCCTTATCCATATTCCACCTTTTTTCTTTTATTATAATGATGACATAACTTACTGAGATAATACAAATTTCATGATTTAAAATCAATCAGTAAAGGAAGTATAAAAAAATAGTGACAAATCATTTGAAGCATCAAAACACAAATGTAGGCACTGTTACCACTTTGCAAATCTAATTCCAGGTGTCCCTTAGGAATATAGACAGAAAAACGAAGAAAGGGGATTTGACAAAATAATTTGATAATAAAGGAATATTCAAGTAAAATTTAATTTAACTATACTTGGAAGGAATTTAATAGAAAAAATAGGAAATCAGGTTAAAACCATAGTACTTACTGAACTTCAGATAAATATGGCTTCTTAATACAAAATATTAAGGAGGAACTTATTTAAGCTTGGGCTTTAGTTTCACTCAATATAAATAATTTCACTCAGTATAAATTGGCTCCCTGTTATAAAGATTCCCGTGCTCTTCAGAGGCTAGCCTTTTAAATAATAGTTAAAAGTTATGGAACTCTGAAATAAAAATGCTACATTTAAGTCCTATCTCTATATCACTCAATACCTATATGTTGCTCTGTTTAGTCACTCAGTCGTGTCCAACTCTTTGCAACCTCATGGACTGTAGCCCACGAGACTCCTCTATCCATGGGGATTCTCCAGGCAAGAATACTGGAGTGGGTTGCCATGTCATCCTCCAGGGGATCTTCCTAACCCAGAGATCCAAAGCAGGTCTCCCACATTGCGGGTGGATTCTTTACCATCTGAGCCACCAGGGAAACTCCAATAGCTATAAATATTTGGGCATATTTCTTTCTTTCTTTTTTTTTTTGGCATTCTGTATCATTTTTAAAAAAATTTAATTGGAGAATAATTGCTTTACAGTAATTGTATTGGCTTCTTCCATACAACAGTGTGAATCAGCCATAAGTATACATATATCCCCTTCCTCTTGAACCTCTCCCATCTTCCACCCCATCCCACTCCTCTAGGTAGTCACAGAGTACCATGTTGAACTCCCTGGGTTATGCAACAACTTCCTATTAGCTATCTATTTTACATATGATAATGTATATGCTTCAGTGCTACTCTTTCAATTCATCCCACCCTCTCCTTTCCTTATTGTGTCCAGTTTGTTCTCTATGTCTGCATTTCTAATCCTGCCCTGAAAGTAGGTTCATCAGTACCATTTTTCTAGACTCCATATATATGTATTAATACATGACATTTGTTTTTATCTTTCTGACCCATTTCACTCTGTATAACAGGCTTTAGGTTTATCCACCTCACTAGAATAAGGAACTAAAATTCATTCATTTTTTATGGTTGAATAATATTCTATTGTGTGTATATACCACAACTTCTTTACCCATTCACATGTTGATGGATATTTAGGTTGCTTCCATGTTCCAGCTATTGTAAATAGTGCTGCGATGAACACTGGGGTACATGTGTCTTTTCAGTTTGGGTTTTTCAGCGTATATGCCCAGCAGTGGGATTACTGGATCATATGGTAGTTTTATTCCTAGTTTTATAAGGAATCTCCTCCATACTGTTCACAGTGGATGTATCAATTTGTGTTCCCACCAACAGTGCAAGAGGGTTCCCTTTTTTCCACACACTTTCCAGCATTTATCACCTGTAGATTTTTTGATGATGGCCATTGTTTTGATTTGTATTTCTCTAATAATGAATGATGTTGAGCATCTTTTCATGTGTTTGTTGGCCTTCAGTATGTCTTCTTTGGAGAAATATCTGTTTAGGTCTTCTGTCCACTTTTTTTGACTGGGTTGTTTGTTTTTCTGTTATTGAGCTGCATGAGCTGCTTATATATTTTGGAGATTAATCCTTTCTTAGTTGTTTCATTTGCAATTGGTTTCTCCATTTGGACATATTTCTTAAGCTCTGCGTACCTCAGCTGTTCTCAACTGTATAACAGTAAGAGTAATAGCAGGTACCTCAAAAGGGCTTTGTGAGAACTGAGTCCTTAGAACACTTAAAAAAATGAGTGCACTTTCTGCAAGTATTAAATATTATTATGCATTCTTCCCCTTCAAATTCCTTTAGTCCGATTCTTGCTGGTTATGTTATTTTTCATTTATCACATTTGTATAATATTAATTTTCTATTTTGTTATCTTAATTTTATCATATTTAATATGGAGATACATGTAAATTAATTCAATCTGCAAACCAATTATTTTGCTGTAGTATCTTCATTTCTAAATTCTTTGATTTTATTTTATAGATGATTAGTTCCTTTAAACCCTAAACAGCTCATAATCCCTCTCCAGTCTAATGGATCCAGTCCAAACTCTGTCATCTAACCCTTTATAACGTCTGTAGCCTTGTCTGTCAACATGCGCTATGCTCACCCAGTGCTCTTCATGTCCTTTGTTTCCAATATGTTTTCTTTTCATGGACATGCCAGGTTCTTTAGAGCCTTCATGCCTTGGCAAATGAAGTTGAGGTTACTTTTGGAATACCATTCTTTTCCAGCCTGTTTGGCAACTATCTACTTAACTTGAAACATAAACTTTCCCCATTTCAATAAGTGACATCACAGTAATTCCAATCTCTTAGTCCCTAAACCTAGGCGATGTCCTATTTCTCTTTCTACTTCATTCCCCATAGCTAATCCATCAGTGAATTCTGTCACTTCAACAGAATACAGGTCTTTCGTCTCTTTAGGTAGGTTAATTCCTAGGTACTTTATTCTTTTTGTTGCAATGGTGAATAGGATTGTTTCTTTAATTTCTCTTTCTGATTTTTCATTATTAGTATATAGGGATGCAAGGGATTTCTGTGTATTTCAGAAACAATTTTTTTTTTTTTACAAAAATTTTAAATGTATCAATGACTTTGAGTTGGGAACTTTAAATTCTTAGATTTGTGAGTTATTTTTACTTAATTATATTTATGAAAAGTCCTTTGTTATTTAAAAGTTGTCTTTGTTCTTTGTGAAATAACAGCCACTTTTTTTTTACACACCTAGGGTTTTTCCTAGAGCAGGTTCTTCTGATATTTTCAAATGATGAGAAAGGAAGGAGGAAAATTAAAATGAAAAGAATAGGAAAGGAAGAAAGAAAAGAAGAAAGAATGAAAGAAAGGGAGAAAAAATATAATGCAAGTAAACATTTCCAATCACTAAAATAAAAGTTGAAGGTTAATACTCTAGTAGCAATACTACTTTTCCCAGCATTTTTACCAATAATAATCGCAACAATAGCCATGTATTGAACATTTACCATAGGCCAGGCTCAGGAAAGTATTTTACAAGTGTCTTCTCATTTAATATCCAAGCTACAATTTAGCACTGGTGGTACAAGATGTTAAGTAACTTGGTTTAGGTCACCCAGTTAGTAGGTGGTATTATCAAAATCTACTAGCTAGGTGACTACTAGGTCTTCTGATCTGATACTCTGACACTACCCGAAATACTTTTTACAGTATTTCTCATCATTAAATAATGAATAAAAATGCAAAAATATCCTTCAAGGTTGAGTTAAGAAACTGGAAATACTTGTGGTTATGTATTTTGTTTCCTCCATTGAAAAATAGATTGCGTTTCACAGTTTTAAATCATAACAATTCCATTAGCATTCAGCTTTTGCTGTGAAGGGTTTGGATCTTTGCCATAATATGCCCTTTAAAGTGAAATTTGGCCAAGTTGTAGCCTAGGAGCAATAGTGGGGCAGAATTGATCTATTAAAATGAAATCGCCAGACTTGAGTGGTCTAGCAACCATAACATATTACGCTGACTACATAGATTCCAAAGTTCCTTTTAATGCCAATAAAGCACTAATTTTTCATGTTCAAAGATTTTCACAATAGTTTACCTAATTTCTTTCACTTATTTTGGAAGTATGTAATAATACCAGCTTGTGAACCACAGGTAGAAAAATAGGCTTACTTCACATCCCCAAAATCTCTACCTAACCCACAATTATAAGAATTTAAGATAGGGAATATGTAGACTGAAGTGTAGCTTATGGAATTACTGCCTTATTTGGCAATTTAGGATTCTTGGTTATAAGTGACAGGAACTCAGAAGAACTTGGGTACAAAATAAATGCATTGATTCCTGTACATGTAAATGTGGGGGATATTTGCTTTGAGGTATGCCTGAATACAGATTATTTAACAATATTGTCAGAAACATGATTCACTTTAGCCCTCAACTCTATTTTCTCTGTGTTTTCCTAATGTCTATGAAGGCAATATTCAAATGATGGAAGGATGGTAAATATTCTGAATTTCAGTCCAGTTCAGTTGCTCACTTGTGTCCAGCTCTTTGTGACCCCATGGACTACAGCACCCCAGGCTTCCCTTTCCATCACTAACTCCCGGAGCCTACTCAAGCTCATGTCCATCGCATTGGTGATGCCATCCAACCATCTCATCCTCTGTTGTCCCCTTCTCCTCCCACCTTCATTCAATCTTTCCCGCCATCAGGGTCTTTTCCAGTGAGTTAGCTCTTCGCATCAGTTGGCCAAAGTATTGGAGTTTCAGCTTCAACATCAGGCTTTCCAATGAATATTCAGGACTGGTTTCCTTTAGGATTGATTGGTTGAATCTCCTTGCAATCTAAGGGATTCTCAAGAGTCTTCCCCAACACCACAGTTCAAAAGCATCAGTTCTTCAGTGCTCAGCTTTCTTTATAGTTCAATTCTCACATCCATACATGGCTACTGGAAAAACCATAGCTTTGACTAGATGGATCTTTGTTGGTAAAATAATGTCTCTGCTTTTTAATATGCTGTCTAGGTTTGTCATAGCTTTTCTTCCAAGGAGCAAGCGTCTTTTAATTTCATGACTGCAGTCACCATCTGCAGTGATTTTGAGCCCCCCACCCCCCACAAATAAAAGTCTGTCATTGTTTTCATTGTTTCCCCATCTATTTGCCATGAAGTGATGGGACCAGATGCCATGATCTTAGTTTTCTGAATTTTGTTTAATAAAATCATAACAATAAAAGTGCCTCTCTGTCTTTGTCATTTTGGCCAAAGTTCCTGGAATGACCACCATTAGCTCCTTTTTATCCCCAAGTAATTACCAAGGCCAGAGAATGAAGTGCTCTGAATGACCACTGGAGTATGGCAAATTTATTTTAATAAATCAACTGTATTTCAGTTACTATTATATAGTGGAAGTGACAAATAGATTCAAGGGATTAGATCTGATAGAGTGCCTGAAGAACTATGGATGGAAGTTTGTGACATTGTACAAGAGGCAGGGATTAAGACCATCCCCAAGGAAAAGAAACGCAAAAAGGCAAAATGGTTGTCTGAGAAGGCCTTACAAATAGCTGTGAATAGAAGAGAAGCTAAAGGTGAAGGAGAAAAGGAAAGATATACCCATTTGAACGCAGAATTCCAAAGGATAGCAAGGAGAGATAAGAAAGCCTTCCTCAGCAATGAATGCCAAGAAACAGAGGAAAACAATAGAATGAGAAAGACTAGAGATCTCTTCAAGAAAATTAGAGATACCAAGGGAATATTTCATGCAAAGATGGGCACAATAAAGGATAGAAATGGCATGGACCTAACAGAAGCAGAAGATATTAAGAAGAGGTGGCAAGAATACACAGAAGAACTAGACATGAAAGATCTTCATGACCCAGAAAACCATGATGGCGTGATCACTGACCTAGAGTCAGACATCACAGAATGTGAACTCAAGTGAAATCCAGTGAAAAAGTTGGCTTAAAACTCAACATTCATAAAACTAAGATCATGGCATATGGTCCCATCATTTCATAGCAAATAGATGGGGAAATCATGGAGACAGTGACAGACTTTGTTTTTGGCAGATTCCAAAATCACTGCAGATGATGACTGCAGCCATGAAATTAAAAGACACTTGCTCCTTGGAAGAAAAACTATGACCAACCTAGACAGCGTAGGTTTTTAAAGCAGAAACAGTACTTTGTCAACAAAGGTCCATCTAATCAAAGCTATGGTTTTTCCAGTAGTCATGTATAGATGTGAGAGTTGGACTATAAAGAAAGCTGAGTGCCGAAGAATTGATGTTTTTGAACTGTAGTGTTGGGGAAGACTCTTGGGAGTTCCTTGGACTGCAAGAAGATCAAACCAGTCAATCCTAAAGGAAATCAACCATGAATATTCATTGGAAGGAATGATGCAGAAGCTGAAGATCCAATACTTTGGCCACCTGATGCAAAAAACTAACTCATTGGAAAAGATCCTGATGCTGGGAAAGATTGAAGGCAGGAGGAGAAGGGGACAGCAGAGGATGAGATGGTTGCATGGCATCACTGACTCAATGGACATGAGTTTAAGCAAGCTCCAGGAGATGGTGAAGGACAGAGTAGCCTGGTGTGCTGCATTCTATGGGGTCGTAAAGAATTGGACACAACTGAGCAACTGAACAACAATGAAAAAGCAAAATAAGGGGCTTCTCGGGTGGCATAATTCTAAGGAATCCAGTTGCCAATGCAGGAGACAAAAGAGATGCATGTCAATCCCAGGGTCAGGAAGATCCCCTGGAGAAGGAAATCACAACACAGTCCAATATTCTTGCCTGGAAAATCCCATGGAAAGAGGGGCCTGGCAGGCTACAGTCCATGAGTTCACAGAAGAGTCAGACATGACTAAGCGAATAAGTGAGCATGCACGCATGCATGGTCACACACACACAGAGAAGTGATGTTAGGGATTCATTCTGTGAAAAATGGGCATTAAAAATGGGAAAAAAAGAAATAATCAGGACTGGGAGGGGGATGCAGTTTAGAGGAGGATGAAGCAGTGTACTGTTAGAGATGAAGAAAGGAGGGGAGTGCAGTGAAAGACAAAGAGTTCCTTGGAAAGCAGTATGTTATAGACAGTTTTATATGTGAGTGAATGTGAAGTACATTTTTTGCTTTTATCTATTGTTTATTAGAAAAGTTAATTTCTACACACTTTGGGGTGGCCATAATATATATTTATTTAACTGGGAAAAGGACACCCAGGGCAATGTGTACAATATGGTGGCATTTTGATGTTAAAGATAAAATCTGTTTGTGTGTATATGTGTGTGTGCATGCACAGACATATGTGTATGAAAATACATATGAGTGGATATGTCTTTGTATGTAGGAGAGAACATTAAATGAGAGAAGAGAGAAATGAGTTTATAATCAGTTGGCTCAGATGGTAAAGCATCTGCCTCCAATGCGGGAGACTTGGGTTCAGTCCCTGGGTGGGGAAGATCTCCTGGAGAAGGAAATGACAACCCACTCCAGTATTCTTGCCTGGGAAATCTCATGGACAGAGAAGCCTGGTAGGCTACAGTCCATGGGGTCGCAAAGAGTCAGACATGACTGAGCGACTTCACTTCACTTCACTTCATGTTATTTAACTTGTTTACCATAGTAATGCATTGCTCTTGCCATTTGAAAAACATTAAATTGATGCATTAGAATAAAACAGTTTCAGGGGCTAATATCTGGGTAATCTATCAACAGGAGAGAGGGTCCACTATATAATGGAGATTACATCTTGGGGCTATTAAACCAATGGATTTTCATCCTCAGAAACTCCAAACTGCGGTTATCCAATGGGCTCTTGGATTAAGGGCCATTCCTGGAAATACAGTTTCATTTTGTAGTAAGAGAGGAGCAGAAAACATTTGCACTGATAGCTGCATTATGAGCCTTGCTCCTTTGGTGAAGAAGGAGGAAAATGGTGCAGAGAAGCAATTCTTACAAGAGATGGAAAATCACCCTTCAGGAGACATTTTCAAAGATGGTAGGGCTCTTTGTTATTGTCATCACGCAATGCTTGGAGGCTACATTTTGTATTTAATGAATGGAGTCCAGGGACTGTAGACAGCTAGAATGAGTGGCCCAGTTCACTGAAATAAAATGTTCTAAGCCACAGACAGATAGAAATTGTATTTGAGCCAGGAAATTTTTTTCACCCATTTTATATACATTAAAATTTCTGTAAACATACTATAGTATAAGCTGTAGGAAAATCATACTTTGTTTTATTTTCAAGTTTACTGAGATTTGGTCACTATTTTGAAATATCATCCAACAAAGTATTCATGGAGTTGAGTCTCCAGTAGAGAAATTGTAATAGTCACATTCAGGTGATTTCTGTATATAAACTTAATCATCAGACCAATTCACTAT
Source organism: Moschus berezovskii (assembly GCF_049115385.1). Taxonomy (NCBI): domain Eukaryota; kingdom Metazoa; phylum Chordata; class Mammalia; order Artiodactyla; family Moschidae; genus Moschus; species Moschus berezovskii. The sequence continues at coordinate 35,511,377 of NC_142461.1, forward strand.
ATCTTTCCTTGTAGTAATCACCAAGAATTCATTTACATTTTAAAATATATAAAGATAAATTACCTTTGCTTTTTTCTTTTTTTTATAGCTAGAATATGGTTTTGATTTTAGTTCTATGAGGAGAGTTATACTATATTTTTATGGTTTTCCACTTTAGAATGACAAAAGCAGTGACAAAATTGTTTATTATTAAAGGAATGTACAGAGTCTGATAGGATGAAAAGGTCTCTGGCCCCTGTGAATGAAGAAGGAACAAAGAATAAGGAAGAAGATGCCAGACGCTTTGATGCCCCCCACTTCACTTTGGGGCTCACATTTTCAGGTGGGGGATCCTGGCATCATCATATCAGTGACATGTTTCCCTGTGTGTAATAGAGGTGAAGCTGCCAAGGTCTAGGAGAATTCTCATGCCCAGCATGGTCCAGGAGCTAGGAAACTCACACGGAGGCAGGACACACACACACACACAGAGAAACATCTCTGCCCCTTCGTTTCCTACACAGGAAGTCCAGAAGTTTCCACATTCCAGACTCAGAAAATATGAGGCTGCTGAGATGAGAGACTAATCTTAGAGCACAAAGGAGCAGCAGGCTAGGAAGTTGAGATAGAGAGCTGAGCAGTGGGTACCACCTGTCACCCCAGCAAGAGGCAGATGGGTCAATGAAATTCAACAGTCACCAATTCAAGAAACAAAACGAAAGGATGACTCTGAAACCAGCACCTGTGAAAATGCAGAGGAAAATGCTAGGATCAGGCACCCCATCTCATCTTCTGCCATGGGGTCACACACATCTAAATGCCAAAAGCCGAGAAACATGAAACTGGGAATTCTACCTTGAGACATTTCCCTGGTGGCTCAGTGGTAAAGAATCTGCCTACAATGTGGGAGCCGTAGGAGATGTGAGTTCGATCCCTGGGTTAGGAAGATTCCCTAGAGGAGGGCTTGTTAACCCACTCCAGAATTCTTGCCTGGAGAACCCAGGGACAGAGAAGCCTGGCAGGCTACAGTTCATAGAGTCACAAAGAGTTGGACACAACTGAAGTGAGTTAGCATGGGCACGGCACTAAACATTTACATGAAAATACTAAGTGAACTTAGTGGTTTGGTCTGAACTTCCTGGAACAGGATTAAGTTTAGTATTTTTCCTAATCTGGAAGATCAGTTATTAGGAAAATTATCAGCATTGTCTTTACCACTTATATGCGGTTGAAAGTGAAATTACAACCTGGATATAAATGTAAATATTTTAAGATATCCATCTTACTTTTTGACAGAGGCAAGATTTTAGAAGGAAGAGAAGAGGGTGGAGGTATAACCAAGCAGGGAGAGAGCAGAGAAAAGGGAATTTCTAAACGCCAGCCAAGTTTTTCCACTTGACAGTTTTGCCTTGGGCCTATCCTGTTTATCTTCATCTGGGCTCAGATAACTAGAAGCTGAGGCCAAAAGCCTCGTCCTTTGTTCTGCATGACAGAGCACAGTCCAGCCTAAGCAAGAATTATATTATCGTCTACTACAGAGAAAGGACACACTTTTGTGGAGGTGTTTTCTTCCAAAAATTTTCTGCATGATCTTTGTTTCCCAAGTACAGTTCTAAGATGTTTATGAGTTCCTTTAAAATGTTTTCTCCTTTTATTGTCTCTTTCTTCTCCTTTCCTGCTCTAAGCATTCTTATACTTATTGATTTTGGACTTCAACCACCCTGCATTTTGTGGGAAATGGAAAGAGTTTTAAGAGTGAGTCTTTAAATTTAGCACTAGGACAGAGGAAAGACACTTAACAGAGGATTATGGCCAAACTGTTTGCCCAACTTCTCAATTTACTGTGCTAGGGATTCGGTTTAAGTTGTGGATAAAGATGTTTAATGATTTTAGGAAAGCACATGCAGATGCTGGTCACAGGAATGTAGACATTGAAAAGAAAGGTTTTATTTAGTCATTCAACAAATATTTATTGTGCAGTTAAACCACTAGCTGCTGGTGAGATATTAGTGAAAAGAAAAAAACAGATACTGTTTTTGTTCTCATGGGACTTTACTTTTATGTGGAGAAGAGAAACAATAAACAAATAAATAATGTGTATCAGGTGGTATTAAGTACTATGAAGAAAAGCAAAGAAGGTTAATGGATTAGACAGTAACTACCAAAGAGGGAAAGTCCTTGCCTGACAAGGTGACATTTGGAAAGAGACCTAACTGGAATAGAGTGCCAACCACTCTAATGTTTAGAAGAGTGCCTTTTCAGGGAGAGAGAGTAGCAAGGACAAAGGCCCAGAGGCAAGAATATGCCTGGAATATTCGGGAGAATAAGTAGTCTACGTGGCTGGACCAGAGTGACCAAAGAGGGAACTGCTGACTCAGTTAGTTGGCAATAATCAAGGCAAGGTAGAGATTTAGAAAGCACTGGAAGAACTACCCCCCCACCCCACCCCCGCCCGAGGGATATAAGATGCCATGGAGTTTTGTTGAGCAGAAGAGTGAAATAATTTCATCAGTGTTTTAACTAAATCAATTTGGCTGCTATGTTGAGAATATATTAGGAGGAAAAATCCAGAAGTAGGGAGGATATTGAGATGAGAATAGATTTTTTGGAAACTGAATATAAAATGTTCCAAGAAGGAGGTGATGGTCAACTATGTGGAATTGCTACTATGAGGGCAAGTAAGTTTGTCCATAGGATTAGGCAATGTGGAGACAATGTTGACAACAGCAGTTTCCACGGAGCTGGAAGTCAAAAGACTGACTGGAGTGCTTTCAGAAGAGTGACAGAAGTGGAGACATTATTATGCACTCACATTTTATTAATTTTGTGAAAAGGAAGGTAGAAATGAAAAAGTGAAAGGAAATATAGAGGAGGGGAATGTGAAATGAGGATGTAACATCAAAGAAAGTTTGGTTCTGTTTGTTTTCAAACAAACAGGCAGCTGTTTACAGCAAGCTTGTGTATTGATTCAGTTCAGTTCAGTCACTCAGTCGTGTCCAACTCTTTTTGACCCCATGGACTGAAGCAGCCCAGGCCTCCCTGTCCATTGCCAACTTCTGGAGTTTACTCAAACTCAGGTCTATTGAGTCAGTAATGCCATCCAACCATCTCATCTTCTGTCATCCCCTTCTCCTCCTGCCTTCAATCTTTCCCAGCATCAGAGTCTTTTCCACTGAGTCAGCTCTTCACATCAGGTGGCCAAAGTATTGGAGTTTCAGCTTCAACATCAGTCCTTCCAATGAATATTCAGAACTGATTTCCTTTAGGATTGACTGGTTGAATCTCCTTGCAGTCCAAGGGACTCTCAAGAGTCTTCACCAACACCACAGTTCAAAAGTATCAATTCTTCAGTGCTCAGCTTTCTTTACAGTCCAACTCTCACATCCATACATGACGGCTGGATAAACCATAGCCTTGACTAGACGGACCTTTGTTGCAAAGTAATATCTCTGCTTTTTAATACGCTATCTAGGTTGGTCATAACTTTTCTTTGGAAAAGAAAAAAAAGAGTAAGCGTCTTTTAATTTCATGGCTGTAGTCACCATCTGCAGTGCTTTTGGAACCCCCCAAAATAAAGTCTCTCACTGTTTCTATTGTTTCTCCATCTTTTTGCCATGAAGAGATGGGACCAGACGCCACGATCTTTATTTTCTGAATGTTGAGTTTTAAGCCAACTTTTTCACTCTCCTCTTTCACTTTCATCAGGAGACTCTTTAGTTCTTCTTCACTTTCTGCCATAAGGGTGGTGTCATCTGCATATCTCTTCAGATGACATATCTTTTCTTTGGAAAGAGTCTGTTGTTCCATGTCCAGTTCTAATTGTTGCTTCCTGACCTGCATACAGATTTCTCAAGAGGCAGATCAGGTGGTCTGGTTTTCTATCTCTTTAAAAATTTTCCAGAGTTTGTTGTAGTCCACACAGTCAAAGGCTTTGGCATAGTCAATAAAGCAGAAGTAGATGTTTTTCTGGAACTCTCTTGCTTTTTCAATGATCCAACAGATGTTGTCAATTTGATCTCTGTGTATTGATTATCCTAGTAAATAAGACATGAGTGATGATTCAAGAGAAGTTGGAGGACAGTTATAGAAACAATGTCCTTGAATAAGATGAGTGGAAATGAGTTCCAGTGGACAGACCCTGGAAAGTTTGTATGGACAAATTGACTTTTCAGTTTTATCGCGTTATAATTGATAAATAGAAACTGTCCATATTAAGGTCTACGGCTTGATGTTTTGATATATGTACACATTGTGAAATGATCACTAAGGATCAAGCTAGGTAACATATCTATCATCTCATACAGTTATCATTTTGTATGTGTGTGTTGGTGAGAACACTAAAAACTACCCCTTTGGCAAATTTCAACTATACAGTACAGCGTTGTTAACTATAGTCACCATACAGTATATTAGAGCTCCAGAATTTACTCATCCTTCATAACTGAAACTTAGGTCTCTTTGATCAACATTTCCCCATTTTCCCCAAGCCTGGCAACTACAATTCTATTCTGTGGGTTCAGCTATTTTATATTCTACATATAATTGAGGTCATTCAGTGTTTGTCTTTCTGTGCCTGATTTATTTCACTTAACATAATGTTCCCTAAGTTCATCCATGTTGTCACAAATGGCAAGATTTCTTTCCTTTCTATGGTTGAATAACATTCCTCTGAGTGTGTGTGTGTGTGTGTGTGTGTGTGTGTATAAAATTATATTTTATTCATTCACTCATCCATTGATAGACAGTGCTATATCTTGGCTATTGTGAATCATACAGTGAGAACATGAGGATGTAGATATCTTTTTGAGATAACACATTTCACTTTTTTTGGATATATATCAAGCAGTGGGATTGCTGGATTATATGGTAGTTCTGTTTTTTGCTATTTTAAGGAATCTCCATACTGTTTTCCATAGTGGCTGTAACATTGGTATCAATGTAAATGGAAATTTATATTTCCACCAACAGTGTATGAGTATTCCACATGCTCTTCAACACTTGTTATTTCTTGTCTTTTTTTATAATAGCTATTCTAACCTGTGTGAGGTGATGGGCTGTCTTAGGTATGTACACATCCATGGCAATAGGAAGAAGAGAGAAGTACCTGGTAGAGACACAGTGAAGTCCTGAACTGGTGGGTGGGTTCTTTACCTAGTGCTATCTGGAAAGTCCATACATTGGTGGGTGGGAATATGTCAATATTCTTTTCTGATTGCTCTTCTTTAGCAGTAAAATATGAAGTAGGGGGAATAAGATGAATTAATGAAGACAGAGAGTGTATTATAGATTCCAACAAGAAACTCTTGAGTGATGAAATAGTCATTTTGCAGACTGGGGCAGTAAATTGAATTGGGACATGTAATAGAATTGCTTAGAATATTATGGGCCCACTGTAGATAGCGGTCATATTTTTCAGTGAGATAAGTTAATACCATAGTGTATTTTGTCAAGTTGTGTCCAGCTTCTCAGAGTTAAGCACAGAACAGACAAAAGCTGGGATTCAAATAGGGTGGAGTTTTGTTAGGCAACTATGCAGTGAAGAAAGAGAGGGAGCAATGTTGTCAAGGGATTGTGTGAAGAGTGATTCTTTTAATTGCCAACATCCATTGGATCATGGAGAAAGCAAGAGAGTTCCAGAAAAACATCTATTTCTGCTTCATTGACTATGCCAAAGCCTTTGACTGTGGGGATCACAATAAACTGTGGAACATTCTGAAAGAGATGGGAATACCAGGCCACCTGATCTGCCTCTTGAGAAACCTGTATGCAGGTCAGGAAGCAACAGTTAGAACTGGACATGGATCAACAGACTGGTTCCAAATAAGAAAAGGAGTACGTCAAGGTTGTATATTGTCACCTGTTTATTTAACTTATATGCAGAGTACATCATGAGGAACTCTGGGCTGGAAAAAGCACAAGCTGGAATCAAGATTGCCGGGAGAAATATCAACAGCCTCAGATATGCAGATGACACCACCCTTATGGCAGAAAGTGAAGAGGAACTAAAATGCCTCTTGATGAAGGTGAAAGGGGAGAGTGAAAAAGTTGGCTTGAAGCTCAACATTCAGAAAAGAAAGATCATGGCATCTGGTCCCAACACTTCATGGGAAATAGATGGGGAAACAGTGGAAACAGGGTCAGACTTCATTTTTTTGGGGCTCCAAAATCAATGCAGATGGAGATTGCAGCCATGAAATTAAAAGACACTTACTCCTTAGAAGGAAAGTTATGACCAACCTAGATAGCATATTGAAAAGCAGAGACATTACTTTGCCAACCAAGGTCCGTCTAGTCAAGGCTATGGTTTTTCCAGTGGTCATGTATGGATGTGAGAGTTGGACTGTGAAGAAAGCTGATCGCCAAAGAATTGATGCTTTTGAACTGTGGTGCTGGAGAAGACTCTTGAGAGTCGCTTGGACTGCAAGGAGATCCAACCAGTCCATTCTAAAGGAGATCAATGCTGGGTGTTCATTGGAAAGACTGATGCTAAAGCTGAAACTCCAATACTATGGCCACCTTATGCGAAGAGTTGACTCACTGGAAAAGACTCTGGTGCTGGGAGGGATTGGGGGCGGGAGGAGAAGGGGACGACAGAGAATGAGATGGTTGGATGGCATCACCGACTCAATGGACGTGAGTTTGAGTGAACTCCGGGGGTTGGCAATGGACAGGGAGGCCTGGCATGCTGTGATTCATGGGGTCGCAAAGAGTCGGACACGACTGAGTGACTGAACTGAACTGAACTGAAGGAGGGAAATGAGGATGTGAAAAGAATGAGAGACAGGCAAAGACTGATAGAATACATCTCCTAAATAGAAATACATTTTCTCAAATGCAGAGTCTTTGAATAGTGTATGAAAGAGATTAACTGAAAATAAATAGGAAGAGGCAATCACAAAGTCAAATATTTCAAATGGAGGTTGTTGAGGTCTGTAATTGATGACAGTTAAAGGATGTAGCATATGATATGGAAGCAGGTTATTGCAGGAAATAAGGGCAAGATCATTGGCCATGAGGAGGTCAAGACACTAACTAGACTATTGAAAGGATTCTCTGCAATGGGAGTTACACAGATGTCAAAATCGCCAAGGATGATTGAAGAAAGGAAAGGAAGTGGTGGAGAGTCAGTGAGCTACTTGCTAAATTTTCACTGGGCTGACCTCAGTGTCTGCTCATGATTGGAACAAGGGCAGGGAGCTTGATAGGAGGTTGCCACATGGCATGAACCACAAAGGAACTGGAAGTTTTCTTTAGAAGAAAGAGATAGAAAGTGATTTGGAACTACCAGGAAAAAACAAAGGAGAACATCTACCTCACCCTCAAGATTTATGGGATATTAAAGAGGTTAAAAAAATAAAACAAATACCTTTTGGAGGGTATGCAGTGACCACAGTGGAAAAGAAGTTTTCATTAGCAAAGCGATGGATTTGAGAATCCCACGGATTAAGTTGATGAGTTATCAGAAATTCCAAAGGGTACCTTGGAAGGATTTGAGAGAGAAGGGAGGAGTGGAAGATTGCTCCAGATTAGGGGATATTAAAATTGATATGGGGATGAGAGTTCATGTAATGAGAGATGACTTGCAGTTCCTGGACTGACTAAAGTAAACAGGAATGTAGGGCATGAGAGGATTAGTCCCAAAGCTTGACTTTTTTATCTACAGAAAGGATTACACAACTCCCTCCTCATTTTGAGAAATATCCAAGGAAGCAAGAAAGGTGAGAAGAGGGATTTAAGAGTTTGTGACTGAAGTGCCAAACAGGGAAGGTTTAGATTTACTCAGCATGCCTGACTACTTAATAGAGAACTGGCTTTTCAGTACTAAAATTTACTGGTAGAACCCTGTAGTAAATGATCCAAAAACCCCACCCAAAACAAAAACAAACCTGCTCCACAATTATGATGACCACCACATCGTCAGCAATTACTGAGTACATGTTTTGGACATTTATTGTGTTAAGCTATTTTATAGGCATCCTTTAATTTAATTATATAAGCAACACTGTAAGTAAATCTGATAATCTCCATTTCACAGTTAAAGAAAACAAAACAAAACAAAAAATGTCCAAGATCAGATAAAACAAAACAAAAACACAGGGTCAGTAATGATTTTAACTTACAGTTCTCTGACTCCAAAGTTAAAATTGAATGATGGTGAGGAGATGGAGTTTTGGAAGATTTGATGTTAAAAGTAGAGTAAAAGTCTGGTTCCAGGAGCAATTCAACTCCACAAACATCGTGTCCATACTTCAACACTGCACTCAGCCCTGGGAAAAAGTCGGTTTATAAAACTTGATCTGTTCTTTTGATGAGTTCAAAATCTATTGAATAAACTTGGTAAACAAAAATTACAGTACATTATGACGAGTGCAAAGATGGAAAAGTCTGTGTCCAGACAGAGGTAAAACAAATGAGGAAAAGACTAACCCTGTATCAGGAGGGTTTCAAGGGACCAATCAGAGTTTTCCAGGCAGACAAAGGATGTAGCACATTCTAGAAGGGGCCAATGTGATTAAAGACACATGTGAACTGGTTGGGCATGAATTGGGGGAATGATTAAAGACACGTGTGAACTGGTTGGGCATGAATTGGGGGAAAGACACAATATTTTCTGAGACTGTGGTGAAAAACATAAGGATTGGTGAAGATATAGTCACATGTAGTATGGAGTGGAGCCAATGAGAAAGCTAAAGAAAGACTATTCCTTGGATTTATGTAAGTTGCATAGATCTTCTCACAAGAGCTGACACTTCAAGAAAAAAAAAATTTCTGGCCAGAGCTTCTTTTATTTTAATAATCACAAGTATGTCTTATCTCTATTAAGATAAAGGAAAGAGAAGTTCAAGTTCAAAGTTCATGAGCTCTATACTTCCCACAAAGGAGATTCCAAAAATATACCATAATATGTATAAGTCATTTGACCAAGTAGGAATAAGCACTAAGAGAGAAGAAACTGGCAGAGAGAAAAATGAATTACGTAATTATACAGAACGATTTTACAGGTAAAAATACTGATTACAGAAAACTTCCATCCATCATTATGAACCCTGGCCTAATGTGTGTGTCAAGAATACAAAAAGGCTTCGAATGTCATCTATATTTTGTGTTAGGAATGATTATATATATGGAAATAATTTAATTGTTTGTTCACTCAGTATTTTATAAAATTATTTATTGAGTTAACATGTACTGGACAATTTACTAGTTCAAATGAAATTCATCTGAGGGACAGAATCTCTGCCCTGTAGGAATTCACAATCAAGTAAAGGAGACACAGGGGGAATTAGCTGAAGGTCCAGTGATTAGGACTCTGTACTCCCACTGCTGGAAGCCCAGGTTCAATCCCTGGTTGGGGAAATAAGATCCTGTAAGCTGCATGGCATGGCAAAAAAAAAAAAAAAAACCCTGCAAAGGAGACACAAATGAATAGCATGTATGGAAAGTGCTCTAGGAGCACACAGGAGAAAGTTCTGAGCTTGAAAATAAATGTGAGTTATCCAGCACATAGCAGATGTCCCAAAAACCACAGCTTTAAGTGTTGTCCAGTAGATGTGAATGGAAAGGAGAGTCTCTAGTTACATTTTGGATTCTGAGTTTAGACCTATTCAACTAGAATTTCAAAGAGGCAGGATCTGGTACACTTATGTTTCACAATTGCTCCAGGTGATTTCTCTGAAAAGACAAAGTTGGGAATCGTGAGTTAAAGCAGTGGATTTGTTTTTTTATACCACAAGTACATACTAGCATCATTTGGAGAGCTTGAAAAAGAGTGCTGCCTGGGTTCCCTCCCAGACTCATTGAATTAAAATCTCTGGAAGTGGGTCTCATGCATTAGTATTTTTTAAGTACTGTCCAGATGATTCTAATGGTCAGTCAGAATTGAAAAGCACTAAGTTAAGGGGTTGGCATGGATGGGATAGCCCAAAAATGAGGCTCTGTAAAAGCACAAGTAAAAGAGAGATACTAGAGATCAGAAAGGATTCAAGAAAAAGTCATGTTGTAGCATGACAGGGACCTTTCACAGAGGAGTGGAGATGTGGTCTCCTGTTACAAAATGTCATGCAGGCATTGACATGGTGGTTGGATTTCATTATTATAAGATGACTGGTGACCCTGATAAGAAAAGATGCAAAGGATGATGGGGCAGAAGCAAGATTACAATGAATTGAGGACTGAATGAAGGAGAGAAAGTGAAGAGAGAGAATATAGATTATTCTTTCAAGAAGCTTGCTTTAATTGGAATAGGGAAAGTTTGAGAAGGATGGAGAGTTGGTCAAGAAAGTATAAGTAGTAAAGATGGGAGAATCTGAGACCCAGAGCACAGAAGAAGTCATTAGAAGAAAAGAAAGTTCTTTTTCTAGAAAAAGCTTTAAGGATAGGGATGGATATGGACAGGTTTATACTTTGGGGGCTGGAGGAAATGCTGAGGGAATTTCCATCCAGGGAACTCATTCATGCTGAAGGGGAGAAGGTTGAAGAACCAATTAATAATTTAAAGAAGTTAGGAAGAATGGGACTGAATTAAAAGAAATGTGCAATGTCCTGCTGTGAGTGAATTAAGGGCATTGCCTTGGTAGGAAATGTTAAAATGAATCAATTATGCAAATTTATTTGGCAAAGTTCTGAATTCTGGGTGTAGAAGCCAACACTGGATAAATGGATCGATTTGGGATAGGTGAAAATTGGGTCAAGGAGAGCAGATAAATGTTGTTAGTACTGTCAGCATTCCTCCCTAGTAATAATAGGTACTGTATGAAAGCTACCAGAAGCGGTCTTCGCAGAGCCAGTGCAAGAAAAAAATGGCTTCCTGGGCCAACATTATATGGAGGAAGGAAAAGTTATTAAATATGAAGCTTAGGAAGAGAATGAGGAGTAAGAGAGTTGAATGGTAATGTTGCTGAGACCACAAACATGTGAGTTAAGCTGGCAAGAGTGACCAGTCTGATTGGAGAAGAAGGTGTTTGAGTATGGAAGAGAAGAAGCAGTTAAGGTCCAGGTGTGAGGGGTCTTGGATGCTGGAGTAAGCAGATACAGACTGAATCCTATGAGTGGTGAAAGTGAGTGTTTAAGTGAAGTCACTCAGTTGTGTCTGACTCTTTGCAACCCCACGGACTGTAGCCTACCAGGTTCCTCCATCCATGGGATTTTCCAGGTAAGAATATTGGAGTGGGTTGCCATTTCCTTCTCCAGGAGATCTTCCTGACCCAGGGATTGAACCTGGGTCTCCCACATTGTAGGCAGATCCTTTACCTTCTGAGCCACCAGAGAAGTCCAGGCATGAGTGGTGAAGAGTCACCACTTTTTTTGTTTGTTTGTTTTGATTATGAAAAATGATGTGCAAAGTTCAGTTTAAGCAGGTTAATTTGGCAGCCACTTACATGATTCATCTGGATTTTAGATGGTGATTTTCTAAGTTTCCGGTGGTTTTCACTATGAGTTTCTCTACTAATTCTCTCTTCTTCACAATCATTATTATTTAGCAGCCGTGTTCCTGCTTTCACCACTATCATCATAGATTTTTCATCCTCTTTGCCCATTCCATAACCATTGACATTTCCTCCTCCTTTGGCATTGATCTCTGGGTAGGAAAGATGCCCTGGAGAAGGAAATGGTTACCCACTTCAGTAATCTTGCTTGGAAATCCGGTGGACAGAGGAGCCTGCGGGGCTACAAAGAGTCAGGCACCACTGAGCACCCCACCAGCACGTGCACAAAAGAAGAACATTTTTCCCTGCCCACAAAACGTCTCTCTTTTTAAAAAATCTGTACCCCCTATTAATATCATATCTGGGCTGTGGTAGTTTCTTAACTGGCTTACTGGGTTATGCTGTTTTCATGGTCCTTTGAGTTATGAAACATTGACAGATAAATCTTCCTAATGAGAGTTTTATTCACATTTTCCAATTAGCCTTATTTCTTTTCATTGTTATTTTTAATTGGGGGATAATTGCTCTATAATGTTGTATTGGTTTCTGCTGTACAACGTGAATCAGATATAAGTATACCTATGTCCTCTCCCTCTTGAGCTTCCTTCCCACCCCTCCATCCCTTCTCTCAAGCTCATCACAGAATACGAGTGGAGCTCCCTGTGTTATACAGCAGCTTCCCACTAGCTATCTGTAATACATATTTTACACACGATAGTGGACATAGGCCGATGCTACTGTCTCAGTTTGTTCCATCCTCTCCTTCCTCTGCTGTGTCCACAAGTCTGTTCTCTATGTCTGCATTTCTACTCCTGTCTACCCCTCCCAGAAAGGCTAAAGAATTCTCCTCTGCTAATGGACTTAAGTCCAAAATTTAAACTTCTTAGCTTGAAATTATTTGTTCTTTAATGGCAATAATATTTTTGTTGATCTGTATGGTTTTCTGTACTGTTTTTTACATTGAGCTACATCAAGCCCTCCTCTTCATTTTACTTGTTTGTTTATTTAATAAGCATTTTCCAACATCTCTTGTATTCTGACAGGAGGTAAATATTTTATACTTGATAAGTTTCCTGCCTTGCATTTTTCCCTGTTTACCCTAAGCACAAGGTGTTCTATACTCAACTCACAAATGGGATTATTTCCTGAAGGTGGCAGTGACCTTGGTAATAAAAAACGTACCTCTTTTTACTTATAATAAGATTTTTATAAGGAAATATGCTCTATAGTGGGCTTTCCTGGTGATTCAGATGGTCAAGAATCTGCCTGCAATGCAAATGGCTACCCACTCCAATATTCCTGCCTGGAGAATTCCATGGACAGAAGCAGGCTACAGTCCATGGGGTCCCAAAGAGTCAGACATGACTGAGGGACTAATACTTTCACATGCTGTATAGTACTTTTTGGTCTGCTGTTTATTTCATTTTTTCTTTCTTTCTTTTTTTACAAATTGGCTTTCTGGATGATAAATCTGTGAGGCAGACATCCATCCTCATTGCCTTCATACTGGAATTATGGTACATAGAGTGAATGGCGTATGCTGGGGCCACTTCTGGCCCACTAGCCTTTCTGGTTGCATAGTAGTTCAGTCTCTCCTTCCTTCCTTAAGTGGGAAAAGACTTTATGTGAACTCCCATTTGATGCCTAAGGACCTATGCTTTAGTTGGAATTTCTGAGCTGGCTTGGGCTTCCATGTTATATGAAGAAATGCAGGGCCCAGAGAGAAAGGAAACTTTCTGATTGAAGCCCTCCTTATTCTGGGCACTTTTGTTTTGCACCTGCTTTCCCCCAGGACTATTATATTGAACTTTCTTTTGTTCACTTTCCTCTGTTGCTTTTCTAATCATCTGGGCTTTAATACACACAATTTCCATGGTTTGTTTTGCCTCTAAAATGTGTTTTTAACAATTGCTTGAATTTCTCAGATTAAATATTTATTTAGGCCTATTCCTTCGGCCAGATCTTAAATGATGTTTACATTTTCACCTTTTCTAGAAACCATATGTTGCTTCTTGAGAACTTTTAAAAGGAATAACAACATAAGAAATATGTACTACTTTGCAGAATACTAACTGGTTTTAGTACTTCTGTTGCATAAATATTTTTTCCTTTCTAACATGATTATAAGCTCATGTGAGTAATAATTAATCATAGTATATAGTACTTTGTACAGCACCTAATGGGGTCATGTAGATAGTAAAGACTAAGGAAATACTTGTTGGCCTTTGGTTCAGGAACACAATCTACTTTGATGAAAAAGAATTTTTAATATTCAGCAACTTCAAATCAACCATGCCAGTTTATTAAACATAAAAATTTAACCCAACTTCAATTAAAAAGAAAAGAACATCTGTTTTCTACAACAAACTCTTGTTTGCTTCTCTCTGCCTCTCCCAATACCTAAGGAATTATGTTGGTTTGATCTAGACTGTTATCTAGATCTCTCTGTGTTAATAGGGATGAAGTGTTAGCTTGTTGACTTATTATTAATAATGATTTCATCTAGTACCATACAGCAAGGAAATTAAGAATAGTTTTGTTCCCTGAATTTGTAATAAATAAAGACAGTTCTACTCTGCATATAATTTTGGGGGGTTATACTAAAGCTGTAGGCTCTTTGGGGTGTATATGTACACTTTAAAAATGTTAATTAGAAAACTTAGTCCAAAAAAACTTCAGTTCAGTTCAGTCACTCAGTCGTGTCTGACTCTTTGCAACCCCATGAATCACAGCACGCCAGGCCTCCCTGTCCATCACCAACCCGGAGTTCACTCTAACTCATGTCCATCGAGTCGGTGATGCCATCCAGCATCATTCTCTGTCGTCCCCTTCTCCTCCCGCCCCCAATCCTTCCCAGCATCAGAGTCTTTTCCAGTGAGTCAACTCTTCGCATGAGGTGGCCAAATTATTTATCCTTTTGCTGATAAAATATAATGGATTCTAGAAGGAAACATTAGCAACTTCTTTAGAATGATATTATTTGAATAGGCAATTGAACTTTTTAGTCAATAATTTATATAATATTAATCACTTGAAAAGTCCACATGAAATCTATGTCAAATATTGTTGAAAGTGAAAGTGAAAGTTATTCAGTTGTGTCTGACTCTTTGTGACGCTGTGGACTATACAGTCCGTGGAATTCTCCAGGCTGACCCAGGAATCGAATCAGGGTCTCCTGCATTGCAGGTGGATTCTTTACCAACTGAGCTCTCAGGGAAAAATAGAAAAAGTTTATCAGTAGACATAGCTTATTCTACAGAATCTAAAGATGGTTTTTTGTTTTTAAAAAAGGTTTCTAGCTATGAATTAATTTAAGAAATATTTTGGACTAAAATTTACTTTAAATTTGAATTCAATATGAAAATGTGGGCTTCCAGGTGGTGCTAATCGTAAAGAACCTGTCTGTCAATTTAGGAGACATAAAAGATGTGATTTTGATCCTTGGGTTGGAAAGATCTCCTGGAGGGAGTGTTAATCCACTCCAGTTTTCTTGCCTGGAGACTCCCATGGAGAGAGGAGCCTGGTGGGCTACAGTCCATAGGATTGCAAAGAGTTGGACATGACTGAAGTGAGTTAGCACACATGCACAAATGCCTGGAAAAGTATTGGTTACAGACCAATCATCAAATCATAAATATTTTAAAGCATCTGGTAACCCTGTGCTCCACGCCATGAAGTATATATGAAAAATAAAAAAAGGGAAATCTTTCTTCTCATAGCTTATTCCCATTAGAGGGAAAACTTAAAAGGATAAAAAGCTAAATAGTAAAAGACTTAAAAAATAATCTTGAGATTAAAAACAGAAGAGGGCACAGGACAATATTTATTCACAACATATTCTTTGGTCTAGTCCTGTATTTAAATATGCACTATTCTCTCCTTTTCTACTTCCCTCACTCTTCTCCCAAGGCATGGTTGAGCAACTTCTGTACGTCAGGCCTGTGCCAGGCATAGAGTTACAAAGAAAAATGAAGTACAATTTCTGTCCTCGAATGAGAGGTATAATTGGAATCTTTAGGAACCAGCATTTGACAGCTCAAACATGAGTTAGGAGTGGGTGTTCCAATTTCGGGGGTTTTCAGAAAGTTCTTTAGCCCCATGGTGTCTCCCAGGCATAAGATCTGTTGAGTAGGGATTGTAACCAGCCCTATGCAAATATACTGGGATATCCTCCTGGAACCTAGTCGATTTTTCTAACTGATTTGGAATTTCAGAATGGGAATAAGATCTAAACCAAATTAACTATTTAAAAGGCAATAAGGAAAGAAATGGTATGAACCTAACAGAAGAGGACAGAAATGGTATGGACCTAACAGAACAAGAAGATATTAAGAAGAGGTGGCAAGAATACACAGAAGAACTGTACAGAAAAGATCTTAATGACCCAGATAATCACGCTGGTGTGATCACTCTCCTAAAGCCAGACATCCTGGAATGTGAAGTCAAGTGGGCCTCAGAAAGCATCACTATGAACAAAGCTAGTGGAGGTGATGGAATTTCAGTTGAGCTATTTCAAATCCTAAAAGATGATGCTGTGAAAGTGCTGCACTCAATATGTCAGCAAATTTGGAAACTCAGAACTGGAAAAGGTCAGTTTTCATTCCAATCCCAAAGAAAGGCAATGCAAAAGAATGCTCAAACTACCACACAATTGCACTCATCTCACACGCTAGTAAAGTCATGCTCAAAACTCTCCAAGCCAGGCTTCAGCAATACATGAACCGTGAATTTCCAGATGTTCAAGCCGGTTGTAGAAAAGGCAGAGGAACCAGAGATCAAATTGCTAACATCCGTTGGATAATAGAAAAAGCAAGAGACTTCCTGAAAAACATCTATTTCTGCTTCATTGACTATGCCAAAGCCTTTGACTGTGTGGATCACAATAAACTGTGGAAAATTCTGAAAGAGATGGGAATCCCAGACCACCTGACCTGCCTCTTGAGAAACCTAAGGAAGCAACAGTTAGAACTAGACATGGAACAACAGACAGGTTCCAAATCAGGAAAGGAGTATGTCAAGACTGTATATGGTCACCCTGCTTATTTAACTTATATGCAGAGTATATATATATGCAGATATATAACTTATTTAACTTATATATCATGAGAAATGCTGGGCTGGATGAAGCACAAGCTGGAATCAAGATTGCTGGGAGAAATATCAATAACCTCAGATATGCAGATGACACCACCCTTATGGCAGAAAGTGAAGAAGAACTAAAGAGCGTCTTGAGGAAAGTGAAAGAGGAGAGTGAAAAAGTTGGCTTAAAACTCAACATTCAGAAAACAAAGATCATGGTATCCAGTCCCATCACTTCATGGCAAATAGATGGGGAAACAGTGGCAGACTTTGATTTTGGGGGCTCCAAAATCATTGCAGATGGTGGTTGCAACCATGAAATTAAAAGACACTTACTCCTTTGAAGAAAAGTTAAGACCAACCTAGATAGCATATTAAAAAGCAGAGACATTACTTTGCCAACAAAGGCCCATCTAGTCAAGGCTATGGTTTTTCCAGTAGTCATGTATGGATGTGAGAGTTAGACTATGAAGAAAGCTGAGTGCCAAAGAATTGATGCTTTTGAACTGTGGTATTGGGGAAGACTCTTGAGAATCCCTTGGACTGCAAGGAAATCCAACCAGTCTATCCTAAAGGAAATCAGTCCTGAGTGTTCATTGGAGGGACTGATGTTGAAGCTGAAACTCCAATACTCTGGCCACCTGATGCGAAGAGCTGACTCACTGGAAAAGACCCTGATGCTGGGAAAGATTGAAGGCAGGAGGAGAAGGGGATGACAGAGGATGAGATGGTTGGATGGTATCACCAATTCAATGGACATGTGTTTGAGTCATCTCTGGGAGTTGGTGATGGACAGAGAGGCTTGGCGTGCTGTGGTCTATGGGGTCACAAAGAATTGGACATGACTGAGCGAGTGAGCTGAACTGAACTGAAGAAACTTACGGGTTCCCAGGTGGTGCTAGTAATAAAGAAGTTACCTGCCAATGCAGGAGACGTAAGAGATGCAAGTTGGATCCCTGGGTGAAGAAGATCCCTTGGAGGAGGAAATGGCAATCCACTCCAGTATACTTGCCTAGCAAATCCCACGGACAGGGGAGCCTGGCAGGCTACAGTTCATGGGGTCATAGGGTCGGACAGGATTGAGTGACAAACACACACACAAGGAACTTACAGTCATTATTGCATAAGACTAAACAGTGAAATTAGGACTCAAACCCCCAGCAATGTCATTTTCATTAGATTCTGACATATTCTGAACTTCACCAATCACCAACTCTTCTTACTTCTGAACATCCAAAGAACAGTGTGGGTAAGTAGAGGTTTCAAATTAAGGAAAGGAAAGTCTAATGTGAATGAGGAATGTGTATCTTGAGGGGAACAAGGGCACTCCCTAAACTTTCAATGACCTGTTAAGAAATCATATAGTTCCTGGAATGTAATGTGATCAATAAAAATTATTGCTAAGAGAAAGATTTATGCCCACACCAGTGTCTGAAGCTCAGTCTAGGGAGGATGTTAGGTATTTATTTCCACAAACAAGTCATCTAATAGTTTTAACCTTTGACTTATAAAATAGTATCTATTATTTTCCTCTTTTAACAATGTATATCAATGTGTTATATTTACAATGAAGGAACATATTTTATATAATCAGGTTTGTATATTGGAAGAGTGGCAATACATTATTGTGTTTCTATTTCCTGACGTTTATTTCAAGAATGTATATCTGCCTTGCTTCTCTTGTTCTTTCAGGTTTTGGCATTAATTCCATGAAACAGATGTGAAAATTCTGCTTCTCTCTACTGCCTTCATAGAAAGATTTACTGCCTTTCCTCATTAAAGGGCTTCTGATGTCTCTGGCAGACTTAAAGGCTTAATTTGTTTTCCTCATTTAAAGTGTTTTTGACTCTCTCATCAGATCCAGATTTTCTGACTATGTCCATGGTAAGCTGAGCAGTGATTCTGGATTCTAGAGTAGTTCCATTTTTCTAATTCTAGTTCCAGAAGTCTTATAGGATAGATTAAATTATACAGTGTTTTCTGAGTGTATTCTAAGAGAAAAAAGAAAATCCTAGGGCTTCATCAAATTCTAATATTGAAGGATTCAATGCAAAGTCAGCCTGGTTCAGTCTCCAAACACGAGGCTTGTATTAGAGGATGTTCGAGAAAGTGAGTAACCTTAGTGCTCATGACTTTAAATCTTGAGGATGCCTTTGAGGGGTGTACAAGTCTGGCTGAACCTGTAGGTTTGTTTATTCCTTATGAAAACTCTAGGCGTCAGGGCAATGGCTCAAAGGAAATGACTCTCACACATTCCTTTAAGTAGGAAGAAGTGAGGTATGCTGGCTCCTCCAATTCCATATTAGGAATATGCCGGAGGGCCCCTGGGCAAAAAAAAAAAAGGATCATACAGAACAAGGAAGAGTCTCAGCTGAGAAAGGGTATTTATTTGAGGAAGAAAGAGAGAAAGAGTTAGAAGAAAAACTCAGACCTTCCAGAAGTCAGGAAAGATTTGGGGAAATGCGGGAGGGGCACTTTACCTAGGAATCTGAGACAGCATCTGAGTGGTGAAGGAGATTGGCAGGAGGCAAATAGGTTTTGCTCAGAGGTAAAGAATCTCCCTGCAAAATGACTCAGGTTTGATCCCTGGGCTGGGACAATTCACTGGAGAAGACATGGCAACCCACTCCAGTATTCTTGCCTGGAGAATCCCACAGACAGAGGATCCCGGTGGGCTACGGTCCATAGGGTCGCAAAGAGTCTGACACGATGGAAGCAACTGAACACACATATGCAAGCAGGCTTTGAAAATGGACAAATGGATAATTAAGCATTCTTTAAGGATCCACATCTAGAGAATGAGATTTTTCTCTCACACTGGAGGGTTCGTCCCTAATGAACCTTTGGGTGGATGCTGGAACTTCTTTAGCAAATTTTGTTAATTTTTGAGGTGAGGCTCAAAAAACAATTAAAGTTCCAGTGAAGCATCTAATAAAACATCTTTCTTGATTCCAAGTTCTGTAACTCAAGTAATTTAGTTTGTTCTTTCAGTAATAGACAAAAATAGGGAATATTTCCTCGGTTTTTATGCTTTCCAGTTCTATTTATTCATGTTTTTATTTCCATTCCAACTATTTGGCTTTATTTCAATTTTAATATTATAAAAGACCTCAACACAGCTTAGGAAATGGGAGGTAAATATAGTTCAGCAAGAATTATTTTTCTTTTTGTATATTCTGAGAAGTTGTATTGTGCTGTAACTACCCCGAAAGTTAAACATACTACTTTGAGGAAACAAAACTAACACTATACTGTAATCACTTAGTTAATATTCTGGCTGCTTGGGCAAAAACTGTCATTCTTGCCTCCTTCCTTGTCCTCACATCCTGCTTCCAACCCAGCAGTAAAGGCTGAGTTCTAACCCCCAAACATCTCCCCAAACAATATTTTTTCTCCACCTCCATCAAGACCACCCTTCCCCGAATCTTGAAAGGAAGTGGGATTTGCAGTTGTCTCCCAGCTTGTCTATCTCGCTCTATTCTGCCTCCTCCCTATTCTTAACCCAGCAGCAGAATGACATTTTAAAAACCTAATGACACCAGGTCATTGCCCCATGTTTTTGATCTTACTTACAATAAAAACCGAAGTTCTTACTTAGATATGCAAAGCTAGGGCTATAATTCCAGGTTCCCCTGAGCTACCAAGCTACCAATGCCCAACTTGATCCTCCTGTTCCTTACCACTCATTAAGTATGAGAACATGCATCTACCTTGGAACTTCAATATTTCACACTTTTCCCCAATACCTTCATGACTTGGCCCTTCACCTCCTTCAGTTCCATGGTCAAAATAGTTTTCATGATGTCTTGCATGATCATCTGTTGTAACCACGTTTCCCTCTCCAACCCCCACACTCAAACCCCTTAGTCTACTTGCTGTTTCTCAAAAGCGCTTATCAGTGCTTCAGTATATTTGTTAATCTCCCTGGTTAACAATGTTTGTAAAGAACTTTTTCACTGATTAATGCCCAGATCCTAGATCAGTGCTCAAAACATTCAACACATATTTGTTGGCTAAGTATTGAATAAGATGATAATCGAGGTTGATCTTTTATATAGGTGAAGTAGACGGTGCCAGCCTATGCCATTGGAAGGCTCACAAATCAGGTTTCTTCTTCCTCTCTTGTTTTGTTTTTGTTCTAGTCGCTGAGTCACATCCAACTCTTTTGTGACCCCATGGACTGTAGCCTACCAGTCCCCGTTTGTCCATGGGATTCTCCAGGCAAGAATGCTGGAGTGGGTTGCCATTTCCTTCTCCATGGTATATCTGGATATCTTCCATTTGCCCTCCAGATCTATTTTCTACCATCTGCAAACTGTCCTGTATGGTTGACCTATGTGAACCACATCAACAAGTTTCCTTTCTTCTGATGTCCATTTGGGTTTATCTGATGTGCAGCCCCAGTAGGATATGAGAAGGAAGAAGTATGAATTTTGGTTCTCATTATTCGCTTGATTCCAAAGTCATAGCTTTTTTCAAAGTGGTCATTATCTCTATACATCTCTTCCCTTATGGATCCTGAAAACCGCTCCCTTATCCAAAGAACTGCACTATGTCTCTGATACCTTCCTTACACATTTCTAGTCTAAATCTTCTTGGGTTATCTTTGTTTGAAAGTGCCATATGTTTCCTGCTGCAACACTTATACACAAGTTTCGTAAGAAGGAAGAAAACTGTAAGGAGACTACGAAGAAGGAAAAGAAGCGCTGGGTCAGAAAGAGGATCCAGGAGGACATCAAGATAAACAGACCATCCAAGACATGAAATTTTAGTGTTAGAAGCAGCCTTTGAGTTTTAGTCCATGTCCTTTGTTTGGGCACGGGAACCTGAGACTTAGATTTAGTAACCTTGCCTAAGGTCATGTGACCAGTTGGTAAGAGAATCACAATTTTAACTCAGATCTGAAACCTAAGCCCTTTATTCTAGCATAGCCAACAATTCTCCCTAGCACCAGCCATGGGAAAAAAGTATGCTCTTTTGTGTACCTCATTGCTGGCTTCTTTCTTTTTCTAATGCATCATGCTGCTGCTAAGTCACTTCAGTCGTGTCCGACTCTGTGCGACCCCATAGACGGAAGCCCACCAGGCTCTCCCGTCCCTGGGATTCTCCAGGCAAGAACACTGGAGTGGGTTGCCATTTCCTTCTCCAATGTGTGAAAGTGAAAAGTGAAAGTGAAGTCACTCAGTCGTGTCCGACCCTTAGTGACCCCACGGACTGCAGCCTACCAGGCTCCTCCATCCATGGGATTTTCTAGGCAACAGTACTCATAAAGTGTGAATATATGCATACACTGTTCACTGGGATTGTACTCGCTGAGATCATACCCAATGAGACAAATAAAACCTTTCTCCAGTTGTGGCGATGGTAATTGTTTCTTTTCCTGACCACATCATTTCTGACTTCTGATTTGCTGACTCATTTCCTGTGTTTCATATTGCTCTTTTCTGTGATGCTTTCTCACCTCATGGGATTTTCCTTAATCGGAGAATATTCTTATTTGCTTAAGGGTTGACCACTAGAAGTTCAGGTTTTAAATCCAGAGCTATCTTAACTCTGCTGTAGATTTAGTCATCTGTCTTCTAAGTTGCCCAGACTTCGGGCTTCTTCAAAAACACTGGTGATTGTTTTTCCTTATCTACAAAATGATGATAATAATACTGATCCAATAGGTCTTGGATGAACCTTAAATTAGATAATACATTTAGAGCTTTTATGGGAGCTGGCACATATTGTTCCATTGGGCATGAGTGTGTGCTAAGTCACTTCAGTCCTGTGAGACTCTTTGTAACCCTATGGACTGTAGCCCGCTCATGGGACTGCTCTGTCCATGGGATTCTCCAGGCAAGAATATTGGAGTGGGTTGCCATGCCCGCCTCCAGGGAATCTTTCTGACCCAGGGATCGAACCTGAATTTCTTATATCTCCTGCATTGGCAGGCAGGTTCTTTACTACTAGCGCCACCTGGAAAGCCCCTACTGTCCCATCAACTGATGTTAATCACTATTGCTGACTTCAGTAGTAAAGTGACACTCCATGCTATAACTTGCAGATCTCTGTTCTCCATTTGTCTTTTCTGCATTTTGGGATGTGTATGGGTATGGGAGGAGGGGTGAGATCTTACTCTGCTTTTTGGCTGAAAAAGAAGTTTCTGGATTAAATCCAATCATGAAAATAATTGCTTCTTTGGACAATTATGATTTCTGTGATGTTTCTCTTATCAAACTATTGAAGAAGGTTCATATTGAGGGCTGTCTCTGGTCTTTGGGATTTTCCATTTTAGACATTTACATTTCTGTGTGGTAGGCTGCCTTTGCTTAAAGGACTCAGTTTAGCTCCACAAATGTTTACCAAGCAAATACTATTGATTCGATGCTAGGGATACAATGTACAATGGTGACTCAGACAACACTCTCACACCAGAGAGCTCATAGTCTTCTGCAAGTGTTTTGTTCTAGGCCATATCTTTGATCAAGCCTGTGGACCAAGCGGCCACATCAGTCTAACGTGTATAACTGAGTGCCAGCTCATTGCTGGGTTTTGCTCCCAAATAAGCAACCTGTCCTCACCTGATCCCACAGAGTTTCCAGTGATATCAGTGGGAATTTTGAGGGTGTATCTGAGAAGAATTTTCTTCACTCCTTGCATTCTAATTCTAAGCACATGTCCCAGGAAGTTTGATGGTTATCTGCTGTTCCTCAGGCTTCAACATGCCAGTTACCTACTGCAGTGGAACTGGTGAGTACACTTGAGACACATGGTTCTTCAGAATGTGGTAAAAGGTCAGAAGAAATTTCTAAATTATTAGATTCCAAAGAGGCCCGTGGAGATGATCCAGCAGCCAAATTCTAAAACCTTCTTCTAACCATACATTTTACTGGTTAGTAACATTGACAAGGTTATGAAAGATTTCTCAAGGAGGCTCTGTGGTTCAGGCAGAACTAACAGCTGAGTCTCTTTTTAATCCAGTTTCCTGTACTTGTGTACTGATGATTATTTCAGTTCTCAGCTTTTGTGATGCTGTGAGCCATTACTATATCTATCTGTAAGGTCTCAGCATTGGCAATTTGCTTTTCTGAAAGGCCAGACTGAATTAACAAAGAACTGGGAAAGTGAATTAATTTGCCATGAAGATATGTGACTATTATTGCTTCTTACAGAATTCCTTTCCCTCATTAAGCTTCCACAAATACAGAATGTATCCATTGCTCAGACGTGCTGTGTGAAGATGCTTGGAAATTAGTACTCAAGTTCTATGGCATTGCCCTCAATTCCTCCGTGGAGTCCTCCTCTTGGCACAGAGAGGGGTGGTGGGACCTCAGAAATAGTCAGCGGGCAAAGAACTACTTCTTGTGAAATAAACATTAAAAAAGGTAAGATGATATTGTTTCTTGTTTTTTATTTTTCCCAATTACATATATGCCCAAGTAAAATTATACTACAATAGAACCTACAGAGTTTTTTAGCAAGAAGAGAACCTTAGAGGTCACTAAGTCAAAAGCTGGAAGAAAGAAGGCTGACTGAAAAGCAGCCCCTGTAGGAAGATAAGATACTAATTTTTAGAGGCACTCAGCAGTTAGAAAATCAATTTTTCTTAACATTGAGAATTATTGAGTGGCTGGAAAAGCATCTTACTCTATGAAATATAGTCACTGTTTAGTGCCTTTCCATTTTATTTACTATTTAAAGCACACAACAGCTAGTTAACCAACTACTTACAAACTATATTTAATGTTTAGAGGCACTCAGTGTGGTTATAAAATGATTTTAAGGGTATACAAATATGGTACGTTAACCACATTTCATGAACTATGGTTCCCTCTGGAAAAACAAAAACGTTTTCCTTGGCATCATGTGGCCTCTCATCCTAAAGTTTGTAAATGACCCATACTGTTCAAACCGGCTGCCTCACTAGCTTTTGATGCCAGCCACTTTAGAGAACACACCAGAAAGATCAATACAACCCCTACGTAAGTGATAGAGCACCGTGCACTCAAAGGCTGTTAGACTCTCCGATAAAGAACGGCTTGACAGATGCAGTGAAACTAAGCAGCATGCACAAAACCCCAGGAAAGAGGTTGTAGGGCTGCAGCCTTATCTCTCTGAACAGCGGACTGACACATGCACTGTGACCCAAGATGCACTGAGACGAGACAGTCCCGGCCACGTGTGTACGTTCACGACTTTATGGCCTATGAAAACGTGGGGAGAGTCTAACAAAGGATGGGGAAAGAATGGAGCCTTTTTCAAAGAAACCTGCTACAGAGAATTATGACAAGGGAGACATAACAGGGCCCAGTGTAAACTTGACAGAGAGGGAATGTTCAACTACATATTTTTTAGGCAATATCCTAATCTCCTGTAAACACTCTGGATCACAATGTGTCAGTCTCTCTCTCTTCCATTATTGAAATTCCACCACACTGGTTATTGAGGAAATGTGATGGACATGTTGTTTTAGTTTCCTGCTTATATAATAAAACTGAATGTGAGACGATGTTCCCTTTGTCTCCTGTACTTTGCTATCCTGGCGGAAGGGCTTCTAACCCAAGATGATGTCCATACTTAAGCTGGGGAAAGGATGCAAAGACAAAGAGTATGGGCAGGCAGATGTAAATCCATACTCTGTCTCATCACAGAGGTAATTTCTAGCAAGGGTAACCAGTAGTAAAATTCTAACCAAGGGTCGTTGATTGGGAAGTATACCATTTTCTAACCAAGAGTTTTTAAAAAATGCATAAACTATGAAATAAAGAGATAATTTTAAAGATTTAGACACAAGAAAATTGTGAGAAATTGTTTAGTGAGGACTCCAGCTTGTGCAATTATATACTTCAGTTTATTGAGCCCTTCCAAAGTGTGCTTAACTGGACTTCTGGTTTCTAGTCTGGTATGTAAGGAGTTTGAAAGTCATCACTTCATTCTAACAAGTAAAAAGCTTAAGGAGCAATATGAACAACCCTACACCCACAAATTTGTTAATCTAGATGAATGGGCCAATTTCTTGAAAGGTGCAATCTATCAGAACTCACAGAAGAGAAAGTAGACAATCTGAACAGGCCTAGATTTATTCAAGAAACTGAATCAATAATTAATAACCTTCTGAAAGAGAAAGCACCAAGCCCAGGTGAGATCACTTATGAATTCTACTAAACATTTAAGAAGAAATTATACTGGTTGTTTAGAATTTCTTCTGGAAGATAGAAGTACATGAAATATTTCCTAACTCCATCTATTAGGAAACCAACAAAAACATGACAATAATACAAAATCACGGACAATACCTTTCAAGAATATAGATGTAATAATCCTCAACAAAATATTAGCAAATCAAATCAACAATGTATAACAAGAATTTTACACTATGACCAAGTGGGATTTATTCTAGATGCAAAGCTGATTCAACATCCAAAAATCAAATTAATGTAACCCTCACACCAACAAGCTACAGAAGAAAAATCACCTCATCATATCAGCAGATGCAGAAAATGTCATTTACAAAATCCAATTCCATTCATGATGAAAACTTAGCAAACCAGAAATTGAGGAGACCATCCTCAACTTAACTAAAAAGCATTCAAAAATCTACAGTTAATATCTCATTTAATGGTGAGAAACAATAAGCTTTCTCCCCAAGTAAAGGAGAAAGGCAAGTACATCCCCTCTAATTACCCCTTTTCAATATCAACTGGATACCCTAATTAATGCAACAAGACAAGAAAAGGAAATAGATCATATACAAATTGTGAAGGAAGAAATGAACTGTACTTGGTAACAGATGACATGACTGTCTATGTAGAAAGTCTAAGAGAATCAACAAAAATACTCCTGGAACCAAAAAGCAATTAGAGCAAGGTTGTAGCATATGAGGTGGATATACAAAAGTCAATTGCTTTCTTATATACTGGGATCGAAAAACTGTAATTTGAAAAAAAAAAAAAAGTCAATGCCACTCATATTAACATTCCCCTAAAAGAAACAGATATAAACATAACAAAATATGTACAAGATCTACAGAAGGTAAACTATGAAATCCTGATGAAAGAAATCAAAGAACTAAATAAATGGAGAGATATCCCACATTCACAGATAGGAAGACAAAATACTGTTAAGATGACAATTCTTCCCAACTTGATCTATAGATTCATTGCAATTCCAATGAAAATCCCAGCAAACTATTTATGGATACTGACAAACTGATTCTAAAGTTTACACGAAAAGACAAAAGAATCAGAATAGCCAATACAACATGAAAGGAAAAAAAAAAAGGAAGACAGACAATTCAGGCAATTGATGGTGCCAGAACAACTGGATTCACATGCAAAAAACTGGATCTAGACATAGTCTTTATACACGTCACAAATATTAACTCAAGATAGGTCACACACCTAAAGAGAAAATGCAAAATTAAAACACTCCTAGAAGATAACACAGGAGAAGGCAATGGCACCCCACTCCAGTACTCTCGCCTGGAAAACCCCATGGATGGAGGAGCCTGGTAGGCTGCAGTCCATGGGGTCGCGAAGAGTTGGACACGACTGAGCGACTTCACTTTCACTTTTCACTTTCATGCATTGGAGAAGGAAATGGCAACCCACTCCAGTGTTCTTGCCTGGAGAATCCCAACGACGGGGGAGCCTGGTAGGAGGTCGTCTATGGGGTCACACAGAGTCGGACATGACTGAAGTGACTTAGCAGCAGCAGCAGCAGAAGATAACACAAGAGCAAATCTAGATGACTTTGAGTTTGCTGATAGTGTCCCAGATATAACACAAAAGGCACAATCCATGAAGTAAACACAAAAGGTGCAATCCATGAAGCTGGACTTCTGAAAAATTAAAACTTCTCTGCAACTGACACCATCAAGAGAACAAGAAAATAAGCCATTTCTAAAAGGCATATGGTTAAATGCTATTACCCAAAATATAAAGAGAAATTTTAAGACTTAAGAAAGGCACGACTGATTAAAAATGGGCACTTCATCAGAGAATATATACCAATGGCAAAAAAGCATAGATATGTCCTTAGGGAATTGCAGATTGAAACAAGACACCTTGTGCCTATTAGAAAGGTGAAAGTCCAAAACACTGACACCACCGAATGTTGGCAAGAATGTAGAACACTTACTAGTTGCTGATGGGATGCAAAATGGTAGGGTCACTTTGGAAGTTAGTCTGGCATTTTCTTACAAAAGTAAACACACTCTTAGATATGATCTAGCAATTGCATTCTTTAATATTTACTCAAAGGAGTTGAAAACTTATATCCACACAAAAATCTGCATGTGAATGTTTAAAGCTTTATTCATAGCTTCCAAAACTTGGCCACAACTAAGATGTCCTTCAGCAGGTAAATGGATAAACAATGGTACATTCAGACACCAGAATGCTATTCAGCACTAAAAGCAACTGAGCTATCAGGCCATGAAAAGATATGGAAGAACCTCACAGGTAAATTACTGCATAAAAGAAGCCAATCTGAAAAGGCTACGTACTGTACGAGTCCAACCATACAACATTCTAGGAAACACAAAACTACAGAGACAGTTATGGATGGGTGGTTGCCAGGAGTTGAGTGGAGGAGGAATGAAGAGGAGCAGACAGGAATTTTAGGGAAATAAAACTATTCTGAAGGATACTGTAGTGGTGGGTTTATGTCAGTATGTATGCATGCATGCTAAGTCACTTCAGTCATGTCCAACTCTGTGCGACCCTATGGACAGCAGCCCACCAGGCTCCTCTGTCCACGGGATTCTCTAGGCAAGAATACCGGAGTGGGTTGCCATTTCCTTCTCCAACTTATGTCAGTATACATCTGTCAAAAACCATAGAATGTACAACACCAACAGTAAACCCTAATATGAAAAATGAGCTTTGCATGAAAAGGCGCATCAATGTAGTTTCACTGAAAGTAACACATGTACAATTTTGGTATGAGATATTGACAGTGAGGGAGGCTATGTATAGGAAATAATGAGAATTCTCCACTTTCCTCTCAATTTTGCTATGAATCTAAAATTTCTCTAAAAAATAAAGTCTATTTTTAAAAATGTGCTAGGCATTTGATGAGATTGAGTAGAAAATATGTCTCTAACAGACAAAATGTCTTGTATCAGTGAATGGAATACTTCTTTATGGATAAATATTATGTTGAAGCACAGCACAATTTAATTAAGGAATCTGGAAGACAATTTGTGGTGAAAGCTTTGGGGAGTAAGTTTTATAAATGTATGTAGAAACTAGTGGTGATGGTGGTTTAGTCGCCAAATTGTGCCCGACTCTTGCAACCCCATGGACTGTAGCCTGCCAGGCTCCTCTGTCCATGGGATTCTCCAGGCAAATTACTGGAGTGGATTGTCATTTCCTTCTCCAGGGGATCTTCCCAACCCAGGGATCAAACCTGGGCCTCCTGCATTGCAGGCAGACTCTTTACCAACTGAGCTGCAAGGGAAGCATCGGTCATACTGAAGTCAATAGAAACATTTTTGGTAAGTTTAAGGATCAATTTTTTCCCTTTTTGCTCTTCAGGAAGAATGTTTAGGGAGAGTACTGTTGCAAGACTTATATTTAGGCAAGGCTTAACCGTGCGTGCAGCCATGAAATTAAAAGACGCTTACTCCTTGGAAGGAAATTTATGACCAACCTAGATAGTATATTAAAAAGCAGAGACATTACGTTGCCAACAAAGGTCCATCTAGTCAAGGCTATGGTTTTTCCAGTGGTCATGTGTGGATGTGAGAGTTGGACTGTGAAGAAAGCTGATCGCCGAAGAATTGATGCCTTTGAACTGTGGTGCTGGAGAAGACTCTTGAGAGTCCCTTGGACTGCAAGGAGATCCAACCAGTCCATTCTAAAGGAGATCAGTCCTGAGTGTTCATTGGAAGGACTGATGCTGAAGCTGAAACTCCAATACTTTGGCCACCTCATGCGAAGAGTTGACTCACTGGAAAAGACTCTGATGCTGGGAAGGATTGGGGGCGGGAGGAGACGGGGACAACAGAGAATGAGATGACTGGATGGCATCACCGACACGATGGACATGAGTTTGAGTGAACTCCGGGAGTTGGTGATGGACAGGGAGGCCTGGTGTGCTGTGATTCATGGGGTCGCAAAGAGTCAGTCATGACTGAGCAACTGAAATGAACTGAACTGAACCTTGTGTGTACTTTTTCATTTAGATTTACTTCTGTAAGAATGTTAAAAGAATGGTGTGATGTTCTTGCCCCTCACCAAGAAGTGGGATGGAGTTCTGCCAAGGAAGAATGTGTGAGGCAGCTTGGCAGTGAAAGAAATAGGTTGAAGAAGTCCTTACCATGGTGGGGTTACCGAAGGCCAGGCCTGAACGAGACAAGTCGGGCAGTCTGTCCAGCCTGTTGACCACGTTGGAAAAGAGCCCAGGTGCAGTTCTGGCTACTGGGGCCTTGCCTCTGTATGTTCTTGAGTACACCTGTTGTTGCGCCTTCACTGGCATCTGCATGGCCCGCTGAGGCACCGGGGAGGATAGGCAGGTGACCTTCTGTCCTAGGCTGGGTAGAAGTTCTGCTAATGGGACCTAGACATGTCTCCAGGCTAATCATCCAATCTGCTTCCCAAGTGTATGTGATTGTGCGTGCTGAAGAATCACCAGAGAATTGTCCACACCGTGAAGATGGGTAGGAGTGCACATAAGTGGGTAGAAGGGCACATAAACGGGTAGGAGGGCAATAGGGCTGGAATGGAGGGCATGTTTGGGGAAAGGGTGTCCCTGCAGGGCATAGGAGCAGCAGACATGGATGGGAACCAGAACGGGGACTGTTCGCCAGCAGCACGTCCACAGTCTCGGGGCTGCCTTTGCCCACAGGGCCCGGAATTCCCCAGGTGGGGCCATCCCTGATCCACCTGCCCAGGTGGCAGCAGCGGGCAGGTCCATGGCCCAGGTGTCAGCCAGGTGCGCCAGCAGCAGGGGGAACAGGTGGCAGTGGGTGTGCTCCTCCCAGTCGGTGCTGCCCCGCGTGTCGGAAGTGGACATGGAGGTCCAGCATGTCTCAGCCGTGCCCGCTGGCCTTCACAGCGCTGCAGAAGTGGGCCTCCAGCACATCGGCCCACAGGCACGTGCCTCAGGTTGATCCTCAGGAGGAAGGAAGCCCCCGGAGACCACCTCGGCTCCTGGCATGCCCATGTTCCACACCAGGTGGCAGTCCTTGGGCAGCACCCGGCCCAGGCGCCCGACCTGGCTCTGCAGGTCTTCCTGGTAGCTCCTCAGGAAGTCCTGGCCATCCCCTGAGAGGTCCCAGAGGCAGGAGTTGAGGAGCAGCGCATCCAGGGCCTGCTTGGCCCGCCACAGATGCTCCAGGACGTCCTCCACGAACCGGGAGTGGGCGCGTGTGAGGAAGTAGAACAGCACCTAGTGGAACCAGCGCGTCTTGCGGTAGCGGGTGCAGTGGTGCAGGCCCTCCAGCCGGCAACCCTCCAGCCAGTGCCTGGTGCTCGAAGCTCAGCTCGCCCTTGGCCTTCAGCTGGCTGGAAGATGGCAGGCAGTCCTTCTGCAGTGGGAGCACCAGGTCCTTGTACACGACCCTCTGCATGGAGTCCCCCACGATCACCACGAACTTATACAGCAGCTGCGGGACTTTGCAAGCCCGCAGGTGGGCCACGAGGCCAGAGGGTGTGCGAGAGGCTGAGCTTCTGCCTTTGCTCCCGGAGGTGGGAGGAGAGCTCAGGGAAAGTGTGGATGCGCCCGGAGAGGGCGGTGCGCCTTCCTATCCGCGCGGGGGTTCCAGCAGCGAGGAGAAAGCAGGCCTCCCTCCTGGCTTGGCTCCCTGGAGTCTGCCTTGGCCAAAGCTAGTTTTGACCCGGGGACGTGACCTCTGACCCCTGAAAGCTCCAGGGTGGGGCCTAGGCTCCACCTGGTGGAAGGGAGGTGCAGAACCCCCGCGGGTGTGAGTTCTGCTCCATTACAAGGAACGTTCTTTTTATTTTTTAATGAATTTTGATTGGGGTGTAGTTGCTTTAGAATGTTGTGTTAGTTTCTGCTGTACAGCAGAGTGAATCAGCTATACAGATAAGTATATTCCCTTTGTTTTTTATTTCCTTCCTATTTAGGTCCCATTTCCTTCCCACAGAACACTGAGTAGAGTTCCCTGGGCTATACAGTAGGTTCTCATTAGTTATCTGTTTATACATGTTGTGCTGTGCTCTGTCCATGGGGATTCTCCAGACAAGATTAATGGAGTGAGTTGCCGTGCCCTCCTCCAGGGGATCTTCCCAGCCCGAGGATTGAACCCAGGCCTCCCACATTGCAGGCAGATTCTTTACCATCCGAGCCACCAGGAAAGCCCACACAGTTTTACACATATTAGTGCATATATGTCAATCCCAATTTCCCAATTCTTCCCACCCTCTATCCCGCCTTGGTATCCGTGTGTTTGTTCTCTATGTCTGTGTCTCCTTTTCTGCATTGCAAATAAGTTCATCTGTATAATTTTTCTAGATTCCACATATAAGTGATATTATATGATATTTGTTTTTCTCTTTAAGACTTAGTTCACTCTGTATGATAGTGTCTACATCCATCCATGTCTCTGCAAATGGCAGTTTCTTCCTTTTTATAGCTGAGTAATAGTCTATTGTATATATGTACCATGACCACAGCCATGAAGTTAAAAGATGCTTGCTCCTTGGAAGGAAAGTTATGACCAACCTAGACAGCATATTAAAAAGCAGAGACATTACTTTGCCAACAAAGGTCCATCTAGTCAAAGCTATGGTTTTTCCAGTGGTCATGTATGGATGTGAGAGTTGGATTGTGAAGAAAGCTGAGCACTGAAGAATTGATGCCTTTGAACTGTGGTGTTGGAGAAGACTCTCGAGAGTCCCTTGGACTGCAAGGAGGTCCAACCAGTCCATCCTAAAGGAGATCAGTCCTGGGTGTTCATTGGAGGGACTGATGTTGAAGCTGAAACTCCAATAATTTGGCCACCTGATGCGAAGAGAGCTGACTCTTTTGAAAAGACCTTGATGCTGGGAAAGATTGAAGGCCGGAAGAGAAGGGGATGACAGAGGATGAGATTGTTGGATGGCATCACCAATTCAGTGGACATTAGTTTGAGTAAGTTCCGGGAATTGGTGATGGACAGGGAGGCCTGGTGTGCTGTGGTTCATGGGGTCACAGAGAGTTGGACATGACTGAGTGATTGAACTGACTGACTGACCACATCCTCTTTATCCATTCCTCTGTTGATGAGCATTCGGATTGCTTCCATGTCCTGACTATTATAAACAGTGCTGCAGTGAACACTGGGCGTGCATATATCTCTTTGAATTATGATTTTCTTAGTCTATATGCCCAGTAGTCGGATTGCTGGGTCATATGGTAGCTCCATTTTTTAAGGAAACGCCATACTGTCTCCATAGTGGCTGTATCAATTTACATTCCTGCCAACAGTGTAAGAGAGTTCTCTTTTCTCCACCCCCTCTCCAGCATTTATTGTTTTTAGATTTTTTTTTTTAATGATGGCTATTCTGACTGTTGGCGATACCATTTTGTAGCATTGGTTTGCATTCTCTAACAATTGCTCATGTTGAGCATCTTTTCATGTGTTTTTTGGTCATCTGTATGCTTTCTTTGCAGACATATGTGTTTAAGTCTTCCACCCATTTTTGATCGGATTGTTTGTTTTTTTGATATTGAGCTGCATGAGCTATTAGTATACTTTGGAGATTAACCCTTGTCAGTTGCTTCATTTGCAGACATTTCTCCCATTCTGAGAGTTGTCTTTTTGTCTTGTCTGTGGTTTCCTTTGGGCTTCCCTGGTGGCTCAGACCGTAAAGAATCCACCTGCAATGTGGGAGACCTGGGTTGATCCCTGGGTTGGGGAGATCCCCTGGAAAAGGGAAAGGCTACCCACTCCAGTATTCTTGCCTAAAGAATCCCCATGGACAGAGGAGCCTGGCAGGCTACAGTCCATGGGTCACAAAGAGCAGCACACAACTGAGTGACTAAGCACAGCACATGGTTTCCTTTGCTGTGCAAAAGCTTTTAAGTTTAATTAGGTCATGTTTATTTTTAAGCATTCTTTTTCAATGGATCTGTGTTTGCTTTCTAATATCTCGGTCTTGGATTGCTATTATTCTGCACTTTTTGTCACATCTAATCCACTGTTCATTCTCTGTTTCACCAGTATCTCAACCATGGGGCCTATGGTCACACCTTGGATGCCTCTCTTTGCTGCTGGCTCTCGTTTTCTGTATGCCTTCCAGAGAATTTCTTTATTGCTGGCTTGGTCCTCTTTTTGTCCTGCCACTTCCTATACTGGAGGCATTTGGGGAATGTCTCTGCTGGGGAAGAGAACATGTCCAGCCAGGGTTGCTAAGCAATGATTGGAAGAATAGTGGGAGAGTTCAACTCTAGTTTGTTTTTTTTTTAATTAAATCACTTATTGTCATTTCATCATATATTCTCATGCACTTATAAGAAATAATGCAGAGATTTTGATATACCCTTTACTCACTTCCCTTTATGGATAACTCCTCCCGTGCCATTCCCTAAATGCCTAATAGTTGCTAAACTGTCCCGAATTTTCAAGCGTGTGTGTGTGTGTGTGTGTGTGTGTGTGCACACTCAGTCATGTCTGACTCTATGCAAGCCTATGGAATGTAACCCATGAAATTCTCATGGCAAGAATACTGGAGTGAGTTGCCATTTCCTCCTCTAGGAGATCTTCCTGACCCAGGGATCAAACCCAGGTCTCCTGCATCTCTTGCATTGGCAGGCAGATTCTTTACCACTGTGCCACCTAGGAGTCCTCCCATTTCAGAAAATCTGAATAAATTGATTGTACAGAATATAATTGTAAGGAATTGACTTTTTCCCTCTACATCATTCTCTGGTGTTCATACAGTGTGTCCAATTTATAAACCCTATAATGTTTTCATTAGAGTATTAGTTTTCCAGTGCTACAAATGTATCAATATTCTGTTCCTTTTTTATTTGCTGAGTACTATTCTATGGTATGGATGTACTACAGTCACAATCACTTCAACTATTCACCTGAAAGGATGTTAGATTACTTTCAGTTTTTGGTTATTATAAATCATGTTGCTATGAACAGTACTATAAAGGTTTTTGTAAGAACTTAGATTTTCAGTCTCTGGAATAAGCCCTGAATTGCGATTGCTGGATTGTGTGATGGTTGCAAAATTAGTGTTTTAAGAAATGCTCAGGCTGTTTTCCAGAGTGACTGTATCATTTTATAGTCCCAGGAGCAATGTATGAGTGGCCAGTTTTCTTCTTTAGGATGTGGATATGAATATCCTGGGTACAACCTTTCTGGTTGTAAGATCCCTGGTCTCTTTTGTGCTTGGATATGGATATAAGCATTAAGCTGTATAATGCACATCTCCTTCATCTTTAAGTGTGGATGTGAACTTCTAGCCAGTGTAACCTCTACTTCCTTGAGCAGGGATGTGAGCTTCCGCCTGAATACATCCTCTCCCTCTCTATTTTTGGTCAGGATGCAAGCTTCCAAGATCTATTTTTGACCTCCTTTTTTTTTTTGTTTAAAAAAAAAAAACAGGTTAAGAAACAATCCCCTCTTAAAATCCTTAATGTGAAATAGTTTATTTTGGAGCTTCTGTGCTTCTTATTGGGCTTCCCATGTGGCACCAGTGGTAAAGAACCCACCTGCCAAGGCAGGTAGATGTGAGAGACCCAGGTTCCATCCCCAGATTGGGAAGATCCCCTGGAGGAGCGCATGGCAACCCACTCCAGTATTCTTGCCTGGAGAATCCCATGGACAGAGGAGTCTGGGAGGCTACAGTCCATGGGGTCACAAAGAGTCAGACATGACTGGTAAGTTAGTACATACCCATGCTTTTTATTATATATATATATATATATATATGTATCAGTTCAGTTCAGTTCAGTCGCTCAGTCGTGTCCGACTCTCCGCGACCCCATGAATCACAGCACGCCAGGCCTCCCTGTCCATCACCAACTCCCGGAGTTCACTCAAACTCATGTCCACAGAGTCAGTGATACCATCTAGCCATCTCATTCTCAGTCGTCCCCTTCTCCTCCCGCCCCCAAACTTTCCCACCATCAGAGTCTTTTCCAGTGAGTCAACTCGTCGCATGAGGTGGCCAAAGTATTGCAGCTTCAGCTTTAGCATCAGTCCCTCCAATGAACATCCAGGATTGATCTCCTTTAGAATGGACTGGTTGGATCTCCTTGCAGTATAAGGGACTCTCAAGAGTCTTCTCCAACACCACAGTTCAAAAGCATCTATTCTTCGGTGATCAGCCTTCTTCACTGTCCAACATAAGCTTCTTATTTCACATATATATTATATATATATGCTTATTATATATGGACTTCCCTGGTGGCTCAGATGGTAAAACGTCTTCCTACAATGCCAGAGACCTAGCTTCGAACCCTGGGTCAGGAAGATCTCCTGGAGAAGGAAATGGCAACCCACTCCAGTATTCTTGCCTGGAAAATCCCATGGACAGAAGAGCCTGCTGGGCTACAGTCCATGGGGTCGCAAAGAGTCGGACATGACTGAGCCACTTCACTATTCACTATACATGTATATATATATACATATACATATACATATATATATATATCGGAGAAGGCAATGGCAACCCACTCCAGTGTTCTTGCCTGGAGAATCCCAGGGACGGGGGAGCCTGGTGGGCTTCCGTCTATGGGGTCACACAGAGTCGGACACGACTGAAGTGACTTAGCAGCAGCAGCAGCAGCAGCATATATATATATATGCTTTCTTATCTTCCCTGATAGCTCAATTGGTAAAGGATCTGCCTGCAATGCAGGAGACCCCAGTTCAATTCCTGGGTTGGGAAGATCCGCTGGAGAAGGGATAGGCTACACACTTCAGTATTCTTGGACTTCCCTTGTGACTCAGCTGGTAAAGAATCCACCTGCAATATGGGAGACCTGGGTTTGATCTCTGGGTTGGAAAGATCCCCTGGAGAAGGGAAAGGCTACCCACTCCAGTATTCTGGCCTGGAGAATTTCATGGACTGTATAGTTCATGGGGTCTCTAAGACCCTCATGTAGTTCATGGGGTCTCCGTAATATACATTATAATATACACTATAATATACATTTTTGTTAGTGGTGTCTTCAAAGTCTTTTATCTTCACTACAAACAAAATCATGGTTTATGTTGGTTTATCAATTTACTTTGGACCCCTAAAATCAACAGTTTTTTTCTCACTGACAAGCAAATAGAAATTATTCATAGTGCATATAAGAATCACCTAAAATTTTGTTATTTTATTAAGACAAAGCAGTTATTTGTATATTGCATTTTGAGATAATTAAATAGTAGAACTAAAGTCAATTTAGAAAAACTTACATAATCACCTTCTGTTAATGTTGCTGTTACATCATGAACATGCTACCCTTTCTTTGGGAGAGATATCCCCATTTTCAGCATGA
Source organism: Moschus berezovskii (assembly GCF_049115385.1). Classification (NCBI taxonomy): domain Eukaryota; kingdom Metazoa; phylum Chordata; class Mammalia; order Artiodactyla; family Moschidae; genus Moschus; species Moschus berezovskii. The sequence goes on from NC_142461.1 coordinate 35,548,300, forward strand.
AATAGAGAAAAAAACTTTTAAACCAAGTTTTGGTGGTATCTTAAAAAGACCCATACATTACATCTTAAAAACACAGATGGATGGCTAAAGAAGTGTTCCGTTTATTATAATGACACTGTGGTTTTATAGCCCAAATGCTAATTGCTGTTGTCATTGTTGTTCAGTTGTTAAGTTGTGTCAGACTCTTTGAGACTCCTGGACTGCAGCATGTCAGGCTCCCTGTCTTCACTGTTCCCCTCAGTTTGCTCAAACTCATGTCTGTTTAATCAGTGATGCTATTCAACCATGTCATCCTCTGCCTCCCTCTTCTCCTCCAGCCTTCAATGTTTCCCAGCATCAGAGTCTTTTCCAATGAGTCGTCTCTTCGCATCAGGTAGCCAAAGTATTGGAGTTTCAGCTTCAACATCTGTCCTTCCAATGAATATTCAGTGTTGATTTACTTTAGGATTGACTGGTTTGATCTCATCGCAGCCCAAGGGATTCTCAAGAGTCTTCTCCAGTATAGGACATTAAAATTTTCATAAAATTATAAGAAAGAGATCAGCTTTGTTTTTTCTTTTTTCCTTAAGGAGCTGTTTATTTGGAAATATAAACAGCTTTTCTGTTTTCAGAGAACAAGTGAAATAAATACTGTCATTTAGCCAGTTAAGTTTTTAAGAAGAGTTTTCATCACTTGTTCATTCACATTGATTTTTTTTAAAATCAGTTAATTGACAGACTTGGAGTCCCTTTTGTATTGTATGAAAACAGCCTTGAGAGACACTGCTTTGTGTTGTATTCCCTCCTATAAGTATAGAAAATTTTCAACTTAGGACCAGTGAGTGTTAAAGCAGAAAAAGATGTGAACATTTACTGTCTTTAACTTATTTTCCAACATGACCATTTTTTCCAACTGTTATTTTTCCAGTGCCTAAAACTCCTTGTTATTGTTTAGTCACTAAGTCACGTCTAACTCTTTTAGGACCCCATAGACTTGCCTGCCAGGCTTCTCTGTTCCTGGGATTTCCTAGGCAAGAATCCTGAAGTGGGTTGCCATTTCTTTCTCCAGGGTATCTTCCCAATGCAGGGTCACAACCAGGGTCTCCTGCATTGTAAGCAGGATCTTTACCTACTGAGCCATCAGAGAAGCCCACATTATGTTAACAGAAAATTGTTATGATGTTTTTAACTCTGTGAAACTGCAAATACCTCCCTGTCCTTCAGCTATATGAATACACTAGTTTAAAAAGAAAGAAAGAAAAAGAAAAAAGTTAAAGTTCATAGGCTATTTTGTATCTATGTGTCTAATTTGTGTCTATAATTCAATTGTTTTGTCTTCCTCTTAGCCATCACTTCATGGGAAATAGATGGGGAAACAGTGGAAACAGTGTCAGACTTCATTTTTTTGGGCTCCAAAATCACTGCAGATGCTGATTGCAGCCAGGAAATTAAAAGACGCTTACTCCTTGGAAGGAAAGTTATGACCAACCTAGATAGCATGTTAAAAAGCAGAGACATTACTTTGCCAACCAAGGTCCGCCTAGTCAAGGCTATGGTTTTTCCCGTGGTCATGTATGGATGTGAGAGTTGGACTGTGAAGAAAGCTGATCGCCGAAGAATTGATGCTTTTAAACTGTGGTGTTGGAGAAGACTCTTGAGAGTCCCTTGGACTGCAAGGAGATCCAACCAGTCCATTCTAAAGGAGATCAGTCCTGGGTTTTCATTGGAAGGACTGATACTAAAGCTGAAACTCCAATACTTTGGCCACCTCATGGGAAGAGTTGATTCACTGGAAAAGACCCTGATGCTGGGAGGGATTGCGGGCAGGAGAAGAAGGGGACGACAGAGAATGAGATGGCTGGATGGCATCACCGACTCGATGGACATGAGTTTGAGTGAACTCCAGGAGTTGGTGATGGACAGGGAAGCCTGGTGTGCTGTGATTCATGGGGTCGCAAAGAGTTGGACACGACTGAGCAACTGAATTGAACTGAACTAGCTTTAAAGCTTAGGAAATAACAGTGCTTTGTTTTCTTACTTTCCTTTGTTTAATGTTAGATTTGATTAGATGTTGGCATCAAAATATCATGGAACAAAAATTTCCAGTTAAATATCAATAATTTCCATTTATTCTCTAAATAAAAGGAATGGCATAGATGAAGGGGAGATAAACCTTTCTTGAGATGGGGAAGAGGCACCGCTAAGTAAGTGTTTGTGCCCTATCCTCTAAGAAATAACAATCTGATATTAGAAAGACAGGCTTGGGCCCACATATTACAAAGTTTTTCTTAGTGGAGAAGGAGAAATGTACTGTATCTATATATATGAAGATACCCATATCATGGTTCTAAATGAAATTGAAAGAATTGGGCACATCCTGCTTTTAAATTACACTATGATACATTTACTACTAAATTCTTCTGAGTTTAAAATTTAAAGTTATTCTCGGTTAAGGAGTTAAAAGCTAAACCAGAGGGAGGATAATTAATATAAGGAAGGAAAATGATGATAACCTTAAGAAGAGGCCAGGATAGAAGATCTAGGGAAATTTAGTATGATAAAGAAATGAGCTTATTAGCCACAGAGGCCTTTCCTGACTATTTTATCCATATCTCCTCCTTTCCTCCATCACCTGAGCTTCTTACTTAGCTTTATTTTTTTTCACATTTACCACTACTTCCTGACATTTTATTAATGATCTATTTATTATCTACCTATTCCATCATAATTTAAGCTCCATGAGAAGTGGCTTGCTTCTATTATTGTATCCTCAGTTCTTAGCATTGGGAATGTGTCTTGTTCTCAATAAATACTTATTGAGTGAAAGAAAGAATGAATAAAAGTTCAGCATTGGAAGTGAACTTTAAAAATGACTTCAAACACCATGGAATGCTGGAATTGCCTAAATAACATACCCGTTAAGGAATCATCTAGGCTGTGTCCTGTTTTATTCATGTTTAGTTATTGGGGACCTTCTTATTTCTATTTTGTTCTCAGGAAATTGGACTGCTGAAAACATCTCTCTCTGATTTTTTTAAATGATACTGTTTTATTTCCTGATTTAGTGAAGGACAATGACAGTTATTTTCCCATATGGCACTTTAATATATTTGGATACAATTTGTATACCATTACTCTCCAGAGTGGTTTCTTATTATAGGCGACAAATCTCTTCAATTATTACTACTAAGGAGTAATTTCTATTCCTTGTTAGTACTTGGCTTTCTTCAATAGGTATAATGACAAATAAGAAAGAGCATTCAGAAGAATGTAGCTGTTGTTCTTCAGTCACTGAGTCACATCTGACTCTTTGAAACCTCATGAACTGCAGCATGCCTGGCTTCCCTGTTGTTCACTATCTCCTGGAGTTTGCTCAAACTCATGTCTGTTGAGTCAGTGATGCCATCCAACCATCTCATCCTCTGTCACTTCCTTATCCTTTTGGCCTCAATTTTTCCCAGCATCAGGGTCTTTTCCAATGAGTCGGCTCTTTGCATCAGGTGACCTAAGTATTGGAGCTTCAGCATCAGTCCTTCCAATGTATATTCAGGGTTGATGTCCTTTAGGACTGACTGTTTTGATCTCCTTGCTGTCTAAGGGTCTTCTCCAGCATCACAGTTTGAAAGCAAGAATTTCTTTATATGTTAACAAAGTGAATCCCTCTGGGAAAATGTCCCCCTTTCCTTTCAAAAGACAATGAGCTTTTGGTTTTAGGGTCCTCTATCCTAGTAGAGTCTTAACCCTGCAAACTCAGGGGAAGGAACTAAGGTTAAGAGGTGCCTCGTCCACACATATATCTTTGATCTCATCTGTGTCCTCTGCTCTTCTTTTGTTTGCTGATTGAACAGTAGTCTCAACACTGCCACATTCGTGTTGTCATTTGCATCAATTATTAAAGCCAGACCAGCTCCTATGGTTGGTCCTAGTTTATAAGTCTCTTCTATCCTAATTAGTCTTCTCCAAGTACAAGTCATATACGACATTCAAATAAACCCAGTTTTCAGGTTTGGTATGATCAGCACAATCCCAGGTTTGGATTATCACCTCCTTTGTTCAGTTAATTCTACCTAAAACCTAATCGGTTTTTCCGGAGGATCCACCACATTTATGACTCACATTGACTTTACCTTCCCCTAAACTGCCTGAGTCATTTTCAGACATCATATGTATTGTCTCCATTTTCCCAAACCTGTGCCACTGGCTTTTGAACTTTAGAGCAAATCCCAAGATTTACTACTATTAGATTTAGTTGATTGTTCCAACTGGCCAAGATCTTTTTATCCCATTGCTGCAGCCTGTCAAGATCTTTTCGGATTTTAATTCTTTCATCCTGGCTAGTCACTCATTCATCTATAAACCATGCTTTGATAATCATTCCTTCTCTATCTGCAGATCAGTACTAGAAAATGCTAAACTGGATAGTACTGGTTTTCAGTATACTTTTATGGACTTAAAAATATTCATAACCCAAAAGTTGAGAGTTATGTTTTATTTGGGGGGAATTTTTAGGTCTTAAGCCAGGGAGGTAACCTTATAGGTAATCTCAAGTAATCCTGAAAGAACTACTTTGAGGATGTAAGAGAGGGAGCCAGGTTATATAAAAGTTTTGCAACAAAGAGCAGGTATTCTGAACATTAAAAAAAAAATTAATTAAAGAAACCAGATATCCCAAGTTAAGGAATTTAGCACTTTCCTATGTATGAGTAGATGAAAGAGTCTAGGCTCTCTGAAATCATTCCCTTGATATGCACCTTAGCTATCTGGGTCTAGTATCCTGTGTTTTTACATACTGAGTTTCCTCAGGGCTCACTGTGGGGAGGGGTGCAGTCTGACGGCTAGATGGTAGGTATTCTTTCCCTCGGTGAGTTTCCTCAGGCTTACCGGCTCACTATCCATAGTGGCTGCAATTGCTGATGACTGTGACATCCTTGTTTACTGATATAACAAGAAATATTCCATTTCTTACTTTGGATACATTTGTTTAACCTATTATCAATCCACATAATTATCTTTACTTATAGGCCATCTTTCTCCATTTTATCCACAGGAACTCCTGAGAAATTGTCAAATGCTTTCCTAAAGTCCTTCTAGAGCAGGGTTGCCAGGTTTCACAGATTTAACAGCATCGTGACTTCATAAAGGTGTGCAAAATATTCTTCCTGACTCTCCCAATTCACTCTCACCCCATTTTGTGCTTCTGGAACCTGTCTTCTGTGGACTATATTAACTTGATTCCATTGTCTGAGATTACAGAATGGGATTAAGGTATGAATTTCACCATCCCTCTCTTCACAGCCGCAAGTAATCAGTGGCTTAGTATTAAATATAAGTGGCTTAGCTTCTCTTTGGTCTTTCCAGTGGACTTCTCCAGCTAAAGATACAGCTACAACTCTCTCCAGGTTCTCGTACATGTTTTCCTCCTCATCCTTTGAAACTTAAGGGTCAGAGATGTTTGCAGTGGGCTTGCAGACTGTGTGGTCATACAGGGCCCCATGCTTGGTAATGCTTTGCTCTCCCTGTATTGAAATTCTTAATGGATTTTGAACAAAGGGTTATGCATTTTCATTTTGCCCTTGACCCTGCAAATTATATAGCCAGTCTTGTGCTGGGTGATGCCAGTTCTCCACAGTTGCTTCACTATCGCTCTAAATTTCCTTTAACCTTACCCCAAGCTCTTATGAAGAGTCCCTGCTTTAAACTCAGCTTAGTCACCCTCTGGTTGTGTGTGCCATTTGTACCCTGTCATGATCTTAAGACACAGAAAGAAGTGAGAAGAGTCTGGTTTGTTTTCATGAGCCTTTATTGGCTCCTAATGATCATTGCTTCTTCAGGTTTCCAAACCTATTCATCTGTATGCTGCTGCTAAGTCACTTCAGTCATGTCCGACTCTGTGTGACCCCATAGACGGAAGCCCATCAGGCTCCCCCATCCCCAGGATTCTTCAGGCAAGAACACTGGAGTGGGTTGCCATTTCCTTCTCCAATGTGTGAAAGTGAAAAGTGAACGTGAAGTTGCTCAGTCGTGTCCGACCCTTAGCGACCCCACGGACTGCAGCCTACCAGGCTCCTCCATCCATGGGATTCTCCATGCAAGAGTACTGGAGTGGCTTGCCATTGCCTTCTCAGATGCTGAAATCAATGTAACGCTTAACTGTCTCTAATTTGTCAAACCTCCCTTCATCCAATTTTTCAAAATTGGTTGGTATTTGCTTATCTCCTGTTTTATTCCCCTTTATTGTTCTTGACAGTCCCTCAAAGGTCACTGGCAATGTTTGGTTTAATGATCTAATTTGCAGGTTCCTTAGAGACCTTTAGAGATAATTTGAGACCAGAAGCTTAACTATCCTTCCCCAGCTACAGTTCCAATTAATTCCCTCTTACCAATGTTTTCTCTGTTTTTTTCAGTCCAAGGAAAGGTTTGCTTTCTCTTTTGTCATTAGTCAAAGATTATTGGCCTCAAATGGAGAACATTTTCTTCTCTACCTTCTACATACTCTGATTAAGGCTTAAAAGATTTAATGTGTGGGGGGGGTGGGGGAGGGCAGGGGGTATGCATGTTAGTAAATTTTATAGTTTATTTGGTGCTTAGACTTCCTGACGGAGAAGGCAATGGCAAGCCACTCCAGTACTATTGCCTAGAAAATCCCATGGATGGAGGAACCTGGTAGGCTGTAGTCCATGGGGTCACTAAGGGTCGGACACAACTGAGCAACTTCACTTTCACTTTTCACTTTCACACATTGGAGAAGGAAATGGCAAGCCACTCCAGTGTTCTTGCCTGGAGAATCCCAGGGATGGGGGAGCCTGGTGGGCTTCCGTCTATGGGGTCACACAGAGTTGGACACGACTGAAGTGACTTAGCAGCAGCAGCAGCAGACTTCCTGAAGCTGTCAGTTCTCTACCACTCTCTGATAAGAATCCTTGACTATGTTTCTTTCATCTCACCTTTTGAACCCCTGGAGAGGACAGACATTAACATACACATTCTGAGACTTTGGTCAGCCTCCACTCCCCTGCAGCTCTAAGAAGGAAGAATTGTTTATTATTCTTGAATCTTTAGGGCTGGGCTTTAGAAATTTCAATTTGGGTCCAAAGAACAATTTTATTTTTAACAGAAGGCCTAGAAAGAAAAGGTGGTCATAGGCATTTGAGTTTGGACTAAAACAAGTGGAAGGATTTTAGGAAAGAAGTGTAAGGAAGAATCTAAAAAACTGGCAAGTGTTAGGGAAGAAACTGCCATAAGAATGGATGAGACATAAAAGAAGGTGTGTGCAATTTTCATGTAGATCTGAATTACTTTACAGTGCTTTCTTGGAGGTTGTTGTGTTGTATACATTGCTATCTCAGGCCGGTCATAAGAAGGGCCAGTGATGTTTGGGTTTTATATGTCCCCCTTTACAATCTGAGCTCCGCAACCACATTGATTTTTGTAGAATATCTGGACTTTTTCTGTCTCTGGAGCTTCCTTTGCAATTGCACAGTTAGAATCACATTTAGGTAAACTCCTGGAATCAACTAGGTATTTCCTGCCATAAAAATTAAGCCTGTTTTTCCTAAATTGATACTTAATTCAGTTCAGTTCAGTCGCTCAGTCGTGTCCGACTCTCCGCGACCCCATGAATCACAGCACGCCAGGCCTCCCTGTCCATCACCAACTCCCGGAGTTCACTCAAACTCATGTCCACAGAGTCGGTGATGCCATCCAGCCATCTCACTCTCGGTCGACCCCTTCTCCTCCTGCCCCCAACCTTTCCCAGCATCAGAGTCTTTTCCAGTGAGTCAACTCGTCGCATGAGGTGGCCAAAGTATTGCAGTTTCAGCTTTAGCATCAGTCCTTCCAATGAACACCCAGGATCGATCTCCCTTAGAATGGACTGGTTGGATCTCCTGGCGGTACAAGGGACTCTCAAGAGTCTTCTCCAACACCACAGTTCAAAAGCATCAATTCTTCGGCGATCAGCTTTCTTCACAGTCCAACTCTCACATCCATACATGACCACGGGAAAAACCATAGCCTTGACTAGACGGACCTTTGTTGGCAAAGTAATGTCTCTGCTTTTCAATATATTATCGAGGTTGATCATAACTTTCCTTCCAAGGACTAAGCATCTTTTCATTTCCTGGCTGCAATCAGCATCTGCAGTGATTTTGGAGCCCAAAAAATAAAGTCTGACACTGTTTCCACTGTTTTTCCATCTATTTCCCATGAAGTGATGGGACCAGATGCCATGATCTTTGTTTTCTGAATGTTGAGCTTCAAGCCAACCTTTTCACTCTCCTCTTTCACTTTCAACAAGAGGCTTTTGAGTTCCTCTTTACTTTCTGCCATAAGGGTAGTGTCATCTGCATATCTGAGATTATTGATATTTCTCCCAGCAATCTTGATTCCAGCTTGTGCTTCTTCCAGCCCAGCGTTCCTCATGATGTACTCTGCATATAAGTTAAATAAGCAAGGTGACAATATACAGCCTTGACGCACTCCTTTTCCTATTTGGAACCAGTCTGTTGTTCCATGTCCAGTTCTGACTTAATTAACTAAAATATTTTTTGAGTTGATACTTTAAACATTTGCTTTATTCCCTCTACTGTTTCTCCAAAAGTAGAAATAGTTACTACTGCTTGGAGTAAAAACCTGTTTACAGTGAAAAAAAAGTGTTACTCAGTTTTTGTATCGAATAATGGAAATGCTCATGTCATTTCTAGTCATTTTCAGTCAAGTGACTGACTCCTTTCACTATCGAATGAAGGAATATCATCTTGCAGTGGCATTTATCAATCCCAGACTAAGTAGATGACCTGTTATTTATAGTTGTTAGCCTGTTCTCGGGAGTAGTAGAAAATAGCCAAGCTATGTCTGGCCATTTAAATTATGTGTGCATGAAGATAAAGTGTTCTTTCAACTTTTGTTTACTTTTAGTAAAAGATATTTGTTGCCTCAGAAGAGTAGCATCTAGTAAGAGCGTTGTTGCTATGTAACAATTCAATCCTGACACTGCAGGGTAAATCAAAGACATAAAAAGATCTGTGATGCATTTTATTAGCTAAGCAACATATTTCCACAGAAAGGACTCCCCTCTTTTTGTATTATCTACTTCACTTTCCTCCTCAAACCCTTTGTTTCTGTGAAACTCCATTCTGATCACTGATGCTGTCTACTTAACTCTTGAACTGGATTATGGCCCACTGTGCCTTTGCGCCAGTTTCTTAAGCTGTGAGTGCCTGTGTGTGGGGAAATGCCAGGCTGGAATTATAGTTACTCCTCTATTTGGGTTTTATATTTACCTCTATTTTCTTAAAAAAATAATGAATATCCTAAAGTCTTGGTCACTATTTCTGCAACTATATGCAATGCTGCTGCTGCTGCTAAGTCACTTCAGTCGTGTCCGACTCTTTGTGACCCCATAGACGGCAGCCCACCAGGCTCCCCCGTCCCTGGGATTCTCCAGGCAAGAACACTGGAGTGGGTTGTCATTTCCTTCTCCAATGTGTGAAAGTGAAAAGTGAAAGTGAAGTCGCTCAGTCGTGTCCGACCCTTAGCGACCTCAGGGACCGCAGCCTACCAGGCTCCTCCATCCATGGGATTTTCTAGGCAAGAGTACTGGAGTGGCTTGCCATTGCCTTCTCTGATATGCAATGCTAGTCCAGGCATATTTTATTTTCATAAAAGTAAGATAAAAATATTTTGTATACTTTTTCCATGAAAATCATGTGCCCCTTCATGTATTAAGGGCTCTGAAAAGCACCACTCTTAAAACATTTGCTTAACTTTGACCCAGGAATTTCTAAACTTATGTTGAGAACTACACCTGCAAGTTTGTTGTCTAGGCTCTACGTTACCATGACTTTATGATTGTCTTATTACATGGCTTTAGTCTTCAGGAAACTTGCCCAGGCTGTTAAAGTTGGAAATAACTTTATTGTTCATTTTTAAAACTTCCAGCAAATCTATTTATTTAAATATTTGATTTACCCTCATTGGAATAAATATCTTTTCTCATGATAATGTGGCATCAAAGAAGGGCTAGCTCTTCAAGATTCTGTTTGAAACCATATCCACGCCGTGTTCCAATCCTATCATATCATGAAACTTCTGCAATTCCAATCAATTCCCAACTTTAACCAGACCCTCAAATTTCAGAAATATCCTTGCTTTGTCCTTCTCACCTCAAGATGCTACTAATATGATTGTAAAAGTAACTGTCTTCCTCACCACAGTAAGCAATAAACTCAGCCTTGCTTTGTCAACAGAATATCTGGGGGGACCAGCATTTAAAAATATGATTACAGATTACTCTTTTCATGTAAACTTATTTCTAGAGGAACTGTTGTTTCAAGGAATACACTTGAGAGCAAGCACATGGTCTCAGAGGATAGTGTAAGAAAATTCAGTGACCAAGAAAGCCAGGATGCAAACTGTCAAAAATCACCTTTTCTTCGAATTACATAATATTTCTTCAGGAAATGTTCCCTTTCACCATGTTTATATATGCTAAGAGAGGCTAGCCCTTCCTTTGTGTATATGCTTATGAATAATTTAATACCAGCATACAATTTTCTTTTTAATCTTCACTGAGATGAAGTTCAGTTTTTCTTCTTTCTGTGTGCTCTCATATTGAAACATCATAGAGCAGGGTTCAAAAGCTAGGTCCAGAATTTATTTGTAAGTGAATAAGTGAGATAAAGATTTCTGAAAGGTCCTCCACTTGGAACTTCAAAATATCCATTAACAGGATAAAGAAAATCTGGTACAGGTACACAATGGAATACTCTTCAGCCATGAAAAAGAATGAAATAATGCCATTTGCAGCAACATGGGTGGACCTAGAAATTATCATACTAAGTGAAGTAAGTCAGAAAAAGACAAATACCATATAATATCACTTATTTTTGGAATCTAAAATATGATGCAAATGAACTGATCTATGAAATGGAAACAGACACACAGATATAGCAAACAGACCTGTGGTTGCCATGGGGGAGGGCAAGAGGGAGACAGACGTGGGAGTTTGGGGTTAGCAGATGCAAGCTATCATATATAGAATGGATAAACAACAAGGTCCTACTGAATAGCACAGAGAACTATATTCACTATCCTGTGATAAACTGTAATGAATAAGAATACAAAAAAGAATGTATATATATGTATAACTGAATCACTTTTTTTGTACAGCAGAAATTAACACATTGTAAATCAACTGCATTGGAGAAGGAAATGGCAACCCACTCCAGTATTCTTGCCTGGAGAATCCCAGGGCCGGGGGAGCCTGGTGGGCTTCCATCTGTGGGGTCACACAGAGTCGGACACGACTGAAGTGACTTAGCAGCAGCAGCAGCAAATCAACTGCACTTAAATTAAAAAAAAAAAAATCCATTAACAAAAGTGATATAATAAGCCTCACATTAATGAGACCATTCTTGGTCCCATAGCTTATTGGGACTTCCAGGAAAGCTACAGTGATTGTAGGCATCTCCCAGTGATCTGTTCTGCAGGCTTTGGAGAGGGAGACAGATCTGGGAGAATATAGGTGATGCAGAACATTCTTTCTGTCTCATATTTCCATTTCCCCAGCAGCATTCCCTGTCATCTGCTGTTAGTCACTTCTTCATGTCCTTTACTCTCCATCATCCCCTCCTCTACCTCCTCACCATTGACCTCAGCGTAAGATGCGATGGGCAGGGACTTCCCTTGCTGTCCAGTGGTTAAGATTTTGCCTTCAATGCAGGGAGTATGGGTTCGATTGCGGTCAGGGAGCTAAGATCCCCCAAACCTTGCAGCCAAAAAAACACAACATAAAATAGAAGCAATACTGTAACAAATTCAATAAAGATTTTTAAAAATGGTCCATATCAAAAAAGACTTTAAGAAAAAGAAAAGAGATGGGCAGAAGAATGGAATTTGATTCATATTGTAGCACAATTTTACTATCTCATGATTAAAATTTTTTTTAATTAAAACAAAAATTATACTTCGGTATCTGCCTGAATCTCAGTTTTCTTATTTGAAGAATGGAGATTTTTACAAACTGCTCGGTATTTATTCCAAGGATTGTTGTGGTGACTTGGATATAAAAGTACTAAGACTATAAAGCTTTACTTAAACATAAGCCACTATTGATATGTAAAAATGGTGCTAGGTTCAGACACCACTTCACATTAAGGTAGAAGAGGAAAATGCTTTGTTACTCTGGTCACTTAAATATTTTCACAAAGTTAATATGGCTTTCAGAAAAATCTTAGTTTAAGATAACTACTGTCATTTATGCCTACCAGCTCAGCTTTAGTTTTGAATTTAATTCATTCAGACTAGAAAACTACAGCAATGATCAAAGGCATAATTATACCATATTTATAGCCTATTATTATTGTAACATTCTGAAGTAAAGGGCAAAAATTCCACCCAGTGAACTTGTTCTTCCTGTTACTGACACAAGATTGAGACATTTAAATGCTAAGACATGGATCCCTGAGGCAGAACATAAAATATTTATAATGAAGGGAGTATGGACCAATAAATTTCAGTTATGAATGTTTTTAGCCAGAAGAAATAATAAATAACCTTCCACAGGCAATATTTCAGTTTTCATTTATTGTACCTCATCATATCAGATTTTCAGGAAGCAATAATGATTGCATAGTAGGACACTAAATTACTCCCATGTTTAATGAACAATTAAATTGTTAAGCTTTGATTAAGATGTAAGAGCCTCCCTAATTTGAGTGTGAGCTGTGGTTTGCTTGGAAACGTATAGTTTGTGATAGTACCATTAAAGAGATTGTAATTTATATAATTTCTTTTCAAAAAAGAAAATAGTTTCAGATACAGGTAAATTTTGAAGAAGGGACATCAAACTCTTAGGTTTGGTGAAAGAGGAAAGGAATAGCACTGAAAAAATAGGGAGATCCATTATATACTTGGGATGTCTTACCTCTATTTAAACAGTTTTAAAAATTGGTAGGGAAAATGGCTTAAATTTTATCTGATTATACATAGACTTTCCTAGGAGGTATCATGATACCCGGGAAATAATACAGGAAAGTGTGAGAGTGTTAGTCTCTCAGTCACGTCTGACTGTTTGTGACCCCATGGGGTATAGCCTGCCAGGCTCCTCTGTCCATGAAATTCCCCAGGCAAGAATACTGGAGTGGGTAGCCATTCCTTTCTCCAGGGTATCTTCCCAATCCAAGGATTGAACCTGGGTCTCCTGGATTACAGGCAGTTTCTTTACCATCTGAGCTACCAGGGAAGCAGGTACCTAAGAAATAATGCAGGATTGAGCATCAAAAAAGATTTAAATCAAAGTTCTGTCTTTGTAGTTTACTAGCTGTGTTACTGTGGGCAAGTCATTTATCTTCTCTGACTCTCCTATTTTTTTTATTTATGAAGTAATAATGTATATATCTGTCATGGTTGTTGTAAAGATGAAATAAGATAGCTTATGTATCTTAGCCTGGGTTCTCCAGGAAGCAGAACCCGAGTGCATATTGTTTGTTAGCAGCTGTGATCCTGGGAGCCAAAAGTAGTGACAGAGAGGAAACCAGGCATGAAAGGAAGGAGAGGGAACGCTGAGATGAGCAGATGAGTTGCTAGTAGTCCGTTGCTGTAAGTGCTACTTGCTTGATCACTTCGGGCTATCTGAGAGCCCTTACATAAAATGTGAATCAGTATTGTCCATTCTAAAGAAGGATGAAAGAAAAATGTATTCATCCGTTTCCTTCGCCCATTAGTCCCCATGGGGTGCGTTACAAGCTGAATTGTATTCCCCCAAGGTAGGTTGACACCCTTACTTTCAGCTCCTCTGAACACGACTGTATTTGGAGATGGGTGATTGCATTAACATGAGGCCCTTATGGTGGTCCCTAATCCAGTCTGACTGGTGGCCTTATAAGAAGAGGGAATTTGGATGGACAGAGAGATAGACACGAGGTGAGTGTGCACAGAGGAAAGAACACGTGAGGACACAGTCAGAAGGCAGCCAAGGAGAGAGGCTTTGGAAGAAACTATCTGTTGACACCTTCATCTTGGACTTGTAGCCTCCAGAATTGTGAATTGTGAGAAAGTAAGGGTTTTTTGTTTGTTTGTTTGTTTAAGCCACACATTCTATGGCATTTTCTTATGGCACCCCCGGGAAACTCACAAAGGTGTTAATTCCCCCACAACTCCAAGTTGTACATGTGTGAGCGGAGAGTGGGTTCCCCACCGGCCCCCAACTTGAGGTGATGACAGAAAAGCCCAAGTGGGAAGCTAGAGATGGGGTCCCAGGGCAAAGTGCTCTCTAACTGCACTTGTGTAAGGCTGATCAGAGCCCTCGTAGGCCAGGGGGTCACTTTGGTGTCTGGAATTAGCTAGGTGACACACAGGGAACACAAGGGAGGTACACAAGAGGTATTAATACAATATGCAAAAACATGTTAAAGTTCCAAAGTTTTTATAAAAATAATCAAGGATAAAACTACTTATTTCTACTTCATGGATTTCTGTAGGATTCATTCAGTTCAGTCGCTCAGTCATGTCTGACTCAGAGACCCAGGGACTGCAGCACACCAGGCTTCCCTGTCCATCACCAACTCTCAGTGCTTGCTCAAATTCATGTCCATCGAGTCGGTGATGCAATCCTACCATCTCATCCTCTGTTGTCCCTTTCTCCTCTTGCCTTCAATCTTTCCCAGCATCAGGGTCTTTTCCAATAAGTCAGTTCTTCACATCAGGTGGCCAAAGAAATGGAACTTCAGCTTTAGCATCAGTCCTTCCAATGAATATTCAGTACTGATTTTCTTTAGGATTGACTGGTTTGATCTCTCTGTGGTTATATATATATATATACTCATATTACATGAATAAATTTTCTTTCAAAGCATGTTTCTGCAGAACCCTTCTAAGACCAAAGGGAAGTAGCCATGTTTACTTCAGAAAGCAAGCAAAATTTAGATTCTTTTAAAAAAAGAATCAATAAGCTTAATACTTGGAAAGACAAAGCCTTAAAAAAATCTGGCATTGCTCTCCATGTTTTTATATGTATGCCTGAAATCCATAGCACCAAAACATAGTCTTCAAATTTGGTGCACAGTGGCCTATTGCAAAGAATCCTGAATTGGACACAGCAGAGAGATGAGTGATTTTCTTGGTCACATGAGGTGTGCATATGGTTATAAAGTTGGTTACATGAGACCACGAAAGCTTTCTGTTATGTTTGTGGAGATGTCGGGAAATTGTTCCATATTTCAGTGGTAGTTAAAGGGTTTGTGGATTGGTGAAGTGAGAAGGAGTGAGAGGAAATGTGGTTTCTGTGGGTGAAGAAATGGAGTCAGGAGTCCTGAGTGCTCTGACATGTACATGTGTGTGTGTTGAGGGGGTGAAGAAGGTGTTGGCTCAGAACATGCTCAGGCAGAAACCGGCAATTGAAAGTTAATCAGTTTTGAATGTTCCATGTTAACACATCTGATGCCTGACATGCTTCATGTGTACATTCTGGTCTAAGGAGAAAAGAATTTGAAATCCATCCTCAAAGATAGGATTGAGTAGGAGGTCAAACTGGTTTTCATCACAAATATTATATTCATATCACAAATTTCCTAACAAATCTTATCAAATTGTTGCTTTCTGAGGAGCCTGATAAATGTTGGGGAGATGAAATGTGAATGCTAAAATTGCAGTCTTTGTGTAAGTCATCATTTAATAACTACCTTATTTACCTAATAGCTAAGAAGCAGAAAACAAGAGGAGACAGATGCGCTTGCTCACCCACTGCTTAGCTTTGTGTTCGTTCCTGGCTGGATGCCATTTCCAGGTGTTCAGTGTTGAGCCAAATACTAAAATTAGATATTTGGCACAGCCCTTGTTGAGACACAGGGATGCTGTAGAAAAGTTTGTTCAATTCTTGGCCCCTGGCACTGCTATTATGGCCTCTCTTTCTAGGACTGTCAAATTCACCTACTAATTCAAAGGAAAATGAAATAAATAAGATTGAAATATGATCAGAAAAAATAGATCTCAGATATTATAGCAAGGGCTCTCTTAAACTGTACTTGTTCACTTAAAATTTTTAAGTTCTTTTTTATTTCTTTGGAAAAAACATGGAATTTGAGTGATATTTTTATCTTTTACAGAGTTTGGTCCAACTATTATTCTAGAAACGTTCATAGATATATAACATTGTAAAGATAAACTCTGGGAAATCAAAACCAGAATTTCAGATATGAAAAGAATAAAAGGAGCATACCTATATGTGGATTTATCAGATTGTAGAGTCTAATCTTCAGTTTTGCAGATCCAGAAGCTCTTCTTTGTTGATACACATTGAGGGTGCTGCAGAGTGATGCTGCTAACCAAATCCACAAGAGAATGCTGTCTCGTGTAAATTACAATGAATCTTGATTAATTGGTCACTTACATTGATAGACTGACATTTATTGCTATCCACATATTATAGCATAAAATGATCTTAGCAAGTGCTCATCTTCTGAACAAGTATACCCCATTACTTTGAGTATTTGTGCATGTATTGGGGGGAAATTAAGAAATGTGGAGATATTTGTTGGATAAATGTGAAGAAAAGTAATGATAGTTCAAAATTAAAGGATCAGAGGATTTCTAAGTATGGCTTCTGCTTCATTGACTACACTAAAGCCTTTGACTATTGTGGATCACAACAAACTGTGGAAAATTCTTCAAGAAATGGGAATACCAAGCCATCTTACCTGCCTCCTGAGAAACTTATATATAGGCCAAGAAGCAACAGAACTGGACATGGAACAATGGGCTGGATCACAATTGGGAAAGAAGTAGGTCAAGGCTGTATACTATAATCCTTGTTTATTTAACTTATATGCAGAGTACATCATGTGAAATGCCAGCTTGGATGAATCACAAGCTGGAATCTAGATGGCCAGGAGAAATATCAATAACCTCAGATATGCAGATGACACCACCCTTATGGTAGAAAGTAAAGAGGAACTAAAGAGGCTCTTGATGAAGGTGAAAGAGGAGAGTGAAAAAGCTGGCTTAAAACTCAGCATTCAAAAAACTAAGATCATGGCATCCAGTCCCATCACTTCATGGCAAATAGATGGGGAAATAATCGAAACAGTGAGAGAATTTATTTTGGGGGCATGGCTCCAAAATCACTGCAGATGGTGATTGCAGCCATGAAACTAAAAGACGCTTGCTCCTTGAAAGAAAAGTTATGACAAACCTAGACAGTGTATTAAAGCAGAGACATTACTTTGCCAACAAAGATCTGTATAGTCAAAGCTATGGTTTTTCCAGTAGTCATGTATGGATATGAGAGTTGGACCGTAAAGACATCTGAGTGCCAAAGAACTGATGCTTTTGAACTGTGTGTTGGGGAAGACTCTTGAGAATCCCTGGACTGCAAGGAGATCAAGTCAGTCAATTGTAAAGGAAATCAGTCCTGAATATTCATTGGAAGGACTGATGCTGAAGCTGACTCTCCAGTACTTTGGCCACCTGATGGGAAGAGCCGACTCATTAGAAAAGACCCTGATGCTGAGGAAGATTGAAGGCAGGAGAAGAAGAGGACGACAGAGGATGAAATGGCCTCACTGACTCAATAGACATGAGTTTGAGCAAGCTCTAGGAGATGGTGAAGGACAGGGAAGCCTAGCCTGCTGCAGTCCATAGAGTTGCAAAGAGCTGGACACAGCTTAGCAACTAAACAACAACAGCAACAATTGAGAAGTGTAGAGTACAGACCCCTATCAATCAGATAAGTGAGGCTTTCCTGGATGGAATCCCTCCACTGTTATACAAATACTAGGGACAGACCTGACATGAGTTTTCTGTTCTAACTATCAAAAAGCTGTTAAGGGCTCAGCATTAACCACTGGGCAACTAGGAAGTGTCAAAGAAGCATTTGACTTGGTGTAGATAACTTCTCTTGCACCAGAGACTAAGTCTGGATATTTGCTCTTTCACTTTCTCCTATCCCCGAATTTTAAAAAATACCTAATGTTGGAGATTGAAGGGAAGAAGAAAAGGTAGAGGAAGAATTCCATGTGTAATATTTTGAGCTCTATACCATGGTTAATGGGGCTCTGCTTTAAGATCCCAAGTATCCTACTGTGTTTATTTGCTTTCATGCATATTAGGAAGGAATGTTGAAACCAGGACAAGGGCTGAGAGATATAAACCCTTTTTGCACCTCCGGCCTAAATTGAAACTGAAGTATCCTCTTTTCCAGACGTGAAATATCTGGAAAGCAGGCATGACCAGGAAAATCCCAATATTGGATCTTTTATCATTATACATTATACAAAAGAGCTTGGAGTCAGCATTAAACATATTTTCACAAAATGTGTTCAGTGTATATTTTTCTTCAACCTCCAAATACCTTTTCAGGTGAAGTATTTTGAAATTTTAAAGCAATGGGTCCAAGCACTAATCTGAAAGAAGAAAATAACCTCTCCCCCAAACTGCAAATCAATGAACACTTTATTTTTCTGTGTTTCCAGATATTTTAGGTAATCCAGTGTATGCTCCGGAGAAGGCAATGGCACCCCACTCCAGTGCTCTTGCCTGGAAAATCCCATGGACAGAGGAGCCTGGTGGGCTGCAGTCCATGGGATCGCGAAGAGTCGGACACGACTGAGCGAATTCACTTTCACTTTTCACTTTCATGCATTGGAGAAGGAAATGGCAACCCACTCCAGTATTCTTGCCTGGAGAATCCCAGGGACGGGAGAGAGAACCTGGTGGGCTGCCATCTGTGGGGTCACACAGAGTCGGACACAACTGAAGCAACTTAGCAGCAGCAGCATCAGTGTATGCTCATTATATTTTTTCAGATTAAAAATTAAACCTGTTGCTTGAAATTTAGAGGTATTATATTCAGAAATACTTTGAGCCTATTTTTTTTTTAATGTAACATACAATTTTAAAATGTTTTCCAGCTTTTCAGATTTCTTTTGTATCCTTTCGATAAACACTCAGAGTCATACTGCTTGAGGCTTCAAACAGAATAGGGCTTGATAGTATTTACTGTCACTTAATACTGGCTACTGACTGATTTATTACTAAGGCTTTGTCTTTTTTATTTTTTCCATGTCACTTAATCTGATTTTTTTAAAAAGGAATTTTGCAGGTCCTTTCCCAGCATAAATAATGAACACTTGCAAAGAATCCCAAATGTTCTGCCCTTGACTCTGTATAGTTTGTGCCAGAGCAATTATTGCAACACCTAAAGCAGCAGGAACTATTCACTCGAGGTTTGAACTCTAGAAACAAATCCAGCCTCTGCGCAGCTCATGTTTATAATAAATAAAAAATAATAATGCCACAAATGAAATTTATGCCTCACAAAATCAGCACATTGGGTGTTACTCAAAATATCTTCTGGGCACAAAGAAAATCTTATTAATGCAGGAGAAATAATAAGAAGGGGAAAACAGATAGTGTGTGGAGTTGAGAACCTCTCCGTGAGTATTTTATCACCTCAGCTGAATTCATGCTTGCAGTTTCTCTCAAGTGTGATTTAACTCTTGACCAGTGTCTGGCTCTGTCTGCAGGTCTCCTGGGCAAGCCCTGGAGGTTCAATGACTTGCGTAGGGCCATTGAGTAGCTGAAAGTAATGGCAGCTCCTGCCTGGGAATCAGGGTCAGGCAGTCTCCAGGAGTTGGTGATCTGCTTCTGTTTGAAACCTCCTCTCTAAGCATTCTTGGACCAGTGATGCTTTCCTCCTGAAACCTGAATCCAGGGTCTGACAAGTCCCAACATACCGTAGCTCCTGATACCTTTACAAAGTCTGCACTCAGTCTAACCTATTGATTCCCTGAACATGTTGCCTGAGGCAGAGGGGGAGCTAATTAAAAGAAAATGGAGCTTTGAAAATCTCTGAGCATCTCTCTGAGACTCTGCCACTAACCTCGGGAATTTGAATCACTGCCCAGCACAGGAGCTCAGAACAAATCTCTCTCCATGCTGCTGAACTAGGAGTGAGATGCCTTAAAATGGGAAAAGAAAAAGCATAAATCTCCCTGCCCTCATTTTAATATTTCCCTAAGATTTTGAGGGAAGGAGAAGAAATTTGGAGGTCAAAAAAAATGTACCCATGCTTGTCTGTCAGCGTGTGTATTTGGGATAATCATGCTATGTTTTCCAGGGTGTTGATAAATATCAGTTAAGTTAAAAATTTTTTTTCCTCTGTGCAATAAGGGCAATTTCTTCCATTTTATAAGAAAAGTGAAACAAAGATAAGTTAGGTAATTTTTCTTAAGTAATCTGAGTCAGCCAGAAAGACAGTTGGATGAGATTACAACTCAGAGTTGCTGACACTCAAATACATGTGGAAACCACTAGACCACATTGTTATCTTCCTTTTTCGAATCAACTATAACAAAACAGTACTTATATGTGTATAAAATCCTTGCTTGTTTTGTTCTGAGGTGGTTTCTAGGTAGATAAAACAAACAGATCACAAAATTGTTGCTAAATACTAGCCATGGTGGCATTTAGCACACCATGGTGTAAGCACACCATGACCATTGGAGAGTGACAAGAAGACTTGGAATAGTTTTGAGACCCTAATTTTCATTGGTTGCACTTATGGCCATATTCAGATTGTATCACTTCCAAAAAGCTGTAAAGGCATTTTGCCAGAATGGCTCCTTCTTCCCAGACAAGGGCCCAAAAAGATGAGAATAGACCACAAGGCTATCATTAGATGAAAACAATAGACTGGGGATTCATCGTCCAAAAATCCTAACCTGCTTCCCACATCAGATAGTTTTTTAGTAACACACAGGTATTCATTGTTCCACATCTTCAACAAAATTACAGGTAAATAAAACTGGAAGACAGAAGTTTATTCCGAAATAACCAAATTAGGCCTTTTCTGATGACCAAAAATGATTCACATTCAAGATCCAAAACTCTAAACCTCAGCTACATATCTTAGAAACAATAAGGTAAGCCAGGAGAAACTGAAAAGTATGAATCAATCAGAATACAAAGATTCAGAATTTTGTATTCTCACTTTCTTCAGAGCTGGAGAAATGAGAAGCATAAACTGCTATTCCAGATATACTAGAAAACCACAATGAACTGGAGGAAATGGAACTTTCACATACAATGTACCAGGAACCTATTGCTAGATACAAACCCCTCCAAACTTTAGTTGCTTTGTTTTTTATTTAAAAAAAAAAACAAACCTGATTTATTATTTCTCATGATTCTGTGTGTTGGCCAGGTGGTTCTTCTGCTACCTTGACTTGCATCATTCTGGTGGCTGCCTTCTGCTTGAGGGTCAGCTGGAAAGTCTAAGATGGCAAATGGTGCTGGCTGTCAGCTGGGTGACTACAGGTCTTCACATGACTTCTTTTATTCAGTAGACTTGATTGGATTCCTTACCTGAGAGTCTCAGGGATGTCCTCCAACAGGGAAAAGGAAGAGGTCATTAGGGCCTCTTGGGTCTAGATACCTAAATTCACTCACCACTTCTGCCACATTCTCTCTAAGTCACAGGCCAGCCCATATTCAAAGCAGTAGAAAAATAGACATCTCCAGATGGGTGAAGCAGGAAAGATATGTTATAAAGATGCTTGCTTTCTGGAAATAGGGAGAATTTGAGGCTATTAATCATCTACCAGGTGAGATGTACAAGGGAAATGAGGAGACGAAGGACAGAGTTTTGCATTGTGCTATTTTAGAGGTTAAAGCTCTGCCTCCAATGCAGAAGACCCGGGTTCTATCCCTGGGTCGGGAAGATCCCCTGGAGAAGGAAATGGTAACCCACTCCAGTATTCTTGCCTGGAGAATGCCATAGACGGAGAAGCCTGGTAGGCTACAGTCCATGGGGTCGCAAAGAGTTGGACACGACTGAGCGACGGAATGGACGGACGGATGGATTTACTAACAAGGCAGAGATTATGGAAAATGGAATCACAGTTTAGCTCAGTATAATAGATACATCAGATGACGCACAAATAGGGTGAGCTCTTGATCGGTTTTGGAGAGAGAGAGAACTATTGTAAATTTGGTCCTCATACAATGGACATGAATTTGCACAAATTCTGGGAGATAGTGGAGAACAGAAGAGCCTGGCGTGCTGCAGCCCATTGGTTCCCAAAGAATCAGACATGATTTAGAGACTGAGCAACCATAACAAAAAGTGGAAATACTGCCCCCAACCTTTCAGGGTTCTTCAAATTTTTGCTTAGATATCAAAATTTCTAGCAGATACTGCATTCTCTGTTTAAAAAACAAAACAAACCATGGATGGATTGCGTTCTGAGGCAAGCCAGTCCTACCATAATTTCAATACCTGTTTCTCCGAATATTCAATAATGTAAGAGGAAAAGGGTCAGTTAAGGCAATGACTTGGCAAGAAGCTAACACATAGGCCCCAGGTGAGGTGGCTCCCAGGACAAACATTCTTGTTACAAAGCCTGCAGCTTGAGAATTTGTCTACTAGTGGCTTTAATTTAGGAATTTAGAAACAATCTATGAACTAAGACTTCCATTGCCTTTTTACTTTTATAGGGTATAGGAAGGATTTGAGAAAGAGTTGAGGCTGAAAGACTTACTCAACATTAAACTTAAAAGAGTGGAACTTACTCAGCATTATAAAATAAACTTGAAGACTCACTGAACAAATGTTCATTAAAAGATTTTATTTTATATATTTAATAACAATATGGGGGATGTTTCTGTCAACCATAATTAGTCTGTCCCTTGTTAACTAGCCTCCAAAGAGTTTTCTTTTTTCTTTCATAGAAAAGGAAGAGAGAAAGTAATTGAAAAGTCTGCCTGGAGAAGAAAGTTTTAGAGTTTTCATGTGTAATTACTCTGGGAAGTTAAACCAGTTGGTTTACCTTTTAGAAGGCAAGTCCCTTATACTCCTAGCCTTTAATATACATGCAGATGACAAGAATGCTACAATAGAGATTGTAAAACCAGAAATAAGCTCTTATATGGATTTTGTCTGGGGAAAGCCATCTTATAAATAATACAACTTAAGAGTTCTGAATGGAAACTCCAAATAGTGTTTTCTAAGAAGAAATTTTAATTAGTACACAACAGATCAGAGAGGAATATGGTGACAATTTAAAATATGTATATATGTACAATTAACAAAAGTTCTTGTTTTAGAGTTACAACTTGTCTCCATCTTTCTGGGGGAGAAGAATTCTGTGCTAATGGAAGTGTTAGTTTCCTTTGAGGTTTGAATTTAAGAAGAGTCAAGAAAAATGCAATGAGACTTACGAATTTTTTGGAAACTTAGTTGTTGTATTCTAATTCTTGCACTAATGTCATCAAAAAACTTTCATAGTGATTCTTCTGCTTGCACAATTCAATTCAATCTCTGTATCAATTTCTTTTTCTAAATCTTGGATTTATGCAACCCAGAATGCTGCATAAATATAAATGCTGCTGGAAAATATAAAAATGACAGTGAACAAGGAATACAATATAATATAATGGTTTTGTCAGGTGAAAAATAGAGCCCTGTTTCTACGTAGGGTTCCTGTGTGTCCTCTGTTGGATACTCATCAGGGGAGGAAAGTGTAGGTGGGCCAGGAGATATTGGATAACATGGAACATTTGGAAAGAAACAGTGCTTATTTCCAGACCAAACCTCAGAAGTGGTTCTTAGTAAATTGTTGTTTAACTTTTCTTTATGGGACCTGCAGGCTCTTGCAAAGTAGATGAGAATTTAGAACTTCCTTATACGTCATCATGTTTTTCAAACTTTCTTTTCTCCTGGTTCCTCCTACCTATAAACAATGGTAGACTAAGACTATCAATATTATGACCCTTTGGTGTGTGCTTTCCCGGTGGTTCAGAGGATGAAGAATCTGCCCACTATGTGGGAGACCTGGGTTCGATCCCTGAGTCGGGAAGAATCCCTGGAGGAAATGACAACACAGCAGTATTATTGCCTGGAGAATCCCCACAGAGAGAGGAAGGAGCCTGGTGGGCTACAGTCCAGGGGGTCACACAGAGTCAGACATGACTGAGTGACTTTCACATACATACACACACAGACCATGAAACCCAGAAAGGGTCTCAGCCAAGGAATTAATATTGGCAGGTAGAAAGCTGGTGCCTGTCTTCTGTTATAGCTCTAGCCAGCAGTGTCCTCAATTGTTTTTATCTAGTTCAGAGACACTAAGGGAAAAGTTAAAGATAAATGTTCTCCTTCACAGACTTGGATTAATATTTAGTTTTCTACCTCTGAAAGGGAGACAAAAGCTTAAAAATCTACACTATTTGAGATTCCTAATAAATATGTTATATACAAATTGTCACTTGCTATCGCAAAGTAGTACTGTGGAAGTGATGGAATAAAAATATTTTAGAATTTAAGAAAAAAAATCTACTCTTTTCCAGAACAGGCAGTCACTGGTTGTTCAGATGGTTTAGTTTCTAGTGGTATAATATTTACCATAGCAAGACAGCTAATACCACTGTTGACGAGCCTAAATCATCAGAAAGTCATATTTTTTTCAATTGAATCAAAATATGCTTTCTAATACACTTACTGGACCTGCTATTACATAGACAGTTTAATAAAAATAATAGTTTTGTTACAGCAAACATCTCTGTAATACATATTGTTTTAAGTGTTTCAAATGTGTTACTTCATTTATGCCTTACAACAAGCCTAGGAGTTAGGTACTTTGATCCACCCCATTATACAGATGTGGAAACTGAGACATTGAACAATTACATTGCCTAAGATCATACAGCTCTTAAGAGACAGACCTGGTATTTGAATCCAGGCAGCTAAAGGCACAAGCCATTTGCTGTTAATAAGTATAGATACGCATCAAACTGTTAACAACTGCCAATAGCAGTTATTTAGTAATTGGTATAAGGAACTACACACATCAAAAGGTATGGCAACAAACAAGCACTTTTTTTTTTCCTTTTCTTTTCTTCTCTTTTTAAAACATTCCTAGCGTCTGCAAAGTCAGAAAGCAATTAGCTATAATCCATTGAGAAGAGCACCTCGGTAGTGATGCTTACTTTTTTCTTTAGCTGGCACTTGCACACTTGAGAATAGATGTCCTGATTTCCTTAAGACTTTTCCTTTCAAGGCCAAACATCTCTAATTCTTTAATAATATTTCATATTCATCTTCAGCCAGAAAATATTTTTGAGCAAATAATTTTTCCTCCAGGAACAGTAGTAGGCACTTTGTAAAAATAAAACACTTAAAGATTAATTTGTTGGGCAGCTTATGGGCTTGGGGGATATAAATTAGTTTTAAATGGTTATAGTATAAGAAATAATTATGATAGATTTATGCTCAGGGTTCTTTGGGTATTAGTATTCTTCTGAGTATTAATGGGACATTAGATAAAGATTTCCAGAGATGGTTATACTTTAGTGGGGATTTGAAGGATGGCAGAAATAAGGTAGATAGTAAGGATGGAGATACTATAATAGCAGGAGAAATTTATGGGCAAAGCCTTGACAGTATTACTTGGTATAATCAGTTCAGTTCAGTCTCTCAGTCATGTCCCACTCTTTGCGACCCCATGGATTGCAGCACACCAGGCTTCCCTATCCATCACCAACTCTCAGAGCTTGCTCAAACTCATGTCCATCAAGTCAGTAATGCCATCCAACCATCTCATCCTCTGTCACCCCCTTCTCCTCCTGACTTCAGTCTTTCCCAGCATTAGGGTTTTTGTTTTTTTTTTCCAATGAGTCAGTTCTTCACATCAGGTGGTCAAAATATTGGAATTTCAGCCTCAGCATCTGTCCTTCCAATGAACTTGGTATATTATGGGTAAGGAATTGAAAGTAGTTTAATTTCTTGGAATGAAGAAATATACGGGGATATATAGGATTTCTGGCTGGAGGAGAGGTTGGATAGGACAATAAGACTTTTTGTCCTAAACTGTGGTAGAGAGGAGCCATTATTTTGGGTTGGCCAATAAATTCATTCAGTTTTTTCATAATGTGTAGAAACTTTTTGGCCAACCTGTTAAGTATATTTTGTAAGTGACTTTATTCAACAAACATCTATTGAGTGCTTATTATGTATTGGGCTTCCCTGGTGGCTCAGATGGTAAAGTATCTACCTGCAGTGCAGGAGACCTGGGTTCGATCCCTGGGTTGGGAAGATCCCCTAGAGAAGGAAATGGCAACCCACTCCAGTACTCTTGCCTGGAAAATTCCATGGACTGAGGAGACTGGTGGGCTACAGTCCATGGGGTCACAAAGAGTCAGACACGACTGAGAGATTTCACTTCACTATTATGTATTGGCCTATGCTAGACATTTGGGATTTGTCATAAACAGACGTCATCCCTGTCTCCTGAATATTTACAGTTAATAGGAAAATAAAAACTGGCAATAACAATAACTCTGGTACTACATGATAAGGGACATATGGAAAGCTATGATAGCATGTATTTCTCGAATCCAAATATCCTGAGATTAGAGTCATACTTCTTAAGGGAGTAGTCTTTATGCTAAGACTAAAAAGGCAAACACAACTTATCTAGGAGAACCAAGAGGTGGAGGTTGATACCAGAAGAGGAAACAGAGCCAAGAATATCTGAGGATCTGAAATAAAGCTCATGTTGTCTTCAGTTGGATGTCTCAGAAGTATATCCTGAGGCAAGGATTTGAGTGAAAGTAGTTTACTTGGGACATGATCAAAGGAGAGTGGAGAAGAAAGATTGGGAAGGTAAGAAATTTAAGTTCAGAGTGTCTTAATGACCAAGTTATATTTTGAACAACTGGGGCTTAGTTTCTTTGTGGAATCTCAGAAGACTGTGTAGAGCATGCCTTATAATAGTGATATCTGAGGGATAAGGGAGCCAAGTTATTTATCCATCAAATTCCATCTAACAGTGATTGAAGTCTACTCTCCAACATTTTCAGATTGGCCAGTAGGTCAAACAAGTTCCAAGGAAAACTCATGCAGTCATGGGTGCTTTCAGTGGAATGTGCTCACTGAAGTGTCCCATACTGAGTCCCTTCTGTTCTGCAATGGATCTTCAAGTTGTTGATCACAATTTAGAAAAAGAAAGGCTTGCAGTGGAAGAGACAGTTGGACAAGGCATAGTCCCGGCTTCTGTAGTTGGTCAAAAGGCCAAATAGGAAATGTATCATTTGTGTCCTCTATCAGTTATTCTAGATTCCCTTCATCTTGTTCTGCTGTCCTAAATTGCCTGTCTGGTGGGATTACCCAGAACTTCTTTCCTTCATCCCTGAGCAATCTGAGCTCTTGATTCTCCCTCCATATGAAGCTGATGACCAGGTATACTGTTCAATTTGCCTTCACCACTGTCTTTCAAGGTCATCTCTGACTTGGGCTATAAGGCATCAGCAATAAATTTCTGGCTTATCTCAACAAGTGGAGCTGTAATATCAATTCAGTTCAGTTCAGTCACTCAGTCGTGTCTGACTCTTTGTGACCCCATGGATCATAGCACACCAGGCCTCCCTGTCCATCACCAACTCCCAGAATCTACTCAAACTCATCTCCATTGAGTTGGTGATGCCATCCAACCATCTCATCCTCTATCGTCCCCTTCTCCTCCTGCCTTTAATCTTTCCTAGCATTGGGGTCTTTTCCAATCAGTCAGCTATTCACATCATGTGGCCAAAGTATTGGAGTTTCAGCTTCAGCATCAGTCCTTCCAATGAACACCCAGGACTGATGCTAAAGCTGAAACTCCGATACTTTGGCCACCTCATGCGAAGAGTTGACTCACTGGAAAAGACTCTGATGCTGGGAAGGATTGGGGGCAGGAGGAAAAGGGGACAACAGAGAAGAAAATGGCTGGATGGCATCACCGACTCGATGGACATGAGTTTGAGTGAACTCTGGGAGTTGGTGATGGACAGAGAGGCCTGGCATGCTGTGATTCATGGGGTCGCAAAGCGTCGGACATGACTGAGCGACTGAACTGAACTAACTGAACTGCTGCAGATCAGATATGCATGTGTACTAAGTTGCTTCAGTTTTGACTCCATCTTTGCAACCCTATGGACTGTAGTCGACCAGGCTCCTCTGTCCATGGAATTCTCCAGGCAAGAGTACTGGAGTGGGTTGCCATGCCCTCCAGGGGATCTTCCTGACCCAGGGATCAAATCCATGTCTCTTATGTCTCCTGCATTGTCAGGCAGGTTCTTTCCCACTAGCACCCCCTGTAGATCAGATGATCTTGCTCAAAAAACTTAAGATTGCACGTAGTATTCTTATCTGAGATATTTCTAGAAAAATAGGAGCTTGTGTGTCAGATGGCCAAGCAGATCTACTTACACTGCAGCCTTAATCTACTCTCTTTCTCTGGGCCCTAATCAAAGTTGGAAGCTATGTCTATTGTTGTTGTTCAGGCGCTCAGTTGTGGCTGACTCTTTGAGACCCCATGGACTGCAGCATGTCAGGGTTCCCTGCCCTTTACAATCTCCCAGAGCTTGCTCAAACTCATGTCCATTGAGTCAGCGATGCCATCCAACCATCTCATCCTCCGTCGTCCCCTTCTCCTCCTGCCTTCAATCTTTCCCAGCATCAGGGTCTTTTTCAAATGAGTCAGTTCTTCTCATCAGGTGGCCAAAGTATTGGAGCTTAAGCTTCAGCATCAGTCCTTCCAATGAATATTCAGGATTGATTTTCTTTAGAAAATTTTATCCTATAAATGTATTACCCTATAAATGTAGAGGAGCAGTAGTTCCAGATATAGTCTGTGAAGGTCTCTCAGTCGTGTCTGACTCTTTGCAATCGCACGGACTATACATTCCATGGAATTCCCCAAGCCAGAATACTGGAGTGGGTAGCCTTTCCCTTCTCCCAGGGATCTTCCCAACCCAGAGATTGAACCCAGGTCTCCCATATTGCAGACAGATTCTTTACCAGCTGAGTCACAAGGGAAGCCCAAGAATACTGGAGAGGGTAGCCTATCTCTTCTTCAGCGGATCTTCCCAACCCAGGAATCAAACCGGGGTCTCCTGCATTGCAGGCTGATTCTTTACCAACTGAGCTATGAGGGAAACCCATGTATAGTCTATGGTCTATCTAAAACATAAGGAGAACTTTGAAGTGTTATGCTTGTTTCTTAGTAGTAGAAGGGGCAACATGTGTGAGCCTGTCCATTAACTTTGAGAAGATATCCAAGAATACCTGCAGACAATGAATCTCTAAAAACTGCACCAATGACAGAATCTTGAACCATTTTAAGCTTTATCTGTCACCCTCTGTTAAGCATATATCTTAACCAGTGGCACATGTGTATGTCATTTCCTACTCTTCAGATTCATCAATATAATAAGTCAGTGTAATGCTTGTGAAAATGTCAAGATGATCAAAGCTTGTGAAAGAGATCAAGGACATTAATATAGGCTTTAGACAAGACTGTAATGTGTATTGTTGTCCACTCCAGGTGAAAGCAAACTCTCTTGATCCTCCTTTTGTAATGGAGATTGAAAAGAGTGCAACTTACACAATAACATCAAGGAGCAATCACAGCCTAAAGGTAGTAGTGAAGAGCAACGGTGACAGTGACTTTACGTAGACTTTATAGAAGTTTTTGTTAAGACCTGAGATGGTTGATGATACCTTCAGGTGAAGGTCAGAGTTTGTCTCAGCTCAGGAGAACATTTGGTGAAGAATTTAGAATTTACAGAATATTTTAATTGTAGAAAGGGAAATTCAGAGCTAAGAGTGCTAAATGAGGCAGAGGGAGAAGCAGCTGAGGTGAGAATCCATATAGTGGTAGCAGGTGAGTGGGCCAGGGATGGACAGAAGTAAGTACTATTAGCAAAGCATTCTTCCTAATCCAGGGACAGCAGCTCAGCAGATTTCTAGGAGAGTAACTGCAGGAGGATTGATGGCCATCTCTGCGTGCCTGGAAGGGTGGGCTGGAGAATTTCGAGGGTTGAGGGGTATATGAATATTGTATATATGGTGAGAGGACTTTTCCATCCTGCCTCATACTCAGACTTGCATTTTATAAAGATCATTCAGACAGTCACAGGTGATGTATCCAGGAGGACAGGCTTGCTCCAGGAAGCCCATTTAGGAGGCTACTGCAAAAACCCAAGTGATGGGTCCTTGGGCTAAGGAAGCATAAGAGAATAGTGAGGAGTCTTCACATAGGGGAGATATTTAGGTAAAATAATCCATAGGTCTAGGTGACTGATTAGGGTTTCTCTGGTTTCTCAGATGGTAAAGAGGCTGCCTGCAGTGTGGGAGATCCATGTTTGATCCCTGGGTTGGGGAGATACCCCGGAGAAGGAAATGCAACCCACTCCAGTATCCTTGCCTGGAAAATTCCATGGACGATGGAGCATGGCAGGCTACAGTCCATGGGGTGGCAAAGAGTCGAACACAACTAAGCAATTTCACTTTAGGTGAAAAAGATGAAGGAGAATGATGGCAAGGGAAAAGTATAAGATGGCTTCCTAGTTCTGATTTGTTGACCAAGTAGAAGATGATGTCAATTTCACTGTTAGTTTATGAAGCAAGAGTAGCAGATTTTGGAAGGTGAAAGGATGGAAGAAAGCTTCTCTTTAAAAAATGTTTATTTTGAAATGGCTTTGGGATATTACAACAGCAGTGTCCAGTAGACATTTGGCTTAAGCATTATGGATAAAGACCTGAGCTAAATTTAATGGATGTTTGAGTCATTAGAAGAAGATATGTGCCAATTTAAACAATGGATATGGGCTTCCGTCGTAGCTCAGTTGGTAAAGAATCCACCTCTAACGCAGGAGACCTGAGTTCAATTCTTTAGTCAGGAAGATCCCCTGGAGAAGCAAATGGCAACCCACTACAGTACTCTTGCCTGGAGAATCCTGTGGACAGAGGAGCCTGGCAGGCTACAGTCCATGGGGTCACAAGACACAGACAACGCTGAGCAACTAAACCACCAGCATGGGAAGACACTGGGAAAGACTAAGAAGATGAAGAGAGGCTAAGATACAGCCCTCAGTCACATCATCACTTACGATGCAAATGGAGAAATCTATGAAGGCCAAAAAAGGTAAGATCAAGAGGTGGGAGGAAAGTCAGGGAAGAGTAATATCACAGATGAAATGAAAGTTTCAAGAAGGAAAGGGTTCTGGAGAATCTCAAATGCTGAAAAAAAAAAAAAGAGTGAGAGAGAGAGATGTGAAATAGCACATTGGATCTGAAAACACGGAAGCTAGTTGTGACTTGAACCAGAGAAATTTAGAGGAAGGACTATGGCACCATTAAAGATGCATGAATTGAAAAGTTATTAGAGGACCATAACATGCTCAGAAATCAATTCCAGGTGGATTAAGGGCTTAAATGCGAAATATTTGAAACTTTAAAAAGATATATAGGAGAGTATTTCATGCCTTCTAGGGAAGGTCAGGCATCTTAAACAGGAAATAAAATGTGCTAACATAGGAGAAAAGACTGATGAATTTAACTACATTGGATTTAAGAGTATCTATTCATCAAAAGGTACATAAATAAAAAAGCCAAATGGTAAACTGGAGACACAATTTGCAGCATATTTAACACAAGATTAATTTCCTATATTTATAAATCTTCATAAATCAATAAGAAATATATGCAGCCTAATAGAAAAAAATAGGCAAACACATGAATATTCATGAAACAAAACGAGGAGTAAATGGGACAAAAAGATAGCTCAATCTTTTTAATAATCAGGAAAATGCAAGTTAAGAATAGAATCAGATATACTTTGAAATCTATTAGATTGACAAAAATCAAGAAATCTGACTACATCAAGTATTGGAAAGGATAGAAGACTGTGAAAATTTATATGCTACTGGTAGGATGATAAACTGGTATGTTAATTTTGGAAAACAGTGTGATATTTCCTTGAAAGGGTGGGTACTGGCATTCACTAAAACCAAGTAATTGCAGTACTAGGTGCATATTTCTCTCGATTGGCCAGAATGTTCATTTTTTTCCTTTTGCAAAGACCCAACCAAACTGTTTGACCAATCCATCATTTATAATATCTCCAAACTGGTTATCTCTTTTTGTATGATCAAATATTAATACAATACATTTTTCAATAAATAGGGCACAGTCAGTCAACATAGAGTATTTCTTTTGAATGCTTGGTTATAAAGGAAAAAAGAGAGATAACTTGTGGTTTCCACATGATTCACTGGTCTTTGGGGACATAATCCTCCTCAAACATGGCCTCCAGGAGTGGCACATGAACCTCTTGCCCCTAGTTTGTTCTGGCTCTTATATACGCTCAATGGGCATGAATCCAAGCAAACTTCAGGAGTTGGTGAGGGACACGGAAGCCTGGCATGCTGCAGTCCATGGGGTCTCAAAGAGTCAGGCACTGCTTAGTGACTGAATAGCAATAGTGTCCATTGTCAGTGCTGCCAATGATTTCCTTAGCTTTCTGAGCAACCCCTTCCCATTTTTTTGCCTCATACTGAGTTTGCTTTAAGTTTTGGACCAGTTTGAGAATCTAACCAGGATTTAAAGCATAGTTTCCATGAGGAAGAGGAATTCCTGACTTTTATACTAAATGAAAATAGCAATAATAGATTGTGAGTAATAGTTCCCAGTTTACTAATTTCTAGAACTTTCTGACATTCCTGGAAAATAGCTCATTTATTCAAGGCCTTTGGAATGAGAAAAATAATCATAGACAAGGATGATGTGATTATTTATAGGATTTCGTATGCAGTGTTCCAAGTGTTCCTCAAATGTCACAGTTGTCTGGAAGAGACTCCTCAAAGCATATTGCCAATATTATTATTGTTTATTTTTTAGTAATATTCAGTAGGGATTGAATCAATGCCCCATTAAAAACACTTTCAGAATTGAGTCTAATCCATTTGTTTGCTGGACAGAGTGATTGAGTGGTTTCTTGACTGAGTGATTTCCAACCTTGACTTGTAAACCGAGTATCACATGCTATTCCTGTAGCTGGATTCTATCAGCTACAGCAAGCAAAGTGAGAGCAGCTGTATAGATGGAAAATCTTCAAAGATCATCCTCCTTCATAGGTCTGGTTGAACCTACAGTCATCTGTGGTCCTGTGCTGTGTTAGTTCTATGTGGTTTCAGAAAGTCTGCTGACACTTCAGAATAAGTAATGAATAAATATCCCAAGGGTAAAAACTTAAACAACGTATTACAGAATGCAGGATCTGAAGTTCTCACCATTCATGCTCCCTGAAATTTGTATTTCCCTTACATGTATACTGCCCGTGTCAATGTATGAAAGTCTCCTGCAGACTCTTTGATTCTCAGAATCATCTTGGGAGACAAGCAAAGGGTTAAATCATCACCCCCATTTTAAAGGTAAAGACACTGAGATTTAGAGACGGTAAATGACTTGCACAAAGTTACAGGCCTCATAAATAATGGAGAAGGAGCTTGAACCCAGCTTCTTAGTTTGATTCCAAGCTCAGTGCTCTTTCAACTATACAACACTACAAAGTTGTCAACAAAATATAGTAAAATGCAGTGAAGATCATCATATTGTTAAATTTTAACTAGATGTGTTCTTACCTCCTCCAGGTAGCTGTGTTTCAATGTTTAACTCATAAAAATCATTTATATATTTTACCCTGAGCTAGTTTTTAAATTAATATAACCTCTAAGTGGCATAGATATCACAGAATTTCATTTATGCAGTCTTTTAAAGTTCTAAAATTCTATGATATGGCTTTCAAAAATTGTGTATTTTGCACTGGCAGTGTTAATACAAATAAAGACACAATTGATACATGACTAAATTGGTATTAATATTTACTAAATGTTATATAGATATTATCTAGTTTAATGCTTACAGCAACCTTTTGGTGGTAGGTACTATTATTGTCTTCTACAGATAATAATACAGAATCTAGGACTTGAATAATCTGTCTTAATTTACCCAGCTAATAAATGTGCCAAGGATTGAACAAACAGTTTTATTTCTCTATGTTCATAGCCCCATACACCACTGCAGAGCTTGATATTTACAGGAGAAAAGTTTGAATCAGGAGACAGGTATCAGGGAAGTTGAGAAGCAACACTTAATGATATATACTAGACTTTTGTGTCAGGACTTCCAGCTTACTGGGGAAATGCAGCCTTTTGAGTCAGACCCATCTGTGAAGGTGGTGATAGTGATATAGAATTCACATCCAATGCAGGAGACACAAGGGGCGCAGGTTTGATCCTTGGGTTGGAAAGATCCCCTGGAGTAGGAAACAGCAACCTATTCCAGTATTCTGACCTGGAAAATTCCATGGACAGAGAAGCCTGGTGGGCTACAGTCCATGAGGGTTGCAAAGAGTCAGACACAACTGAGTATACACACACACACACACACACACATACACATCTTTATATGGGAAACAAATATGAACCTCACAGAGTTGTTATAAAAATTAAATTAAATAATGCATATAAAATATTTGATATGTGGTATGACCTCAATGAAATCAGTTTTTTCTTTACTTCTGCAATATGCCACTTAAAATACTTTTGGTTCAAAGAAACAGTAACTCCACTAAAATGAATTCAAGAAAGCAAATTATCTCATATAACAGGAAGAGTAAAGACAGGCAATTCTGGGTGTAGCAAATTCAGAGGCTCAGCAATATTCCACTGAATTTCAGGTTTTCTCCCTCTTTAGCTTAGCAGTCCTCTCTTGCTTTTTCATCATCACTGGATGTGTCCACATGCCAGGTATTCTGTGTAGACACAGCCACTTCAAGTAGAGAAAGCTGAACTCTCTTCCAGTGCTTCTCCTTTCCTAGAAGAGCAGCCACAGATGAGAATTTTGACATATCCCCTTTGAAAAAAACGTAACTTTGCTAAGTAAAAATCCTCTTCCTGGGATGGCAAGGAGCTCAGCCTCCCTTAGCACATATGTTATCATATCCCTTAACAATCACGAGTAGAATTGGGGCTGTATTAACTAAGAAGAAGGGGATAAGGGAATGACTATGTGATGGGCAGTTAAAAGCATATGTACCCTAACTGAGAAGTAAGTGGAGCATGAAGTGAAATATCTGATTTCTAGAAAGAATAGGGATTCCTGGAAATTAATGCAGGTGGGAATTTAAGATTGAAGAATAATTTGTATGAATTTGGGCTCAAGTTAAGGGCTTGATCACAAGGTACAAAACCAGAGCCCAGGAACTAGGGTCTGTACCAGAAAATAGCAAAAATCAGCAAGGCTTACTTGAACAAAGAGTTAATCCCAGAATCTAGGTGATAGCTGAACACATATGTAGGATTCAGAATGGACCTAGCTCTCATCTCTTTCAATTATCTCTAATCAGTTTTCTTCTACTGGTTCCTTTGTTTAGGCAGTGAACATACTTCTTTCTTCAACTGTTAAAAAAAAAAAAAAACCTTTCTTGACCAGATTTTCTTAGAATTCTCTTTGGCTGCCCCCTGTCATTTTCCTGACAGCCTTCACTCCCATTTCAATCTGGAGTCTAGATCCTCTCTATTTGTACATCAGTACAACGTAACTTAAGTGCCTTTCTCCACTCTGCCAAAGCTATTTTATGAAGAAAATTAACATGGTCCTAATTGTCAGTGCCAACAGTCACTTTTGGGCCTTTTTATATTCAGTTTCTTTATTGAGCAAGTTCCCTCTGCTATAGTTAATATACTCTTCTTGGGGAAAATATTATTCTGTGATCATTCTTTCTCCGTGCTTTTTGAGCTTTCTGGGTTCCTCTTCCTTAGCTTGCCCCATAGTATTTAGTGTTTCTGGGGTTTCTAATTCTCATACACTTAAAATTATTTTAAATTTTTTATACAATTTTAATGGTGATTTTCCATTTATAGTTATTACAAAATGTTAGCTCTGTCCCCTGGGTTGTATAGTGCCTCTTTAAGCCTGTCTTCTAACCCAGCAGATGACCCTCCCACTCCCCAATCCTGTATTGCCCCTTCTTCCCTTCCCTTTCCCCTGGTAGCCACTCATTTGTTCTCTGTGTCTGTGAGCCTGCTTCTTTTTTGTTATATTCTCTAGTTTGCTGTATATTTTAACTTCCACATATAAGTGATATAATACAGTATTTATCTTTCTCTGTATGACTTATTTCACTTGGCATAATGTCCTCCAAGTCCACCCATGTCACTGCAGATGGCAACACTTTTTTCTTTTTTGTGGCTGAGTAGCATTCTGTTGTAATATATACTGCATCTTCTTTATACCTCTGTCTGTTGATGGACATTTAGGTTGCTCAGTTGTGTCCAACACTTTGCAACCCCATGGACTGCAGCCTGCCAGGCTCCTTGGTCCATGGGATTCTCTAGGTAAGAATGCTAGAGAGGGTTGTCATTTCCTATTCCAGGGGATATTCCCAACCCAGGGATTAAACCTGTGTCTCCTGCATTGGCAGGTGGATTCTTTACCACTAGTGCGACCTGGGAAGCCCCAAAATACCCATGCAGATTTACATTCTCACCATCAGTGTACAAGGGTTCCCTTTTTTCCACACCCTTGACGATATTTGATATCTCCCGTCTTTTTTTATAATAGCCATTCTAACAAGTGTGAAGTAATATCTCATTGTGGTTTTGATGTGCATTTCTGTGATATTAGTGATGTTGAATAACTTCTCATATACTGACCATTTTTGTATTTCTTATTTGAATGTATTTGTAATTTTAGATCATGATAGCCTTTACCAGTTTTTTGAATATAATCTAGTAGACAGAAGTTAATAGAAACCAGATGAAGAGAGAGCATTAAATTTTTGAAGGAAGAGAAGCTATACTTTTTTCCCCCAAGACAAAAATGGCTGTTTGACCTCATGTGTGTGTCCAGTATCTATCATTTTATACTGAGTGCTGGCTTAAATCAGTGGGAATGCATCAAATTGCTATGGTAGTATGGTGATGTGACATGCAGAGGCTTCTCTTTATTAAAAAAAATGAAATAAGCAATGACCGTTGGCTGTCAACTTGTATCCTGCACAAAACCAAACCAAGCCTGGGGCATTTTCAGGATTTCAAGGCTATGGAAATTGTCTTAATTATAATGTGCTTCTTTATATACACTTTTTAGAGGAGCTCATGTAGCCTTATCTACAATTTCACAATTAGCCCTTGTATGAGTATGTAGTACACAAAAAGTTGAGATTAAGGGTAGAGTGAGGAAATAAGGTAATCTAATATACTCAGTAGCAGCAGGGCTCGCCAACATGGGAAAAAAAATCTGCATTCTTCACTATAACTGTGGTACAGAACTAGAGTCAATGATTTCCTTTCCCTTAACCACCTTATCTACTCATTCATGGTCCCACCAATAGGTTATTATATATATATACATACATATATACACACACAATTTGGCAGATGATGGTATTTAACATCTTGTTGTATGAGAAATTATGTAGAAAAATTTAGCTAGACAAAGTTCTTTGTTATAGAGTAACTGCTATTCAGTTCACATTGAATTATGTATAATTTCTGAGTGAGCAAACACTATATACACAGATGTTCACATACTTTCGGGAAAAAAGTATCAATAAGGCAAATATGTTTTATGTGTTGTGTGCTCAGTTGTGTCCAGCTCTTTGTGATCCCTTGAACCATAGGCCTCCAAGTTCCTTTATCCATGGAATTTGCCAAGCAAGAATACTGGAGCAGGTTGCCATTTCCTACTCCAAGGGATCTTCCTGACCCAGGGATCTAACCCATGTCTCTTGAGTCTCTTGCACTGGCAGGCAGATTCTTTACCACTGCATCACCTGGGAAGCCCAAATATATTGTATATTTGGGTACAATATGTTTATGAAAGTTAATTATGAGTATTACATAAAACTCTGTAGCTTCCTACCTGTTAAAATTATTGGAAAAAAGTACCTTTATGATGCTGATTCACTCTGAAAAGCAACCAAGGTTTCTTAAACCAAGAAGTACATTTATAACCAGAATAGGAGGTACCCTATTCTTGCTCTAGGATCATTCACATCGTCTACTTATTCTTGTTTGGGCTCTTTGTTTATGCCATACTAAAATGATTTTTAGGTTTCTTGATCCAGAATCTATTCAGTAGCATATCCTGCCCATCACTATTTTAACTGGGATCTCTGACCACCTTTAGCTTGTTTCATCATGATTAACTTGCATCTCTTTTCATAGTCTACCCCTGGTTTATATGTATCTCTTTTGAATGGATCTTAGACCTTAGATATCAACTCAGTTTTTTCCTGAATGAATTCATAGTACCCATGGCCCCTGTCTGTATGAACTTCTCAAGACAAGATCTCTTGTATAACACACTTGCCCTCACATCCTTGTAGGCTGGTCCTCACATTCTAGCCTGGCCTTTCTCGTTTTCCTGGTGATTCAGCAGTGAAGTAACAGGAGAATTGAGGCTGACATTGGTTTGGGAAATGAATTGTTAAAAGAGAGTAGGCCCAGAGGTGTTCTGGAGTTTTAAAGAAGGAAGTTGTAACTGGCCAACAGATGTGTGAACAAAACTGAGTATATTGGAGGTCAAGACAGTATCCAAAAATGAGAGTAATGTTAGGATACATTATCCAAGGAATTATACAGGAATCCAAGTCTAATAATGGGTCAGACACTTGGCAGTCAATTCAGAGGAAAAACTCAAGCAGGATGTGATGTTTAATAATAAAGATGTAGTCATAATCTTTCAGAGTTTTTCTCTTACATTCCTTTTTCCGAAACGTTGTTAGAGTATAGATCCTAGTTTAGGAATCCATTGATTATGGTAGGTATGAGAAAATGTGAGCATAGTGGAAATTGTTGGTTTCAGGGAAAATCAGATGCAAAAAAAAAAATTTAAGAAAATAGTTCCTGAAATATGAAGGTAAAGGAAGAATCAGAAGAAATTTTGATTTTTCCCTAGTGAGCTGTGAAGCTAATGTTTCTCATGTGCCTTCTAAATATGGGAAGACTTAATACTAGAGTTTGGAGAGTAGGGGAGTTGACTGTAGGTAATTACAGAATTCAGACACAGAGAGGTGGGTGGAGTTTACCTCTGAGTGGAAGATTTTTCTAAGTTTTTCATTCTTGATCCCTGGTTTCTCACTTTCACCCCATTCCTTTTTCTCCTAGGTAGATTATTTTAATCTTTGAAATGCCATTATGGTAGGTGGTTCTAGCGGTTGTTGCATATTCCGTGCAGATTAAATTTAACTGCCTCTCTGCTAGGTATGCCTCTCCCTCATTGCCACCCTCTTTGAAAAAAGGTTTCAGAACTTGAATAAGTGATAATATTATTATAGGAATATTTTTGACTCTGATCTACAAAGAAAAAGGAATTCATTTATACTTAAACTTTGGTTCTCTAACGATTATTAGAAGTAAATTAAATAGGGCAATATCTCAGAATGGTCATGATATTTACTTTAGCAGATATGTAACAAGTTTAGCAGGTATGTAGCAAGTTGGACATACTTTGGAGTCCAACTCAATGGACATGAGTTTGAGCAAGCTCAGAAAGTTGGTGATAGACAGGGAAACCTGGTGTGCTGCTGTCCATGGGGTTGCAGAGTTGGACACGACTTAGCAAGTCAACTGAGCAAGTTGATTTGTCTAAGTGTATCCTGGTTAGCGTGATAAGGCATCCATAGTTAATAAAACCCAATCCCCCAAAGTCTTGAAATTTAATGTGAATGTTTTCTAAATATTTCTTGAGAACATTAAAGATGGGATTACACAGCACAGCATCTCCTCTTTCCCAGAATTCCTCTTCTCCTGCATCATAAATGGCTTCATCTCTCCTCTTTTCCTGCAAAGCCTTCAGCTTTTTTCCTACAAACTCAATTCTTAGTCCTCACTCACTTTTCCATCCCACCCCCCAGAGCCTTTTTTCCTTGTTCAGTGGGCCTTTCAACTCTTTCCAGTTCTTTTCCCCACTACTTCCCCTAATCAGCACGAAGAGTTTAAGTACCCAAGTAGTGAGAATGAAAAATTCTTTTTTTTTCTTCTTTGCTGACATGTAAGAATTCAGTTCCTAAGAACTGAGTCAAAGCATCTAAAACAGAGTTTGGTATGCGGTGGATGCCCAAACATTCATCATATAGAATATTTCATTTTGACAAGGAGGTAAGAGAAATTCTATAACTTCTTTGATCTTCAGGATGAAGTGATTATTCTTCTTTCATATATAACTGTGTCTCAGTGCTCACGTTCCAGAGACTGGCAGAGCTGAGTTCAAATTCTTGCTCAAATTAAGCAAATTAACAATAAGTTGCTGAATTTCTCTGATTTTCAATTTTTTCACTTGAAAGAACAGGATAGTAGCTGTAGATACGTTGTGGTCTTAGCTATTAATAGATAATGAATGTAAGAGGTAATATCTTTACCATATTATTTGGTAAGTGCTCAATAAATATTAATTTATTATTAAAATGACTTTAATAAATATAAAATTGAACATACAATTATTGTACTTTATTATTAATAAATAGTAACATATTCTACAGAGGCAATTCTATTTATCTAGAAATTGTCTTAGAGGAGGAAACTTTAAAAGCCCTTGTATCGAATCATTTTTATCAGAAACTTTGGTGAGATGAATTCGGAACAAGTTGCCTTATTTCATGAGCAGATTTCTCTAAGCCCAAACCCAATCCATTGCCCCATGCTGGCTGATTCTCTTTCTGCAGCACCTTTTCCTACCTCTGCGTTTTTACTTTAACTCCTGTAGCTCAAGTCTTCATTGGGGTTGACATATATGTCCTCCTTTTGCCCCTCTTCTTCTCGTCTGCCATCCTCTCCCAATATATTCTCTACCACATTGTCAGATTAATCTTTTAAGAATCCAGTTCTGATTATGTTACTCCCCTACCTAAGAACTGTCAAATTCTTGACTTGCCAAGTGCAGCTTTCAACACTCCTGCCAAACTGCCTTTTCAGCATTATTGTTATTCTGCATGACATTATGGCCTAACTGAAAGGGATTAACTTCTGTCCTGGGCACACAGACCCCTTGCCTCATCTCATATTGTTCTGTCTGCATTGAATACCAGGACTTTGCATTTAAAAATTAACCCAGTTCTCTATCTTGCATCCCAAAGACGTCTAAACCATGACCAAATGATAAGAACAATTTGTTTTTTTTTGAAGACTCCATAGAAATCCCAGGCGGCACTAGTGATAAAGAAGCCACCTGCCAATTCAGGAGCTGCACGAGAAGTGGGTTTGATTCCTAGGTTGAGAAGATCCCCTGGAGTAAGAAATGGCAACCCATTTCAGTATTCTTGCCTGAAAAATTTCCATGGACAGAAGAGCCTGGTAGGCTATGGTCCATGGGGTTGCAAAGTATCAGACATGACTGAGAGACTGAACACAAGCACATAGAAATAAATATGCGTCAGTAAAATGTTGAGCAACCTATATATTTATGATTTGCATGTTCAAATATTAGAATAGCTAGTTTATATTTTGTATATATATACACATGTATTCTATATGTATTTAAATGACATATATAGAGAGAGTTAATGTAACCCTCAAAGTATTGTATCTTCTTCAATCACAGGACCTGGCCCTGTGTGTCACATACACCAACAAGCAGTGAATATTCATTTACTTTTATAATTCTAATGATATTCAAAGATGCCTTTATGCATTATCTTTCATTCTGTGTCTATCCCAGCCCCCACTGTATTCCTAATGTAATCACAGAACCTATTCAGTTCAGTTCAGTTCAGTCGCTCAGTCGTGTCCGACTCTCCGCGACCCCATGAATCACAGCATGCCAGGCCTCCCTGTCCATCACCAACTCCCGGAGTTCACTCAAACTCATGTCCATCGAGTCGGTGATGCCATCCAGCCATCTCATTCTCTGTCGTCCCCTTCTCCTCCTGCCCCCAACCTTTCCCAGAATCAGAGTCTTTTCCAGTGAGTCAACTCTTCGCATGAGGTGGCCAAATTATTGCAGCTTCAGCTTTAGCATCAGTCCTTCCATTGAACACCCAGGATTGATCTCTGTTCCTGTTAGGTGGTCAATAAATATTTTTCAGTAAATGAAAAAAATGGGACTTCCCAGGTGACTCAGTGGTAAGGAATCTGCCTGCCAATGCAGGAGACACAAATTTAATCCCCAGGTCAGTAAGACCCCCTGGAGAAGGAAAGGAAAACCCACTCCATGGGGTTGCCTGGGAAACCCCATGGACAGAGGAGCCTGGCAAGCTACAGTCAGTCCGTGGGGTCACAAAGAGTTAGACAAGACTTCACGACTAATCACAGAACCTATTAGACTGTCGATAAATATTTTTGAGTAAATGAATAAATATGTAAGTAAAAGTGTCTCAAACTAATGAACTTTCTGAATAGAACTATATGAATTATCTGATAACAAAAGAAATCTCAAGAAAACTTAAAAAATTAAAGGTTCTGAGGGACTATTAATTTGAACATACACAGTCACTACTGATTCTTTGTCTTTGCCAAAGGCATTAAAAGACTTAGTAATAAACTAATAGCTCTTTTTAACCCATGCAAGTTAATATTGCCTACAAACAGAGTAAGAGTAAATTATACAGGAGCTTAATATTGGGCAATGAGTCTAAAAAACAAGTTAAGTTGTTAGATCTGATACCATATGAAAATGTAGTAACAGGATCCCATACAAGGAATAGCTCACAATCCAATTTTTATCTTCTTTCAAACCTGAATACATCTTCTCAGTGTTAACTGTCTATTGATTTCAAAGGGTGATATGGAGTTACAAAATACATGTGTGAGTTGGAACGAATTAGATTCCAGCTATATCACTCATTCTCCATGAGAGAGAAATTCATAACTCATGGAAGTGCTTGAAATGCAGGTTTTATGAAAAAAAAAAAAAAGGCAACATTTTTTCCTCAGTTAGATAAGCTTAGGAACCTCTTACAAATTTAAATTCTACCACCCCAAGCACAGTGTTAGCCTTCATTAACCCTTTGCCCTGCTTTTTGGGAGAAATACACATTTATTATTTAGTATATTTTAAGAGTGTGCATCCAAACCTT
Source organism: Moschus berezovskii (assembly GCF_049115385.1). Taxonomy (NCBI): domain Eukaryota; kingdom Metazoa; phylum Chordata; class Mammalia; order Artiodactyla; family Moschidae; genus Moschus; species Moschus berezovskii. The sequence continues at coordinate 35,591,172 of NC_142461.1, forward strand.
CCTGAAGCTTGGCATCATTTAAGTTCTTAACTGAGTGATTATTAACTTGATTGTTAATAAATAGGTCTTAATGATAAAAGGAAATAGAGAAAATAATATTTTAAATATCAGAAGATCAGTCTGAAGAGTAGATATTAAAAGCCTTTGAGAGAAAGCTGTTTTATAACTAGACTTCAAGTGACTAGGCACTTATTAGCTATGCGAGTCTGGGAAAGATGCTTAACAATTCTTTGCCTCAATAAGCTAGGAGTGGTATAATGAAACCCAGCCGGGAAAATTCCACAGAGTAAAATCACAAAGTTTGGTACTTTTTATTAATGACTGAGATAGAGGGATATTTATTACTGGACCACATTTGTTATCACAGAAGTATTTTTGTCCCTATTTTATTTTCTTTTTAATTGGGGTAAAATTGACATATGCCATCAGTTTCAGGTATACAATATAATGACCTGATATTTGCATATATTTCAAAATGACCACCAAGAAGTATTATCTTGATGTGTTTAATTTCTTTTGGTAGTAGGGTCATCAATTTTAAAAATATTTCAATAGTTTTAATAGTCTTTTTTGATCATTTTTAAAAATTTCTGTTTATTAGACAACTAATTTCTCAGGTGCCACAGGTTCCAGACAGTATGGTCAAAGTGGAATTAGGATGTAGGTTTTATCTAACTTAAGGAACAACCAGAATAACTGTGGCGCTGGAACATGGAAATTCACAATTATTGTACAATATGAAACTGAAAGAAAATGGACATGTTAGTTGTTCAGTTGTGTCCGACTCTTTGAGACCCCATGGACTGTAGCCCACCAGGCTCCTCTGTCCATGGGATTTCCCAGGCAAGAATACTGAAGTGGGTTGCCATTTCTTTCTCCAGAGGATCTTCCTGATCCAGGGATCAAACCCAGGTCTCCAGCATTGCAAGCAGATTCTTTACTGTCTGAGCCACAAGGGAAGCCCACAATATGACACTAGAATGAACAAAAGGTTGTGGAAACACAGATGTTCAGTTACTGACTTCCTCTCTCAGCATGTATTTGACAAACATAGGTACCATGTGACTGCTGTGTACTGGCGATCTTTCTAGGCTCTGGGGACAGATCGGTGAATGAAATAAATTTCTGGACTTACTGAACTAATATTCTAATGGGGCTGAGAGATGGTAAACACTTAACCAAATAAATAACAAAAACTGAGGTCCATGCAAGTGCTGTGAAGTACAACAGAGCATCATTAAAAGACAGAGGATGATAGGAATTGGTGTTTTAGGAAGATGGTCTGTAAGGACCTTGTAAGTAGTTAACATTTGAACCAAGGCTTAGGGAAATGGAGTGAGGAAGTAAGTCTTGCAATAGCCTGAGGAGAAGAACCCTACGAATAGTTAATGGTGGATAAAAATGCTCCAGGCTCTTGTGAATAAAAAAAAAAATGAAAATGGTGCCAATATGGTCTCAGTTGAGAGATTTGAAATAAGACATTTTGAAATAAATTGGGAGAGGTAGATGGAGTCAATCATAGCAGGATTTGCAGGACAACTTAGAGGGGGAAGGCTACAAAACTCAATTTTTATTTTAGTTGATGTGTGAAGAACAGTCTCTGAGGGAGTCAAACAGAAACCAAAGGCAGGGAGACTTTCCGGTTCTTGTGTCCTCTGACTTTATAGTTGAAGACCTGAGGCTTCCATGCTGTGAGACTTTGGAAGGTGGTGGTTGGCTAGCTCATTAAGTCTATTTCCTGGTGACCTCCCTGACCATGTAGCGTTTCCATGCCTTCTCTGTGGGCCTTTTGCACCTCAATAGTAATCCATTTGTGTTTTCTAGTTTTTTTTTTTTTTTTAGTGTAATAAACACTTCCATAGTCTTTAGTATAAATCAGAACCTTCCTTTATCTCTTCCACACCTTCAAGACTATTTTAATTATTGTTTAAGACTTTGACTCTCCTGCAGCTGTTGTCTTTTAACTGTGTTAGATGATAAGATTGCTGCTGCTGCTTAGTTGCTTCAGTCATGTCCAAGTCTGTGAGATACTATGCACTGCAACTGACCAGGCTTCGCTGTCCATGGGATTCTCTAGGTAAGATTACTGAAGTGGGTTGCCATGCCCTCCTCCAGGGGATCTTTCTGACCCAGAGATTGAACCCAGGTCACTTGCATTGCAGGCAGATTCTTTACTGTTGAGCCACCAGGGAAACCCCAGATGATAAGACATATAACATTAAAGGTATAACCTACATCTAAGCTGTTAGACACACAACTTACTGTTCTTTGGTGTAAAATTTTAATTAACTGAAAATATTGAACAGCAAAATAGATTGTTTTTAAACACACAGCATGGCTTGTTTGGCTTCTCTGGGAGGAGCAGTGGTAAAGAATCTGCCTGCCAATTCAGAAGACTTGGGTTCAATCCCTTGGTTGGGAAGATCCTCTGGAGGAGGAAATGGCCACCTACTCCAGTACTTTTGCCTGGGAAATCCCATGGAGCCTGGTGGGATACACTCCATGGGGGCACAATAATCTGACACGACTGAAGGACTGAGTGCGTGGCTTGTGGATTCTTAGTTCCCAGAACCAGGAATTGAACCTGGGCCCTCAGCAGTGAAAGTTCTGAATCGTAACAACTGAACCACCAGGGATTCCCCAAAGTAGATCACTTTAAAATACTGTCAACATTGCTGAATATTTTTGTATATTCTGCAATGTCTTTCTTTTCTTAGTTTGTTATGTTCATTTTATTCAACAAATATTCTTGAGCACATGAGGTACTGTGCTGGTTGCTGAGCCTGCATATTATGTGGTGTTAGCATTGTGGACAGTAACTAGTCATTTTAAGGAAAAGACTTGGGATAACACATGAATCTTTACTGAGGTTTCGGTTAATGAAATTATTTTGCTAAGCTATATACATATACACACGAACATATTTGTATGCTATGTGTGTATATATATGTGTGTATATATATGTGTGTATATGCACGTGTGTAGCATGTTATAGTTACCATTTATTTAGTTATCTCTTTGTGCCTAGCATTTCCCTGATGTGTGATTTAAGCCCCTTGATAACCATGCAAAATGTAAGTATTATTCACATTTTGAAGATTAGGAAACTATGGGTCTAACTTGCCTGAGATCAGGAGATGAAAAAGTTGAAGAACCAGAATTCAGGTCCAAGTCAGTTTGACTCTAAAGCCCACACCAGCTCCCCCAAAGAGTGCTGGTATTAGCAAAATGCAGACTGGATCTGGAGCAAATACATTTCCTTCTAAAAAAAACACCAAAATCAGGCTTATAAGTCTTTGCCATCAAAATCACATTTCTCTTAAGTTGCTTAGCATTTCTCCAGAGATTCCAAGTAAAGAGAGGGTATTTCATGTTAAATGAACATGTATGGAGATTTATATCATTGACTTCATTTTTTTTTGGTACTGTGTGGCACTAATCTGCATTTTCTTTTCTTTGTTAGTCTGTTACCTCCCTATAAATAAAAGACTGCAAAAAGCTGTTATACCACATTTAAGAAAACACTCAATCCTCCGACATTTACAAGCTTTTATAAAACTGTAGTGATCTTGGTAGAAAACATCCTGACTGGTAATATAGTGAACAGATGAGCTCACCGCTGGTATGCAAAGCTGCCGAATTAGCTGGTTAAACAGGCTGCTGAGATAATTACATTGTCTGTTTTGTGACACATTACACCGGTGCACTTGGGATTAACCTGTTCTCTTGTGTCTACTTCTGATCAGTTTTTTTAGACAGCCTTTTATCTGATGAAGGAGTACAGACATCAAAAGAGAAGGGGGCGTGGGTGAAAAGAAAGGAATCACATAAAGCTGAAGAGTTAAATTTTCTATTTACATTTATGAGCATATATCCATTTCCATAATTTTAGTTGCTCTCTAGAGACCTCTGCTGGAAATGATAGGTATAGATTTTCCTTTCCAATTTGTTGTGTTTTACAGTGGCCAATATATCATAAACACAGTAACTAATTAAAGAATGGAGTATCAACTTCATGTCATACATATGACACATTAGTTATAAAATCATACTCAGGAGAGGACAATTTGCACTGTAAGAGTTTCAAAAGGCACCCTGATGCTAGAAGTACACTGTGATAGTCAATCAACACACAATTATGCATTTATTAGGTTTCCCCTGTGGCTTAGTGGTAAAGAATCCTCCTGCAATGCAGGATATGCGGGTTTGATCCCTGGATTGGGAAGATCACCTGGAAGAGGGCATGGCAACCCACTCCAGGGTTTTTGCCTGGAGAATCCCATGGACAGAGGAACCTGGCAGGCTAGAGTCCATGGGGTTACAAAGAGTCGGACTTGACTGAGCAACTAAGCACAAGCTATGATGTGCTTTAGCAAGTATAACTTTCAATTTATTGTCTCCATATTGTTTTAATGCTGTTGAAGCCCAAATGGAATCATTTATTTTGAAAATGAATGTGGTACCTTATAAAAACAACAACAACTGCAAAAGCTATCCCTAAAGATTTTTATGGGCTTTTAGTTCCATATCATTATCCTGAAGAGGAAAAATTATTTAGACCTTCTGATTATGTGGGAATGTGGTACAAATAAGATTTCATCATCAGCTGATAATTTAGATAGAGAACAATTAAGAGAATAAATAGAAAAACCTACCCATTAAGAGCCCCTGGCAACTCAAATTGAATTTAACCAACTATGGATCCTCTGGCTATCAGGAAATGCAATTTAAAGCAGGTATAATAGATTTTAACAACTAAAATTTGTTTGTCACACTGTACCAACTAAGATATTAGTTAAATGGGGCAAGAAATCTCCCTTCATGTTAATGAACATCAAATTTAACTCCTGCTGTCCGTATTTTTTTTGTTTTTCTTTCTAAAATAACTGTGCTTGACTTGATAAGCCAGCATTCAAATGAGGTTCTTGCAAACAAGTATGTAAGCTTTTGGGACGAAGTTTGCCCCAGTTGATTCTGCATCCTGTAGATATTTCCAATGTTTAGGAGAACTTAGAAAATATTAGCATATTTCCTCCCTGTAAGTGCATTCACAGTATCATGCCATGTGCAAAGGCTCTGCTAACTTCAGTTGCAAATATCTATAGAAATGTTAGAACACATGTTGACACAAGATCTCATTTTAAACTAATATATTTTCTTGAAAATTGTTTTAAACATTCACCCCAAGGAACTTCTCTGGTGGTCTAGGAGCTAAGACTGAGCTCCCAATGCAAGGGTGTCCTGGGTTCGACCCCTAGTCAGGGAACTGGATCCCACATGCTGTAACTAAGAGTTCACATGCCACAACTAAGACCTCGTACAGCCAAATACATTAAAAAAAAAAATTCTCATCCAGAGAAGTAAAGTCTACGTTCCTCATTTTTACTTGAGTCAGTTCTACTGGTTGTAGATCTGGATAGCTTTATTTTCATTGCTTAAATGTAGACAATAGTGAGAAATAAGTGTTTTTTCATGTTTTTATTATCTCAGCAAACACACAGAATTCTTAAAATCTGCCTTTATTACTCAGAGAGTTTCTTTAACTCTATGTCTTGTCTGAATATTTCTTACTACTTATAATTTATAATTACTTACTATTTACCATATTTCTTACTACTTAGGATAAAACTAAAGCAAGTGACATTAAAATATAATCTCATTTAATCCATCTAATGATCCAGTGAGATGGTAATTGTTAATGAGAAAACATTAAATGATAAAATTATAGTCAATCCAGATAAAGATGATTTTTCCTTATAAATTTTCAAGAATATTTTTCTGTGCATAGCCATGACTTATAATCACAGTCTAGTTAGTGCTCTGACCCTGGACCTACTAAGTATCAGACACTAAGACTAAAGAAAATTAAAATAATATTGTTCTCTTTTCCAAACCTTTTTGCTTTGACTTAGTTTCTATGTTTATGCAAAATTATTAGTATTCTTGTCACATAGATCCTTATTTTCTATTCATCCAGTAAGTGTAAGTAATAGGTTTGTATATCACAATGGGCCAGCAGTATCCTAAAATTTACATATATAATCTCATTTAATCCATCTAATGATCTAGTGAGATGGTAATTGTTAAGCCCATTTTGCCAATGAAGATGTGTGGCTTAGAGAAATTAAATAACTTGCTGAAATTAGCATGGCTCAGAAGTGGTAGTTCCTGAATTGAAATGCGGACTCTTTTTTTCTCTAAAACTCAACTTGAGCACTACTACCTCTGTATGGACTACATACAGACTGCACCTTTTGGAAGCTGCATAGATTTTGTATGCTTTTCTCAAATGAAGAAGAGACTGGTGTTGAAAGTAGCACGGTCAGGATTGGAACTCTTAAGTTTTCCATCCCTGAAGCCCCTAACCTTTCCACTTTGGTGGCCTTGGTAGTACTGATATCACAGATTCAAGTACCTGCAGGAATGAGGTACAACTTCTACCACCAAATAACATAATAGGAAGTCTTTGGGAAGATATTGTGGTGAGCAACTTCTAAATAAGATTTGCTTGAGTATGAATCCGCGGAGAAGGCAATGGCAAGCCACTCCAGTACTCTTGCCTGGAAAATCCCATGGACGGAGGAGCCTGGTGGGCTGCAGTCCGTGGGGCCGCTAAGGGTCGGACACGACTGAGCGACTTCACTTTCACTTTTCACTTTCACACATTGGAGAAGGAAATGGCAACCCACTCCAGTGTTCTTGCCTGGAGAATCCCAGGGACGGGGGAGCCTGGTGGGCTGCCGTCTATGGGGCCACACAGAGTCGGACACGACTGAAGTGACTTAGCAGTAGCAGTAGCATGAATCCGAGAGTGCCACTGTAGTAAGTGAGTGACTAAGCAAGGCATATAATATCACTGGAATTCTGTCCTCCCATGTGAGAAAATGGAGCTAGTAATGCATTTTTAATTAATTTAAAATTAATACATTTTTAATTTAATTATTAATTAGAGAGTAGCTATGGGGCTTCCCTGGTAGCTCAGATAGTAAAGCGTCTGCCTGCAGTGCTGAAGACCTGGGTTCAATCCCTGGGTTGGAAAAATCCCCTGGAGAAGTTAATGGCAACCCACTCCAGTACTCTTGCCTGGAAAATTCCATGGATGGAGGAGCCTGGTAGGCTACAATCTATGGAATTGCAGAGTTGGACACGACTGAGCAACTTCATGGCCAGTAAAAGTGCAAGGAAAGTTCCCACCTCATCCTTCTCACACAGTAAATTTTGGGAAACTCGATGTGGATGCATGATATAATTAGGTATGAAATAATGAAAGAATGTTATGCAATTGCACTAGACCAAGTGCAACCCTGAGTTGTAAGAAACTTCTGCAGTATGGAATGGAGTTTCAAGGGAGTGTTCAGGGAGAGAATGGGGCTTGAAATGAACTCTAAAAGATGGGAGGAAAATTTGTAAACTTTGAGGAAAAGAAATCTGTTTTATCAAGAAAGACAGCCCTAGCTGAATTGTTGGGTGTAGTAGAAGTTCAACCCAGTTTTAAAAAATATCATTCCAATGAAAATCTTTAATGAGATTTCCATACCCCAGCAGTTGACCCATTTGTTTAAATACCCCACAATATTCAAAGCTACAGAATTCCAGGATGACATGACAGCTTACTCAGTTTCTTGCATTTGGCTACAATATAAACACTGTAGAAATTGAGGACACTTTCCTTGCAGGCAGTATCTTGTCTCTTGAGGAGTTAGCTTTCTATACTGAGCCCAAGACTGCCTACTACTCCTGTGACCTTCTTTCAGAAGCAACGTTTCTGTGCTTTAACTACCCAGGCACCAAGACCATTTTACATGCATTCACAGAGTAGTTCACTCCTTTTGCTCTGTCAGCCCTTCCTTTAATCTCTACAGAGGCAGCATTACTTTCATTCTAAGTTATCAGTGGTTAATGTGATTAAATTTGTTCACAAAGTCCTTTATGAGTCATGAAGAGTAAAAGTGGAACAAATATGGAACATCTATCATTTATGTTACAATCTGGGTACTTTCATAAACTCTTGATAAGAATTATGTAGCTGTGGCCTCTTTGGAGGGAGATATGTCAGTAACTTTAAATTCACACACAATTTGTTTTAGCATTCTATTTCTAGAATGTTTGTTATCTATAGTTATATTTATAGACGTGTCCACCAAAAAAAAATTGGAAACAAGCTAAACGTCAGTCATGGGAATGGGTGAACTAGTTAAGATTTATAAATGTTTATATAATGAACTATTATGCAGTTATTCAAAATGAGTTAGATTTGGAAGTGTTGCTATAGAAAGACTGCTAACGTATATTGTCAAGTAGAAAGAAAGTTCAAAAAAGAATGTACTCACTTAGATAAGCAGTTCCATTTATTGAAAGGACATTCTTTTCCCAGCTGCTTTGTAGTGCCGCTTTTGTCATTAATCAAGGGTGAATTATATATGTAGCTGTTTCTGGACTCACTGTTCCATTCCATTAGTCTACCTGTCTATCTTTATGCCAATAATACATTGTCTTAAATACTCTGACTATATATTAAGTCTTGGTAGACTTAATATTAGGGCTTCCCAGGTGGCACTAGTGATAAAGAACCTACCTGCCAATGCAGGAGACACAGACTCAAGTTCAGTCCCTGGTCTGGAAGATCCCCTAGAGGAGGGCATGGTAACCCACTCCAGTATCTTGCCTAGAAAATTCAATGGATAGAGGGGCCTGGTGGGCTACAGTCCATTGTGTTACAAAGAGTCAGACATGATTGAAGCAACTTAGCACACACAGACAGTATTAACATCTATCTGTATCTTCCAGATTACCTTTGATATCCTTGGCTCTCTGTGTTTCTATAAGAACTTTATAATCAATTGACTGCAACCTCATACATGTAAAAAAACTTATTCATTTAAAATGTTAATTGCATTGAATCTATGCCTAAATTGAGGGGATTTGACACCTTCAGCTCAGTTCAGTTCAGTTCAGTTCAGTTGCTCAGTCTTGTCAACTCTTTGTGACCCCATAAGCTGTAGCATGCCAGGCTTCCCTGTCCATCACCAGCTCCCAGAGCTTGCTGAAACTCATGTCCATCGAGTCAGTAATGCCATCCAACCGTCTCATCCTCCGTCATCCCCTTCACCTCCTGCCTTTAATCTTTCCCAACACCAGGGTCTTTTCCAATGAGTCAGTTCTTCCCTGACTCATGGTCAGGTGGCCAAAGTATTGAAGCTTCAGCTTCAGCATCATTTCTTCCAATGAATATAATATTAATATTGACACCTTAAGAACATTGCACTCCTGTATACTGTGACTGTGGCATATGGTTTTATTTATTTAAATCTTTTAAAATTTCTCTCACTACTAGTTTGTTGTTATCTGGTGAATAGATCTTGTATAGCTTAGTTAGATTTATTCCCAGGTAGTTTATGTTTTTGATGCAATTATCAATGTTGTTGTTTTAATGTAGTCTCACTAGCCACTCTACCAATATATGGAGAGATTTATGATCATTAAAAGATGTTTAATATGATAAGAAAAGCCACATAGTACTTACACGTAATAGTACAAATATATACAAGATCCTGAAAATTGACAGCAAAATAAGAGACAAAATAATTTCTGAATGGTCAAAAAATGAAAAGATGTTTCCCCAGAGGATATACAAAAGGCAAAAAAACATAAAAATTAGTCTTTAAGGAAAAGAACATTAAAATCACAAGATACAGTGAGATACCTCTATACACCCACCAAAATGGGCTAAAGTTTCTCAAATATTTTCAGATTAATACTAGGAAAGATGTAGAATAAACTGGAACCCACATATTCACAGCTGGTGGGAGCCAGGTTTGGGAGCCAAAGTTTGTAAAACTTTAAAAAATTATCTCTGTCTTCTGAAGTTGAACATAAGTAAATGGTACAACTCAGCAGTTATCAGTTCAGTTCAGTCACTCAGTCATGTCCGACTCTTTGAGACCCCATGAACCGAAGCACGCCAGGCTTCCCTGTCCAACACCAACTCCTGGAGTCCACCCAAACCCTTGTCCATCAAGTCAGTGATATCATCCAACCATCTTATGCTCTGTCATCCCCTTCTCCTCCTGCTCTCAATCTTTCCCAGCATCAGGGGCTTTTCAAATGAGTCAGCTCTTCGCCTCAGGTGGCCAAAATGTTGGAGCTTCAGCTTCAACATCAGTCTTTGCAATGAACACCCAGGACTGATCTCCTTTAGGATGGACTGGTGGGGTCTCCTTGCAGTCCAGGGGACTCTCAAGAGCCTTCTCCAGCACCACAGTTCAGAAGCATCAATTCTCCGACTCTCAGCTTTCTTTATAGTCCAACTCTCACATCCATACACGACCACTGGAAAAACCATAGCCTTGACTAGACGGAACTTTGTTGACAAAGTAAAGTCTCTGTTTTTTAATATGCTGTCTAGGTTGGTCATAACTTTCCTTCCAAGGAGTAAGCATCTTTGAATTTCATGGCTGCAATCACCATCTGCAGTGATTTTGGAGCCCAGAAAAATAAAATCAGCCGCTGTTTCCCCATCTATTTGCCATGAAGTGATGGGACCAGATGCCATGATCTTAGTTTTCTGAATGTTGAGCTTTGAGCCAACTTTTGCACTCTCCTCTTTCACTTTCATCAAGAGGCTCTTTAGTTCTTCTTCTTTTTCTGCCATAAGGGTGGTGTCATCTGCATATCTGAGGTTATTGATATTTCTCCTGGCATTCTTGATTCCAGCCTGTGCTTCCTCCAGCCCAGCATTTCTCATGATGTACTCTGCATTAAGTTAAATAAGCAGGGTGGCAATATACAGCCTTGATGTACTCCTTTTCCTATTTGGAACCAGTGTGTTGTTCCATGTCCAGTTCTAGCTGTTCCTTCCTGACCTGCATACAGGTTTCTCAAGAGGCAGGTCAAGAGGTCTGGTATTCCCATCTCTTTCAGAATTTTCCACAGTTTATTGTGATCCACACAGTCAAAGGCTTTTACTGCTGCATAAATATCCAAGTATTCAACATACATCAAAAGACTTGAAAAAAGTGTTTATATTAGCACTATACCTGATAGCGTGCTGCTGCTGCTAAGTCACGTCAGTGGTGTCCGACTCTGTGTGACCCCGTAGACGGCAGCCCACCAGGCTCCCCTGTCCTTGGGATTCTCCAGGCAAGAACACTGGAGTGGGTTGCCATTTCCTTCTCCAATGTGTGAAAGTGGAAAGTGAAAGTGAAGTCGCTCAGTCATGTCCGACTCCTAGTGACCCCATTGACTGCAGTCTACCAGGCTCCTCTGCCCATGGGATTTTCTGGGCAAGAGTACTGGAGTGGGTTGCCATGTCCTTCTCCATACCTGATAGCCTAACTGTCCCTTAATAGTATTATATAAATGATAATATGATTACATATTATAATTTACCATATTCTACACATATCTCACTACTATGTTTCTATTAGAAGTTTCATATTAATAAAGTAAGTTAATAAACCTCTGCTTCATGCAGTACCTACCATGCATGAATTTTATAAACACATAATGTTGAATGTAAATAGCGTGATACGTAAGAACACAGTTTGTACAACCCCATTTGTCCAGGCAAACTAACTTATAAAGTTAGGATTAATGGTAAGAATTATTTCCTGGGAGGAAGGAAAAGGAATATTTGGGAGATGGCAGGAAAGGATAGGATTTGGGGGTAGTTGTAGTATTCCAGTTCTGAATCTGAGTGATGATAACATGGGTATGTTCACTTTAATCGTTAACTTTCAGTTATCCCTTTGTGGATTGTGTACTTTTCTCTAAATATGTTATAATTAATAAAAAATTTCTGAACATACAGTAGAAAATGTAGCTTTTTTGGATACATATGAAAGAAACTATTTTATTGATAACTAAAACTAGTTATCCAGAGAGAAGTTTTAGTTTTAATTTTAGACCTTCTTTATTATTTATTTTTATCTATTAGGACATATAGTTTGTATGATGTTTACACATTAAAAGTTTGAAATCTATGCAAAAGTATCAAGGAAATTGCTTGTATGAAGTAAAATTTTAGTACTTCGATAGAACTAGATTACCATTAGTAAGTTTTCTTAAGTCAATTGCCTTGTTTAAATTTATGCATTTACTGATAAATATAATAATTATATTACCTAAAATGTTTTGGATTAGACAAGTTTCTGGACTCAAAATCTACTTCTAATTTCACTACAACATAGAGTCATCTTATAATATAACAAATAAATATTTTTAATTCTTAGCTGGTTTTGATTTTGTGTCTATAACCTTGGTAATCTTATTTACCAAAACACTGAATAATAATTACTTTATTCTTGATCTTGAAGAGCTTGGGTTTTAGTATTAGAAAAATCTAATTAATGATTTTTTCAGTTACTAACTGTGTGATCTTGAGCAAATTTCTTAAACACCTTGAGCTTCAGTTTATTTATAAATTAAGGATAACCGTTACACCATGTAACTTTATTGTACAAACTAAATAGTAAAACATATTTCAAATACTTTCCATAACATTATGGAAGTGATGTAATAAATGATAACCATTGGGATTCAATAGATCTTATGGTCTGTAGCCAAATTTCATGATCTCTAACTTTGATCTGATTTTGTTTGTTGATGATGATAAAGAGAGTAGATCATTGAAGTTATTATTACAAGAAAAGATTTATAACAATGTATGGTAATGAATGTTAACTAGAATTACTATCATGATCATGCTCCTGCATACTCAGTTGCTAAGTTATGTCCAGCTCTTGCAACTAGGACTGTAACCTTCAGGTTCTTTTGTCCATGGGATTGTCTGGGCAAGAGTACTGGAGTGGTTCACTGGCACCTTCCTGACGCAGGATTGAACTTGCAGCTTCTGTGTTGGCAGGTAGTCTCTTTACTATTGAGCCATGAGGGAAACTCTGTATTATATATACACATATGTATGTATCTTGAATCATTATGTTGCACACCTGAAAATAATATAACATTATAGAAGGGGAAGGCAAACCACTGCAGTATTCTTGACCTGAGAACTCCATGAACAATATAAAAAGGCAAAAATATATGATACTGGAAGATAAGCCCCTAAATCAGTATGTGTCCAATGCTACTGGGGAAGAGATGGGAGAATTAGCTCCAGAAAGAATGAACAGACTGGGCCAAAACGGAAATGACACTCAACATTGGATGTGTCTACTGGTGAAAGTAAAGTCCGATGCTGTAAAGAACAATTTTGCATTGGAACCTGGAATGTTAGGTTCATGAATCAAGGTAAATTGGATGTGATCAAGCAGGAGATGGCAAGAGTGAATGCTGACATTTTAGAAATCAGTGAACTAAAATGAATGGGAACAGGTGAATCAAATAAGATGACCATAATATCTACAACTCTGAGCAAGAATCCCTTAGAAGAAAAGAGTAGCCCTCATAGTCAACAAAACAATCTGAAATGCAGTATTGGACACAATCTCAAAAACGACAGAATGATCTCTGTTCATTTCCAAGGCATATCAATATCACAGTAATCCAAGTCTATGTCCTGACCAGTAATGCTGAAGAAGCTGAATGGTTCTATGAAGACCTACAAGACCTTCTAGAACTAACACCCAAAAGAGATGACCCCTATAGGACTGGAATGCAAAAGTAGGAAGTCAAGAGATACCTAGAGTAACAGGCAAATTTGGCCTTGAAGTACAAAATGAAGCAGGTCAAAAGCTCACAGAGTTTTGCCAAGAGAACGCACTGGTCAAGGCAAACACCCTCTTCCAGCAACACAAGAGAAGATTCTACACATGACAATCACCAGATGGTCAATACCGAAATCAGACTGATTATATTCTTCACATTCAAATATGGAGAAGCTGTGCACAGTCAGCAAAAACAAGACCAGGGGCTGACTGTGGCTCAGATCATAAACTCCTTATTGCCAAATTCAGACATAAATTGAAGTAAAGAAAACCACCAGACCATTCAGGTATGACCTAAATCAAATCCCTTAAAATTATAGAGTGGAAGTGACAAACAGATTCAAGAGATTATATCTGAGAGAATGCATGAAGAACTTTAGACAGAGGTTTGTGACACTGTGCAGGAGGCAGTGATCAAGACCATCCCCAAGAAAAAGAAATGCAAAAAGGCAAAATAGTTGTCTGGGAAGGCCTTACAAATAGCTGAGGAAAAAAAAAAAAAAAGAAGTGAAAGACAAAGGAGAAAGGGAAAGATATACCCATTTGAATGCAGAGTTCCAAAGAATAGCAAGAAGCGATAAGAAAGTCTTCCTCAGTGATCAATTCAAAGAAATAGAGGAAAACAATAGAATGGTAAAGATTAGATATTTCTTCAAGAAAATTAGAGATACCAAGGGAATATTTCATACAAAAATGGGCACAATAAAGGACAGAAATAGTATAAACCTAACAGAAGCAGAAGATATTAAGAAGAGGTGGAAAGAATACACAGAAGAACTATACAAAAAAAGATCTTCATGACCCAGACGACCATGATGGTGTGATCACTCACCTAGAGTCAGACATCCTCGAATGCAAAGTCAACTGGGCCTTAGGAAGCATCACGATGAACAAAGTTAGTGGAGGTGATGGAATTCCAGTTGAGCTATTTCAAATCCTAAAAGATGATACTGTGAAAGTGCTGCACTCAATATGCCAGCAAATTTGGAAAACTCAGCAGTGGCCACAGGACTGGAAAAGGTCAGTTTTCATTCCAGTCCCAAAGAAAGGCAATGCCAAAGAATGTTCAAACTAACAAACAATTGCACTCATCTCACACGCTAGTAAAGTCATGCTCAAATTTATCCAAGCCAGGCTTCAGCAACATGTAAATCGTGAACTTCCAGATGTTCAAGCTGGTTTTAGAAAAGACAGAGGAACCAGGGATCAAATTGACAATATCTGTTGCATCATTAAAAAAGGAAGACAGTTCCAGAAAAATATCTACTTCTGCTTTACTGACTACACCTAGGGCTTTGACTGTGTGGATCACAACAAACTGTGGAAAATTCTTCAAGAGATGGGAATACCAGACGACCTGACCTGCCTCCTGAGAAATCTGTATGCAGGTCAAGAAGCAACAGTTAGACCTGGACATGGAACAACAGACTCTTTCCAAATTGGGAAAGGTGTATGTCAAGGCTGTATACTATCACCCTGATTATTTAACTTATATGCAGAGTACATCATGTGAAATGCTGGGCTGGATGAAGCACAAGCTGGAAAAAGATTGCTGGGAGAAATATCACAACCTCAGATATGCAGATGGCAGAAATCAAAGAGGAACTGAAGAGCCTCTTGATGAAAGTGAAAGAGAAGAGTAAAAAATTTGGCTTAAAACTCAACATTCAGAAGACTAAGATCATGGAATCCAGTCCCATCACTTCATGGCAAATAGATGGGGAAGCAATGGAAACAGTGACAGACTTTATTTTGGGGGGCTCCAAAATCACTGAGAATGGTGACTGAAGACATAAAATTAAAAGAGGCTTGCCCCTTGAGAGAAAAGCTATGACCAACCTAGATAGCATATTAAAAAGCAGAGACATCACTTTGCCAACAAAGGTCTGTATAGTCAAGGCTATGGTTTTCCCAGTAGTCATGTATGGATGTGAAATTTGGATTATAAAGAAATCTGAGCACTGAAGAATTGATGCTTTTGAACTGTGGTGTTGGAGAAGACTCTTGAGAGTCCCTTGGACTGCAAGGAGATACAAACAGTCCATCCTAAAGAAGATCAGTCCTGAATATTCATTGGAAGGGCAGATGCTGAAGCTGAAACTCCAATACTTTCGCCACCTGATGAAAAGAACTGACTCATTGGAAAAGAACCTGATGCTGTGAAAGACTGAAGGTGAGAGGAGAAAGGGTTGACAGAGGATGAGATGATTGGATGCCGTAATGGACTTGATGGACATGAGTTTGAATAAGTACCAGGAGTTGGTGATGAACAGGGAAGCCTGGGATGCTGCAGTCCATATGGTCACTAAGAGTCAGACACGACTATGCGATTGAACTGACTGACTGGAGCATTGAAAAAACAAGGGTTAAAAAAAAAATCTGCATCATTGACTACGAGAAAGCCTTTGTGTGGATTACAATAAACTGTGGAAAATTCTTAAAACTATGAGAATACCAAACCACCTTAGCTGTCTTCTGAGAAACTCCTATGCAGAACCAGAAGCAACAGTTAGAACCAGACATGGAACAACAGACTGACTCCCAAATGGGAAAGGAGTATGATAAGGCTGTATATTGTTACCCTGCTTATTTAACTTACATGCAGAATATGTCATGCTAAATGTCAGGCTGAATGAATCATAAGCTGGAATCAAGATTGCCAGGAGAAATATCAATAAGCTCAGATATGCAGATGATAGCACTCTGTTAGAAAGTAAAGAGGAACAAAAGAGCCTCTTGATGGAGGTGAAAGCGGAGAGTGAAAAAGTTGGCTTAAAACTCAACATTCAAAAAACTAAGATCTTGGCATCTGGTCCCATCACTTCATGGCAAATAGATGGTAAAAAAATGAAAACAGTGACAGATTTTTTTCCTGGGCTCTAAAATCACTGTGGATAGTGACTGCAGCCATGAAATTAAAAGATGCTTACTCCTTGCAATGAAAGCTATGACAATCCTAGACAGTGAATTAAAAAGCAGATTCATCACTTTGCCATCAAAGATATATATAGTCAAAGCTATTTTTTTTTCCAGTAGTCATGTACGGATGTGAGACTTAAACCATAGACTGACTGAGCTACAAGGGAAGTCTTAATGTCTGAGAATTGATGCTTTCAAATGCATTGTTGGAGAAGACTCTTGAGAATCCTTTGGACAGCAAGAAGATCAAATTAGTCACCCTAAAGGAAATCAACCTTGAATATTCATTGAAAGGACTGATGCTGAAGCTGAAACTCCACCTGATGGGAAGAGCTGACTCGCTGGAAAAGAGATGACTCATTGTAAAAGACCCTGATGCTAGGAAAGACTGAAGACAAGAGGAGAAGAGGGAAACAGAGGATGAGATGGTTGGATGGCATCACTGACTCAGTGGACATGAGTTTGAGTAAACTGCTGGAGATAATGAAGGAGAGGGAAGCCTGGCATCCTGTAGTCCTTGGGGTCGCAAAGAGTCAGACACACTGAGCAACTGAACAACAGCAAATATGTCAATTCTATGTCATTTTTTTAAAAAGAACTACTTTCTTAGAAATCATTATCCTTCTTGTGTTATTTTGATTTAATTTCTAAAATCACAGTTCAGTTCAGTTCAGTCGCTCAGTCATGCCCGACTCTTTGTGACTCCATGAATCGTAGCACGCCAGGCCTCCCTGTCCATCACCAACTCCCGGAGTTAACTCAAAATAATGTCCATCGAGTCGGTGATGCCATCCAGCCATCTCATTTTCTGTTGTCTCCTTCTCCTCCTGCCCCCAATCCCTCCCGGCATCAGAGTCTTTTCTAATGAGTCAGCTCTGCTTGTAAGGTGGCCAAAGTGTTGGAGTTAGCATCAGTCCCTCAAATGAACACCCACAACTGGTCTCCTTTAGAATGGACTTGTTGGATCTCCTTGCAGTCCAAGGGACTCTCAAGAGCCTTCTCCAAAAGTATCAGTTCTTCAGCACTCAGCTTTCTTCACAGTCCAACTCTCACATCCATACATGACCACTGGAAAAACCATAGCCTTGACTAGATGGACCTTTGTTGGCAAAGTAACGTCTCTGCTTTTTAATGTGCTATCTAGGTTGGTAATATCTTTCCTTCCAAGGAGTAATCATCTTTTAATTTCATGGCTGCAATCACCATCTGCAGTGATTTTGGAGCCCAGAAAAATAAAGTCAGCCACTATTTCCACTCTTTCCCCATCTATTTGCCATGAAGTGACGGGATTTAAGGTAACACTTTAGAAGAAGGGAGTGGGAAATATATTAACATTTATTTCTCAAAGTTATATAGATAATTTATATAATTTATTATATAACTCAAAAATAAATTTAAGATTAGAGATTATTTCCTTCATGTTACAGATGAATAAACTAAAGTTCAAGGGGATTAGAAAATTTTCCCAAAGCCATCCAGTTAAGTATAGCAGGGATTCAAAGCCAGTTCTCTCTGGGTCTATAGCCAATGCTTTATTAAAATGATTTGGTTATATAAAGTTGATATTGTTTATATTTTGTCATTAAATTTTAAGGTAGCTGGGCCTTGTTAGTATTTTAAAGTTGTATTTCATTTAATTTTATGTTTTTGCAGTTTTTATATATAAAATTATTTTAAGTGCTATAGTAATGTGGCAAAATTTTGAGTTTTTGGTTTTTATTTTTCTAATAATGACAGTCTCCTTCCTTAGCAAATAGAGCAGTGTATTGATGGTCCTGTTTGTGATGCCAGT
This sequence comes from Moschus berezovskii, assembly GCF_049115385.1. Lineage (NCBI taxonomy): Eukaryota > Metazoa > Chordata > Mammalia > Artiodactyla > Moschidae > Moschus > Moschus berezovskii. The sequence continues at coordinate 35,609,547 of NC_142461.1, forward strand.
TGTCTTGCTGTTCACACTGTCTGCACTGTTCTCTTTGCTGAACCCAGGGTAGGCAAGGCGTGAGCTAAGAGGCTGGAAGAAGATTCCAGGAGCTGTAGGAATTGCAGACATGTTTATTTTCTCCTGGCTGGCATAGCAGCTGTAAAGCAGACACGCTATATTCTCTCCTCTTGTGGCTGACCCAACAGACACAGTTGAGAAGCAGCAGTAATATGCCCCTGCTTTTTTTCGGTGGAGCTCACATACCCTTAAAGCTCAAAGTAGCCCTGACCAAGAAAGTACCTCATGAGATGCAAGCACAGTGCTACAAATGGTCTCAGCTACTACAGAGCCACTGTTTACAAAATGTGGGAGAGAGAGCCTGAACATGCCATCTTGGCTAATTTGCTGTCTCCCCACGAGCAGAATCACATTTTCTAATGTAGGTTGAATTTTAAAACTGTACATGTTAGAATCACATATATATATCTAAAACAAATGACAGTTCAAAAATACTTAATCATTTTCATAACCTAGAATCATCAGGAAGATTCCAATAATATAGTAACCTGATCCACATAAAAACAACTGTGAAATCACACCAAAACTGTAGAATTTTGTAGCTGCTGTTTACTCTTGTTAGCATTTGGACATCAGTTCAGTTCAGTTCAGTTCAGTCGCTCAGTCATATCTGACTCTTTGCAACCCTGTAGACTGCAGCACATCAGGTTTCCCTGTTCATCACCAACTTCCAGAGCTTGCTCAAATTCATGTCCATTGAGTCGGTGATGCCATCCAACCATCTCATCCTCTGTCGTCCCCTTCTCCTCCTGTCTTCAGTCTTTCCCAGCATTAGGGTCTTTTCCATTGAGTCAGTTCTTTTCATCAGGTGGACAAAGTATTGGAGCTTCAGCTTCAGCATCAGTCCTTCCAATGAATATTCAGAACTGATTTCCTTTACGATGGACTGGTTGGATCTCCTTGCAGTCCAAGGGACTCTCAAGAGTCTTCTCCAACACCACAGTTCAAACGCATCAATTCTTCGGTGTTCAGCTTTCTTTACGGTCCAACTCTCACAGCCATATATGACCACTGGAAAAAACATAGCTTTGAATAGAAAGATCTTTGTTGGCAAAATAATGTCTCTGCTTTTTAATATGCTGTTGGGGTTGGTCATAGCTTTTCTTCCAAGTAGCAAGCTTCTTTTAATTTCATAGCTTCACTCACCATCTGCAGTGATTTTGGAGCCCAAGAAAATAAAGTCTCTCACTGTTTCCACTGTTTCCCCACCTATTTGCCATGAAGTGATGGAACCAGATGCCATAATCTTAGTTTTCTGAATGTTGAGTTTTAAGCCAACTTTTTCATTCTCCTCTTTCACTTTCATCAAGAGGCTCTTTAGTTCTTCTTCGCTTTCTGCCATAAGGGTGGTGTTATATGCATATCTGAGGTTATTGATGTTTCTCCGGGCAATCAGGATTCGAGCTTGTCCTTCATCCAGCCCAGCATTTCTCATGATGTACTCTGCATATAAGTTAAATAAGCAGGGTGACAGTATTCAGCCTTGACGTACTCCTTTCCCAATTTGGAACCAGTGTGTTGTTCCATGTCCAGTTCTAACTGTTGCTTCTTGACCTGCATACAGATTTCTCAGGAGGCAGGTCAGGTGGTCTGGGATACCCATCTCTTTCAGAATTTTCCAAAGTTTGTTGTGATCCACACAGTCAAAGGCTTTGGCGCAGTCAGTGAAGCAGAAGTAGATGTTTTTCTGGAAATCTCTTGCTTTTTTGATGATCCAGCAGATGGCAATTTTATCTCTGGTTCCTCTGCCTTTTCTGAATCCAACCGGAACATCTGGAAGTTTACGGTTCACGTACTGTTGAAGCCTGGCTTGGATAATTTTGAGCATTACTTTGCTAGCTTGTGAGATGAGTGCAATTGTGTATCAGTTTTTTCCAGAGTTTTATAATATGGCTTTTCAAGCTGGACATTGACAATATTAGAAGTCACTGGAAACATTTTTTCCTTAGGAGAGGATGGTGGTTTTATCATTTTTCCCCCCATTCCTTGGGAATGATTTTTTAGTCTTGGAGTGAGAAATGTGACAAAGTGAAGTAAACAAGCTCCAGGTGATCAGTGCCATTTCTGATAAAATGGGACAGATAAAAGTGTTTTATTTCTTTTTAAAATATTTTCCCCTAGATTTTAGAGTGGTTACTGTATCTTTGTATATCTCACACATTAAGATCATTGAAGATTTTAAATTTTGTATTCTTTTATTTAACAGAACCATGTATTTCCACACTTGTGATTTTACTTTTCAGACAGCTCACATAAAGTTCTGAAAAGTCTGTACAGTTGTATTAATTTTTTTTTTCTCTTAAAGACAAAGTGTTGTAAGAATAGGGTCTGTTTCCTGCTCCTAGAACCTGCTTCCTTCTTTCTTTCTCTTCTTTCAGATTGCGACAATTTATCCTTCAGGACAGGGCTGAAAAGTGACTTTCTAGGGAACTTCCGTGATGCCCTATACAAAGCTAAGCTTCTCTTTTGTGCAAAGCTTTGCCACCCAGTACTTTTACTATAAAAATAACCCATTTATTTAACACTGAGTGATGTTAATCACACAGTCTTCTTAAATAGCATCTAAATTATCTGAATTTTTATTGGTTTTTATATTGTTTTGTTTTGCCTCTTTTGAAATAGACCATGGCCACTCAAATCCTGGTTCACTGATTGTCCTATTGAGCTTCAAATGAAGTTGTATTAAATGTAAAAATGTGTGTATAAATACACATTAAACATACAAAGGGATATAGTGATTCAAATTGCTCTGTCACAACCTCATAAATATATGTAGACATCATTTATCTCTAGCAAAATAGAGCTTTGTACCCCCACTTACTTCTTTTTTAAGATGCAGTGTTTCTCAGGTTCAACATCAAAAGCAGCCATCAGTCCACAGAGTTTATACTACAAACTTTCAGTTGCTTTTGTGGTCCTTGTTAAACCTGAAAGACATCCTTAATTGCCTGAGATGCATGTAAACAACTATATATTAATGGGTCATGTTAGTACAGTTTAACTGGGCTTTGTTCCAAAATATACACACTTTGCATGTACAGATCCACTGTATAAAAATACTTTTCTGTTCTTCAGGGTAATTAGGAGATTGTACAAAGAAGTAGACAAATTATGAGAATTCACTGGAGTACAATACCATAATGCTATGAATAGAAAGTTTGATTTACGATGAAAGCTTGGAAGAGAGACCTAGTGAAAACTGGCAAACATTGACTCAGAGTGGGTGGGGGGAGTAGTGTGAGGAGGACATAATTATAGACTGAAAATATTTGAAGGCGCTGTTGCCCACTAAGAGGAAAAAATACTCACATTTTATCTTTTCCGTCTTGTCTTTGGCATTTTCATTCACTCCTGCAGATTTTTAGAGGTGTTTTCTAAAACTTTTGCCCTCCAGTACACCTGCTGACTGAATATTTTCAGCTGACTATCTTACTATTATTGTTCTGAAATCTTATTAGATTCCCTAAAAACTTTTTTTTCCACACTCAATTTGCCTGATTTTACCAGTAGAAGTTTAATTTCCTAAGCTTGGGCTGCTTCTAATGCCATCTCCGTACACATAGTAAGAACCACACAACTCAATCACGTCCAACTAGTCCTTAAGTCTTGTTGACTTTTCCTTTATGCTGTCTTTAATTTCTGTCAATGTTCTTTGAGTCTCTGCCAGAGCTGCCATTTTAGTTCAGGTCATGGATATAGTATAACAGGCTTCAACATCTCCATTTGTTTTCTCCTTCTCCAAGCTGTCTTGCACATTTAATTGTTACTTGTACGCTCTTTACCCATTGAGGGACAAGCATGGTGTTCTTAATCTAGGAGACATTAAGATATGTATATATGTTCAGTGGAGTAACACTGTATAAACTATATAGTGACAAAAGACCAAAGTGACCAAAATTTTTTTCTCTCAGAAACCAATCCTCTCTGTGTGTGTGTGTATTCCTGTGTATACTTATGCATGCTGTCATGGAAGTGAATCCCTTGAGATGTTGTGATAGCTCCAGAAATAGAATACTGAAATACCTAAACAGTAGACTTTTGACATTTTGCAAACTATGAGGGAAGAAAGGAGCTAGGTAATTGCAAACTTTAGGTGTGGTGAAAGCATGAGCTACTCTATAGCAGTGCTATTTAATAGAACTTGCCAAGTGATAAAACTTGTCCATATGGTAGTCAGTAGTTCCCTGTGATTATTGAACACTTAAAATGCTGTGAGTGCAGCTGAGAAACTGAATTTTAAATTTTATTTAATTTTAATCAACTTAAATCTAAGTAGACACATGCAGCTAAAAGGCTACCACATTGGACAGCAAAGACCTCCAATTAGAAACTTCCAAGGATTATGGGCTTAATGAATATTAAGCTTTACTTATGGCTTTTGTTGCAATCACCCACAAGTTCTAGGTGGATATGCTTTCGGATAGCCACATACAGGGATCATGTCAATTTCCATTAAAAACTTAGCCTAACGTTGCATAATACATCTTATATCTACATATGTAGCCTATATCTCTTGCTTATTCATTCCAAGATTTTTATTGCATATCTACTATATGACAGGCACTATTCTTGGTCATAGAGATACACAAATTTCAAATCCCTGTTGTCATGGACCTTTTACTAAAAGGAGATATAGGCAAAAAATAAACATACATCAAATAGTGAAAGTTTTGTGAAGAAAGATAAAGCAAGGGGCTAAGGAGCTGCAGAGGATCCTACTTTTAGAATGGTAATCATAAAAGAACTCTGAGGAGGCAGCGTTTCAGACCTGAAGGAAATGAGGGATTGAGTTATGAAGATGGAGAGGGAAGGGAATTCTAAGTACAGGGATCAGCAGATGCCAAGTCTCTGAGAAGTGAGTGTTCGTAGTGTGCCCAAGATTTTCATACTGTGCAACCAGGTGAATGAAGTTGCCTACTAAGATGGGAAAGTCTAGAGGAGAGCTGGTGTATGGGGAAAATCAAAAGTTTACTTTGGGATATGCTAAATTTGACATGGCCATTGGACATCCAAGTGGAATTCAATAGCAGGCCAGATTCTCGGTTGGAGGTATGGATTTGTCATTGAGATGATGTTTAACACCATAAGCATAGATATGGTTTCTTTACAGGTGAGTTATACACTCAGAAGACTGGGTCACTCTATTATTTAGAGGTTTAGAATGTATGGTGGAATCAATAAAGGAGACTGAGAACAGAGAATCTGAATGAAGGGCAAGAGTGTAGAGACTCAGAAGCCAAGAAATTAGAAGGTATTTAGTGAGAGGGAGGAGTCAGCTGAGAAGTCGAGATGAAGACTGAAAATATTCCGTTAGCTGTGGTAACATGGAGGTCATTCAGTTCAGTTCAGTCACTCAGTCGTGTCCGACTCTTTGCGACCCCATGAATCACAGCACGCCAGGCCTCCTTGTCCATCACCAACTCCCAGAGTTCACTCAAACTCATGTCCATTGAGTCGGTGATGCCATCCAGCCATCTCATTCTCTGTCGTCCCCGTCTCCTCCCACTCCCAATCCCTCCCAGCATCAGAGTCTTTTCCAACGAGTCAACTCTTCGCATGAGGTGGCCAAAGTATTGGAGTTTCAGCTTTAGCATCAGTCTTTCCAATGAACACCCAGGATTGATCTCCTTTAGAATGGACTGGCTGGATCTCCTTGCAGTCCAAGCGACTCTCAAGAGTCTTCTCCAACACCACAGTTCAAAAGCATCAATTCTTCGGTGATCAGCTTTCTTCACAGTCCAACTCTCACATCCATACATGACCACTGGAAAAACCATAGCCTTGACTAGACGGACCTTTGTTGGCAAAGTAATGTCTCTGCTTTGTAATATGCTATCTAGGTTGGTCATAACTTTCCTTCCAAGGAGTAAGCGTCTTTTAATTTCGTGGCTGCAGTATCCGCAGTGATTTTGGAGCCCCCCAAAATGAAGTCTGACACTGTTTCCACTGTTTCCCCATCTATTTCCCATGAAGTGATGGGACCATATGCGTTAGTGGCCGTAATAAGTTAGGTAGGAAAAGAAGACATGGTTCTTTTCCAGAAAGATCTAACAGCCAATCAAGAAGACTGGTAGAACCTAGGAAAATGTGCAAAAGATGTCTGTTCTTTCTCCCTCCACTAACCACACATTAGGGAATTTGAAATTCATCTTGGATGGCATAATGAAATTCTTCCTCCAGGGTCTTCCTCCACATCTGTTCCTCGTCTTCAATCTCCTCATTCTCTGCCCTCAATAGAATCAAAGTTCTGTTGATTCTTCTGCTCTTCCTTTGGCTTGGTTCCTTCCATCTTTCCCTCCCCAAACCTAGGTATAGAGGCTTCAGGACAAAACACTGACAATACAGACAATACTTTCTGTCATTAACATTAGAAGTAGTTAATGTTAATGACAGAAAGTATTGTCTGTATTGTCAGTGTTTTGTCCTGAAGCCTCTATACCTAGGTTTGGGGAGGGAAAGATGGAAGGAACCAAGCCAAAGGAAGAGCAGAAGAATCAACAGAACTTTGATTCTATTGAGGGCAGAGAATGAGGAGATTGAAGACGAGGAACAGATGTGGAGGAAGACCCTGGAGGAAGAATTTCATTATGCCATCCAAGATGAATTTCAAATTCCCTAATGTGTGGTTAGTGGAGGGAGAAAGAACAGACATCTTTTGCACATTTTCCTAGGTTCTACCAGTCTTCTTGATTGGCTGTTAGATCTTTCTGGAAAAGAACCATGTCTTCTTTTCCTACCTAACTTATTACGGCCACTAACGCTCGATAAAGGACAGAAATGGTATGGACCTAACAGAAGCAGAAGATATTAAGAAGAGGTGGCAGGAGTACACAGAAGAACTGTACAAAAAAGATCTTCACGACCAAGATAGTCACGATAATGTGATCACTGACCTAGAGCCAGACATCTTGGAATGTGAAGTCAAGTGGGCCTTAGAAAGCATCACTACGAACAAAGCTAGTGGTGGTGATGGAATTCCAGTTGAGCTATTTCAAGTCTTGAAAGATGATGCTGTGAAAGTGCTGCACTCAATATGCCAGCAGATTTGGAAAACTCAGCAGTGGCCACAGGACTGGAAGAGGTCAGTCTTCATTCCAATCCCAAAGAAAGGCAATGCCAAAGAATGCTCAAACTACCGCACAATTGCACTCATCTCACACGCTAGTAAAGTCATGCTCAAAATTCTCCAAGCCAGGCTTCAGCAGTATGTAAACCGTGAACTCCCAGATGTTCAAGCAGGTTTTAGAAAAGGCAGAGGCACCAGAGATCAAATTGCCAACATCCGCTGGATCATGGAGAAAGCAAGAGAGTTTCAGAAAAACATCTATTTCTGCTTCATTGACTATGCCAAAGCCTTTGACTGTGTGGATCACAATAAACTGTGGAACATTCTGAAAGAGATGGGAATCCCAGACCACCTGACCTGCCTCTTGAGAAACCTGTATGCAGGTCAGGAAGCAACAGTTAGAACCGGTCATGGAACAACAGACTGGTTCCAAATAGGAAAAGGAGTGCGTCAAGGTTGTATATTGTCACCTTGCTTATTTAACTTATATGCAGAGTACATCATGAGGAACGCTGGGCTGGAAGAAGCACAAGCTGGAATCAAGATTGCTGGGAGAAATATCAATAACCTCAGATATGCAGATGACACTACCCTTATGGCAGAAAGTGAAGAGGAACTCAGAAGCCTCTTGATGAAAGTGAAAGAGGAGAGTGAAAAGGTTGGCTTGAAGCTCAACATTCAGAAAACAAAGATCATGGCATCTGGTCCCATCACTTCATGGGAAATAGATGGAAAAACAGTGGAAACAGTGTCAGACTTTGTTTTTTTGGGCTCCAAAATCACTGCAGATGCTGATTGCAGCCATGAAATTAAAAGACGCTTACTCCTTGGAAGGAAAGTTATGACCAACCTAGATAGTATATTAAAAAGCAGAGACATTACTTTGCCGACCAAGGTCCGTCTAGTCAAGGCAATGGTTTTTCCCGTGGTCATGTATGGATGTGAGAGTTGGACTGTGAAGAAAGCTGATCGCCGAAGAATCGATGCTTTTGAACTGTGGTGTTGGAGAAGACTCTTGAGAGTCCCTTATACTGCAAGGAGATCCAACCAGTCCATTCTAAAGGAGATCAATCCTGGATGTTCATTGGAGGGACTGATGCTAAAGCTGAAACTCCAATACTTTGGCCACCTCATGAGACGAGTTGACTCACTGGAAAAGACTCTGATGCTGGGAAAGGTTGGGGGTGGGAGGAGAGGGGGACGACGGAGAATGAGATGGCTGGATGGCATCACCGACTCTGTGGACATGAGTTTGAGTGTACTCCGGGAGTTGGTGATGGACAGGGAGGCCTGGCGTGCTGTGATTCATGGGGTCGCGGAGAGTCGGACACGACTGAGCGACTGAACTGAACTGAACTGAACTGAACTTCTTATTGCTGTCTCAAGTATTTTTATAATTTTAAAAAATCTGTCTCAATTTTTTTTCCTGACCAAAAAACAAATGCTCTTCTGTTATTAGTTTGGTTTTTTAAATTGCAGTTTGCATGTCCCAAACACAGTAATTTCAATTGTCATTACCCTTCTCTACATTTTCACTTTTTGCTATGGCATTTATCACCTTCTAGCATATGCTATAATTTAATTGTTAATTGTGCTCCTTGCTTATTCATTTTCTTTTCTGCTAGACATAAACCCCAAATGAGCATTGATTTGTTTCTGTTTTGCTCACTGATACGCCCTAAATGCTTATTACAGGGCCTGGCTTGTAGTGTAGATGCTCAGGAAATTGTTGCTGAATAAATGAATGTTCTGTTCTGGTCTTGGTGTGGGATGTGCTGATGTGCTATATTGCAGGAAGTTGATGCAAGTGAAGGAAGAGGCCACAGCTATTAATAATACATAATATTAACTCACATACAGAAGATTCCTTTATCCTAATCAGTTGTATCTGCTCTGAAAATTCCACCCAGGTTTTTGAAATAGAAGATACGGCCTGCTCTGTGATTTCTCTGGAAGAAGTTAGAGTTTTTGCTGATCCTGAGAATACGAAGTACAAAATACTGACTCAATGGACATGAGTTTGAGTAAACTCCAGGAGCTGGTGATGGACAGGAAGGCCTGGGGTGCTGCAGTCTATGAGGTTGCAGAGTCAGACATGACTGAGTGACTGAACTGAGCTGAACTGAACTGAGAATACAAAGTATAGGGAAGGATGGTGATCTATTAATAGAGAAACACATCCTGGAAGAGTTATACAGGGGCTCATAACCTTGCTCAGATGAAAAACAAGAGCAAAACAAGCCAACCTAGACTTATATTAAAGATCAAAGCCCAGAGGGAAGCCAAGTCTTCTGTTATGCCTGTTCATTGCCCCTGCTCAGTTGCCCAGTCATGTCTGACTCTTTGCAACACCGTAGACTGTAACCTGCCAAGCTCTTCTGTCCATGGGATTTCCCAAACAAGAACACTAGAGTGGGTAGCCCTCCAGGGGGTCTTCCCCACCTAGGGATCAAACCTGTGTCTCTTGTGCAGGTTCTGTACCACTAGCGCCATCTGGGAAGCCCCTGTTATACCTAGGGATCAGCAAAAATCAGCCTGCTGGCAACCCTTCTAACAGTTCTTTTATGTTCCAACTGAGGAGAAGCAGTGGGAAGACTGAGATAAAATAGCCAGAATGTAGTCACAGGCAATCAGCAACCTTGAAAGAAAAATATGGTGCTGGAATGGCCAAAGAGAGTTTAGATCTGTCCACGTAAGAAGGGAAGGATCAAGGGTAAGGTCTTACCTTTATTTCTTAACCTTCTTGATCTCTACAGCTGTTCCTTCTTTGTCCCTTTCTTTGTACCTATTTTTGGATGAGGTCGAGGTACTTTATCCTAGAATAGGCTACTAACTCCTGAGGTGTTGACATGAAGGAGCCTAAGGCTTGGTTAGCATTTTATTTGGCTGAGATCTACCCTGTCCACACTCCTTTAACTGGTTTGCCTATATTTCCACACTGGAAATTGAAGTACCTACAGTCAGGCTGTGAAACAAATGTGATAATGCGTTTGAGTCAGTTGTAGTTTGTAAGAAAAATTCAGGATTCAAGATACGATTTCTAAGAATACTTTCTGAATTTAAAATACACTGATTTCATATTTTCTATTCTTTCATATTATATTTTCATATTTATACATTTTTTCATACTTATATATATTTTTAAGTATATTTAATATAACAAATTTTATATATTGCAGAAAAGTTGCAAATATAATACTAAGAGCTTTCTGCTGAACAATGTGATTTCCTAAAAACGAACATTCTCCTACCTAACCATAATATTATCATTAAAATCGGAAACTGATAATATAATCCTCACACCCCATTCAAATTTGTGCTGGTGGTGCCCTTTATAACAAAAGGATTCACTTCACACATTGCATATAGTGGTCAGATCTCTGCTGCTGCTACTGCTAAGTCACTTCAGTCGTGTCCAACTCTGTGCGACCCCATAGATGGCAGCCCACCAGGCTCCCCCGTCCCTGGGATTCTCCAGGCAAGAACACTGTAGTGGGTTGCCATTTCCTTCTCCAATGCATGAAAGTGAAGTGAAAGTGAAGTCGCTCAGTCGTGTCCGACACTTAGCGACCCCATAAACTGCAGCCTACCAGGCTCCTCCATCCATGGGATTTTCCAGGCAAGAGTACTGGAGTGGGTTGCCAATGCCTTCTTCCTGTCAGATCTCTAGTTTTCTTAATTCTGGAAGAGTTCCTAAGTCTTCCTTTGACTTTAATGGTTTTGACACTTTAGAAGATTACAATATTTTTTTAATGCCCCTTAACATGAATTTCGGAGAAGGCAATGGCAAGCCACTCCAGTACTCTTGCCTGGAAAATCCCATGGACGGAGGAGCCTGGTAGGCTGCAGTCCGTGGGGCCGCTAAGGGTCGGACACGACTGAGCGACTTCACTTTCACTTTTCACTTTCACACATTGGAGAAGGAAATGGCAACCCACTCCAGTGTTCTTGCCTGGAGAATCCCAGGGACGGCGGAGCCTGGTGGGCTTCCGTCTATGGGGTCACACAGAGTCGGACACGACTGAAGTGACTTAGCAGCAGCAGCAGCAGCAACATGAATTTATCTCTCTTTATTAGCTGTGTTTGCTCCCTTTGTATGTTTCTGATGCTCTGGCACTGGGACCCACCTGACTGGGAGGGGACTGCCTCTTCCAGGATAGAGAGAGCAAGCAGTTCTCCCTGAGGGCATGTCTTTCATATGCAAACTAACCAATTCAGAGTTTTTACTAGTTGTTCAGTCACTCAGTGCTGTCTGACACTTTGCAAACCCGTGCACTGCAGCATGCCAGGCTTCCCTGTCCTCCACTGTCTCCCAAAGTTTGCTCAGGTTCATGTTCACTGAGTGGGTGATATACACACCAATATATGTGCAAAAATATATTTATATATCCCTCTGTTTTTATTTCTATGTACATATACTGAAAACCATCATTTTAGACCAGTAATTCCAATTCCAATCCAACACCACTGGCAGTTTATTCTAGTTCTTCCCCTTTCTTATTTGTAACTCTCTTTTCCCCCAGATAAAAACGTGTTCCCATTATCCTTAGTATATTTACCTATTTGATCAATTTTCCTACATATATGATTAGTCTCCCATGGCCACTGATGCCGCATCCCCCACATGCTTGCTTTTCTCACCATATTTGATCTATAATTTCTGAAGATGCATTACCTCCAACATTGACACCAAATGTCAAACCATCCAGGTAGTAAATTTTATTTTAGGATTTACACCTATTAGAAAATTAAATTCACTTAGAAAACACTACTGAATTTTGACAATGTTCCTTTCAGCATTAGTTAATGTATATCACATCATACAGAAATAAAGGAAAACATAGTCTTCTTAAATTCTGATAATGCATTAGCAGATTCTAGAATGAGCCTTATATTGAAATTTCAATAAAACTTGCTTTTAAACTTGCAAATTATTAAAGGTTCAAGGTTTATATTTGCCAGCAGAAATGGTAAGAACCACCACATGGCTATATATGGTTACATGTAATATGAATTAGAACTTATTTATGCAAAGTTATATTTTGAATTTTGTACATAATGAGCATACCTGTTTCTGGTTTAAGTCTTATGATAGACAGTCATGAAATAGGATGGTGCTTTATAAACCAAGGTAATAGATCAGAAATAGGGACATTTGCTTAACTCAGCATGGTCAGGTTAGCTGTGGTGAAGAGTAGCCATCAAATGTGATGGACATTGATTTAAAAGGAGATTGACTATTAAGATTACTAGATATAATGAGTTGCCTGATGATTGGCAAATCTTTTTAACTCTTGGGGTCTCTGTTACCTTGTCTTGTGAATTAACAGTGTTTGGGCTTCCCTTGTAGGTCAGTTGGTAAAGAATCTGCCTACAATGCAGGAGACCTGGGTTCAGTTCCTGGGTCGAGAAGATCCCTTCTTGAAGGAAATGGCAAACCACTCCAGTATTCTTGCCTGGAGTATCCCAGGGACAGAGGAGCCGGGCAGGCTACAGTCCATGTGGTCACAAGAGTCGGACACGACTTAGTGACCAAACTGCCACCATATTTTTTACAATTCATTTGGCAGCAATAAACAGAAATGATTCATATCGTTTAAGCAACATTGAAAATTAATCATCTGCTATAACAAAAAGTTAATGGTTTGAAGACATCATCAGGATGTGCTGTGTGTGTGTGTGTGTGTGTGTGTGTTTGTGTGTGTGTGTTTCTTTCCCTACTATTTTCAGTAAGTTTTCTAGTCTTTGGGCTGGCAGCTTTCACGGCCACAAAATGACAACAGCAGAACTAAGTATTCAATCATGATAAAACAATATCCAGTGGAATAAGAGGGGCTTCTTCTTCCTCTATAATTCTCATTATTATTATTATTTTTGGGGAGCCATGCCACATGGCATGTGGGATCCTAGTTCCCTGAACAGGAGTCAAAACCATGCCTCCTGCACTGGAAGCTCTGAGTCTTAACTGCTGATGGTTATTGTTGTTTAGTTGTGTCCAACTCTTTTGAAAATCCATAGACTGCAGCCTGCCAGGATCCTCTGTTCATAAGATTTCCCAGGCAGGAATACTGGAGTGGATTGCCATTTCCTACTCTAGGGGACTTTCCAGACCTAGGGATCGAACTTGCTTCTTCTGTATTGCAGGCAGATTCTTTACCACAGAGCCACCAGAGAAGCCCCTTAACCATTGGATCATCAGGGAAGTCCCCCTTCAGTCAGTTCAGTCGCTCAGTTGTGTCCGACTCTTTGCAACCTCATGAACCATAGCATGCCAAGCTTCCCTGTCCATCACCAACTCCTGGAGTTTGCTCAAACTCATGTCTATTGAGTTGGTGATGCCATTCAATCATCTCATCCTCTGTCATTCCCTTCTCTTCCTGCCTTCAATCTTTCCCAGCATCAGGGTCCTTTCCACTGAGACAGTTCTTCCAATCAGGTGGCCTAAATATTGGCATTTCAGCTTCAGCATCAGTCCTTCCAATGAACATTCAGAACTGATTTCCTTTAAGATGGACTGGTTGGATCTCCTTGTAGTCCAAGAGACTCTCAAGAGTTTTCTCCAACACCAGAATTCAAAAGCATCAATTCTTTGGTGCTCAGCTTTCTTTATGGTCCAACTCTCACATCCATACATGACTACGAGAAAAACCATAGCTTTGACTAGACGGACCTTTGTTGGCAAAGTAATGTCTCTGCTTTTTAATATGCTATCTAGGTTGGTCATAGCTTTTCTTCCAAGGAGCAAGTGTTTTTTAATTTCATGGCTGCAGTCACCATCTGCAGTGATTTTGGAGCCCAAGAAAATAAAGTCTCTCACTGTTTCTCCATCTACTTGCCATGAAGTGATAGGACCAGATGCCATAATCTTAGTTTTCTGAATGTTGAGCTTTTAGCCAGCTCTTTCGCTCTTCTCTTTACTTTCATCAGGAGGCTCTTTAATTCCTCTTTGCTTTCTGCCATAAGTATCGTATCATCTGCATATCTGAGGTTATTGATATTTCTCCCAGCATTCTTAATTCCAGCTTGTGATTCATCCAACCCAGCATTTCACATGATGTACTCTACATATAAGTAAAATAAGCAAGGTGACAGTATTCAGCCTTGATGTACCCCTTTCCCTATTTGGAACAAGTCTGTTGTTCCATGTCCAGTTCTAGCTGTTGCTTCTTGACCTGCATACAGATTTCTCAGGAGGCAGGTCAGGTGATCTGGCATTCCCATCTCTTTCAGAATTTTCCACAGTTTGTTGTGATCCACACAGTGAAAGGCTTTGGCATAGTCAATTAAGCAGAAATAGATATTTTTCTGGAACTCTCTTGCTTTTTCTATGATCCAGCAGATGTTGGCAATTTGATCTCTGGTCCCTCTGTCTTTTCTCAATCCAGGATGAACATCTGGAATTTCTCAATTCATGTACTGTTGAAGCCTGGCTTGGAGAATTTTGAGCATTACTTTGCTAGTGTGTGAGATGAGCGCAATTATGCAGTAGTTTAAACATCTTTGGCATTGCCTTTCTTTGGTATTGAAATGAAAACTGGCCTTTTCCAGTACTGTGGCCTCTGCTGAGTTTTTCCATTTTTGCTGGCGTATTTCGTGCAGCACTTTCACAGCATCATCTTTTAGGATTTGAAATAGCTCAGCTGGAATTCCATCACCTCCATTAGCTTTTTTTGTAGAGATGCTTCCTAAGGCCCACCTGACTTCCCACTCCAGGATGTCTGGCTCTAGGTTAGTGTTCACACCATCATGGTTATCTGGGTCATTGAGATCTTTTTTATATAGTTCTTCTGTGAAAGGGAAGTTCTTCTGTGAGGGAATTCCTTTATTCTCCTTATTATTAAGGAAACATTTTCCAGAAAACCTCATCAGGATTTTCCTATCTCATTGGATGAACTTGTATCATGTGCTTATGCTGAAACCAGTCATTGGCCAGGGAAATCAGTATAGAATGATTGTCTTTACCGATTATGATTCACTCTTTTGAACTGGATCTGAGGCCTATCTCCCTTGAATCATGGCTGGAGATGGGAGGGTGGATATCTGGGAAAAGAAGTGAAGGAAAGGTTTGAAAAACCATGACTGTTGTATAAGCTAATAGTATCTCCTGACATGCTATATTATGCTAGAACAGTCTTTGGGACTCTATGGGAGAGGGTGAGGGTGGGATGATTTGGGAGAATGGCATTGAAACACGTATGTTGTCATATGTGAAACGAATCACTAGTTCAGGGTCAATGTATGTTATAGGATGCTCGGGGCTGGCATGCGGGGATGACCCAGAGGGAGGATAAAGGGAGGAGGGAGGTGGGAGGGGGGTTCAGGAGGGGGAACTTGTGTAGACCCGGGGCGAATTCATGTCGATGTATGGCAAAACCAACCAATATAATATTGTAGAATAATTTGCCTCCAATAAAAAATAAATTAATTACATAAAAAAAAATAAAAAAATAAAAAAAAGAGCAAAAAAATAAAAAATAAAAAAATAAAATAAAATCCCTTCCTGTTTTCTCCTTTGTTATTCAATTCTTCCACTTCCTTAAGTATGACCTTGTCTCATATAGCCATCTACTCTCATAAAGTAATGTTTGGATGATAAATTTATTTTATTTATGTATTTCATTTGAGTGAAAGATACTGGACTTTTAAGCAGTGAAAATTCTCTTCCCTTTCATCACCCGTTTCTTCTAGTTGCTCAGGCCTAAATATGGTGTATGGGTGCATTTTGTTCCTGGATTTATCTTCCGCTGGATGTGGTAATTGAACCTTGATAAATATATAGCAGGTATCCACAGCAGTTGTGAGTCAATTTGGCTTGAAAGTCTACCATTGCTGTCCACTAGCTGAAAAAGTACGTAGATCAGTGTGGTTAAACACAGAGATATTATAGTGCAGAAGGAATTTCCCTGTTTTGCACTTAGAAAGTATTGAATGTACTTAGGAAGAGCGATAATTGGTTTATAATTCTGAAAGTTAGGGAAAGTCAGTTCTTAAAGGCATTTTATTATTTTTTATGGAAGAAGCCTTTTTATTAGGAACTTCAGCTTCCAGGCATAACTAGAATAAATGAGGTTTTTCCCTTTGTTTGTTAATTGACAAACTGATGAAAGCTTTAAAGAATCACACAAAATGTGTAAAACTTTTAATTATATGAAGCTCTAAAGTTGTTTATGCCTATTTGAAAATGATAAAGGCTGAATAATGGGATATTATAAAAATGTTCTACAGGAAATTAACAAGATTATTTGCTTTGCCTGACTTTATTTAGAGTCTTGTATACACGACTCTGTATCAGAATATATGAGTCTCTGTCCAAAGAACATTTCCTGTACTTAAGAAAACCTCAGGAGATCACTAAATGTCTTTGTGTCTCAGCTTACTATTTTAAAGTAGACATCTTTAGCAAATTAATAATTATTAGATTAAATTTATTATAGCAATTACTACAAAGGGAAATTTAGGAAAAAAAGTTTGTTACATAATTTTTCCCAATACAGTATATTTTGAATGGTATCACAATAGTAAAAAAGAACTCCATTTATCTCAAATATCTCTGATTGTATGATTAAACAATTTCTCTTCTGAAATTAGTAGAAACGGTCCCTTGAACTGCAAGGAGATCCAACCAGTCCATTCTAGAGGAGATCAATCCTGGGTGTTCATTGGAAGGACTGATGCTAAAGCTGAAACTCCAATACTTTGGTCACCTCATGGGGAGAGTTGACTCATTGGAAAAGACTCTGATGCTGGGAGGGATTGGGGGGGCAGGAGGAGAAGGGGATGACCGAGAATGAGATGGCTGGATGGCATCACCGACTCGATGGACATGAGTTTGAGTGAACTCCGGGAGTTGGTGATGGACAGGGAGGCCTGGCGCGCTGTGATTCATGGCGTCGCAAAGAGTTGGACACAACTGAGTGACTGAACTGAACTGAACTGAACTGAAAGATATAGACTTGGCAAACCATATTGAATGTTTGGGACTAGCAAAAAGAAACACTAAAGTCAGTGAATGTTTTCCAGAATTTATTTTGCTGATTATAGCATTTGAACTATTTACAAATTCTTCTTTAATAATCAGTTCTAGTTTCTTTACCTCTATGACCCTACTCTCTTTAGGATATCCTCTTACCTGTATGATTATTCCTTTTATTCTTCTTCTAAATATTCTCCTTTTTCTATCTGATCCATAAATAAGATTAGTTTTCAATTAATTTTATTAATTGAATAAATTTTATTAATAAATTAATTTTACTAATAAAATTAATTTTATACATCTCTTTCCTGATATATTCTTTCAAAATGAATCCCCTCTCATGATGTTTCAAATATCATCTGTAAACCACTGGTCTCCAACTCATTAGCTCTAGAATGAATCATTCGCCTAAGCACCAGATCCAAGAGTCCTTAATATCTCTACCTGGATGTTCCATAGGCATCACAAAGTCAGCACATCGAAAAATCGATGCCTCTTCATAACCCCACACCACCCGAGTATTCCATTTGTGTTTCTTATTTCGGAGGTTGTCACCACAATCTTCTCAGTAGTTCAAGCCAGAAACTGTGGTACAGTCTCAATACCTAATCTCTTCCTCAGCCCCACAGTCAATAAATCTACAACAAATCTCATTGATAGTTCTACCTTAACATCATTGGAATTTGCCCAGCCATTTCTCTGCATTTCCACTGTCCCTGTTTTACTTGAAGCCACTATTGTGTTTTCCCTGGATCAATGCAAACTACCTTCTAATCGATCTTTTTGCTTCTATCCCGAGAGCTCTTAATAGAGAATAGTCTGATTGTCACTTCCGTACCTAAAACACTTCAAAGTCACAGCATAAAACCAAATACAGAATGATGTGTAGGGTATATCATATGCTGGCCCCACATTCCTATTCAGTCTCACCTACTGCCACTCTTCTCAGAGTTTAAGCTCCAGATAAACTGAATTTCTCAGAGTTTCTTCAATATACCATACCTTTTATTTTCTTTTGGACTTTTTCCAATTTTTCCTGGGACATTTTACCACTTGTCTCTTTATTCAGTGCAGTTTTATTTGCTATTCGGGTATCTACTTAGACTTTACCTGTTTTAAGAAACCAACCTGGAGCTTTCCATCCTAGTTATAACCTAAGACTTTGTTAGATGTCTTTTAATACCTTGTACTTACTTATTAAATATGTATCTTACTATTTGAATGAATGATTTAATGACCTTTTAGCTTTCAACTTTATTATAACATAGAACTGTTTAATAAGCCTCATCTGCTTCTTTTGACATTTATGTGTCCAGATGGGACAACAATCACTAACCCAAAGGAACAAGTAAATTATACTCAGATTGTATTACAGTGTCAAATGATGCATTCATGTCAGTTAATACTCCTTGCTCCACATTAACCTGATGGATGCTGGATTATTAGATACAGTAATTCCTCATTATGGTAGTACTAAAACTTTTGCATTTTATTCATCTTGTGACTCTGGTATCTTACTGAATGTAGTTTAAGATTATATTTAAAAGATTTTCTTAAAGTAGATTTCATCCTCAAGAACCCTTACATTTTATTTCATTGTAGCATTTTCATATGTACTACTGTACATAGTTTCAAAGTGAAAATGTAGCATTTCTCTTTTCTCCTGTTTTTATAGTTAGTCTTTGTTATGGTTCATTGAAGCTGAAATCAAGGTCATCAACATTTAGAAATTTGATGACTTTTCTTTTACCTTTTGACTTTTCTTTTTATTCACAAAGTACTCAAGTATTTTCTGAAAATTCAATTTTGATTCTAAGCATTTAAAGCAAGGTGGTTTGATTTTTTTAAGCATATAAGTTTTATTTTTATTAGCTCATAGTGATATCTGCAGACTTTTTATTTGTTCTCAGGTATTTGGAGATTTGAATGCCTTATTAATTTCTCATTTTTTCTCTTTTAGTGGGAAGTAGTGTTCTTGCCTGGAGAATCCCAGGGACGGGGGAGCCTGGTGGGCTTCCGTCTATGGGGTCACACAGAGTCGGACACGACTGAAGTGACTTAGCAGCAGCAGCAGCAAGTGACTATTTCTTTCTTGAAAGAGACATATGTTTCTAATATTTATTGATGTAAAACAAACCACCCTGTTCTTAGGTGCAAAACAATAACCATTTTATTGATCACAGATTATGTGTTTCAAGAGTTCAGAAAGTGAACTGATTGGGGCCTTAACTGGGAAAATTCAAAGAAAAATTATTCGATAGCTGGAAGATACGTTCATCTCTAGGCTTGTTTATTCAAATATCTGATAGTTGATGTTGACTATTTGGGGGGGATCTTAACTTCAGCCATTGGCCATAAAATCTAAATGAAGAATCAACACGTGGTATCTCCACATGGGTTAGATTGTATTTCCTCACAGTGTGGTGAGCAGTCTTTGAAGAAAGAACATTATTAAACATGCAAATAAAACAAGCAAAAAGCCAAAGTGGACATGAATGGCATACTTATGACCCAGTCTTGGAAATCATAAAGATTTCATTGTATTCTGTTGATAGATGTACCCACAAATGTCAACCAAGTTTCAAGAAGAAACTTGAAACTGAGACCTCACTACTAGATGTCATCTTGTAATAAAGAGTGTGACATGAGTTATATTGCAGTGGCCCTCTTTGGAAAATACAGCCTGTTTCAGCATATGGTCACAATTTAGCTTCTGGCAATGGCAAATGTAATATTGTGGTTCTCTTGAACCCTTTAATTTTATTTTTGTCAAAAAGATATTTTAAAAATATTCTAAAGCCTTTATTTAGAAAGATAAGAGGAATAGGTATTTAAGGATATCTTGACAAATAAGCAAAAGTGATAAACCAGAACAATGTGCCATGATTTACTTGTCAATAATTCTCTAATTACTAGGGATTTTTTAAATCTGTTGCTTATTTAGATAATGTTACAATAAATATTTTAAAACATTTATTCATACATCTTTCACTATATCTTGATTTGATAATATATATTTCTAGAAGTATAGTTACATCAACAATGGAGTTAGTAATCATTGTAAAGAAAAATAGCCCTCAACCATAGTCAGTGTATGTTTTCATTCATAAATTGATTATAATATGTTAGTGGTAATATGAGCATCTTATCATGGATATTCAATTTGAGTTTTAATCTTTATTGTTTATAAAATCTCAGAATTGTTGTCAGAGAACAGTGCTAAGAGTAGAAATAGCTGAGGGCATCTGTTTAGTATATAATAATCATTCCTCTTTGGGAAAAATACCATTGACCCAAAAGAATAATTAAACACTAATTCTGAAGCATAGCATTCCTTAACTCAATTTGAACTAACTACAATGAAAGGGCTATTTTAAAATGCTATTTAAATCTCATTAGAGCATTGTGGAAAATTATAATGTAAAAGTGCCATAATTGTAAAAGTTATAGAATCTTTTTTAAAATTTTTTTTCTTAATATTTTATGACTATTCCTTAAATAATGTCTTCTTCTCATTGATATCTTCAACTATTTTTTATATTATTTTATGGAAGGCTTTATATTTTGAGAAGAATCATACACAGCCTTTGTAATTTAATTTCAGTTAATTTCAAGATTTGGTAAAACACATAAGGCAAAAATGACCTCAAATTGCAAGTTGCAAGAACAATTTTATTAATAATGCTGAAGCTTCATGAGAAATCTATTGGCTTACTCCTGACATATCTAAAAAAGAAAGGTGGAATAAAATTCTGAAAGCTCATATGGGGTAAAAATGTCACAATATAGGGAAAGTATTTTACAGTGTTCTGGCTACTGTTATGTGGACAAAAGCTAAATCAGTATTAAATTTAGGATATGCTGTATTTAAAAATATATCCAAAGGGATACTTGCAAATAACTTGAATTTTTAACTCATGTGTTTTAACTCATATATATATATATATATATACACACACACTTTAATCCACCTGGCTCCATCCACTCTTAGAAACAAGTAATAGAACATCATACCCAATATTTCTTGGGTATGATGTTATGAAGACACATACACTCCCACTATGCCAATCCTCATGATGCTCCAAATGAAGCATCATAAGAAGTGGGTTCTCACTATGTGACCCTGAGCAAGTCATTTAACCTCTTTAGATTCTAATTTCTCAATTGTAATATGAGGAAGTGGACTATAGAGATCTTAACCTGCTAATAGATTTCGTGATCTGATTTGTAGTTTATTGAGAAAGCTGAAAATTGCCAATCTGGAGTTCATTAAGAAATATTAATCTTATATGACAGAAAAGGGTGAAAAAACCTTTGACCCACATTCCCCTGTAGCTTGTCTCAGCGGTTCCTACCTGAGAAGTGGTTTATGTAATCGTCTAATCATTCCACCCAATTAGCTATTTATGTGGCACTTAATACCAGTGCTTAGTTTCCTGACAAGGTAAGGAAAAAGAAATCGTATCACTTACTTTTTAACAATATATGCAAGCAAAGTCCAAAGGGATACTTAAACTTGCAAATAACTTGAATTTTTAACTCATGTGTGCATGTATATTACTAACTGACTTCTACAGCAGTAGAACTAGAGCTCATATTTAGTGAAGAAATCAAATATCATAATTTCTATCATCTGAACCTAGGAAAGGTTCTCCGATTCCTCTGAAAGAACTGATGTTGTTACAAATTCTACGCTGGCCTTCAATCATCGATGATGATTCTTTAGGTGAAAAGAAAACAGGTAGAAAACTTGAATCTCAGAGGAAATGCAAAAAGAGACTATTTAAAAATCTGTGTATGTGTAAAACCTATTTAATTATCAATATTTGTATTTTGTTTTTTAATAAAAAATATTTCATCCATTCTTCATGAAATAAGTTATCAGTATGTGGACTTGTAGAGCAGAAATGGATAAGATTTTTTTTTAAATGAGTGAAGGTTTTATTTATATAAAGTGGCTACAAATATTTAAAATTACTCATGTATATTAAATATTGAGTTGCTCTACATTTATCTTGCAAATTTTAATTAAAATAATTATAGATATTTTCCAGAGAAGGCAATGGCAAGCCACTCCAGTACTCTTGCCTAGAAAATCTCATGGATGGAGCAGCCTGGTAGGCTGTAGTCCGTGGGGTCGGATACGACTGAGCGACTTCACTTTCACTTTTCACTTTCACACATTGGAGAAGGAAATGGCAACCCACTCCAGTGTTCTTGCCTGGAGAATCCCAGGGACGGGGGAGCCTGGTGGGCTTCCGTCTATGGGGTCACACAGAGTTGGACACGACAGAAGTGACTTAGCAGCAGTAGCAGTAGCAGCAGCATAGATATTTTCTGTATCTTAAGATTTCAGTATAGGCAAGAAAGTGAGAACAAAATTTATAAAGGAATGGTTTAATGATTTAAATTTAATGAAAAAATTCCAGAAATACAGTGTGAGCTTTCTGACACTAAAGTTTGCCTGCATTCAGAAGAAACCCTGTGGTCATAAAAAGAGAAATCTTTGATTCATACTGTCTGACTGCTTGTGCAGTCAGCAACACTAAAATATATAAAATTTTCCCTGTAATTGTATTGCTATAAAGTATTTATTTAATTGTTTTTAGCATTTTTCTGTAGCCTACCGTGAGTGTGTCAACTACTGTACTAAAGAAGTATTGCAAGGTACTGAGCCATGACTTATTTATTACCTGTAGAAATGCCTTAACACTTAATAAGGTGTTAATTGCATTCAGGTGACACAGCTGCTGTTGGAAAGATAATTTGGTGCGCCTTATCTGAGCTGATGAAAGGGCAGAAAGCATTCAGGTTACACTGCACTAGGAAGGGCAATTTCTTGCAACTTATCAGCACATGATAATGGACAGTTAGCAGTCTAACTAGTAAATGCATTTATTTTATCACAATTAATGAAAAGCATTTCAATTAGTAATAAGAGGAGATGGAAATCTTGTTCTTTAATGTTTTCACTTGCTCTCTTGAAAAAAGATATCCATGTGACTATCAGGAATATAACTTGTTTATTTAAATGCTTATTATCCCCATCAGTAAATCATTTAGAAAATTTATTCTGTGTCTACCCTAAATGACACCAACATATTCAGATGAAAAATGAAAAAATTTAGTAAATCATTTGTACAGTTGTAAGTTTCCCAAAAAATGAGGATATAATGACTGAACTAGGGTTAATGTTGGTAGCAGAACTTAATGCAAGAGCATAGGATTTTGACTTGCTGTGAAAATCTGCTGTCTTCTATTATCTTGATTTGTCACACATATTCAGCTTAAACTGGGCTAAGACTATAGTCCCTGTGCCAATTTCAAATGTTGTTTTCTTAGTTGGAATTCAAGATCACCGAACATGTTTACATCCTGGTCTTATTTGAAATCACAGACTATTAGCATTTATAGTAGATTCATATGTTCTAAAGCAAAATAAGTACAAAATTTGAAATGTTTGACTCCTAGAAAATTATTTCAGCCTTTTATTAATAGATCCATGCTTGTTTATTATTTTGTTAGTCACAGTTTAGCCCCTGGAATAAAATGCATTTTTATTTTCATCGGTTTTATTTTATACTTATAGACACAGTACTGGCATATGTGTAAAAGTTACCACATAATTACTCTGAGAGTTAGACAGTAGTTTTTGTATTCATTTTCCAGATGAGGAAACCAGAGCACAATGTAGTATGACCAATGTCACATATTTAGTAGGTGGGGCTTACTAGAAACTGCTATGAGGACACCTTAGATTTTCTTTCTTTTTTTTTTTTTTAATGTCTCCAAGGTCAAATAGCCCCTATAACCTTTAACTGTCTATTACTGAGCCTTCATGGTTGTTCTGGGCCCCACACCTTATCTTCAGTTCTGCTGTAGGAAAATGCTGTCCCTTTTCCTATGTTTTCCTGTGTTCCTATACAGTATCACAGTTGCTTAGACCTGATGGGTAAATGCTTTTTAAAATTCTTTTTACTTTGTTTAAACACTCCCTACATACACACACATACACTCTGTAGCACTCTTTCTCCCCCAGGGTATAAAGTCAATAGGTAGGCCTCAATTAGCTGAAAACTATACCCCCAAACTACCAGTGTCCAGTGACACTGTTAAGTCCATATCATCAGCTGACTTTCTGACTCATAGTGGGTCATTTCCAAGTAGTTTCGTTTTAGCTTCTGTTACCTGCCCCAGATTTGTCACACACCTTTTATCTCAGTAGCAGTATGACCCACTTAGAAATTAACATTAGATGCTCTTATATCTCTGTAGCAGGGTGACCCATTTAGAAATTAACTTGTATGTGTATTGTTCATTTATTTGTCTTGTTTTGTTTATTATCTGATTGGAAGGGAGAATACTTCCAATCTGTTCTTGAGATGGCATTGCATATTAGGAAGAATGGAAATTATTCAACATGGGAAGGTAAACAGAAATTTGTGTGTTTCAAATCTGGGTCCTTTTTGTTGCTAAGGAAGGTATTCAGGTTCTTTTGAGTTTCTGAAGGCTGAAATTCTTTTTTTTTCTTTTTAAACCACTGAAAGCATCTTATTTTGGGATAAAGCCTATTGACAATATTGTGGTAGTTTCAGGTGAATAGTGAAGGGACTCAAGGCTGAAATCTTGAGATTCTAAAAGGTCGTTCAAACTGTTTCCACAGAAAGAGGAAGAGGTGGACAAAACACAAAATTAGCTGGCCCCTGGGATGGAAACACAGACTTGGGATGAGAGATAATGGTTTCAGGTTCCATCAGGGTGGAGGTCTATACCTATGCTGGATGAGTGTGGGGACTGAGATGAGAAAGGTAGTGTTTGGGACTGAAGGAACAGGGAACCTCGAGCTGCAGTTTTAGGAGCCAGGATATGGGTGCATGTAGGCAAGCTTGGCTAAGAGAGATTAGAGATAAAAGGCAATAGTCTTCTTTTGAAGGACCAGGCTTGCCTCGTCAGGGCTTTGTTTGGACTCAGAAGTGCAGCTCTGGGTGGAGAGTGGAGAACAAGCATCCAGGCAGCAAATGCAATGGCAGTGATGACAACTGCAGTCTGAGAGATGCCAGGGCACCTGCCTTTCTCAAGTGGAACTACTAGACTACCTTTTTGCACTAATTTGGTCCCTTAGTACTTAAATGATTCAGAAGTAGAGATAGGAACTTTAAGTTCAGTTGACCGCCTCTCAAACTGCTGGATGAAGTCTCCAGCTGGTAACAATTTATATGAAACATAAAGACATATGGCACCGCTTGCCTCCTGACAGTATCAGACAACTCCCCAAGGACCCACAGAAATAGTGGTGTTGGCAAACAGATACAGTGAAGATGTTGGCTGTAGTCAGGGTACATGTTCATTGTTTATGCCACACACCAGGTATCCAGCTCTTAACTTCACTCACCCAGGATCCCTGAATAAATCCTCATGATACCCTGCAGTGGACAGAGTTATCTACATTTGTTTTGATGCTTGTCTGTTAATGTGGAAATAATTATCAGAGAGATGACTAACTGAAGAAGTTTGGATTGTCTAAATGGTTAGCATAATAAGATCATGGTGGATTAATGCATCCCTCTCTATTATCAGGGGATGTCTACCAAGATATTTAAAACAAATATGTATTCTCAGGGCACTCTCTTCCATCAATGGTATTGTAAAATTTGATATATTCTTACTATTTAATGTTCATTTTTCTTTATTCTAATCTGATTTACTAGCACTGATATAACTCAGTATTTAAGAAATGACTCAGGTATTTAAGAAGCCAAAGATTTTTGAGAATTACCTTGAACTTTGTAAATAAATTTGGGGCACAATCTAGTAAGAGCAACATATTTAGATCTATGTATTAGGTGAAGTGAAATGTGGAAGGCTCCTATGTTTTATTGTACTTCAAATTTCATTTTGGGCCTTTTCATTCTCCTACTAAAATTGTTCCCTTGATCCTGTCAAATTTATTTTGAAGGCTCATGTCTGCATGGTTGTATATATGATTTAGCAATTAACAGGGATATAAAAGTCAGGGAAAGGTGCTGATTTTTCAGGGAAGGTAATTGGTTTAATTTTAGATATCTTGAGATTGAGATTCTAGTGGAACAGCCAAGTGGAATTATATAGTGGATGTCAGGACATGTTAAGGTAAGTACCTGTACATTTTGAAGACACTCAAGCAGGACTTTGAACTGAAGACTGTAAAATATAAGACAGCTGAGAAAGAAAGTTAAAGAGAATAACCAAAAGCCAAGAGGCAGAGCATTTTCAGAGGTGTCTTGGAGGATAGGAGCATTGATTTCTTCTCCCTGTTGGCTTCTTCTCTAACTCACTAGCCAAATTTCTGCAAGCACAGCAGCACCAGGAAAATGAAACTTGACAACCTTCACATTAAACAATTACTGCTTCTGGTAAATCAGTGGAGCCACCTGTCATGGTTTCCTGCCCAGGAGGAGCAATAACCCGAGTCAGAGAACAATTCAGGAGCCTGTTAGAGTAACACTGTCACCTCGTTTTCAAACAATACTGGCTTCATATGACAAAATCCATGACCAAAAATGGTTTCCAATATATAAAGTCACCTTATCTCATCCAAACTACCAGAGTGGGTGCTACTAACGATTGAGAAGAAAGTAAAGACTAGATCCTATGCAGCTTTTATGTTTTAAAACTATAACATACTTTTGATAGAACTAAGCTAAAATTCATAACCAAGTTATTAACTTAAACACACACACACACATATACACACAGCACACAGTTTATCAGTTCCTCTCTGGAGTAAATCTCACCAAAGTTCCTATCTGTTAATGAGACAGGACTTCCAAAGGATTCCTCTAGTGAGCAACTCCCTTCCTATGTCATAGAAACTAAGAAGTTGCTAGTATTGCAATTTTCCTCAGCAGATTTTTAAAGATTCACTCTTTGTGTCATCCTTTATGGTTGATAAAGCCATAGTTATTTTATTACCTACATTAAAACCCTAGGGTCCGTACCAAGCTTACTGCATCACCAACTGTTATAGTCGGTCTTTGTATCCCCCTAAATTCATATGTTGAAATCATAACCCCCAATGTGATGGTATTAGGAGGTGCACCTTTTGGGAGGTTATTAGGCCATGAGAGTGGAGTCCTCCTGAATGGGATTAATGTCCCACAAAGGAAACCCCAGAGAGCTCTCTTGATTTCCTCCTATGTGAGGACACAGTTTTCTATGAACTAGAAAGTGGGTCTTCAGCAGACACCGAATCTGCTGGAAGCTTTATCTCATTCTTTCCAGCCTTTAGAACTCTGAGGAAGAAATGTTTGTTGTTTAAGTTACCTGTCTATGGTAATTTGCTCCGGCAGTTGAAACTGACTAAGGCACCAACCTTATTATTAATAGATAAGACCTCTTATTGAAGTTTTTTGTTTTATTCTTAAGCATATCCTAAGTCCCAGGAATGAGTTAAGGAGATGCTCCTGATCTTCATGCATACTTGCCTAAGCTATAACTAAAGACTTTGTTTTCCTGGCTCCCTCTACACTGATAATTTCACTGTTTACATTCTTTCCCGTGTATCAGTTGTTCTGCATTATCTTGCATGCATCCAAGTCTTTTACTTATTTGTTTATCTTCGGTCCTCTCAGATTGTAACTTCTTTAAAAACTAACAGATATAAGAATCTCATATTTTATAGTCTTTATAATTTCTAGCTAAGTATCAAGTGTAAGTAAAAGTACAGTGAAGGTTAGATTAAGATGAATTAAAAATTCGTAAAACATAAACTCAACTTATTTGTATTCAAATGATTATGTTTTATTCCAGGAGTTGCCCTGAAATGTATTTTGATGCTTTATACTCAAACTATAAATTTGGAATGGTATAGGAATAATCATGATACGGTTAGAAAGAGTCCACAGACAGAGTTACTAGATACTCCCTGTTTGGGGTGAGTGTGCAACAACAATGATGATTAAATTAAAAAAAAAAAAACTCAAGTTTGCTGTGACCAACACCTATCTGACTTGTAGAAATAAAAATGACTATGAATTACTAACTGAGGAACTAAAATTTTTTAAAAAGTAGTGAAGCATAAATTAATTTCTATAAATGTAATGTTTGATTTTCATATCTGCCAATTGGGAATTTTTGTAATTGAGGACCTACCCATGCTTTCTTGTCCATTTGTAATTCAGGATTTCTTGACACCTGCCAAATTACTGTTTATTACTCTAACTTAAACTATAAGTACACTTGAATTTAAGTCCAAAATTTGGTATATCTTAAGAACAGTATAATTAAAAGCTAATTATTTTCAAACTTCTTTTTTTTTTATTTTATTTTTTTTATTTCTAAAAAAGAATTTTATTAAAAAAGCACAAATGCAAAGGAATGAACAGAGGAAAATGTATGCGTCGAACCTGGACTGGTCACTTATGATAATATACATGCTACAATTCCATTCTCCCCAATCATCAAACTTCTCCATTGAAGTTCAAGACCCGTTTCAAGATACTTCCACAGAATGAAACTTGAAAATTCATTAAATATATGTCAATCTCAACACTTTTAATCCATATGACTTTAAGACATGAAAAAAGGAGTACAGAAGGTTGTCCCATATTTAGTGTCAGTATCTAGGATAGATTTTTTATAATTTGTGATCAGAAACTCTGATGAAGGCAAAACACTTACACTGCTAACTAAAGTGTGAACTTGCTTTGAGAATTTCATCAGAATATATGTTCTTGGTAACCTTCCCATCATCTTAAAAATAGTCTCTGGTTTTCCTCGCTCACTTCTGATGAGCCAAGAACAGAGCAAGTAGGGCTGAGAAGCTGTTTGTTTTCAACTCACAGGTTACTCCAGTGAGTAACGAAAGCCTGATATGATTCAGTCAAGCCTTTATTGCAGCTCTTTTATAGGAACATGAGTTTTTATGTTCACATGCCCTGAAATCTGACAGTATATTGTCAGCCTATCAGTTTCATATTTCTTAGTATGTGGGGGAGTTCTGTTGGGTGGAGGAGCCAGGTCACTGACTGTATAGGTAATACTCTCAGAGATGGAATGATAGTCAACTCCTGCAGGTGGAAAGATAAACTGCTAAGGATTTTAAAGGATTTCTTTATATCTGTGGTATTATAAGAACTATTATGCTGTATTATAAAAAACACATATTCATGTTTCCTTGTGGGAGTAATATTATTACCCGTGTTTATAACAGGCCTTTTATATTTTAGGTTTTATAGGACCTTGGGCGAACTCTATATCCAGATCAAGTGGATGGTAATGTTTACTCTATGGGTTTAAAAGACGTAGGGGACCATTTCTCCAGTTTTGGTAACTAAATGACTGTCTCTTTCATTTATTTTCTTGAGTGAGTGTTCTAGAAGTCATCTCTAACTTTTTCTTCTCCTTCAGTTTCCATTCTTTGCCCACTCAGCAACCTTTCTGCCATCCATCCATATTACCAATATCCCTGTTCTGTACCTGCCCTTATCATATTATGCCAGGTTCAGTCCCTGGTTTGGGAAGATCCCTTGGAGATGGGAATGGCCACTCACTGTAGTATTCTTGCCTGGAGAATTCCATGGACTGAGGAGCCTTGGTGGGCCACAGTCTATAGGGTCACAAAGAGTTGGACACGATTGAGCGACTAACACATCATATCATGCACAAACTTTTTATATGTTTTTTCTTTTATAGTGTTTTCCATATAACTTTCCTTCTCAATAACATGATATCAGAGTCTCAAGCATAAGACTTTAAGCATCTAACCCAAGACTACAACATCGACTTGCATCATCTACCCAAGTGCCCTCTCCTGGTCTAAATCTTACCTCCTCCCTAGGGGCAAGACCTGTCTTGAACATTGTATTATTTCCTTTTTCTTTTATTCTTTACAGTTTTATTAGATATAGTGTATTAACCAGCCTTTCTGCTGCTGTATTAACCAGCCTTTCTGCTGCTAGAGCTAATTTTAACATTCCCCTGCTTCAATTCTTAACTGTCTATGTGATAAATTTAAACTTATTTGCATATAAGATTATTTGCAGTATTGTTCCTCTTACCACCTAGTCTCAAATTCTGTCACACTTTCTGACCACAGCAAGCATTCTCTGTACTTTCATAACTCAACATAATGATTTTCAGCTGTAACCACATTGTTGCACGTATGTGGTTGTTGATTGGTATTCCATTGTGTGAAGATACTGTATTTTGTTTATTCATGAATCTGGTGATAGATTTTGTGTTGATTTCAACTTTTGACAATTGTGAATAAAGCTTCTGTGAAGATTCATATTAAAGTTTGTTGTAGATGTTATTTTAGTTGCTAAGTTGTATCTGATTCTTCTGCAACCCCATGGACTGTAGCCTGCCGGGCTACTTCTTCCAATGAGATTTCACAGGCAGAAATACTGGAGTGGGTTGCCATTTCATCCTCCAGGGGATCTTCTCGACCTAGGGATCGAACCCGTGTCTCCTGCCTTGCAGGCAGATTCTTTACCACTGAGCCACCACAGAAGCCCCTTTTTGCACACACATCCTTTTATTTCACTTGGATGAATAAGTAGGAGCCATATGGCTAGGAGGTCTTATGGGAAGTTTAACGGAAATGGTTATAGCATTGTATATTCCTGTCTACAGCACTGAGAGTTCCAGTTGCTCCATAACCTTGACAATACTTGGTATTATCAGTCTCTTAAAATTAACTATTTTAGTGGTTTTGTAGTGGTATCTCATTGTGGTTTAAATTTATTTTTCTTCTATATATAATGATGTTGAATATCTTTCTGCTGATTGGATATTTTGCTGAAAGTTTTACTTTCATTTCGAAGGATTCATTAACAAAAGAAACCACTCATTACTCATAAACATACATTTTCAATATTTATTAAAAGATTATTTACCTTAATTTCAATGTGCAATCTTTAAAAGAAAAGTGAAATAGAAGCAATAGAGAAGAGTAACAGCACAGGCATCACCAAAAGGGCCGACCAACATCTAGACTTGAACAGCGTGCTGGGAAGTCCCTCATTAACAGCAGTCGGGAGTCCCAATTGAGAAAGGGTCCTGGGCAGTGTGCCCACTCCATGGATGAGACTTCAAATTGTTGTTTCAGAGGTTCCTGCTTATAATTCCAGGTTGCAAACTGATATCATTGATATCACTTTTGTGTGCAAAAATGCAACTTTGATTTTACTTTAACATTTTACAACATTGTTTGTTTAACCTTGTTAGTCATAGGAGTGTGTTAAACCCTGAGTGGCTGGCCAGACCTCCAGGGGCTCAAGAATCCCAAGACCACTCCCTTTCTTAGCTAAAGTGCCACCTGACCAGCTATGCCTGCGGGCAAGCATTGAATCCAGGCAATGTCCACACAAGGTCAGACACCTGCTTTCTTGCTTCTGAAGCCTGAATAAGAATGCCTTCATTTTAATTTCCCTAACAGACATTCTTTTGATTCATTGTAATAACTAATTTAATTAATAACTCCATTGCTAACACTACAAACTGGGTACTCTTTTGGCCCCCTTCCGATGTCTTTGTCAGAAGTTTTTTCTATCTCTTTTATACCTTAATAAGACTCTTGAGAGTCCCTTGGACTGCAAGGAGATCCAACCAGTCCATTCTAAAGGAGATCAATCCTGGGTGTTCATTGGAAGGACTGATGCTAAAGCTGAAACTGCAATACTTTGGCCACCTCATGCGACGAGTTGACTCACTGGAAAAGACTCTGATGCTAGGAAAGGTTGAGGGCGGGAGGAGAAGGGGACGACAGAGAATGAGATGGCTGGATGGCATCACCGACTCTGTGGACATGAGTTTGAGTGAACTCCGGGAGTTGGTGATGGACAGGGAGGCCTGGTGTGCTGTGATTCATGGGGTCGCAGAGAGTCGGACACGACTGAGCGACTGAACTGAACTGAACAGTCAGCCTCAGGATTGTTTAGGCTGAAGAGCATAGGGATAAGGCAAAATAGCATGAGCCATCTTCTTAATTCTATAAGTCACATAAGAATTCTAGATATCAATAGAAATAAAGTGATCAATTAAACAAATAAAGGGTTAAAACAATGCAGAAAACAATTTTTGAGCAGTAGGGGACTTAGTATGGAAAAAGTCCCAACATGAATGCAAAATATGCTTTTGTACATTAACTGCTACATCCATTAACTTTCGGCAGCAGTGTTAGTAACAACAGAAATGTTCTGTCAAGGTATGATTACACTTATCTATGAAATTTTTTAACTCTGATTCCTTTCAAAATCTTAGGTATAAATGACCAAAATGTGTTAGGCATCCAGGAAAAAAAGAGTTCCTAACTGATACACAGAAGTTGTGCTTACATCATAGGATACGAACGAATTGAGAGACTATTAAAAAAAAAAAATATTAAAGAATTTAGGGAGGATAGTACATTCACAATAGTTGGTGGAGTTCTCCAATAAGCAGGGTTCCTCAAATATGAGAAACTGGTCTACAGAGCAGTCCCTCTGTCACCTTGGCACAGTGTTTCAGTAAGTGGGTGTTACTATTAAAGTAGCACATGAAATTTGCACATAATACTTGTATTCTAGGCTTAAGCTGTATCCTTACCAGTGCTCTGTAATCTAGCAGACAGATAAATTTTGTCCATAGAAAGTCGAAGTTAAGAAAGGATGGGCCTTGTTTGCTGGGCAGGTGAAGCTAACCTAAGTTCAAGTCCAGCTCATGTTTTTTCACCTGAAATTTCCCCAATAGCTTTCTTCATATTTTTCTTTTTATTGTAGTATATCCTTGCAGGTTGAGTCATGAATGAAAATCCACATTACAGTCAGACTTCTAAGAATGATCTATTCATGAAAATAACAGTGAGTTAATGGCATATATCTCCATGTTTCCTGTCCAAGGATCCTCACTAATACAGTATTATCCTTCACATCAGCAGGTGTGGGAGGACCGTTAGGCTACTTCACCCAGATTCCTGCTCCAATTGCATGTATTTCATTTGTGGATCCAAACACTCCATCAACTCTAACTGTTAATAAGTCTCTGTTTTGTACTTTGCCAATAACACACAGAAGAATCAGCAGTTGGGCAATTAGATCATGTTTATTAATAAATAGATCATTCTTTCCTTCATTTTTTAAAATTACTCAGATTTCTCCCTGGTAGTCTGGGTCTATTACTCCCCATGGAAACAGATCCCTTTCAACACTAAACTAGAATATTCTTTAATTAATCCAAATTGTCTGGGAGGCATCGTAATTCCAATAATTGAAATAGCACATATCAATCTTTCAGTAAGTCTGAAAGCATTCGTTGCTCAGTTGTATCCTCTTTGCGATCCCATGAACTGTAGCTCGCCAGGCTTCTCTGTCCATGAGATTTCCCAGACAATACTGGAGTGGGTAGCCATTCCCTTTTCCAGGGAATCTTCCCACCCAGGGATCGAACCTGGGTCTCCTGCATTGCAGGCAGATTCTTTACAGTCTGAGCCACCAGGGAGGCCCTTAGTAAGTCTATGTTATATAAGCAGTATAAATCCAGTCAGGCAGCCTCAGGAGTAGCTTGGGAAGGAGCTAGTGCTCCTGGGCTAATTTCCCAATATGCGGTTGTATAGGATGGAAGTCTATTTTATGAATCTGTAAATTTGGAATAGTCATTCTCATCAAAGGAGTTCCTAATTCTCCTATAGGTTTATTGTTTAAAATATTGAGAGCAGTATTCAAGTTCAGTTCAGTTCAGTTGCTCAGTCGTGTCCGACTCTTTGCGACTCCATGAATCACAGCACGCCAGGCCTCCCTGTCCATCACCAACTCCCAGAATTCACTCAAACTCATGTCCATCGAGTCGGTGATGCCATCCAGCCATCTCATCCTCTGTCGTCCCCTTCTCCTCCTGCCCCCAATCCTTCCCAGCATCAGAATCTTTTCCAGTGAGTCAACTCCTCTGATTTTTATAAGAGCCCTCTCCAAGTTTAATTAATTGCTATTTAAACAAACCATTCATTCTTTCAATCAAGCCAGCAGCTTGAGAATATAAGGAATATGAAAAGTTCATTGCATATTATGTTACTGGGCAAACTCTTATATTAATTTACCTTTAAAATATGACCCATTGTCACTCTGAATTTGAAGTAAAACACCATAATATAAATTCATTATCTCCAATTGTTTTAATAGTATTAGTCTGATTGACTTTTCTGAAGGGAATGGTCACTAAATATCCAGAATAGGTATTCACAGCAGTACATACATTTTGACATCCTTTATCAAGAATTAATGGACCAATATAATCAATTTGCTATATTTGTCCAGGCAGCTTGCCATGTGCCAATTGTCCTTTGACTAATTGTGGCAAGCTTCTGTGCTTAATATGTTGACAAATTTGACCTCGTAAGCTAACAGATTTAATGAGATCCATAGTTAAGGAAATATCTCAATCCTGAGCCCCCTACTTTTTCTCCCAGATGGCCACATTTTTGGTATCTCCATAAAGTCAAACTTTTAAAATCACTGGAGTCTGAATCAACTTCTGCTGCTTGGATTCAGGTTTTTTTCATGTGTAATAGTTATATCATCCATTCTGTAGAATTTGAAACACTGAGAATCTACATGAAACACCAAAACATTAGTAATTTGAACAGTTTCCCAAATGTCAGACCATAATTCCTTTCCCCATAACTCTTTGGAGTGAATTTGCCAATTATTCTTTACCCATAGGGGAAGTCAAGTAGCCAATCCATTGGTTACCGACCAAGAATCTGTGCATATATGGCGTTCACTTGAGTTCTCTTGTTTTAGCATCTGATAAACAGCATATAACTCAGCAAAGTGGCTACGTTTACCTTCCCCAGGAGTTGTCCGCAATTTTATAGTTACTGGTTTGTATGCCACCACTTTCCAAAAACAAGTGAATACTGGATATTTAGCTGACAAAGCAAAAGAAAGTGAAATTTAGTTGCACAGTCGTATCCAACTCTTTGCGACCCCATGGACTGTATCCTGCCCAGCTCCTCTGTCCATGGAATTCTCCAGGCAAGAGTACTGTAGCCTGCCCAGCTCCTTTGTCCATGGAATTCTCCAGGCAAGAGTACTGGAGTGGGTTGCCATTTCCTTTTCCAGGGAATCTTCCCGACCAAAGGATCGAACCCAGGTCTCCTGCTTTGCAGACAGATTCTTTACCAGCTGAGCCACTGCTGCTGCTGCTAAGTCACTTCAGTCGTGTCCGACTCTGTGCGACCCCACAGACGGCAGCCTACCAGGCTCCCCCGTCCCTGGGATTCTCCAGGCAAGAGTACTGGAGTGGCTTGCCATAGGGGAGTCCAAAGTGGATCCATCAGTAAACCATGCATGCTATTTTTCTTGTGCAGTTAAAGAGTCAAAAGACTTTCCCCATATTACAGGTGACTCAGTTATCTCAGGCCTAACTGTAGCCTCTTGCTTGAGACCTTTAATTGGAATTTCAGAAGTCTTTTCATGTAAGACAGTGACCTCATGTGGCCCAGATTTGGCTCGGTCCTGAATATACCATTTCCATTTTATGATACTGGACTCCTGGGCTTGTCCAACCGTTTGGGTTTGGGACAAACTTTGTACCCATTGCATGATTGGCACTTGAGGTCTTAATATTATAATATGATCTACAGTCAATTGTTCCTTATCTATCAAAGTCCAATAAAAAGCCAATAACTGTTTTTTCAAAGGTAGTGTGATTTCTGCTGGCCTCTGGAAATTTCCTACTCCAGAAACCCAAAGGCACTCTTTTGCCTTGCTGTTTTTGCCATAAGCTCCAATTAGCATCACTTAGCCAAAGGAACAAGGAAGGCATGGCAACCCACTCCAGTATACTTGCCTAGAGAATACCTATGGACAGAGGAGCCTCACTGGCTGTAGTCCATGGGGTCACAAACAGTCAGACATGATGGAGCGACTAAGCACAGCACAGCACAGCACAGTCAAGGTAACAACAGAAGATTTCAAAGGCAAATACAGACAAGATTACTTAAGAGGTAAAGAAACTTAAAATCTGTTATCAACAGCAGTTCAACTTCCCAAGGAAACTTGTACCATGGATAAAACTCTTTTCTTGGAGTCCACAAACCTTTTTTTATCACTCGCTGTATACATAACTTTATTTTCCCATTCAGAAAGAGACACCTGTAAATCAGGCCTACTTCCTTTTCCCTTAGCAAAATGCAGTTCCATCCTTCATACTTTCTTTACTAAAAACACACATCCTACTTTCCTTAAATGATCATGAACTGTCCTTTATATTAATTAGCATTCTGTAGATTGGTGGACATAAATGCCAGTGACAATTTCTAAAAAATATTTACTTTCTTATAAAGAACATCTCAGAATGATACCAAATATATTCATTAATAGTTCTAAACCTTTTGTTTCTCTGTAAAAGGAAGCAGTGTTTAGTAGACATTCCTAAAGCATAATTATTCTTACTAGAGTCTATCTAAAAGCTCTTTTCTTATTTGCATTTTCTTTCCTTAAAATTTCTTCATATCAAGTCAGTTTGTAAAGTGTACTCAATATCTGCCCCAAATATGGAATACACTGTTGCCAGAAAACAAATAGCCTTATATATTTTTGAGCTTCGTTTTTTTCATCTGGGGAGTTTTAAATTCCATTATCTTTTGTTTTGTTGTTTAGTCACTTGGCTGTGTCTGACTCTTTTGCAACCACATGGACTATAGGCCCTGAGGCTCCTCTGTCCATGGGATTTCCCAGACAAGAATACAGAATGGGTTGCCATTTCCTTCTCCAAGGGATCTTCCTGACCCTGGGGTCTAACCTGAGTTTCCTGCATTGGCAGATGGACTCTTTACCAATGAGCCACCAGGAAAGCCCAAGAAAAGACGGGTGTCCTCGATGGGGAGTTAGCCCCAGTCCTGCGTCCCCTGAAACTCAGAACCCAGGAGCAAGGTGTTGAGTTCAATATGTGCTCAGTGTGTTCAGTTGCTTAGTTGTATTCAACTCTTTGTGACCTCACGGACTGTAGCCCTTTAGGCTCCCCTGTCCATGGGATTTTCCCAGCAAGAATATTGGAGTGGGTTGCCATTTCCTCCTCCAGGGTGTCTTCCTGACCCAGAAAGCGAACCTGCATCTCTTTCCTGCATTAGTAGGTAGATTCTTTACCATTGTGCTACCTGGGAAGCCACATTTGTTTAGCTTTAGGTAAAATTTATGTTCCATTGTCTTCCCAAAACTTTACAGTTTGGGCAGGCCCATAAAACTTGAAGGGATTTATCTCCCATCCCAAGCATCCCAGTCTGTCTCTACTTTAGCTGTTGCCAGATGAACTTTCTTTTTGTTAACCTTGCCACAACACTTTCCATATTTAGCTTGTGCAGTCTTTACCACTGCTTTTTGGGCTACCGACTGAAAAGTGGAGACCTGGTCAGCTAAAATGTAATTCTGACATTGTAACATGGACAATAGTCCTTACAAATTGCATAACGCTTTCTCCAATTTTCTCTTCAACAATTTTAATTTGTTTTCATATATCTCACAGTGGGCAGAGTCAAGGGTCCAGCCTGTCTGACCCAGCTTGGTATATTCTTGTCCTGTCTTATTTGGCATGAGCCACAAACATTCAGTGACTTCAAAAGGTTTGGCCTGATTTAATTTGGGGTCCTAATTCTCACACCTTCAGTGAGTATGCCCCGTTCAGTAGCTAAGGAGCAATAAGACAAATCTTCCCATCTGGGAATAAAAACTTGATTAGTCTTAACCTCTTTCTTTTGTTTCACAAATCCTGCTCACAGCACCAACTTATATTTTGCCAAAAGTTTTACTTTTGTTTCAGTTTTGAAGGATTTGTTAACAAAAGAAACCACTCATTACACACAAATATGAAATTTTAATATTTAGTAGATTATTTAACTTAATTTCCTATACAATCATTAAAAGAAAAGAGAAATAGAAACAATAGAGAAGAGTAACAGCACATACATCACCAAATTGGGCCAAGCAATGTGCGTGAGTACTGTCGCTCAGTCACATCCGACTCTTTGTGACCCCCATGGACTGTAACCCTCCAGGTTCCTCTATCCATGGGATTTTCCAGGCAAGAATATCGGAGTGGGTTGCCATTTCCTCCTCCAGGGCGTCTTCCCACTGGGAAACTGAACCTGCGTCTCTTGTGTCTCCTGTATTGGCAGTTGGAATCTTTACCACTGAACCACTTGAGAAGCCACTATCCCGACTTAAGCAGCATGCTGTGAAGTCCTCAGTAACAGCAGTCTGGAGTCCCAGTTGTGAAAGTTGTATCCATTCTACAGGTGGGGTTTCAAATTGCAGTTTCAGGCCACAAACAGATCAATTTGCACATAAAAATGCAGCTCTGGTTTTACTTTAACCTTTTTACAATATTGTTTATTTTGTGAGTCACAGGATTTCCTTAAACCCATGCAGCTGGCCAGACCTCTAGGGGCTCAAGAATTCCAAGACCCACTCCCTTTCTTATCTAAAGTACCACCTGACTAGCTGTGCTTGTGGGCAGACATGTAGCCAGCCAGTTTCCAGGCAAAGTCAGAGGCCTGCTCTCCTGCTTTTGAAGCCTGAACAAGACTTCTTCCATTTGACATCGACAAGTCATACTGGCAGTTCATATTATTTTGTGTGAAATGACTATAAATCTTTTTTTTCTTTTGAGAACCATTTCTTTTGACCATAAATCTTTTGCCCATTCATTTTTTTAAAATTACTGACTTGTAAAAGCTCTTCACGTATTCTGATTACAAGTCCTTTATTAGATAATGAATTCTAGCAATCTGTGGCTTTACTTTTTGTTTTCTTTTATGATTCATGGTTTGTGTGTGTGCATAAAAATCTTTACCTAATCTAAGCTTACAAAGATTTTCTCATATGTTTTCTTCTATAAGTTTTGTAGCTTAGCTTTCACAGTTAGATCTAGAATCCATTTCCCTTTTGTCCATGAGATAAGGTCAAAGTTGTTGTTTTTCATACAAACATTTAGTTGTTCCCATTCAGACAAGGCTAGTTTTGGCAACTTTGTTTAAAATCAGGTGACCTTATATCCATGGCTCTGTTTCTAGACTTCTTATCCCATTACCAATGTCTAATTTTTACTACTACCACATTGTCTTGATTACCTAATTTTATAGTAAATCTTGAAATCAGGAAATCAGGTAGCATAGTTCTTTCAACTTTATTCTTATTAAAACTGCTTAGGCATTTCTAGGTTATTTGCGTTTCCATATAACTTTCAGAATCGACTTAGTAGTTTTGACAAAAACTTTTGGAAATTTTCATGAGAATAGTGTTAAATCTCTAGATCAATTTGGAGCAAGGTAGCACAACGGTAAAGAGTCTGCCTGCCAATGCAGGAGACACAAGAAATGTGGGTTCGATCCCTGGGTTGCGAGGATCTCCTGGAGTAGGAAATAGCAACCGGCTCCAGTATTCTTGCCTGGAAAATTCCATGGGCAGAGCAGTCTGACAGGTTAAAGTTCATGGGGTCACAAAGAGTCATACAAGACTAAGCAACTGAGCACACATACACATGCTCTTCTAAAATATAAACGCTTCTGTAAAAGTTAACAACAAATTACAAGTATTATGGTGCCTATACAAATGAGTGAAATTTAGCTGTAAAAGCAGAAAAAAGTCTAGCACGAATTCTATCCCCTTCCATATTTTCCTTATTTTGCTTCGATGTTACCTCAATTTAACCTTAAATCCTCCAAGGGAATAACAAAAACAGAAAAACTAATCTATACCCAAGATCCCAGCTTATAAAGAAGTATATTTTACAATCGTTCCCCCCTTATTCTAAAGAAAAACCACACAGGATATCTATTTACACAAAATGCCTATGCTTATTTAAAAAGCTACCTTTTCAGTGTGCAAACAGCCCAGCATTTAGAACTACAGGTTATGAGGTATCGGGGAAGTACCTTCCACTTGGAACCTCATCCTTTCTGCATACTCAAGCACCTACTAATAAGCAGACAAAGGAAGTGTTTTCTTGATTTAGACAGTAGCACATCTGAAGAGTTGAAACCACTTTCAAAACGACTGCTCTTGGAAAGGTATTTTGCCCCAAAGAAGTTTTCAGAAAGCCTCAGAGGGCAAATGCACAGAATTCTAGCTGCTAAAAAATTTTCTTTGACCTTTTAGAGAGCTCATATTTTCCTTTATCTGCTTTTGCTTGTTAATCATCTGGTTATTTCTGTTACTTTTTTGATGTTTGATATGTTCACATGGCCAATGTTTTTATTTAGAACAAAATTTTGTAACAATTTTCAACATATATTAAGAATAAATAAGGACGACTCAACACCTTTATTAATAGAACAATCCAAAATTGATTTTGTAATGAAATTGAGATAGTTGCTGAATGAAGAGGTTTTTACCCTACTTGTTGAAAATATAGATGCTCTATCCAGACAAGTGGGATTTATTTTAAGATTTGCTCATTTTACGTTGTACTTTCAGAAATGTTCTTTTTGTCTTATCAAGGGTATTTGGTACTTACTGCCAAAATCAAGGAGATGTTACTTGTAAAGTTTACAATTCTCATTAGAAGATAGGAGTTGTACAAACATTGTCTCTCAGCATTAGTTTATATCCCTAAATTCAACTTTTTCTTTCAATAATTGTTGTCATAATATTTTCTGCTTCAACTATAGCAGTTATAATTCGTTTCAAGAAAATATTTTCTAGATGCTAAAAGGTACATTTATTTAAGTACTAAGAAAACTTTAGTTTTGTACATTTGCTTGCTTCTTCTGCAATTATCATTCATGAAATTTAAGAAAACCCAAGAGAGAATCTGAAACCATCTTCCTCCCCCAGTCAACACCAAAGTGTGTTAACTTAACCTAAGCTCAAATTAAAACAGTTGTGTCTTCATCACAACTTTTAGTGTCTCACAAATTTACACACACACACACACATATAAACAAAAACAGAGAGAAAGACCTTGCTGGCTTATGTTTTCAGGTTTTTTTAAATTAAATTAATTTTTTATAGTTTTATTGCGATAAAATTGACATGCAGCACTACATAAATTTAAGGTATTCAGCATAATGATTTGACATATATATTGTGAAATGATGACCACAATAAATTTGGTTAACATTCATCATCTCCTATAGATACAAAAAAAGAAAAAGAAATGTCTGTTTCCTTGTGATGAGAACTCTTGATCTACTCTGTTAATTTTCAAATATAGCCTATGGCCACGTTAACTATAGTCATCATGTTGTACATTATATCCTTAGGGCTTATTTATCTGGTAACTGGAAGTTTGTATGGTTCTGGGTGTTCTATTGAAGATCTTTTTTACTTTTGGAGATGCTAAATTGTGCATATTCATTAATATACCTACACCAGAATCACCCAGTGTCCAATACATGTCTATTTCAGGTACTAGCTTGGGAGGACAAGCAATGAAAGATATGTGACCACAGCTGATGCTCTGTCCCACTTTCCCACAATGTTTGTGCTCCTGGCCACCATCACTGATCTCTGTGGCCTAACAGCCTCTGCTGCTGCTGCTGATGCTTCTAAGTCGCTTCAATCGTGTCCGACTCTGTGCGACCCTATAGGCGGCAGCCCACCATGCTCCCCTATTCCTGGGACTCTCCAGGCAAGAACACCAGAGTGGGTTGCCAATTCCTTCTCCAATGCATGAAAGTGAAAAATGAAAGTGAAGTCGCTCAGTCATGTCCGACTCTTTGTGACCCCATGGACTGCAGCCTACTAGGCTCCTCCGTCCCTGGGATTTTCCAGGCAAGAGAACTGGAGTGGGGTGCCAGTGCCTTCTCCGAACAGCCTCTAGAGCTGGTCAGACCATGGTTACCATCTCACATTCACTCTAGGGAAGGAAGAAAACTCTCAGGGTTGATTGATTTCCATGTGCCAGGTGCTCTTGAAGCACTTATGTCTCATGCATGAGTCAGTGTTTCTCAGTGGTAATTGTACCCCTGCCCATACACAGATAGTTTTAGGAAGAGTGACCCCATCATTTCTTATCTAGACTGAAACAGTTTTGTGAGTAGAAGAAATGCTGTTAATAATTATACCAGGACAACAGAAATAAACTGTCCAAGCAGCTAAATAGTGTGGTTTCTTTACTTTTAAGGAATATATATTTATCTTTATGATACTTATTATTAATGATACTTTGGCCATTTGATGTGAAGAGCCATCTCATTGGAAAAGACATTGATACTGGGAAAGGCTGAAGGCAAAAGGAGAAGAAGGCAGCAGAGGATGAGATGGTTAGATAACATCACCAACTCAGTGGACATGGATTTGAGCAGACTCTGGGAGATAGTGGAGGACAGAGGAGCCTGGCATGGTGGTCACAAAGAGTCAGATATGACTTAGTGACTAAACAACAATTAATAATAAGTGATAATTTATGATAATACAAAGTTTTCTTTTTAAATACATGTATTTAATGGAAAATAATGGTGAAATAATACTATTGATGTTAGATTCAAAGTTTTGAAATGTTATAAGAAAGACAGAGATTTGGGGAATGCTCCATTAATGTATTTAATCACCACAATAAACCTGTGATATATTAGTGATTTTAAGAGATATATTAGTGATTTTTTTAAAATTCATAAGGAAATTGAGGCTGGAGAAGTCATGAAGTTTGCCCAAGCTTATATGGGTGTTAAGTAGGTGAACTGGTACATAAATATGACTAACAAATCCATGTTTTTTGTTTTTTTTCTCAATAGAAGCTCTGGTTTTTATTTTAGCCAGTGTCTAAGACTGCCCCTTTTCCTTTCAAATTGAGAAAATGTGGGAAATTTTCAAGTCAGGTTTAAGGTGGATTGTTGTGTAGTTTAATGTCCTTTTGATGACGATGGCTGGGATTTGTATGGGTCTCAGATATCTAGGAGGCGCTAGTGGTGCAGAACCTACCTGCCAATGCAGGAGACCTAAGGGATGTGGGTTTGATCCTTGGGTTGGGAAGATCCCATGGAGGAGGGCAAGGCAATCCACTCCAGTATTTTTTCCTGGAGAAACCCACGGACAGAGAAGCCTGGGGGGACTGTAATCCACAGGGTCGCAAAGAGTCAGACCGACTAAAGCAATTTAGCATGCATGCACATGTATCTCTTAGACTCCACAGACTCACTCAAACCCTCTCCTATCACCTCAGCCTCCTCAGTCTTCTGGCAAAACATCTCCAGGTAAAGATGCTTTTTTTTCTGAGAGGTCTCTTTTGGGCCTTGAATCATTTGCTTAATCTTTTTCTTATCCTAAAGATCTGCTGCCTGATGGACTTTCTGATCTATACAATTTGATAAAACCACCAGCACTATCTGATGCTTGAATCCTATTTAATCATTTGAAAACAACTTCACCTTTATTACAGTTCATTTTAACCCAATACTCTTCTTTCTTTCTAACCAAATATATTCCAGTTCACTCTAAAAACATTTTGAATGCTTCCATACCCAAATCCTCTTCTAAAACTTATGAAGCATCGCACAGACAAAATGACACAAAAAGCAACAGTCAAAATGATACAAAAAGCCAGTGAGTATCCAAGCCAGCCAGAAAAAGATGTTTGAACACAAAACCCACAACTAGGTATATATATTTTCTACATATGTTAATTTTTATCCATATATTAAATATTAGTAAAATTTAATTTCCTTTCTTAGACAAAACACATATAAATCTAAGTTCTGATTTTATA
Source organism: Moschus berezovskii (assembly GCF_049115385.1). NCBI lineage: Eukaryota > Metazoa > Chordata > Mammalia > Artiodactyla > Moschidae > Moschus > Moschus berezovskii. The sequence goes on from NC_142461.1 coordinate 35,653,307, forward strand.
TTTCCCTCTCTTTAAAATGATTTTGCACATTCTGTGGCTAGGTGCATCCACTTTAGAGACCACTTTTAAGTGACTACAGAAACCTAGTGGCCTCAATGGCTGATCCCATGTTTTCCTGAAGTATGCATGTTTGCTTTACACCCACCTCTCCACCGCTACCTAGCCTATCTTGCTTCAGTACTGAAACTGCCTTTTGGGTTCTCACTAGGCCTACCTAAGAAACTTGCTCTGGGAGGCAGTTCAGAAATGGTCAAATGGTTCTGAGCTCCTAAAATAGGAAAACCTTTTCCAGCTCAGTTTACTAGTTGGTCACTTGGCTTATCAGATCACTGAGTGATTTTTTGAGGGAGGGGAATTCGTTACTCAGTTACTTTTTCCAGTTGTTCTCTACCCGATAGAGTAGTTACCATGAGTCCAAATTTTTCATTTTATGAAAAATAACCTTAATATGCGGTGAATATAAAAAATTAGTGAGAAGGAATATCATTCTTATACACCAAGGGTGTTTCAAAGGAGAAATGGATACACAAGACAAATGAGAACGACCTTGTTCCCTAAGAGTCATCACTAGTGATTCCACAACACATGTCTTCATCATTTTTCAAGTGCAAACTGCCGTGTGAATACTCTTGGACTGCACAGAGGACTCAGGCAGATCCCCCGTCTTTTGAATGAACGCTTTTATCCTAGGCTGATCTGCAGAGTTTAGCCTGATCTCTCATAACAGCAAGATTTCTGACTTTCAGAGGTTCCTTTGGCTATTCTCTGCTCATTCTGAGACTCTCAAGAGGCGCTAACCGCTTTTATTTATTTATTTTAAATTCATGGTCTATAAATACACCTGGTAACATGACTCACTAACCACTAGCTATCCCACACAAAGAGACAGAATTGTTTGGGGCCACAAAAATCTGGTTTTGAGGGGGTGCTGTCTGGTTTCACAGCCTCAGCTCCATTCTCTTTTCACAGGATTCTTTCAAGGACGCCTCTGAGCGGCTTTGCACAATGCAGTGGGGGCACGGTTCTGTGCAGAACTTAGGGCAAAGGGAAAAAAAGCAAAAGAAAAAGAAAACTTCCCTATAGTAAATTGGCAGAAAAACGTTTCTAAAGGTTACACACCACCCACACATTCCTTTCAGATGATCAAAGACTTACAAGAGGTCATGGAAGGAGAAAAGAAGGGGGGCGGGTAGAGCCTGGAAGGAATTTTTTTTAACTACTCTGTATTGCAAGTCTTGCTGAATAAGGGACAAATTAGGACTCTTGTTACTCTTTTGGAAGATTTCTAGACTAAAGAGAGCAAACATTAAATTGAGTTGGTGAACTGATATCTTGAACATGAACAAGTATGGCTCTCTCTCCTGTGTCTCATTCCAAATTCAGCACCATTTTTGTCCATTAAATCATTTAAGTATTTGTTTCTTTCTTTCTTTCTTTTTTTTTTAGGTTTAATTTTCATTGTCCTCTTTACTTCCTGGTTTCAACAAAATACACTCAAGTTGTTATCTTGGTATTTCTGGCCCATCCCAAAGCAGGAAGTATTCAACATTTACAACAAATCTGTTTGGACATGATTTCTTGATCCATTGGTAGTTTCTAAAATCATATTTAGTCTTTAGATTTTTTTTCCCATCAGTTAAAGTGAAATGCTCCCTTATTTATGTTTTCAGAGTAATAAATACCTTGATTAGACATTTACTCATAATGTAAATTTTACTTTCTGGCCTCACCCTAGACATTGAAATCTACTCAGGGGAAGAAACAGTGTCTTGTGCATCTTTGCATCCTTACCTCCTAGCAAACTGCCTGACAGGTAATGAATACTCAATAAATATTTGTTGAAAGAATTAATCGATTTTTTTTAGACTTGCAAAGCCTGAGGCATACATCTGTGGTTTTTTTCTTGACACCCTCTTCCAGGTGCATGTGGCAGGAAGCCAGAATTTTCGTTGTTGTTGTTTAATCCCTCTTTGCCACTTGGTGCCCTGCCTTGCTTCCCAGTTTCTCTGTTGCCTTGGTCCATACACAAACAGAAGACTTCTCTCATAATGTAGAAAAGATATGAGAAAACCCCTAGAAGGTACTTCAGTTTTGCTACTAAACAGAATTTTATATCAGGTTTGTACTTGTTTCTAATGAGTTCTCCTTGATTGCATAATGCCATAGGTAACTTGCTCATCCCTAGAACTGTATGAGCGATATGGCAAGCAGGTAACTCTGCCCTTGCTCTCCAGTATCACAGTCTACTCTGCCCTCCTTCTTGACCTCTAGTGTCTGAGGTCCCTGAATGCAAGTAATTTATTTGATACTAATTCAGTGCCCTTTCTTGACCTCTAGCTTCCAGGTGTACCTGGAAGGTACAGGATTTTTCCACCAGATTTTTACTTGTGGCTACTTCTGGCCTACAGTTTTCAGGTTTCCCTGGTGGCTCAGACAGTAAAGAATCTGCCTGCCTATGCAGGAGACCCAGGTTCAATCCCTGGGCCAGAAAGATCCCTGGAGGAGGAAATGGCCACCCACTCTAATATTCTTGCCTGGAAATCCCATAGACAGAAAAAAGTTTAGAATATACGATTTTTCAAAATTTAATTGATTAATTTTAATTGGAGGCTGATTACTTTACAATAAAGGACAGAAATGGTAGGGACCTAACAGTAGCAGAAGTTATCAAGAAGAGGTGGCAAGAATACACAGAAGAACTGTACAAAAAATACTTCACAACCCAGATAATCACGATTGTGAACATGAAGTCAAGTGGGCCTTAGAAAGCATCACTACGAACAAAGCTAGTGGAGGTGATGGAATTCCAGTTGAGCTATTTCAAATCCTAAAAGATGATGCTGTGAAAGTGCTGCACTCAATATGCCAGCAAATATGGAAAACTCAGCAGTGGCCTCAGGACTGGAAAAGATCAGTTTTCATTCCAATCCCAAAGAAAGGCAATGCCAAAGAATGCTCAAACTACCACGAAACTGCACTCATCTCACACGCTAGGAAAGTAATGCTCAAAATTCTCCAAGCCAGGCTTCAGCAATATGTGAACTGTGAAATTCTAGATATTCAAACTGATTTTAGAAAAGGCAGAGGAACCAGAGATCAAATTGCCAACATCCGCTGGATCATCAAAAAAGCAAGAGAGTTCCAGAAAAATATCTATTTCTGCTTCATTGACTATACCAAAGCCTTTGACTGTGTGGATCACCATAAACTGTGGAAAATTCTGAAAGAGATGGGAATACCAGACCACCTGACCTGCCTCTTGAGAAACCTGTATGCAGGTCAGGAAGCAGCATTTAGACATGGAACAACAGACTGGTTCCAAATAGGAAAAGGAGTATATCAAGGCTGTATATTGTCACCCTGCTTATTTAACTTATATGCAGAGTACATCATGAGAAATGCTGGGCTGGAGTTAGCACAGGCTGGAATCAAGATTACTGGGAGAAATATCAATAACCTCAGATACGCAGATGACACCACCCTCATGGCAGAAAGTGAAGAACTAAAGAGCCTCTTGATGAAAGTGAAAAAGGAGAGTGAAAAAGTTCGCTTAAAGGTGAACATTCAGAAAACTAAGATCATGGCATCATCACTTCATGGAAAATAGATGGGGAAACAGTGGAAATAGTGACTGACTTTATTTTTCTGGGCTCCAAAATCACTGCAGATGGTGATTGCAGCCATGAAATTAAAAGACACTTACTCCTTGGAAGGAAAGTTATGACCAACTCAGACAGCATATTAAAAAGCAGAGATATTACTTTGCCAAGAAAGGTCTGTCTAGTCAAGGCTATGGTTTTTCCAGTGGTCATGTATGGATGTGAGAGTTGGACTGTAAAGAAAGCTGAACGCCGAAGAATTGATGCTTTTGAACTGTGGTGTTGGAGAAGACTCTTGAGAGTCCCTTGGATTGCAAGGATATCCAACCAGTCCATTCTAAAGGAGATCAGTACTGGGTGTTCATTAGAAGGACTGATGTTGAAGCTGAAGCTCCAATACTTTGGCCACCTGATGCGAAGAGCTGACTCATTTGAAAAGACCCTGATGCTGGGAAAGATTGAAGGCAGGAGAAGAAGGGGACAACAGAGGATGAGATGGTTGGATATCATCACTGCCTAGATGGACATGGGTTTGGGTGAACTCCGGGAGCTGGTGATGGACAGGGGTGCCTTATGTGCTGCAGTTCATGGGGTCACAGAGAGTTGGACATGACTGAGTGAATGAACTGAACTGATTGTGATGATTATTTCCATACATCAACATGAATAGGCCCCAGGTATACATGTGTCCCCCCTCATCCTGAACCCCCCTCCCACCTTCCTCCCCACTCCATCCGTCTGGATTGTCCCAAAGCACTGGCTTTGGGTGCCCTGCTTCATGCATCAAACTTGCACTGGTCATCTGTTTTACATGTGGCAAGGTACATGTTTCAATGATATTCTCAGAGTGAAATAAATCAGAAAAAGAATTTAATGCATATATATAGAATTTAGAATATACTGTACATTAATGCATATATATAGAATTTAGAATATACTTTTGAGGTCACAAACTTGCTTCCCAGAGCATGGCTTGGTCAGAGTCTACATGGATGCTGTGAACAGTCTGACCCGTCTAGAAGATCATGACAGCCTGTGCATGATCTCTGTGCATGATCTCTTAATTTGATGTCTTTCAACACAGCCTCAGTTGAATTTACTGAGTTCTCTACTCTTTTCTTTTCTTTTTGATAATTGGAAAAAATTTTATATTCTTCAGTTAGAATTCCGTATAGAATATTATAGAATATGATCTTTTCCAAAATATCTTAAGGCAGATTTGGAAGACATGACCTGACTTGTTTGCCAGAAATACATATTTTTCTATATTGTTTACAATGAAAGCTTTAGTAGCCTTTCTAAGTCCCCAAATTCACAATCTTCCCCTTTGAATGAAATATTGAATTTTAAAAATTTCAGTGATTTTTGTACCCAGAAGAAATGTCATGTATATAAAAATGTTTCTATTGTGTCCTTGAGAAATAGGCAGCACAACTATTCACAACTCATTTTGTACTAACTATGTACAATTTAAAAAATTATTCTAAGTGCAGAAATATAAAAAGTACTTAGGATGGGTGTGTGTGTGTGTGTGTGTGTGTGTGTGTGTGTGTGTGTGTGTAGACACACACATGGACTTCCCAGGTGGCTCAGTGGATTAAGAATCTGCCTGCAGTGCAGGAAATAACAGAAATAGTGGGCTCAATCCCCAGGTCAGGGAGATCCCCTGGAGGAGGGCATGGCCACCCACTCTGGTACTCTTGCCTAGAGAATCCCATGGACAGAGGAGCTTGGCGGGCTACAGTCCAGAGGATCCCAGAGAGTTGGACACAACTGAAGCAACTGAGAATGCACATATGCACATACATACACACACATACTGGTATGTGGACCTTAATAAAAAGAACACATTTGGGATGATCGCAGTGTTAACTTCAAATACTTGGGGGAGTAAATATTTATTGTTTTGCCTACTTGAAAGAATTTCTATTCATCTCTGATGATATGGTTCTGGCTGGTGGCTGCCAATTAGATTCGTTTCTTCCCCTGGTCACAGAGGGAGCTGTGATTTTGGCTGTTCTAAACTGTGGCAATTGGTGTAGCTGTGAGTATGTGATCTGTAGTGAGTTGCCAGGGTCCTTTCCTGGCTTAGTCTAACCCGAGTTGGTGGTGAAGCCTTCTTAACTTCTCTGGTTGCAAGCTGTTGGGTGTAAGCTCTGAACTGCCCACAGATGAGTCCCATTCAGAACCAGGCTAAAGGACTATAGCTGACCCAGAGCAAGGCACATATGTGGGAGAGAGAATCTAGACTCTATGTCCCTGAGTTATGTGCTCCCCAGTTGCATCTGTGGTTTCATAACATGAGCCTATGTCTTCACTTTTCTCTTCCTCTGCCTTTTTTTTCTCTTCCTCTCTTCCTTTGCCTTTTTTGAAATTTTCGTTTTCTCCTCTTCTACCTTTGACAATGTCTTAATTAGAACCTTGAAGAAAAGGCTATTGAACTTATATTTTCCTAAGTGAAACTCTTGCCCAGGAAAGGAATATATGTTTATTGAAATAAAAATATAGAAATAAAAAATAATATATTTTATTCTTAACCTGTACCAAAGGATAAGCTCTAAATTTAAAGGAATAGTTTGGGTTTTGTTTTAAAATCAGGATGTTTTGTTTTAGACCAGGATGTAAATTTTAAAATAGCAAGCATTTTAGATATAAATGTTTATTTCTGTTTTGTAGAATCCTGGTTCATAAAAATTTAAAGTTACCCTATTTAGTCTGTTAAAGATTCTTTTGGATAACATCCACTTTATATATGTCTTACGCTTAGGCTTCCTAGGTGGCACAGTGGTAAAGAATCTGTCTGCCAGTGTAGGAGCTGTAAGAGACATGGGTTCGATCCTTGGGTGGGGAAGATCCCTGGAGTAGGAAATGGCAACCCACTCCAGTGTTCTTGCCTGGAAAATTCCATAGACAGAGGAGCCTGGTGGGCTATGGTCCATGGGGTCATAAAGTGTCAAAGGCACTTGCGCGCATGCGCGCGCGCACACGCGCGCACACACACACACACACACACACACACACACACACACAGAAGCCTTTCCTCAACAAGGGTAGTTTTCAGTGTCATCTCACGCTTTGTAGGTATTAGAACCACTAATCTTTATGGAATGCTGATGAAATCTCTTTAGCACACATGTAACTAGAGTGTAATCTTTGGGTCAGATGAGTTTTGCCAAACCTTTTATGACATTTCAGATTCAAGTCCCCCTTAGACAATACACTCCCTGGACATCTCAGGATGACTCAGTTTTTATAGGCAGCAAGGAGTTTCAACCATCCACTGAGTCCACATTCCTAAATGATACTTCTTTGGTATTTGAGACTGGTTTATCCACTTTGCTAACAGGCCAGTCTAACTGTTCCTGACCTCATTACTCAGCTGATCAAGCGTGGAGACTGAGTGGCTCTGACATTGTCCATTAATCAGCAACCTCCCTGTCTCCTAGATCCCAGTGTGTGCCTGCAAAATTCTGAGTATTTCACAACTGTCAGCGCAGATGTCCTTTGTATTGTACATGGACTAACTTCAAACTACGATTTAATGAAAACTGCAGTTTGCTGGGGAATGTTCGATTTTCTCTTAGTAAAGGACAGTTGTCTGATTACCAGGGCACCTAGCAGGGTTTCTGGGTAAATTTTTGTGAGCAAGCAGGTGTGTAGGTTTGAGATGACTTCTGGTTGGTCTCCACCTCTGTTTATTCCTCAAGGTTTTTGAAAGTGCCTACCTTAAGTTGTATGTGTCGTACAATTCTTAGTAAAGATGCGTAAAAATGACAAATGCTAAGTCACTTCAGTTGTGTCCAACTCTTTGTAACCCTTTAGATGGTAGCTTGCCAGGCTCCTCTGTCCCTGGGATTTTCCAAGCAAGAATACTGGAGTGGGTTGCCATTTCCTTCTCATGCATACATATACATATATATATGTGTGTGTGTGCGTGTGTGCGTATTGTGGTTGTTTAGTTGCTAAGTTGTGTCCAACTCTTTTAAAATCCCATGCACTGTAGCCCAACAGATTCTTCTATCCATGGGATTTCCCAAGTAAGAAAAGTGGAGTGGGTTGCCACGTCCTTCTCCAAAAAATGACAAAGGTAAAAGTATATTAAAAATCCTGACTTTAAAGTGACTTCCAATACTATCTACTATATGTAAAGTTCCTCTTTCCAGTTTGAATCATACAGTTAAAAAAAAACATTGCCAGAGTAAATGCTTAGTAAATCGATTACTTACTTAATTACTTAGTAAATTGATTGCCTTCTACTTTCCAAAAAGATTTTAGGGACAATGTGAAAAGCTGCAAGAACAATTCAGCTAATAGAATAAAGGTAAAAACTTTCATTTGAACCCCAGAGATATGGCACTTGAGTGAAGAATTATCTAAAAGACTTAGAAAAAGAGAAATCCAGTAGATTCCTATTGCTTTCATAATCTGTAAAGGAGAAATTAAAATTTTGTTGAGAAACAATGGAAGGGTGAATGAACAGTGAGGGTGTACAGAGGTGAGCTGTGACCCTTGTTCTGCCCTTCATCACCATTTACTTTGGACAAATTGTAACTTACCTGAGCTCAATTCTACTTACCTGTAAAATGGTTATTTATCTCCTCATGAACATCTAGTGAAGAAACCCCCTACCATTTTTCTAAACTCTAAGATAAATTTATTGCAAAGTTTTTATATAAAAGTTAGTGTTCAGCATTTTAGTAGGCTTGGTGTCATCTACATCAACGCTTGGTTAAGAAAAAATGACGGTACAAAATTTAAATAGCTTTCTATGAAGTCATTTCTGTGGGAGAGTTAGTGATTTCCTTCAAGATGGCACCCTCTGCTTATCTCAAAGGCACAACTTTGAGATGGGCTGGTGATGGGTGTTTTTAGCATGCACCATAGGCTGTTCTTCACCATTATTAATTGCCTCAGATGAAGTTTTGATAAAAGCTAAACAGTTTAGACTGCTGAGGTAGGAAAACTTTTCCTTCAAATGAGATTAGTTTTTCACAGAGTACTTACCAGTTTTATTTTCATTTCTTAACTCTCATAATTGATATTCAAGTGAACCATTAACATTCCCATATTCTGTTAGTAGCTTGGTGTTCCCATTGCTATCAGAAGATATCAGCCTTGAGACTCTATGTCTGGGAACAAGTTTCTTCACATACTTTGTATCTGGTAGCCTTATTAGTGCCCATCATCAACAATTCACTTAAAAAATATTTGATGTCCACCACTACCACTCAAGGAGCATGCCAGCCTAATATCTTCCTGTGCTTCTAGAGTTGAACATCCTTGGGGTTCTGAGAGCTTTCTTTATTCTTTGCAGGTCTCACTGCTTCAGAGTCAGAGTATAGTCTGAAAATAAATGGGAAGAATCCTGTCTCTCTTGGTGAGATTGAAACGTACTATTTCATCTAATTCTACTCTTGCTTTCCATCCCAAGAACCTGGCCCATGTCCCTATAGTTCATAGAATCACTCAGCCTTATGTCCAGCCAAAGAATACTGCTGTATTTCTACTAAAGTGAGAAATTTCTATCATCTAGCGGTCTAGCACATCCCGATCTTGTGACCTCCTAGCTTCTCTCCCACCCCAGAAAACGAGTGCATGAAAAACGTGAACACATAAGCTCTGTGATGAGTTGTCTTTAAGCAAGTCACTTTCCAGAAGAACTTGAAAAATGGGCATCTTAAATTCTGGCTGTTATAGAAATAATCTAACTGCTCTTGAAAGTCATAAAATAGTTCTCGTATTCTAAGAATTCATTTCACTTGACAATATGAAGTGTGCAATGTCTGCACATTGTGTCTGACTCTTTGTGGCCCTATGGACTGTAGTTCTCTAAGCTCCTCTGTCCATAGGATTTTCTAGGCATGAATACTGGAGTGAATTGCCATTTCCTTTTCCAGGGGACCTTCCTGACCCAGGGATCAAAACTGTGCCTCATACATCTCCTGCATTGGGTGGGCAGATTTTTTATCTTAGAAATAATTTAAGATCTGAGTATTAGATTTTGGGGAAAGTATCTTCCTCCTCTGCATTTCTTTTAACTTGTGAAGTGGATTTTAAACCATGTTCTTCAGACTCCCTTTAGTGGCAGGGGATGGGAGGGGGAAGGTTGTGGTTGTGCTTTTTCAAGCTTTAACATGAATGGTTTTTATCTGTTCTGCATCTTGGCCTTTCAAATACACTTCTTGTTGAAAACAGGATTGCTCTACTAAAAGCATGCCAAAAAACCAAAGAAACAGATAATGCTTAAAAACCGTTACACTGAATGGTCTCCAAAAACTATTCAGAGGGAAGAGGAAATATGTATACCTATGGCTGATTCATGTTGAGGTTTGACAGAAAACAACAAACTTCTGTAAGGCAATTATCCTTCAATAAAAAATAAATTAATTAAAAAAAAACTGTTCTATGCAAACCTCCTATGACTATGAATCAGCTTGCATTTGGCCAACCTATGTTTACATCTCAGTAAAATTCAACAAACACTTGAGTGCTTAACCTTTTTCAGGCACTGGGATTGACACAGAAGGGATGAATTTCTTGTCAAGGATCAAAAAACCTCCCTGGGGGACAAATGGTAGACAGAAGCAATGTAAAAACCCATCAGAATGTACCTTACGTGAGGTATGTGAAAGGGGTTTGGGAGCTCCTTATACATGGCACACTCAGCATGAAGGCTTACTTGACATATCCCTCAGCAATAACAAAAGCCCAAACATTTAAAGGCAAAGTATATGAAAGGAAATGACAATTTAAAGGCTATGAGGATGAAAGAAGTGGCCCAAATATTTCAGTTGTGAAGTAAGGTTTTGACAGGTGCAATAAGAAGAAGGTTATTCCAGGTAGCAGAGGGAAAGCCATAGTGGAGGTGGGGGCATTTGGAAGGAAAGAGTGTTAGAGAAGGTTGAGTGGTCAGAGACAGGAAGTGGAAAGTTGATGGCGAGACAGGTTGGGACAGGTTGGTGGTACAGATGTTATGCTGAGGAGTTGAATTTTATCATCTAACAAAAAAGGGGAAGGAAAAAATTAGTTAGATTTGTTCTTAGGAAGTATGATAAATATAAATAGATCCTTGACATTGTGAGGGATGAGTTAAATTGGGAGAGATTAGAGAGAGACCAATTAAGAGATTAAATAAGTAAGTGAAAGTTGCTCGGTTGTGTACAACTCTTTGTGACCCCATGGACTGCCAGGTTCATCTATCCATGGAATTCTCCAGGCCAGAATACTGGAGTAGGTAGTCATTCCCTCCTCCAGGGGATCCTCCCAGCATAATCAGGCATCAAACCCAGGTCTCCTGCATTGCAGGCAGATTCTTTACCATCTGAGCCACCAGGGAAGAGATTATTTAGGTTGTTTAAATCAGAGAGAATGAAGTCTGGCACTGGGAAATGGTAATGTGCCTTTTGATAGGAGAAGTTAGGTTTTGGTGAAAGAGACCAGTATTATATCTCATCATTAATGAATTGCTATCAAATTAAAAAACTTTGTTTTCATTATGAGATTGACTTGAATAAGCAACTCAAAGATTGGGGAGAAATTGTCACACAGTTGCTCTTGTGCATTTAATGTGTCTAAGCAAAGGGTAGAATACTTTTAGCAAGTCACATGCTCATTACTGTCTTGGTGTAAGGGCACCATTTTCATTTACATATGTTCATAAATGATTTTTATTCTATCCACACCACAAGGTGACCTAGAACTAACACTGGAAAACTACTTTATAGACATAGCTGACAGTGAGTCCTCAATTCTCTTAGCTGATGAGATAAAAAATGAATATTTAAATATGAAAGAGTTTAACTTTATAAAAAATTTTCTACATCTACAACTGGACATTTTCCCCTAAATTTGCCTTTTCCAACTAGATGAATATTTAAGGTATGTCCAAAGGAGACTGATGGTGTCAGTTCCCTTCAAATGGCAAGGACTTGGGTCTTTCACTTTATTATTATTATTTTTTTAATTTATTTTATTGGAGGCAAATTACCTTACCTTAATATATTAGTTGGTTTTGCCATACATTGACACGAATTCGCCCCGGGTATACATGTGTTCCCTTTCTTGAACCCCCCTCACACCTCCCTCTTCCCCATATCCTCCCTCCAGGTCATCCCAGTGTACCAGTCCCAAGCATCCTGTATCATGCGTCGAACCTGGACTGGTGATTCATTTCACATATGATAATATACATGCTACAATGCCGTTCTCCCTAGTCATCCCACCTCCACCCTCTCCCACAGAGTCCCAAAGACTGTTCTATATACCTATGTCTCTTTTGCAGTCTCGTATACAGGGTTAAGATTACCATCTTTCTAAATTCCATATATATGTGTTAGTATACTGTATTGATGTTTTTCTTTCTGGCTTACTTCGCTCTGTATAATAGGCTCCAATTTCATCCACCTCATTAAAACTGATTCAAATGCATTCTTTCTGATGGCTGAAAAATACTCCATTGTGTATATGTACCAAAGCTTTCTTATCCATTCATCTGCAGATGGACATCTAGGTTGCTTCCATGTCCTCACTATTATAAACAGTGCTGCAATGAACATTGGAGTACATGTGTCTCTTTCAATTCTGGTTTCCTCGGTGTGTATGCCCAGGAGTGCGATTGCTGAATCATATGGCAGTTCTATTTCCAGTTTTCTGAGGAATCTCCACACTGTTCTCCATAGTGGCTGTACTAGTTTGCATTCCCACCAACAGTGTAAGAGGGTTCCCTTTTCTCCACACCCTCTCCAGCACTTATTGCATGTAGACTTTTGGATAGCAGCCATTCTGACTGGTGTGAAATGGTATCTCATTGTGGTTTTGATTTGCATTTCTCTGATTATGAGGGATGTTGAGCATTTTTTCATGTGCTTGTTAGCCATCTGTATGTCTTCTTTGGAGAAATATCTGTTTAGTTCTTTGGCCCATTTTTTGATTGGGTCACTTATTTTTCTGGAATTGAGCTGCAGGAGATGCTTGTATATTTTGGAGATTAATCCTTTATCAGTTGCTTCATTTGCTATTATTTTCTCCCATTCTGAAGGCTGTCTTTTCACCTTGCTTATAGTTTCCTTTGCTGTGCAGAAGCTTTTGATTTTAATTAGGTCCCATTTGTTTATTTTTGCTTTTATTTCCAATATTCTGGGAAGTGGGTCTTGGAGGATCCTGCTGTGATTTATGTCGGAGAGTGTTTTGCCTGCGTTCTCCTCTAGGAGTTTTATAGAATCTGGTCTTACATTTAGCTCTCTAATCCATTTTGAATTTATTTTTGTGTATGGTGTTAGGAAGTGTTCTAGTTTCATTCTTTTACAAGTGGCTGACCAGTTTTCCCAGCACCACTTGTTAAAGAGACTGTCTTTTCTCCATTTTATATTCTTGCCTCCTTTGTCGAAGATAAGGTGTCCATAGGTGCGTGGATTTATCTCTGGGCTTCCTATTTTGTTCCATTGATCTATATTTCTGTCTTTATGCCAGTACCATACTGTCTTGATGACTTTGGCTTTGTAGTAGAGCCTGAAGTCTAGCAGGTTAATTCCTCCAGTTCCATTCTTCTTCTTCAAGATTGCTTTGGCTATTCGAGGTTTTTTGTATTTCTATACAAATTGTGAGATTATTTGTTCTAGTTCTGTGAAAAATATCATTGGTAGCTTGATAGGGATTGCATTGAATGTATAAATTACTTTGGGTAGTATACTCATTTTCACAATATTTATTCTTCCAATCCACGAACACTGTATATTTCTCCATCTATGAGTGTCCTCTTTGATTACTTTCACTAGTGTTTTATAGTTTTCTGTGTACAAGTCTTTTGTTTCCTTAGGTAGATATATTCCTGAGTATTTAATTCTTTTCGTTGCAACAGTGAATGGAATAGTTTCCTTAATTTCTCTATTTTCTCATTATTAGTGTATAGGAATGCAAGAGATTTCTGTGTGTTGATTTTATATCCTGCAACGCTACTGTAATCATTGATTAGCTCTAGTAGTTTTCTGGTAGAGTCTCTAGGGTTTTCTGTGTAGAGGATCATGTCATCAGCGAACAGTGAAAGTTTTACTTCTTCTTTTCCACTTTGTATTCCTTTTATGTCTTTTTCTGCTCTGATTGCTGTGGCCAAAACTTCCAGAACTATGTTGAATAGTAGTGGGGAGAGTGGGCACCCTTGTCTTGTTCCTGACTTTAGGGGAAATGCTTTCAGTTTTTCACCATTGAGGATAATGTTTGCTGTGGGTTTGTCATATATAGCTTTTATTATGTTGAGATATGTCCCTTCTATTCCCACTTTCTGGAGGGTTTTTATCATAAATGGATGTTGTATTTTGTCGAAGGCTTTCTCTGCATCTATTGAGATAATCATATGATTTTTATTTTTCAGTTTGTTAATGTGGTGTATTACGTTGATTGATTTGCGGATATTGAAGAATCCTTGCATTCCTGGGATAAAGCCCACTTGGTCATGATGTATGATCTTCTTAATGAGTTGTTGGATTCTGATTGCTAGAATTTTGTTAAGGATTTTTGCATCTATGTTCATCAGTGATATTGGCCTGTAGTTTTCTTTTTTTGTGGGATCTTTACCAGGTTTTGGAACTAGGGTGATGGTGGCCTCATAGAGTGAGTTTGGAAGTTTCCCTTCCTCAGCAATTTTCTGGAAGAGTTTGAGTAGAATAGGTGTTAGCTCTTCTCTAAATTTTTGGTAGAATTCAGCTGTGAAGCCATCTGGACCTGGGCTTTTGTTTGCTTGAAGATTTCTGATTACTTCCTCTAGTTCCATGCTGGTGATGGGTCTGTTCAGATTTTCTATTTCTTCCTGGTTCAGTTTTGGCAAGGTGTACTTTTCTAGGAATTTGTCCACTTCTTCCAAGTTATTCATTTTATTGCCATATAATTGCTGATAGTATTCTCTAATAATCCTTTGTATTTCTGTGTCGTCAGTTGTGATCTCTCCATTTTCATTTCTAATTTTATTGATTTAGTTCTCCCTTTGTTTCTTGATGAGTCTGGCTAGTGGTTTGTCCATTTTATTTACCTTCTCAAAGAACCAGCTTTTGGCTTTGTTGATTTTTGCTATGGTCTCTTTTGTTTCTTTTGCATTTATCTCTGCCCTAATTTTTACGATTTCTTTCCTTCTACTGACCCTGGGGTTCTTCATTTCTTCCTTTTCTAGTTTCTTTAGATGTAGAGTTAGGTTATTTAGTTGACTTTTTTCTTGTTTCTTGAGGTGTGCCTGTATTGCTATGAACTTCCCCCTTAGCACTGCTTTTACAGTGTCCCAGAGGTTTTGGGTTGTTGTGTTTTCATTTTCATTCATTTCTATGCATATTTTGATTTCTCTTTTGATTTCTTCTATGATTTGTTCATTATTCAGCAGCGTGTTGTTCAGCCTCCATATGTTGGCATTTTTAATAGTTTTTCTCCTGTAATTGAGATCTAATCTTACTGCATTGTGGTCAGAAAAGATGCTTGGAATGATTTCAATTTTTTTGAATTTACCAAGGCTAGATTTATGGCCCAGGATGTAATCTATCCTGGAAAAGGTTCCGTGTGCACTTGAGAAAAAGGTGAAATTCATTGTTTTGGGGTGAAATGTCCTATAGAGATCTCTTAGGTCTAACTGGTCTATTGTATCATTTAAAGTTTGTGTTTCCTTGTTAATTTTCTGTTAGTTGATCTATCCATAGATGTAAGTGGGGTATTAAAGTCTCCCACTATTATTGTGTTATTGTTAATTTCCCCTTTCATACTTGTTAGTAATTGTCTTACATATTGTGCTGCTCCTATGTTGGGTGCATAAATATAATTGTTATATCTTTTTCTTGGATTGATCCTTTGATCATTATGTAGTTTCCTTCTTTGTCTCTTTTCACAGCCTTTGTTTTAAAGTCTATTTTATCTGATATGAGTATTGCTACTCCTGCTTTCTTTTGGTCTCTATTTGCGTGGAATATCTTTTTCCAGCCCTTCACTTTCAGTCTGTATGTGTCCCTCGTTTTGAGGTGGGTCTCTTGTAGACAACATATATGGGGGTCTTGTTTTTGTATCCATTCAGCCAGCCTTTGTCTTTTGGTTGAGGCATTCAACCCATTTACGTTTAAGGTGATTATTGATAAGTATGATCCCATT
The DNA here is from genome assembly GCF_049115385.1 of Moschus berezovskii. Classification (NCBI taxonomy): domain Eukaryota; kingdom Metazoa; phylum Chordata; class Mammalia; order Artiodactyla; family Moschidae; genus Moschus; species Moschus berezovskii. The sequence goes on from NC_142461.1 coordinate 35,669,020, forward strand.
GCCATTTTCTTTATTGTTTTCGGTTCAAGTTTATATACTCTTTCTGTGTTTCCTGTCTAGAGCAGATCCTTTAGTATTTGTTGGAGAGCTGGTTTGGTGATGCTGAATTCTCTCAGCTTTTGCTTGTCTGTAAAGCTTTTGATTTCTCCTTCATATTTGAATGAGATCCTTGCTGGGTATAGTAATCTGGGCTGTAGGTTACTTTCTTTCATCACTTTAAGTATGTCTTGCCATTCCTTCCTGGCCTGAAGAGTTTCTGCTGAAAGATCAGCTGTTATCCTTATGGGGATCCCCTTGTGTGTTATTTGTTGTTTTTCCCTTGCTGCTTTTAAAATTTGTTCTTTGTGTTTGATCTTTGTTAATTTGATTAATATGTGCCTTGGAGTATTTCGCCTTGGGTTTATCCTGTTAGGGACTCTCTGTGTTTCTTGGACTTGGGTGATTATTTCCTTCCCCATTTTAGGGAAAATTTCAACTATTATCTCCTCAAGTATTCTCTCATGGTCTTTCTTTTTGTCTTCTTCTTCTGGGACTCCTATGATTCAAATGTTGGGGCATTTAATATTGTCCCATATGTCTCTAATATTGTCCTCATTTCTTTTAATTCTTTTTTTCTTTTTCCATCTTTGTTTCATTTATTTCTACAATTCTATCTTCTAGCTTGCTTATCCTGTCTTCTGCCTCCATTATTTTACTGTTTGTTCCCTCTAGAGTGTTTCTGATCTCATCTATTGCATTATTCATTGTATATTGACTCTTTTTTATTTCCTCTAATTCCTTATTAAACATTTCTTGCATCTTCTCAATCCTTTTCTCCAGTTTTTTATCTGTAACTCCATTTTGCTTTCCAGATTTTGAATCATTTTCACAATTAAAATTCGAAATTCTTTATTGGGTAGGTTTCCTATATCTTCCTCTTTTGTTTGTGTTGGTGGGCATTTATCCTGTTCCTTTACTTGCTGGGTATTTCTCTGCCTCTTCATCTTGCTTATATTGCCGTGTTCTGAGTGGCCTTTCCGTCTTCTGACAGTTTGTGGAGTTCTCTTTATTATGTAGTTAACTCATTGTGTGTGGGGTTGGATGGGTGACTTGTCAAGGTTCCCTGGTTAGGGAAGCTTGTGTCGATGTTCTGATGGGTGGAGCTGGATTTCTTCCCTCTGGAGTGCAATGAAGTGTCCAGTAATGAGTTTGAGATGTCAGTGGGTTTGGAGTCGCTTTGGGCAGCCTGTATATTGAAGCTCAGTGCTGTTCTCCTGTGTTGCTGGATAGTTTGCGTAGTATGTCTTTCACTGAAACTTGTTGACCCTTGGGTGGTGCCTGGTTTCAGTGTATGTATGGAGGCATTTGATGAGTACCTATCAATTAGTGTTCTCTGGAACAGGAGATCTCTGGTGTTCTCAGGATTTGGACTTAAGCCTCTGCCTCTGGTTTTCAGTCTTATTCTTTCAGTAGGCTCAAGGCTTCTCCCTCTGTTACTTCTCCGCAGTTCCTTCTGTTGAAAAAGTTCTTCTGTTTTCTGGTCTCCTCAGTGTCTAATTCCCGTCCTGACACCAGGATGTGGTGGTGGACACTTTTTTTTTTCCGCTCACTTGTTCAGTCCTGTTGTGGGGAGGGAGGAACGCAGCTAACAAATATCCCTGGCGTCTGTGGGGAGTGCTCGCAGTGTCTCGGCTACACTGGGAATGCTCCCGCTCAAGGTGTGTGTGCTTTCCCTGTTTATGCTGCTTAGGCTCTAGGTTGCTCTGCTGGGAGCTGTCCGCGGCTGGCGCTGGGTTGCATGCACTTCCCAGGTCTGAGAGGCTCAGGTTCAGGTGTTCGGGTACTCCACAATGGCGCAGACTTGGCTGGGCCTGTGTTCTGTGCCTTCCCCAGTCGGAGCAGCTCAGGTGACCAGGCGTTTGGCGAGCACAGTCGCTGCTACTTATCGCCTTCCCGGTCCCTGCGCTTGGTTTTCTGGGAGTACAACTAGCTCAGTTTCTCAGGCGGATATTGACCGGCCGGAACCCAAGAAGTCCTGGCCAGCAAGGAAGCTTGCCTGCAGCTTGGCAGGGGAAGCCTCTCTGGGGCCGCGGCTGACCCTTCTGGCGCTGGCTGCCCTCCCCGCCTGCGTCTGCGGGGGCTGGGGGATGGGCCACTCACTGCTGGCTTTCTCTGCTTAATGCCCTGTTCTGTGGGCGGGGCTGGCGGAATCCTGGGTTGGGGCTTTTCCAGGCTTTTTCTAGCCTTTTCGCCTTTTAACTGCAATGTCTGCTCGCTATTTTAAGTTCGCACCCTCAGTTTGCCCTGGGGCGTTCAAGCCCGGTTCTCCCTCTAAGCGCTGGCGCCCGCGCCTCCCTGCCCAGCCCCCGCCTGCTAGTGGGGGGCGCAGGCGTCTGCACCACTTCTCCGATGAGAGTTTCCTCTGGGCACTTAGTCTGTGAGTTTTAATTATTTATGTCTTTTGTCTCCCAGTTATGCGGCCCTCTGAGGTTCCACTCGCCAGTGTTTCCAGGTGTTTGGAAACTTCTCTTTTTTTTAAGCCTCCCTTCCCAGGAGGGAGCTCCGTCCCTCCCTCTTTTGTCTCTCTTTTTATCTTTTTATCTATTTCCTACCTCCTTTCGATGACTATGGGCTGCTTTTCTGAGTGCCTGATGTCCTCTGCCGGTATTCAGAAGTTGTTTTGTGGGATTTACTCAGCATTCAAATGTTCTTTTGCTGATTTTGTGGGGGAGAAAGTGGTCGCGCGTCCTATTCCTCCGCCATCTTCCCTTGCTCGGGTCTTTCACTTTAATTTCACCTCATTTTAACTCTGACTTGGTAAATTTTATTTAAGGCACTTTGGGCACAAATGGCAGTTGTGTTGGTAATGCTGGTGGTGGTTGTTCTCAGGGAACACTTAGTCTTATTGTTTTAAACTTGAAAGGTTCAAAATTATATTTAGGAACGGATGGGGAAGTGACTGTAATGGAGTACTGTAAGGGTCTCAGCACTGTTTATAGTGGATATAAAACTAAAAGGAAAGTTACCTGATATTTAATATGTCAAAAATGGCAAAGGAAGAAAGAAATCAGGGAAGAGCTATTTTATTTTTTTAATTTATTATTATATTATGATGATTATTTTTAGCCAAGCCACGCAGCATACAGATCTTAGTTCCTCCACCATGGATTGAACCCTTGCTTCCTGCAGTAGGGCAGAGTCTTAACCACTGGACTACCAGGGAAGTCTGCTACTGTTCTCTTAGATTTTCTATTGTATTCTTCCCACTATGTTCAGGAAAGGAGCTTGGTAATGTATCTGTGATGTGTTTATTTGCAGTAGACTTTTGGTGTCTCTTTTGAAAATTTACTCTTATATCTAAACTTCAGTTCCTGATACTGTATGGAATGGGAGACTGTCCTGGTTTGAAGAACAAACTTCTAACTAGCTTTCCTCTTGACTTTCCCCTTTAACAGTTTTTCCCAGTTGCCATGTTTCCCCTTGCTTGTTTCCTTTCTGGAAAAACATAACAAAAAATGTCTTATTCTGTATCTATCAACTCCTCCCTCCCAGACTAATTCCACCTCCATATATGCATAGAAACTGATTGGCTGATGAAGTGTCTTGATGCCTTATAAGAAAAGATTTTTATAAGTTTCTGAAAGTTCTTCTGGGGTGTACTAACTGTTTTAGATCTCTGTGCTTCTGGTTGGTTTCTAGACAGTTCAATTATCAGTGAAAGTCAGCGTCTAGCAATTCCCTGGTAGCCCAATGGTTGGGACTGTTTGCTTCCATTGCAGGGGGCATGGGTTTGATCCCTGATCAGGGAACTAAGATCCTACATGCTGCTCAGCCAAAAATTAAATAAATAAATAAAGTCAGCTTTACAATCTGCAGCTAAACATCTGCAAATGATTTTGTATTTCTCCTCTAGAAACAGCATCCCATTCTTGGTATCCCTCAGCCACATTCGTGGTAATACCTCCCTCCTACATTCTGTATCATTTCTCATGTGGCACTTTTCAGAAGCAATCCTTTCTTTCTGCTTCTCATCACAGCAATTGCCTGAGATCTTGTTATGCATCACTGTCAGCTCAGTGTTCCCAAGGCATTCAGTGTATGGGAGACAGAAGACAAAACGGTCTGGAGACAGCATTTATTGAAGTAGGCACAAGCTTTATTGATGACTTTAGTTTAAGAGTCTCTTCCAAGCAAAGCTGTCTCCTGACTCACTTTTCGGAGAAGAGAAGCGAGCTCGCATTCAGCTCTGCTGTTCACGTCACTGTCATCAGTGTACCATCTGTGCCTATCAATGCCCATCAACACATCCATGCCAGGGTCCTGTCGCTGTTGCCCTCTGGTGTCTGTCTGTCTGTCTCTCCTCTCTTCCTTCCATTCTTGACCCATTCTTGGTTTTTATGTCTTCTTGATGCCAGAGTCCCTTTCTGATGTTTTGATCAGGAAGCTGGCATCCACGTTACCCTTGTAACTTAAATGGGAATCTTCCCCCAGGTCCTTGACATCTCTGCATAATTATGAAACTAAATCAGTATAATAAAATTTGATTCTCAGTGTCCCCATATATAACATCACAGTGATTGATAGATACTCAATAAACATGTGATGATTGAGTGAACGAATGGATGATGGATGAGTTTGCTGGGACTACATCCCACCATTCTTCCTCCCACATACCATTTTAAAAATTCCACTGGAGGGAATTCCCTGGAGGTCTGGTGGTTAGGATTTGGTGCTTTCACTGCCAAGACTTGGGCTCAGTCCCTGGTCAGGGAACTAAGATCCTGCAAGCTATAACCAAATAAATAAAATTCCATTGGAAAATGAGTGGCAGAGTTGGAGACAGCGGGTAGAAGGAGTGTCCAGTTCTCCATCTGTTTGTTTTGTGTGTTGTGTCGCATTATATGTTACAAATGGAAATATAAAGGAATTCTGGATGTTTAAGGCACTCTGTTTTCTGTTACCCAGACATAAAAGAACTTCAGTAATTTTGTCTTCAGGCTTTAAAGAACCCAAGTTGGGTACAAGAAAGAGAGAAACTTAGGTCTTGTTTTAAGACTTCTGATAAAACAAATCAAAAATCGGCTGGCACTTAGCTTGATGGCAAAGATGAGAGAAATAGTCAATTTAGGAAGGATGGAAGAAGAGGTAAAACTTGTGTTCAAATGTTTTTTTCTTTTTGACCTGCTGTGTCTGCTGCTGAGGACAGGACTCCTGAAACACTGGTGACTGTGCTCATTTTCACAGAGGCACCGGGCTAGGTTTGCGCTCGGCAAAGCATGTTCGCACACATTTCTCTTTGATTCTTGTAACAACACAGTGAGGCTTATCTCCTGCCACTCTCCCCCTCAATGTAGCCACAGGAGTCTTCTTGCTGTTCTTGGACCACATCAAACTCTTTCTTGCCCTGTGGCCATTGCATATGTTATACCCTTGTCTTGGAAGATTCTTTCCACTCCCTACCTTCCCACCTTCTTTGCTTAAATATCATTCCCTAAGGAGATGTCTTTGACTTCCTAAATGAAGCTACATTTCTCATTTATATTTTTTTAATCTGTACTCCTTGTTTTTCCTTCATGGCAATTTTTAGGAATGTAGTTACATATTATTCGTAAGTTAGGATGTTTGTCTTCCTTTCTAAATAAATGGTAAGCTGCCTGAAAATAGTGACTGTACCTAGCATACCACCTACTGCCATCTCTGGCACATAGGAAATGCTCAGGAGATGTTGATTAAAGCACCTTTGGAGTCCCTGCTTCACCAGCCGGGAAAATGAGACTCAAGTTGGTTACTTGAGAGACTTCCCTGGTGGTCCAGTGGCTAAGACTACATGTTCCCAATGCAGTGGGGCTGGGTTCGATCCCTGGTCGGGAACTAGATTCCCACACACCCCCACTAAGAGCTGGCACAGCCAAGTAAGTAAAAAATAAATAAATAAAAAATCTTTAAAAACAAAAAAAAAGTTGGTTGCTTGATTTACACACTCCCTGTCATAAACATTTTAAGTGGTGGAAATAGAAGTGGACGCCAGGACTTCTTCTGATAACGACAGGACGCTTTCATTTTTTCTTTAAGATCAGTCCCTAGTATCTCCATGAAATAGTTTTTCAGGCCAATATCTAAAGTGAGTGATCAGGCCAGAGTGGTCAGATATAGTGAGGCAGACACCAGGCTTGTAGCTCATGTTTCATTTCCCTGTATGTCTTTCTTGGAGGTGGATATTTTCTTTGCACAGATGAGTATCAGTTGGCATGATGAGGGTTTCTCAATATACCAACCCAAAAAGTTCCCACTGCTAAATTCCATTCACACGATTTGAGGAAGACACTCCAGGGATTTGGGGAAAAAATAAGATTTGATTTTCCAAAACTTGTTTGGGAAAAAATTCCCAAGGATCACAAAAAGTAGCTTGAGTAACACCTGTGGAATCCAACCTACATTGCCAGATCTGTTTTTGTTTGCATACCCAAACTATGACTTCAAAATACCAAATCATATTGTTTTTTTGCAACTTCTAAATCCTGATCAGTGGGTTAGTATTTTATTCATTAGTGGTTGCTAAGGGTGTGCATTTTTTTCTAAGTGTGGGCATTCTCCACGGCAGCTCTCAACAAATACCCTCCAGCTGAAAGTGGATGTGTCTGGCATTAAAATCGCTAGCATTCAGGCTGAATCAGAGCCCTGTGTTTATGGGTAGATCACCTCATCTCTCATGCTGCCATTAACGACTTGCATTCCTGAGAGATGGAATAAGCCATCTCAGTCAACAGAGCCTCAGCTATTTCTAAACATCAGTGTGGCCTTTTGGATGAGTTTTCATAAGTACTTATTAAACCTAATAGCATAGTTGTAATATTTATTTAAGTTTTAATAATAAGATCTAGACACATCCCCTTTTTTGAACTTTAGGTGCTTTTGGTCTTCTGAATTTTATTATGACTTTAAATCTCAATCTGAGACTACTGATCCAGTTATTTGCACCTTAAATTTTCAAAGGATTGTATATTTTGACTGTTTATGTGAGATTTAATATTTTGTGAGGTTTTGGGGGGGTTCTCTTTTAAACTCAGTACCATGAATTTAAATTTTAATTTTTAAAAGAGGTGTTAAATAATTTTAGATATTCCAGGATTATTAAATAATCCAGAACTATTTGCAATCTCAAAAATGTATCGCTTGAGATTAAACTTAAATAAAAGGAGGCTTTGCATAGAAGAGGAAGAAAGAATTCCCAGCTGGCATCGTATGGCCTCAGTTAGCCACAAGAATAGCTTGGCAATGAAACAACTGACAAAAGATTAATCTCCAAAGTGTATAAGCAGCGAATCCTTCTCAATATCAGAAGAACAAACAGCCCAATCAAAAAATGGGCAGAAGACCTAACCAGACACTTTTCCTGAGAAGACATACAGATGGCCAATAAACACATGAGAAAGTGCTCAATGTCACTCATTATTAGAGAAATGCAAATCAAAACTACAATGAGGTATCATCTCACACCAGTCAGAATGACCATTAAAAAGTCTACAAACAGTAAATGACGGGGAGGATGTGGAGAAAAGGGAACCCTCTTGCACTGCTGGTGGGAATGTAAATTATTTGATACAGCCATTATGGAGTACAATGTGGCTATTCCTTTAAAAATTCAGGGAAAAAGCTACTATATGACTGGTAATCTCACTATTGGGCATATACCCTGAGAAAACCATAATTGAAAAAGACACATGTACCCCAATGTTCATAGCAGCACTGTTTACAATAACTAGGACATGGCAACCGAGAAGTCCATCAACAGATGAGTGGATAAAGAAGACGTGGTACATATATATGGGATATTAATAAGTCATAGAAAGGAATTAATCTCACTCAATTCTAGTGAGGTGGATGAATCTAGAGCCTGTTATACAGAGTGAAGTAAGTCAGAGAAAAACATATATATCATATATTGACACGTATGTATGGAATCTAGAAAAATGGTATTGATGAAAGTATTTGAAGGGAAAGAATTGAGGCAGATAAAGAGAACAGACTCGTGGACACAGGGAAGGAAAATGGGACAAATGGTAAAAGTAGCATTGACGTATCTACACTGACATGTGTAAAATAGATAGCTGGTAAGAAGTTGCTATATAACAAAGAGAGCCTAGCCCGTCACTCTCTGATGACCTAGAAGGCTGAATTGGGGAGAGGACAGAGGCTCAAGAAGGAGGTGACATATGTATAATTATGGCTAATGAGCATCATTGTATGGCAGAAACCAACACAAGATTTATAAACAAGTTTTCCTCCAATTAAAAAATTAATTAAAAACAGAATGGCTTGGCTTGTTCAAGCATCTAGGAGAAGTTAAGCTGAACTTCAGCAAAGCTAAGATTGGTTGAAAAGCTAAGTTCAGTTCAGTTTAGTCTCTCAGTTCAGTTCAGTTCAGTTCAGTCGCTCAGTCGTGTCTGACTCTTTGCAACCCATGAATCACAGCACGCCAGGCCTCCCTGTCCATCACCAACTCCCGGAGTTCACTCAAACTCATGTCCATAAAGTAGGTGATACCATCCAGCCGTCTCATTTTCTGTCGTCCCCTTCTCCTCCAGCACCCAATCCTTCCCAGCATCAGAGTCTTTTAGAGTGAGTCAACTCGTCGCATGAGGTGGCCAAAGTATTGGAGTTTCAGCTTTAGCATCAGTCCTTCCAATGAACACCCAGGATTGATCTCCTTTAGAATGGACTGGTTGGATCTCCTTGCAGTCCAAGGGACTCTCAAGAGTCTTCTCCCCCACCACAGTTCAAAAGCACCAATTCTTCGGCGATCAGCTTTCTTCACAGTCCAACTCTCACATCCATCCATGACCACTGGAAAAACCATAGCCTTGACTAGACGGACCTTTGTTGGCAAAGTAATGTCTCTACTTTTTAATATACTATCTAGGTTGGTCATAACTTTCCTACCAAGGAGTAAGCGTCTTTTAATTTCATGGCTGCAATCAGCATCCGCAGTGATTTTGGAGCCCCCCAAAATAAAGTCTGACACTGTTTCCACTGTTTCACCATCTATTTCCCATAAAGTGATGGGACCAGATGCCATGATCTTTGTTTTCTGAATGTTGAGCTTCAAGCCAACATTTTCACTCTCGTCTTTCGCTTTCATCAAGAGGCTTTTTAGTTCCTCTTCACTTTTTGCCATAAGGGTGGTGTCATCTGCATATCTAAGGTTATTGATATTTCTCCCAGAAATCTTGATTCCAGCTTGTGCTTCTTCCAGCCCAGCGTTCCTCATGATATACTCTGCATATAAGTTAAAAAAGCAGGGTGACAGTATACAACCTTGACATACTCCTTTTCCTATTTGGAACCAGTCTGTTGTTCCATGTCCAGTTCTGACTGTTGCTTCCTGACCTGCATACAGGTTTCTCAAGAGGCAGGTCAGGTGGTCTGGTATTCCCATCTCTTTCAGAATTTTCCACAGTTTATTGTGATCCACACAGTCTAAGGCTTTGGCATAGTCAATAAAGCAGAAATAGATGTTTTTCTGGAACTCTCTTGCTTTCTCCATGATCCAGCAGATGTTGGCAATTTGATCTCTGGTGCCTCTGCCCTTTCTAAAGCCAGCTTGAACATCTGGGAGTTCATGGTTCACATATTGCTGAAGCCTGGCTTGGAGAATTTTGAGCATGACTTTACTAGCATGTGAGATGAGTGCAACTGTGTGGTAGTTTGAGCATTTTTTGGTATTGCCTTTCTTTGGGATTGGAATGAATACCGACCTTTTCCAGTCCTGTGGCCACTGCTGAGTTTTCCAAATTTGCTGGCATATTGAATGCAGCAATTTCAAAGCATCATCTTTCAGGATTTCAAATCTCTCAACTGGAATTCCATCACCTCCACTAGCTTTGTTCATAGTGATGCTTTCTAAGGCCCACTTGACTTCACATTCCAAGATGTCTGGCTCTAGGTCAGTGATCACACCATCATGATTATCTTGGTCGTGAAGATCTTTTTTGTACAGTTCTTCTGTGTATTCTTGCCACCTCTTAATATCTTCTACATCTGTTAGGTCCATACCATTTCTGTCCTTTATCGAGCCCATCTTTTCATGAAATGTTCCCTTGGAATCTCTAATTTTCTTGAAGAGATCTCTTGTTTTTCCTATTCTATTGTTTTCCTCTATTTCTTTGCATTGATCGCTGAGGAAGACTTTCTTATCTCTCCTTGCTATTCTTTGGAACACTGCATTCAGATGCTTATATCTTTCCTTTTCTCCTTTGCTTTTTGCTTCTCTTCTTTTCAGAGCTATTTGTAAGGCCTCCCCAGACAGCCATTTTGCTTTTTTACATTTCTTTTCCATGGGGATGGTCTTGGTCCCTGTCTCCTGTACAATGTCATGAACCTCCGTCCATAGTTCATCAGGCACTCTGTCTATCAGATCTAGTCCCTTAAATCTATTTCTCACTTCCACTCTATAATCATAAGGGATTTGATTTAGGTCATATCTGAATGGTATAGTGGTTTTCCCTACTTTCTTCAATTTAAGTCTGAATTTGGCAATAAGGAGTTCATGATCTGAGCTACAGTCAGCTCCTAATCTTGTTTTTGCTAACTGTATACAGCTTCTCCATCTTTGGCTGCAAAGAATATAATCAATCTGATTTCAGTGTTGACCATCTGGTGATGTCCATGTATAGAGTCTTTTCTTGTGTTGTTGGAAGAGGGTGTTTGCTATGACCAGTGCATTCTCTTGACAAAACTCTATTAGCCTTTGCCCTGCTTCATTCCGTGCTCCAAGGCCAAATTTGCCTGTTACTCCAGGTGTTTCTTGACTTCCTACTTTTGCATTCCAGTCCCCTATAATGAAAAGGACATCTTTTTTGGGTGTTAGTTCTAAAAGGTCTTGTAGGTCTTCATAGAACTGTTCAACTTCGGCTTCTTCAGCGTTACTAGTTGGGGCATAGGCCTGGATTACTGTAATATTGAATGGTTTGCCTTGGAAACGAACAGAAATCATTCTGTCATTTTTAAGATTGCATCCAAGTACTGCATTTCGGACTCTTTTGTTGACCATGATGGCTACTCTGTTTCTTCTAAGGGATTCCTGCCCACAGTAGTACATATAATGGTCATCTGAGTTAAATTCACCCATTCCAGTCCATTTTAGTTCAGTGATTCCTAGAATGTCTATGTTCACTCTTGCCATCTCCTGTTTGACCATTTCCAATTTGCCTTGATTCATGGACCTAACATTCCAGGTTCCTATGCAATATTGCTCTTTACAGCATCGGACCTTACTTCTATCACCAGTCATATCCACAACTGGTCTCAGTCATGTCCAAATATTTGCGACCCCATGGACTGCAGCACTCCAGGCTTCCCTATCCATCACCAACTCCCGGAGCTTTCTCAAACTCATGTTCATCATGTTGGTGATGCCATTCAACCATCCCATCCTCTGGCATCCCCTTCTCCTCCTGCCTTCAATCCTTCCAGCAACAGGGTCTTTTCCAGTGAGCCAGTTCTTCACATGAGGTGGCCAAAGTATTGGAGTTTCAGCTTCAATATCAGTCCTTCCATTGAATATTGAGGGCTGATTTCCTTTAGAATTGACTAGCTTGATCTCCTTGCAGTCCAAGGGACTCTCAAGAGTCTTCTCCAACACCACAGTTCAAAAGCATCAATTCTTTGGTGCTCAGCTTTCTTTATAGTCCAACTCTCACATCCATACGTGAAAAGGTAAAGTAATGGCCAGATTATAGAAAGATTAGTATCACTGTTATCTATGTTTTAAAAATTATGTTGAAGTATAATATACATAATTGTTTTACTTTAATGAATTGAATATTGCGATTATAGTTTAGTTTAGATATGTCTCTTAGAAAGCTATGGGATAACCTAAGTTGTTCTTCTTCCTTGAATGAAACAAAAGGGCCCTGTGTCTAATGGAAATGATGGGAGAGGTAGGTCTGTGAAACATCACAAGCCCCTATATTGAAGGATTTGTAAATTCCTACAATAAGGACATTCATGAAATACCAGAGCCCACCTTGAACTGGGGCAAGTCAGTGACCAGTGCTTTATTTCTAACCAGAGCCAAGGGGAACCAAGTGAGGTAACTGGGTGCTTGGATGTTTTGGAGGGGCTTCCTTGGTGGCTTGGCTGGTAAAGTATCTGCTTGCAATGTGGGAGACCTGGATTCAATCCCTGGGTTGGGAAGATCCCCTGAAGAAGAGGAAGGCTACCTACTCCAGTATTTTGGCCTGGAGAATTCCATGAATTGTATAGTCCATGGTGTTACCAAGAGTCGGACATGACTGAGTGACTTTCACTTTCACTGGATCTTTTGGAGGCTACACAATTCAGTTCAGTTCAGTTCAGTCGCTCAGTCGTGTCCAACTCTTTGCGACCCCATGAATCACAGTACGCCAGGCCTCCCTGTCCATCACCAACTCCCGGAGTTCACTCAAACTCATGTCCATCGAGTCGGTGATGCCATCCAGCCATCCTCTAATTCAAATCCAGGGGATTTTTCACAAGGTGGTGCCTATTTGTCTTTGTGATGCTAGAAACAAGTATAGTGCCTGGTTCTGAACTGGAACTCAATGTATATTCATTGAGTGGATAACTAAATGAAGACTTGATTTGTTGGCACTACAGATCCATTTGGAATGTCCCTAATCAGCTTTCTTTCCTATTTACTTCAGTGGCTATTTTTGGCCTGTTTCATCTCTCTGAAGCGCAGTGCTTTGTTGTTTTTGATGCTCACTCTTATTTCCTCCTTCACTGAAGAGACTGAGGTTATCAGCAGGGAATCCTTCATACTATTCATTTCTCTTCCTCGAACACCCTCACTGAAAAAGCATATTTACATCTAAAGCCTTGTTTTTCTTTTTTGCTTACCCTGTACTCATGTTGAAGAACTCTTCTGGTGTTCTCATCTATTATCCAGAGACCTTTCTCCATCAGTTAGCCAATCCATCATCTGTCTCTTTTTCCCACACTTTCAAATGTTCAAAAATCTTCTATTTCATTTATAACCTATTAGGAGTGAGAAATAAAAGATGAGCAAATAAATATACATGTTCTAAAATGTATTTTAAAATTGTGATCAATAATATGAACATCCTGGAACTTCCCTGGTGGTCCAGTGGTGAAGAATCTGCCTTCCAATGCAAGGGACTTGGGCTTGATCCCTGATCAAGGAACTTGGATCCCATGTGCTGCATGGAAACTTAGTCTATTCACAACTGCTAAGCCTGCAGGCCCTAGAATCCATGTTCCACAACTAGAGAAGCCCGTGCACGCTGCAACTGGAGAAAGCCTTCGTGATGCAATGGAGGCCCAGCACAGCCCCAAATTAATAAATAATGCGAACAATCCTCTCTCCACTAATGCCATGACTTTATGGTGGAGGATAACAGGAGGAGTTTACTTTAGATTGGATGATCTGAGAAGAAGACCCTAAGCTAAGACCTTCCCCCAAAGGAGTCAGTTATGCAGAAAGATAGACAGGAATGGAAGAAAAGACTGAATAAAGGCTCTGAGGTGGAAAAGAGTTTCACATGTGACAGCAAGTCCTGGAAGACAGTGGGGTCTGGAATACAGAACCTGGAGGGGAGAGTGACACAAGTGGTGCTTGACTTGTGTCAAGTCAAATGGCCAAAGGTCACCATTTGGCCAACCCGGTGAGGTCAGAGAGAAATGTATCTGTCAGATCATGCTGACTGCTGCAAGGCAATATAAGTTTGGATTTCTATGCCCAAATAAATTTTGCTTTCTATGCCCAAAGCAAGGCCGAGATCCATTTTGTGTTCTAAGAAAGTTACCACTGTTGCAACATGAAGAGGAGATGGAGGGGAAAGAGCCAGAGCAGAAGCAGGAAGATTTCTTTGTAGACTGTTGAAGAACTCCAGCTAAGAGACGGTGATGGTCTAGGCCAAGGTGGAGCTGGATACCAGTGGACACCTGTGGGGGCCAGTTTTCCAACTGTGATCAAAGGATGCAAAATGCTGAAGCAGGCCATCCTGGATTACCTAGCAGACAACCCGAACATGGGAGCTAGCTCCATTAAGCAGGCATCCCAGAGACAGGATGAACAAGAAAGAAGAAAGATGAAGAATATTTTAAAAATCTAGGGGGACAAAAAGCATCAGAAAATGTAGATGTAGTGTTGCTTGGTCTACTGGCTCCAATTCTCTTGGCTCATTTAACTGAAATGAAATCATTGGAACTGCTTTCCGTTGAGAGTCGCAGAAAAATAGAACATGGTTCAGAATTACCAGTTTATTTTCATAGGCTACCTATGTCACAGAACTAGTTGTTCTTCTCCTCTAGGCTACTGTGGCAAGCTTGCACATTTTAGAAGTGGAAGCTCCATTGTCTATGAAAATGTGCTCTTCACGGATTTGGAAATCAGACCTGCTCTTCCAAGAATGGCTTCTTTACAACCCCCTTTGAAGGCAACCCCAGGAAGGCCTCCAGGAAACATTTAGATGAAGAAAAAGATACATTCTCATATTCTCCCATTCTTAGAGGCCTCTCCCCCAAATTCTAAAAATTATTCTGCTGGAGCCTCCCTGGAGGCTCTCACTGGGCCTTTTACCACAATCACTGCATCTTGTACTAGGCCAGTAACTATCTGCCTGCCAATGCAGGAGACACAGGTTTGATCCCTGGGTTGGGAAGATACCCTGGAGTAGGAAATGGCAGCCCACTCCAGTATTCTTGCCTGGGAAATCCCAAGGGCAGAGGACCCTGGCAGGCAGTCCATGGGGTCACAGAAGAATCAGACACAACCTAGTGACCGAAACATAAACAACAGTAAATTCTACCCAGACTTCTCTTTTCAGTTGCTGTCTTCATACCCTCTTGTATATTATGGATGGGGTGCGGGAGGACAGGGAAGTGCTTGATTTTAGTGTGAGTGATCCTGCTCTTTCTTACAACAGCTTCATAGGTGATGACTTACATGACAGATCGCTGCTGACTGCTCTCTTTAGAATGTGGGATATATCGAATCTATTGTTTTAAAATGTGAATCTTTGCCAATTACTGGGCAATGGGGACATTTCTTCTCAACCTCCTCTTAGATTTGTTTGTGTATTTGATTTTGTGATTACCAAAGCCAACAATCAAGAACTGAACAATAGTTCAAAACTGTCTTGTTACCTTTGTAAGAGACAAAGGACTTTTCATGGCTTAACGTTGGACTAGAGCTGGGTCTAATACATCTCGTGGATCTTCTCTGATCTAACTGCTGGCCAGGAGTACTTCTTGGATGGTCCTATGTCATTTCTTCTTTACCAGTGGGTTTCTATTCATTCTTGGCTTTCCTGCTAAGGATAGGTCACTTTCTTAGATGGCTCTGGACACATCTGGGTTATACTGAGATATTTCTAGTCAGTGGTTACCTGATTCAGGGGAGCGTGTCACTATCAACTTCTTTCACGTTTTTCTGTCCAGTTTCTTTGGGCTTGTGATGCCCAATTGGAAGAATAATTAGAGGGGAAGAAGTGAAGAAGCAGGAAGAAAGAAAGTGACAGGAAATTCACTAGCAAGGGGGCTTCTGGGAGAGATTTTGAAGTTTAAATTGTGCAAGACACAAGTACATCTCTGGGGTATAATAATAGGTTTGGAGGGAATGAAAACAAAGGGTGTGGTGAGATAGTGCTTTGCATTGTGAGTTAGATTCTCAATGATGGTTTCTGAGTGATGATTGTGTGTGTTGTAATGCTTTTACAATGATCTTTTTTGTTATTGGTCTAATTCTCAGAGCTGAGTTTGTCCTAGGCTGTGCTGTATCAGTTTCTAATTTAGTGTGGTTATCCAAAAGAAACAGAAACTGATAATTTCAAATTTTCTGCTCTTTTCTCATATTAAAAATTGTCTTGTACTTACCAGAGCATCTTAACAGTTTTCAATCTGCAGATATAGATAGTGCCAGTGGGTCTTTTTTTTTTTTTTAAGAAGGCAGGGAATAAACATAAATTCCTTTGCATAAAATAGTAGAGAGAATAGGGAGGCTGAGGAAAAGGGGAAATGAGTGAAAGGTCTAGAGAGCAAAAGAGAAGACTCCCTGGTGATGGTCCAGTGGTCAAGACTCCAGTGCTTTCACTGCAGGGGGCGTGGGTTCAGTTCCTGGTTGGGGAACTAAGATCCCACATTCTGTGTTGCATGGCCAAAACTTAAAATTAAAAAAAAAAAAAGAGAGCCAAAGAGATGTGGGCACTGAGCAAGGAAGAAAGGTGGACAGAGTCAGAAAGAGATCTCTCTCTGCCCAGGGAAAATCAGATGAATTTTTAGCACAATGTTGAGAAATCAGTTGGTATTTGTACTGTGCTGCACTCTAATTTCTCTCTGTTACTGAAAATCATTAGGAAAATTTGGTTAACAGTAATAGCAATTTGTGAATAGTACTTCAGGGGATTTAACAAATACAGACAGTGTCCACTTGGGGTGAAGCTGCAAAGGAAAGTGATGGGGACATAGAAGTACAGGAAACAGGACATTGGTAATTCAGTGAAAGCAAAAGTCAGATCAAGAGGTGACCAGGAGATGCTAAGCATTCTAACAGTCTCTATAGGTGTGGGTATGCAGTGCAGGAGGCCAGGTTTCCCAATGAATCTGAATGGGTAGTCATGCATTCTATTTAAATATTAAAGGCAACGGTGACCTCAGATGTCAGGAGTCCTTAGAGATATACAGGTTGACAGGAACATGAGTTTCCTAAATAGATGACTTAAACTCAAAGATAAGACCTTGGCTTTTGGTGCTGAAAAACTGTATAGTTACTTCCAAATTTGCTGTGTGCAAATAATGGATATTCCCTGGCAGCCTTCACAGTACATTTGCATTGTATCATAATAGATGAGTGTCCCTCCCAGTTTGGAAAAGCAGCAATCTTTTATCTGTGGGCAGAGTTGATTGCCTATAAGTGAAAAGAAAAAATTCCCATGTTAGGAGGTAGAATGTGGTATGGGGAGTTTTTTTTTTCTTTCTTTTTTTTTAATATTTTAAGCTATTTTTGTGGATTAACATTTAGAGTAAAACAGACTTATATCCCATGATTCAGTAGGAGAAAGAAGTCTAATGTTTTGAAGAAGACACTGTCAAACAATTAGTAGCTATTTCTTTGTGCATGAAGACTATGTGGTGTTACAATCCCAAAATTCTAGAATTGGGATGAGTTTCTGTGACTACGGCAGTGACTGCTAGTGACCCACTCAATGTCTCCCCCTTCTGCCTTAATAACAGAACCCAGTGTAATTCATCGTGGCAATGTACTCAGCTGAAAGAGATTACAGTAAGTCTCCTACACATGAACCTTCAGATTGTGAACTTAATGGCGATGCAAACGTGCGTTCCGTCAATGTCAGGCAGGAGTGAAATTGCAGCTTGCCCTCTATCTCCTGTTGCTAGCGATCCTTCAGTTCTGCCATCTCCCACCTCCTCTCCCTCCTCTAGTAAATAATTCTTGCCTGTTCACTTGATGCCAGCTGTTATAGTGTATTACTATACTTTTCAAGGTACTATATGATTTATGTTTATTTTTGTTTGTTTTTTTTTGTATTACTTGTGTGAAAAGTATTATCAATCTATTATATTCAATTACTATATAGGTATTGTTAGTTAGGTACCTAGGCCAACTTCATTAGACTTAGAAAAATTGTACTTAACAAACCTGCTCTTGGAATGGAACTTGTTCGTATATAGGGGACTTATTATATTATCCAGCCTTCCCTTGCTGATAGTCACAACCAATGAATCCTAAGTAGAAGTCATTGGGAAGGGCTCTGAGATCATTTAAGAGGACAATGCCTTCCTTCTGCTGGGATATAGATGAGCTGGCCAGATGATAGTCATTATTTTACACCCATGGAAATTCAAGTCATGCAACAAGGAAGATGAAGCAGAAAAATAAGAAAAGCTGTTGAACACCAGGAATACTGTAAAACTGTAATACCTGCACCAGATTTCTTTTTCATGAGAGAAAATGAACTTCTCTTTTGGTTGTATCTTGGTTGTTAGCCACTACACAAAATCCTTAACTGATACAGTGATTATCATTTTGTATGGTTTTTGCATTTTGTATCTAAGGAGGCACAGAGAACTTATCCTAGTCCCATCTCAGTGTTATTATTGTGATATTATGTGTGTCCAGTATGAAACTGGGGTTTCCCTGGTGGTTCAGATTGTAAAGAATCTGCATGCCATGCAGGAGACCCAGGTTCAATCCTTGGGTCAGGAAGATCCCCTGGAAGAGGGAATAGCTACCCACTCCAGTACTCTTGCTTGGAGAATTCCATGGAGAGAGGAGCCTGGAGAGCTATGGTTCATGGGGTTGTGAAGATTCAGACATGACTGAGCGACTAACACTTTCAATATGAAATTATAATATAATTCATTTATTACAAAATCTCATAGGTGTTCCTCTGAGACATGCTTATTAACTGAAGTCAAAACTTTAAATTAAGTGCACTCAGTCCAAAATCCCCTAGAATTTCCTGTTTATAGTTTTTTGGGGGAGGCATGGATTAAGTTTCCAACCCTTCTGAGGTGAAATCATGACCATTGAATCATATTACTTTATTCTTTTATTAATTGACGAGTATCACTTCCTGCTTCCATGGTTCAGGTTCAACTCTTGTTCCTGAAACTAAGATAAATGTAGCAACTTCCTGTAGCTAAACTTCTCTTGTCTAATTCATTCTATGTATTTTTTACACATTTTTAATAATGAAATATATCCCTCTTTCTTCTGAGAAACTTCCAATAGCTCCCCACTTCTTATTGATTAAAATCCAAACTTCTTAGCCTGGATTCCTTGGATTTTCTGTGGATTCCCAGGTGGCTCAGTAGTAAAGAATCTGCCTGCCAGTGCAGGAGTCACAGGAGAAGCGGATTTGATCCCTGGGTTGGAAAGATGCCCTGGATTAGTAAATGGTAACCCACTCCAGTATTCTTGCCAAGAATATCTCATGGACAGAGGGTGGGCTACAGTCTGTGGGGTCACAAAGAGTCAGACACTACTGAGCAAGCACACACTGCACATGGTTCCTTTTGTGTTTTCTAACCTTTGCTTGGACTCTGTCCTTTACCTTTTAACTTACCTCCCTGTACCAACTGTCTCTGAAGGTTCAGTCCATAGCCAACCCGAGGCTAAGGTTTCTGTATTTGAACTCTATGCTCAGTGAAGTCCCTTAACCTCCTCCAAGTCAGCTGATGTGGCATCATGTTCTCTGGGATCCTCACATCTCCCTTCAGTTTCCTCTCAGCTGTGTTTCTCAGAGTTTACATAAACATCATATTCATTAAAAGTGATGATTTGAATGATTTGGACCATTTTATCATTCTCATTGCCTAACTTTCTCCAGTCTTAAGGGAAGAATCAGATTTCCTTGTAGAAAGAGAAAAAAATAATAATGTGTGTGTATTATATTTTGTGACAGACCCAACTGAAAATATACTAGAATTAAACTAAATTGCCCAAACCTGGGTCTCCTACATTGCAGACAGATTCTTTACTGACTGAGCCACCACGGATGCCCATGTAATATAAACTATACCTCAAATGTTAGAAATATCTGAGAGACATTAAATGCATAATCCTTGCTAATTTATTGCACTGATAATACTTCGGTGTTTTGGGGTTTTCTTAACCATCTGTTCTTGCTGCTGCTGCTGCGTCACTTCAGTCGTGTCCGACTCTGTGTGACCCCATAGACGGCAGCCAACCAGGCTCCCTCATCCCTGGGATTCTCCAGGCAAGAACACTGGAGTGGGTGGCCATTTCCTTCTCCAGTGCATAAAAGTGAAAAGTGAAAGCAAATTGCTCAGTCATGTCCAACTCTTAGCGACCCCATGGACTTAATTAAACCCAATAGTGAATTAGCCCTGCAGAGGCTTGACAAAAGTCAACATGTCAACGTATACTTTTCATATAAGTTATATCGTATTGTGAGAAGCTGAAAGACTGCAGAGGCTCTAAGGCTAGGGAAGTTCAGAGAGTGGGAATCCCAAGTGTCTGCTGTTTCCTCAGGGAACCAGGCTTGGACTATGGTTAGGGCATTTCACCTGTCAGGGGTGAGGTCCTATGGAGTCTTGCATAAACACTGGGGGACTTACTAAATTTCTGTTTTTAAAAAGAAATACTGGGGTATAGTTGTTTTACAATGTGGTGTTAGTTCCTCTTGTACAGCAAAATGAATCAGCTATTCTTGTTCAGTCACCAAGTTGTGTCCGACCATTTTTGACCCCATGAACTACAGCATGCCAGGCTTCCCCATCTTTCAGTATCTCCCTGAACTTACTCAAGCTCATGTCCATCAAGTAGGTGATGCCATCCAACCATTTCACCCTCTGTCACCCCTTCTCCTCTTGCCCTCAGTCTTTCCCAGCATCAGGGACTTTTCCAAGGAGTTGACTCTTCTCATCAGGTGACCAAATAATTGGAGCTTCAGCTTCAGCATCAGTCCCTCCACTGAATATTCAGGGTTGATTTCCTTTAGGATTGACTGGTTTGATTTCCTTTGCTGTCCAAGGATCTCTAAAGAGTCTTCTCCAGCACCACAGTTCTAAAGCATCAATTCTTTGGCCCTCAGCCTTATTTATGGTCCAACTCTCAAATCTGTACATGACTACTGAATCTGCTATATGTACATATATATATATATCTCCTCTTTTTTTAATTTCTTTCCTATTTAGGTCACCACGGAACACTCAGTAGCATTCCCTGTGCTATGCAGTTGGTTCTCATTAGTTATCTGTTTTATATGTGGTAGTGTACACGTGTCAATGCCAATCTTCCAAGTCATCCCACCTCCCCTTTCTCTCTTTGGTCTCTATAGGACTTAGCAAATTTCTTGTACCTCAACATTGTCACCTCCAAACTCCAAGAGTTACTATATATGATTGCCTCAATTATCTTTAATGCACAGTGTCACCTGGCCATGAAATTTTAATTTCTGGTAGTTTCTAGTACAAATTAAAACTGAGTGGCAGTATTGCAACTATGTAACAACTGTAAGAAAGTAACAATGAGTTAACCTAACCTGTGTTATAGGGCTTAACAAGATTTGAACACCATGGGTTGGCACACGACTTTTCACAGTTCAAAGACAGTTATTTCTTCTGTTCATGATATGAGTATGTGGGTTTACACAAACATAAATAATGTATAACATGTATAAGCACACATATTTATATACAATTATTCTTTAAAGAGAGTGAAGAATATTTATCCAAAATATACATATGTAAAATCCTAAACTACCTATGTGTGCATAGGCACCAACTTATCTTAATAAATTGTCAAGTTATCCCCATTATTATTTGCTTTCTGGGAGCATATGTAATAACAAATTAGCTACTATGAATGAGGTAGCATTTTGAGCTATAAGGCTATTTGTATTTTAAAATGACATTGAGGATTAATTTCCCTTATGATCACCTGTTATTGTTTTGCTCAGGCTTCTTATGACAGAAAAATACAATAAGTTAAATTTGATTTAAAGACCCTGATATCAAATCAACTAAAAATCAATGTATCTTGAGAGAAAGTAATAAATTTGTGAAACAAATTTAGAAAGCATGAGGTTTTTGTGCCCTCTGCCAAATCTAGAGACCTTGAAGGGACTTACTTAGTCTCTTGACTAATAAGTGGGCCAATTTGCTCTTTATAGTGCTCATATCTTCCAGTAACTTTTCCTTGTTGGATTCTGAGACACTCTTTCTGGAACACAGGTTACATTGTTCCCTCTAATGTACGCCACCCTTAAAAGAAGGCAAAGCATGTTCTTTTGAAGACTATGCGGATAACAGACATTCATTATCAAACAATGAATGTGAGCACTTCTTAAATCTATCGCGTAAGATTTACTAGAATAAAGACGGGAGAGGGAATTACAGAACTCAGTGGTTAATACCAGAGTTTGCCCAAGACTTTGGGTTGGAACTGAGTGGAGTGAGAATGCATTTTAGAATAGAATATATAAATTAGAAGGAACAATAATGCAGTGTGTGGGAAACAAAGTGAAAATATTTAGAGTATTAAAAATGAAAGAAAAATAGTTTCATTTTTTATTATTGGGATGGAACTCAGAGGCATTCGGATTTAAATCTTGTTTTGCTATACATATTTGTTACAATGAAAAAAACCATATGGGAGCTTCTCATAATATAACCTTATGGGCTGAGTATCAGATCTGCGGAATTAGCCTTTTACCTAATTATTTGAATTTTTAAATATCTTAAAGGATCTTTTATTAAAAAAGAAAACAAACTTCTTTAAACTCTTATCTTTATCAAGCCTAACCTTTTTTTTTTTTATTTTCTTCTGATAACGATAACCCTGTATATGAGACAGCAAAAGAGACACATGTATAGAACAGTCTTTAGGACTCTGTGGAAGAGGGTGAGGGTGGGATGATTTGGGAGAATGGCATTGAAACATGTGTATTATCATGTGTGAAACAAATCGCCAGGCCAGGGTCGATGAATGATACAGGATGCTCGGGGCTGGTGCACTGGGATGACCCAGAGGGATGTGATGGGGAGGGAGGTGGGAGGGGAGTTCAAGATGGGGAACACATGTACACCCCGGGCAGATTCATGTCAATGTATGGCAAAACCAATACAATAATGTAAAGTAATTAGCCTCTAATTAAATCAATTAAAAAAAAGCCTAATCTTTACATATGAGCTCTTTAATCCCATCTATTATATTTGTCCTTACCATCTATGCAGACAACCCTGGTGGTTCAGTGGTTGAGACTGCTTTTCAGGTGTGGATTTGATGCTTAGTTGGGGAACTAAGATCCCACATGCTCCACTGTTGTCGTTCAGTTGCTCAGTCGTGTCCCACTCTTGATGACCCCACGGACTGCAGCACACCAGGCTTCCCTATCCTTCACTATCTCCTGGAGCTTGCTCAAACTCATGTCCATTGAGTTGGTGATTCCATCCAACCATCTGATCCTTTGTTGCCCCCTTCTCTGCCTGCCTTCAATTCTTCTCTGCATCAGGATATTTTCCAATGAGTCAGCTCTTCACATCAGGTGGCCAGAGTATTGGAGCTTCAGCTTCAGCATCAGTCCTTCCAATGAATATCCAGGATTGGTTTCCTTTAGGTTTGACTGGTTTGGCTTCCCTGGTGACTAAGATGGTTGAAAATCTGCCTGCAATACAAAAGGCCTTGGTTTGATCCTTGGGTGAGGAAGATCCCTGGAGAAAGGAATGGCTATCCACTCCAGTGTTCTTGCCTGGAGAACCCCATGTGGGACACAGCTGAGCAACTAACATGCTCCTTGGCACAGCCCCAAAATTTAAACACACACACACACAAAACAAAACATATTGTTATCACCTACTGGTAAGCAAGTGTCATTTAGAACACAGAATGGGAGGTGGAACACCAGGAAACTTGGGAAAACCTGCAGAAGTAACCTTCTTTTCTGGGGAAAAAGGGTGAGGTGACAGAAGCAATTCAAACTTCACAGCTGGAATGAAGCTAAGAGAGCATTAAATTTAGACCCTCAATTTATAGAAAAGAAAATGAAGTAAAATGTTCAGTGACACAGATAATAAATGTTAAAACCAATAATTAGAATTATAAAAATAAGGTTGTATTTGCTTAAAAGAACACATATAAGTGCACTTTCTTGTAAAAAAAAATGGGGGGTGTCTTTGTGTGATGGGCAGAGACTAAGATCAAGTTGAAATATCTGATCTGAGCACCAGTCCAGACTGGCCAGTCACTGGCAGTGTGACTTCTGTGTGCTCCTGTGCTGCCCTCTCAGCCTCTCTGAACTTCACATTCTTCACCAGTAAAACCAGTGCTGAACTCTCATCATCACTGAAGCCTCTGAAAAAATCAGTGACCTTGTGTTTATTTATTCTTTATTTCTTCAGCAAATATTTGTCAAATATTATGATGTGTGAGACTGTTCTAGGTGTTGCGGGAAAGAGAAAAATAAACAGCCTTGCCTTCAAAGAGTGTGCAGAGTGTTGTGTAATATATAAACTATGAAATGATTTATTCAATATTAAAATTTGTGTTCTGTGCACTTAATGAAAGTAAAATCCCAAGAAATGTACAAAACATTTACAGAAGAAAGCAGTTATTTCTCACAGGGAGCCAGAGTTAGAAGTCTTCATGAAGCAGCATTTTTTAAGCATTGAAGGATGGTTAAGATTTCATCAGATAGAAGTGATCTGTCAGGGGGAGGGGAAGTCAGGAAGGCACTCAAACAAAGAAAAAATATGATTAAAGGATGCAAGGAGAAAAAACACGGATTCTGTTCAGAGAACCAACAGAAAGTCAGATGATTGAATTGGTTGGAAAATAGATTTCGTGAAAGGACATAGTGGCAGCTAGCACCATAGAAAGGTAGGAGCTGGGACGCAGACGGTTTCTGACATCAGGAGAACTCAAAAGCATGAATGTTTTGGGCCATCCAGATACAGAGGATACAGAGATGAATAAGGCATGATGTCTGCACCCAGGAATTTGGACATTATTTAGTGTGCAGGGGAGGGCCCTGAAAATTAGTAAACAGGAGTAATCAACATGACTAATCCTGAACTTCAGGAAGATGACTGAAAGCACCATGTTATGTAGATGAAGATGACAAGAAACGGGAGTCAAGAGACTGGATAATATTCAAAAAAGGTAACACCAGAGCAGGCTTTGTTTGGTGGCTGTGGAATTGGAAAAGGATGACCCAGGTTAGCCCAGTGGCCGTTAAATGTTTTGAGTGACAGCCCTCTTTGAGAATCTGATGAAATCTGTAGACTCATTCCTTAGAAAGGATGTCCATACACAGATGTGTAATTTTGCATGGAATTCTTGTACGTTTTATGACATTTTGAGGTAATTCATGGACCCAGCCAAGGTCCATGTAAGAAGTCCTGATTTAAAAAGAGATTACGGAGGTTGAATCTACAGAACGTGTGTCATGGAATAGGGAGTTGAAAATGCCTCTGAGATTGTAAACCTGGCTGTTTGGGAGATCTGCAAAGTGTCTGCAAAGTGAGCTTATTGAGGATAGCTGTGGTACTTCTTACCTTCCACTCTTGTCTGGGAGCTTTTTCTTGATTTGGTTCTTGCCTTCCATTTTTATGAATCCTCTAGCAAGAGAGAACTGGATTCATTTTAGTGAATGGAGAACAACTGCTCTAGATTCAATACACTTGAACATACACAGAAGTATTACTTGTGACATAGGACTCAGGAACATGCATATCTCATCCTTATCATATTCATATAAGTTCTTTCATATTCTAATAGTAGGAAATTAATTTCTTCCATTGGTATTCTAAACATGATGAATGTATTCAGTATTCATGTGGCTTTGGTATAAAATTATATGGAAATTCTAGTACAATTTCAGTAATTAATGTCTGCCAATTATAAAGGGTTACAATTATAGCACTCATTGGAACTTATGGAGTATATGAAAAATATATAAAAAATCAGAGAAATTAATTTTCTATACTCAATCCTTCTGATTAATGGGGGAAAAACACCCTAATTGCTAGGTAACTATAATGTGAAAAATGCTACTAAATACTCCAAACTGAGGACCGCTTTATTTTTTTATTTCAAAGATAAACATTTCTTTACTTTTTATTTTTTTGGTATTGCTGGAAAAGACTTGTGAGAGTCCCTTGGACATCAAGGAGATCAAAGCAGTCCATCCTAAAGGAAATCAACCGTGAATATTTATTAGAAGGACTGATGATGAAGCTGATGTTCCAATAATTTGGTCACATGATGCAAAGAGCTGACTCATTGGAAAAGACCCTCATTCTGGGAAAGATTGAAGGCAAAAGAAGGAGAGGGAGGCAGAGGACAAGATGGTTAGATATCATCACTGACTTGGTAAACATGAATCTGAGCAAACTCCAGGAGATAGTAAAGTACAGGGACGCCTGGTGTGCTGCAGTGCATGAGGTTACAAAGTGTTAGACATGACTTAGCGACTAAACAACAACATGCACACTTTACAGGAAATCTACCCTTAGAGATATGATTTAATTTCAGATATAAAGAAATATACAGGCATTTAAGAGGCTGAGTAAGAATGAAATTATTTATAGTATCAGTTTGACACTAAATATAAAACATATATCATTATGGGAATTTTTTACATAATAGACATTTGGGTGAACTTTGTACTTGTAAGTCATAAGTCATAAAAGATTTGGAAATGGAAGAGACCTTCCCTAGAAGTCACCTATACTCCAACTTTCCCCTTTGTAAATAAAGAACTGAATCATGGAAAATTTTGTTGTTTTCTGTGTTCAGTGACTTACCCTATAATGAGTGCCCTGAATTTGGAAAGAACCCTTTATTTTACCATTAAGTCAAAAATGATTATCTTCACAAATGATGCTCTTGTGAAGAACTAAGGTGGCCAAGGGTGCTGAATGGTTCCCTAAATCCTCAAAAAAGAGCTCTCACTGAGCAAAGCATATGTTTATTTTTCATGTGAACTAATTTTTTCCATGTAATAGATAATAAATTAGGAGTATTAGATTCTATAATCTTTACATGTATATGGAATATTGTTAAGGAAGTACATAGTTGTACTATACCTTGCTCATCAGACATTCAATCAACACAGAAGTAATTTTATAAATCTTACTGAATTCTCTACCTGTAGGATTTCTCCATATTGTAGGAAGAAGGGTGTCTACTGTTCCCACACAAAAGAAAGTGGCCCTAACCCAAATATATTAATGGTGCATGCGTGCTAAATCACGTTAGTCATGTCCAACTCTTTGCGACTCTATGGTCTATAGCCTGCCAGACTCCTCTGTCCACGGGATTCTCCAGGTAAGAATATTGCAGTGGGTTGCCATGCCCTCTTCCAGAGGATCTTCCTGACCCAGGGATCGAAGCAGTGTTTCTTATGTCTCCTGCATTGGCAAGCATGTTCTTTACCACTAGTGACACCTGGGAAGTCTGTGTTAATTATACATCAGACCTAATAGATACAATGGTGAATTTAAAAAATGATGAAACCTGGTTATTTGATTGTCATTGACAAGATAACCATTATATATATTCTTATAAATAGGCAGTTGTACAACTACAAATGTATACAATGCTACAAAGGATAAGGTTAGGATGGAAGGTGGTCTAGTCATTGGTCTTCACCACTAAACAAAGAATCTAAAAGGTTATCTGTGTAGAGCCACTGTGCTATTACTCCTATGATGTCTTTGTTTCTGGGATTTGTTTTCTGTCCTTGGGCTATTTAACTTTACTAATTTGATTTATAAAAAACAATCCTACTTGTTCACAGTTTAAAGGGATTTAGAAAGTAGTTTTTTTTTTTTTTTTCTTCAGAGTATTCTGAGAACAAACACACCAGAATTAACTGCAGTGTTCCTTAAGGAGAGAATACCCAGTCTGTCCCACTCCACATCTGTTCAGTCTAAATTAAGGGTGAAGAGAGATGGGCGGCACAATTTATTAAACAAGCTTCCCAGTTGATTCAGTTCAGTTCAGTCATTCAGTCGAGTCTGACTCTGCGACCCCATGAACGCCAGGCCTCCCTGTCTATCACCAACTCCCGGAGTTTACCCAAACTCATGTTCATTGAGTTGGTGATGCCATCCAACCATCTCATCCTTTGTCGTCCCCTTCTCCTCCTGCCCTCAATCTTTCCCAGCATCAGGGTCTTTTCAAATGAGTCAGCTCTTCGCATCAGGTGGCCAAAGTATTGGAGTTTCAGATTCAACATCAGTCCTTCCAATGAACATCCCTGCTGATTTTTATGCCCTCAAAAGGCTGAAGTCCATTGACCACTGAAGTCCATTGGTTCTAAAGCTGTAATTTTAAACCAGCAGAATCTGTATCACCAGATTCTGGTTGTTGGTCAGTCTCTCAGTGGTGTTTGACTCTTTGTGACCCCGTGAACTGCAGCACACCAGGCCTCCCTGTTTATCACCACCTCCCGGAGTTTACTCAAACTTATGTCCATTGAGTCGGTGATGCCGTCCTACCATTTTTCCCTCTGTCATCCCCTTCTCCTCCAGCCTTCAATCTTTCCCAACATCAGGTCTTTTCCAATGAGTCAGCACTTTGCATCAGATGGTCAGCCTCAGCATCAGCCCCTCCAAGGGAAGTTGTTAGAAATGCAAATTTTTGGTCTTTCGCAAGACCTGAAAAGTGAAATTGTTAGTCACTCAGTCTTGTCAGACTCTTTGTGATCCCAAGGACTGTAACCTTCCAGGCTGAATCAGAAACTGTTGGGGTGTGCCCCAGCTGATTCTAAAGGAAGTTAAAATTTGAGAACCACTGATTCTAGACAGTCTATTCAATTTTTGACCCAGAAGGAAGTCAAAGCCAAGATGAGTCATTGACTTGTTCGCTTTAAACATGAGTTAATATTCTGAACAACCATATAAATCAAAGTTGTCCTTTTAGAAAACTAATCCTTGATTTATTTACTTGAACTTATTACTTGGGTTTCCCTGGTGGCTTAGATGGTAGGTGTCTGCCTGGAGTGCGGGAGACCTGGGTTTGATCGATCCCCTGGAGGAGGGCAAGAAGCCCACTCCAGTATTCTTGTCTGGAGAATACCCATGGCCAGAGGAGCTTGGTGGGCTATAGTCCATGGAGTCGCAAAGAGTCAGACACAACTGGGTGACTAAGCACAGCACATTACTTGAACGAGACCAAATATATATTGTAATTTTCTATTTACTTCACATTTTTAAGTAAATGAGAATATTACAATGGTAAGGAAGGAATAACTTTTGAGTTTATTTTAGGGTGTTTGCATTTTCTTAAAGATCTTTGAAAATTATGTTCAAGACTGCAAAAATGAAAGAATTACCTTTAGTGTGCCTGAAACGCTTTGCATTTACTGGAAGAAAGACTCATTTTAAATCTGAAGGATTATTCCTCACATTTATGGCATTGCAGAATAATTCATATAGTTCGTTATTAGAAATTAGAGTATAAAATGTTCAATATTATTCAAGTTTTGAATAAGAAGTGTACTTTGTAAAATATTTTATGATTGCCAATTCAGCCATCAGAGCTAGAAAAAGAACTCATTCAGTTTGTAAGGCAGTGTCTTTGCCAAAACAGAGGCTGTGATTAAAACAAGGCCTGCTCACCTGCATAGTGAGAGATGAAATTCTAGTCAAGCATGTCGCTGCTGCTGAAGTTGGCACTTTTACAGTCCCCCCTTTTAAAAAATACAATTGGCATCTAACCCACAATCAACTTTGCCAGGGAAGGAACAGAGAACCAAGGAGCCCATCTGCAAATGCTCTGCTTTATGTATCTCATTTCTTGTAATACTCTCAAATTTCTGAGTGTCAATGAAAAAAAGTTTCCAGGGGAGAGATGGTCCAGCCTTGAGGTCCATATCCTGTCATTGATTTCTATGCAACACTCTCATCGACTTCAATGGGAGTTCCGCGTTTGGATCAATGTCAGGATATGGGCCTTTACATTTAGACATGAAAGTGTTTTAATAGTGGTTGGCAAACTAGTGATGAATTAGAGTGAAAGGCACAAAGAATTGGCTGAAAACTTTCAGACCCTACAGTTCAGTTCAGTTCAGTTCAGTCGCTCAGTCGTGTCCGACTCTCCGCGACCCCATGAATCACAGCACGCCAGGCCTCCCTGTCCATCACCAACTCCCGGAGTTCACTCAAATTCATGTCCACAGAGTCGGTGATGCCATCCAGCCATCTCAGACCCTTAAGCTACCCTTAACCATGAAAAAACTTACTATTTTTTTTTTAATGCAATGGGAAATATTGTATGTGTTGATTTTGGCTATAAAAAGTCCCAGCACATTAATGGAATTACTTGAATCTACTCTGGGCTTTTTATAAACAGTGTGGAAAGTAACTCATTAACTGACCTGGTCATGTGAATTAAATTGTCCTCTGGACCAATAGGGCTTCCCAGGTGGCACTAATGGCAAGTAACCCACCTGCAGTGCAGGAGACATAATGAAACATGGGTTTGATCCCTGGGTCAGGAAGATCCTCTGGAGGAGGACATGGCAACCCACTCCAGTATCCTTGCCTGGAGAATCCTGTGGACAGAGGAGCCTTTTGGGCTACAGCCCATAAGGTCACACAGAATTGGACACGACTGAAGCAATTTAGCATTGGACCAATAAGTAACTGCTTTCTTCTCTTGATTGGAGGCTCTTGGTAAGATGTACCTTCAGGATCTTATGATTTAGAGCATCATTGTATCCCTAATTATTTAAGCATAAACACTGAACTTTAACCATTTCATCCCCTCTCTTTGGATCTAAATATATTCAGGCAAATAGAAAACTAAAAAAAAAAAAATACTAAAAATAAATTTTGACCACCCCTTATGGTAATACATTTTAAGTGCTTATCAGTCATAACCATTGGGGAAGATTTTCTTTTAGCAAAGTATATATACATACATCAGGTATGTATCTATAAAATATATATCTATACAATATATATATACACATACACAGGTATATAGTATATAAATCATATAGATGCATATATATATACATACACTATAGTATTTTTTATATATACATGTATATATATTATATATAAGTATTATATATATGTATTAGGGTAAGTTTCTTTTTTCATTGATGAAGCAAAACCACATTAAAAAATGTAAAGAATGTGTGTTCTCAATCTCCATCTAAGTGAAGTGGTTAATTAAAAGATTCAAGCTTTCTCTCCTCTAAGGCCATTATGTCAGTTGATGCTTTCTCTACTTGGCTCATTTGCTAATAGTCACTTGATTTCTTCGCTCTCCCCTTTCTTCTTTCGGCAAGTTATATTACTATTTGTGTCTATTATAGAAATTTACTGAATTAAAGCTTTAGGTCTCCACTGTGAGCACTCCCAGAGCATCCTATAGTCATTACACTCCAGTCATCCTAAAGTATCAGGAGAGCACCTGTACTGAATTGGGAGCCAACCATGGATTCTCCACTGGATTTCATTATTTCGTTAAGTGGCTGTTCTCCAGGTGAAGAACATGGGCTGTAAATTCGTGTTGCCTTCCATCGATATCAAGATCCAGTTATAAATATCTCTTTTTCTTTCTGACCATCATGTTCTCCTCTTGCATGATCATCAGTTTGCGAGAGGGGCAAAAGTTTAAGGTTTTTCACTTCCTCTGTGTCAGAATATCCATCCCTGTAACGCTCTCATTCATAGAGCAGTGTGTAGTTCAAGTTGTTACTGAATTATGTGAGTCTGCTTCTCTGATCTACATTTTGATGCGTAGCAACATGGTAATTTCTAGTTCAGACAGCTATGTTTAAAATAAATGCAATGAGTAAAGACTTTTGTGGGAAAGAGTGATATATGATTTTAATTCTGTGCTTTAGAGCTCAAGCACTGGCACTTATGCTCCCATCTTTCTTTTAAATCTCACACTAAACATTTCAGATTCTTACTGCCAGGGTTGTAGAGATTAGTTACTGGAAGAGTACATATGTGGGAAGGGTGGAAGAACAAGCCTATGCCAGGAAAAAGCAGGAAAGAGAATATTTTTGTTAATGGAATGGCTGATGAACTGATAATGACACTACCTAAAGGGTGTGCAGAATAGAGAAAAAAAAACGCTAATGTCAATTGAGACATATAAAATGTAGGTGTTGCCAAATGAATTTCTTTGGGTGCATAACTGGATGTTTTACTACTTACTATCAGCCTTTTTAAAAAACTTTTTTGAATTGCAAGATTCCTGCCTAATTTTTTACACAGATACTGACAGGTTAATCCTGACATAGACTTCTTCTGCAGTTTTATATAGCCAGCTTCCTACCTAAAACTATTCACGCACCTTACATAAAAACCAAATGAGGTATGGGTACACAGATCAGCATGACAATTCAATAATTGTCATGACACTAATTTTAACAAATATGAATGCCAAATAGTGTTTTACAAAACAGTGAGGAATAGTTATCAGATAGAAAAAAAGGCAAATGTTAGTTTGCTTTTATTATCAAATCTTACTGGTTTATTACATTCATTTACTTTTTCAACTAGAGAAGGAAATGGCAACCTACTCCAGTATTCTTGTCTGGAGAGTCCCATGGACAGAGGAGTCTGGCAGGCTACAGTCCATGGGGTCACAGGATTCGAACACAACTTGGTGACTAAGCCACCACCACCACCACTTTTTCAACATTCATGTCATTTGACTTATGTGTATCATTTTGCACATTTTTGAAAAAACAGTTAACATTTGTCACGTGTTTGGGATTCTTTCATGAAGAATGAATCTAGAAAACTGAAAACTGTTTTACTACTTTTTAAAACTGTAAACTTTAGAATAAATTAAATCTGTAAGTATTTCTTTAAACTTTCTTAAGTGTCAGGTATTCAATATATGATCTTTATTATACTAGTACCAGCACAGATATGAACTCAGAGTTTGTTAACCAAAAGCCTAAATAGCTAAAACACGTAAAAATTAATCTGGAAGGTATCTTTTCATAAAGTTCAAAGATGGAGCTTTTAAATTCAGTAATGTAAAACAAATATTTTTACCAGCCTTCTTCTTAAATCTAAGACTTGTTTCTGAGGCCCTTGTATTTTGTAGATACACAATAAATATTTTGCTAAAGAAATGTTGATTCAAGAGTTATACAGAAACATTAGCTGTTATTTAAAGGCTGAGTTAGGTTATTATCTGTGCAATTTTAGATTGTGTTTTCTTGGTTACATACGTGGAAAGATTAAGCTTTTGGGGGGAGTATAACTGATCAGTGTGTAAAGCTTCCTTCAGGGTCAATGCAGACACAAACTAGTGTCATTTCAAGTGATAATCCAGTGAGATTAACTCCACAATGAAACAAAACAAAATAGAGCAAGTGTGTGTGCGTGTGTGTATGCTTGTGTGTGCGGCGTATTATATGGGCAAGAGAGAAAGTGCACTTAATTCTCCATTCTGAAGCTAAACAAAACAGCAGCTCATAATCCAACTTTGTGGGTTTATGCCCTTTGCTACTAACCTCAAAGGTACTGTGCTCATGCAAACCAAGTTACCAGGTCCCATTAGTGGGGGTCTGTGACAATGGGTGGCATTTGCTAAGTATAGCCCCACCCAGTAATTTTTCTGGTGCACAGCTGTGTCTGGGAGCACAGCTGTGTGTCCCCTGAATGCTCCAACCTTTTACTATGCAGCTGTGAGAGCTGCTTAGGAAATTGTTAGGAGGCAGCTGCAGGGGCTGCTGGTTGTCACATCTGCTGGAATCTGATCCAAGTCAGGGGTGAATGTGTGACTCTTCTAACCTCTGTATTCTGAACACACACAGATGTGCGCTCTGGAATTGGAAGGAGAAATCTTAGGCCTGGGTTTCTTGTAATTACATTAGCTACTGTACTTTCACAATGGGTCTCACTTAAAGTCATAATAGCCTCCAGATTATGCTGGTCAATTTCCACATGAATAACTGCATCTATAACCTGTGTGATTCTAATTGTATTTGAGGTCTGAAGAATTTCCCTTTCATCAGTTATTTCAAACCAAGTATCAGCTCATATATCTTTGAAAATTAAATCATATGCTTGATATTATACTACACTAAGTCAGAACTGACTCCCTTAAGTTCTGTTCTGAATACTGGCTTGTTCTAAGTTTGCCTTTTCTATTCCTGTTTTATTATTTTATGTATTAACTAAATCCTGTCTCACAATAACTAAAAAGGTCTTTGTGAACAACTGTTGTACGCTCAGTATCATGCCAGATTTGGTAAAGCATATCAAAAAACTCATTCTCTAACTTTAAAGACACCCAAGATATAAGCATGAAACTTGTTAAGGCCAGATTAAAGCTAGAAATGAAAAAAATACAAGAGGAAAACCGCCACTGTGTATTTAAAACTTGAAAGAGGAGGTAGGGGAAAAAAAGTGTTTTAAACATTACGTCAGTTTAGGGAGAAAAAAAATGTGAAATTGTCCTAGCAATTGAAAAAAGAACTCATAAGTATGCTTAGAAGGTGGGGAAGAAATTTGACACATTCAGTAGACAGAGAGAGGCTCTATAAGGCTGATGACGCACAGCTAAGGAGCCGGAGATTCAGATCAGATAGGTAAGAAAGAGGTATTTAGGTTTTAGTTTAAATGTCATCACACTTAGTGCTGGGTAAATTGGAAAATGTTAACAGTTTTTAACTTTTAAACAAAAACCTGCCCAAGTTAGGAAAGGTGAATTACACATCTTCAGCACTACCACCAGGCCAAATTCAAAGAAAAGTGCTGAAAGTGTTAGCTGCTCAGTTGTGTCCAACTCTTTGCGACCCCGTGGACTGTAGCCTGTTGGGGCCTTCTCTCTATGGAATTCTTCAGGCAAGAATATTGGAGTGGGTAGCCTTTTCCAGCCCCTTCTCCTGGGGATCTTCCCAAACCAGGGATTGAACCCGGGTGTCTTACACTGCAGGCAATTCTTCAGCATCTGAGACATCAGTAGATTCAGAGTAAATACTCAGCTAATACTGAATAAAATGTTATTTTTTAAAATGTATTTTTAAATGTTGTTTATTTTTTGGCTATTCCACAAAGCATGCAGGATCTTCATTCCCCCACCAGGGCTCGAACCTGTGTCCCCTGCATGGGAAGCATGGAGTCTTAACCACTGGACTGCCGGGAAAGTCCCCTGAATAAGATACTTTTGATGAATGAAATATCAGAGACAATCCTGAATATAAATTGAATAGTGAGTTTGATTAGTGTATCTTTCAGTGTATGGGTGCTTAGTCACTTCAGTCGTGTCCTACTCTCTGCAACCCTATGGACCATGGCCTGCCAGGCTCCTCTGTCCATGGGATTCTCCAAGCAAGAATACTGGATATCTTTCAGGGTTCTAGCAAAAATGAAACTAGGTACAGTGGTGGTGTTCAAGAAGTATTTTAATGCAGCTACTATTTAGAGAAGTGTAGCCACATTGGAGAAGGAAATGGCAACCCACTCCAGTGTTCTTGCCTGGAGAATCCCAGGGACGGGGGAGCCCGGTGGGCTTCCGTCTATGGGGTCACACAGAGTCGGACACGACTGAAGCGACTTAGCAGCAGCAGCAGCCAGATTTAAAAGAACCCAGTGTGACTGAGTCACCTCTGAACTAACAAAAAGAGGAAGCCATTACCTCTGTAGGCTAAGGGATCAAGGGAAGCAATAAGAGTTGCTGAGCCCTATTAATGTCTGCAACCAGATAATGGAGGTGCAAACAGGAGCTGCGTACTAAGTAGCCACAAAGAACTGAGGGAAAGCAGGAGAGGTGACAAGACGGAGTCCTTCAACCTCTCTCCTCCTGCACTTAGACCTTCTATTGGCAACCCTCTTAGCCAAACCCAACCAAGAGCACAAGAGCCAGGGAAAGCAGGTGCTGTTTCTTGTAGGGGTCAGCCTCCCAGGGCACGGAACAGGGTTGAGACGGACAGAGGAGGGATCTGGGGGCAGATGGAGAATAATCAGCATGGAGTGTTTAAGGTTTTATTATTATTATCATTATTTTTACTTTATTTTCTAAATGTGTAGACAGTGATTTGGGTTGTATAAACTGTGTGCATCTTCATAGTTTATATTTGGCTAGTTGAAAACAATTACCCTTTTCTTTACTATACTGGAATGCTCCGGTTAGAAAAATGTGTTAACATGTCAAGAGTAACGTGGCATGAAGTCAGATTCAGACGGTTCACAAGAAGAGATATTCATGGTTGGTAAAAATATGACAAAGTGTTTGATTGCATTAATAATCAAACAAATAAAATTTGAGACAACAAATATGATTCCATGCTTTTCTATTTAAAAAAATAATAATGGTAGCTGTTGCTGTTTATTAACTAGTTATTATGAGTTGCAAACTGTACTAAATGCTTTATTTTAAAATTTTTCTTAATTTTAATTTTTAATTAATTAATTTATTTTTTTTAATCATGCTGTGAGTCTTATAGAATCTTGGTTCCCAATCAGGGATTGAACCTGAGCCCTCAGCAGTGAGGACTTGGAGTCCTAATTACTGGACTGCCAGGGAATTTCCATTCTATGCTTTTCTGATCTAACTGAAATGACAAGAAAATAGGTAGATTCTTAGAGTTGCTGAGAGTGTCGTCTGACAGCATTGTCTTGTACTGATGGTGACAAGAGTAAAGTTGGTACACTCTCTGAAAATTCATTTTCTGATTTATATCAAAAAACTTCACTAATTTCATTTCTCTGTCCTAAAAGTTTTACTTATTGGAACTTATCCTAAGGAAAAAGGCATGTAAAGATGAATATTTACAGTTATGAAAAGTAGCAAATATTAAACACAAGAAACAATATGGGAATAATTTAAAATGACAGATCTTATTATAGAATACTATAAGTGATAGAAGCTACTTTGAAGGAAATTTAGCAAGACAAATGCTAATTATGTAAGTACAAAGTATTTAGAAAATTTTGTATTTAACAGAGAACAAGAACATGTAAAAATTATTGAGGACCTCAAAGAACTTCATGTAGATTATGTAAATTAGGTGGACTTTTGTAGTTCAGGTACATTATGTCTAGTGATATTTACCATTTAGAAATTAAAAATGAAAAGTTTTATCAATGTGAGAATACACAAGCATATCCATTAACTGGCCATAGTGATGACAAGACACGTATGATGTTGTTTTTCAGTTGCAAAGTTTTGTTCAACTCTTTGAAACTCCATGGACTGCAGCATGCCAGGTTTCCCTGTCTATCACCAACTCTCAGAGTTTGCTCAAACTCATGTCCATTGAGTTGCTGATGCCATCCAACCATCTCATCTTCTGTTGCCCCCTTCTCCTCTTGCCCTCAATCCTTCCCAACATCAGAGTCAGCCCTTCATATCAGGTGGCTAAAGTACTGGAGCTTCAGCTCAGTCCTTCCAATGAATATTCAATGTTGATATCCTTTAGGATTGACTGGTTTGATCTCCTTACTCTTCAAGGGTCTCTAAAGATACAGCTTCTAATGAGGTGGATGAAACTGGAGCCTGTTATACAGAGTGAAGTAAGCCAGAAAGAAAAACACCAATACAATATACTAACACATATATATGGAATTTAGAAAGATGGAAATGATAACCCTGTATACGAGACAGCAAAAGAGACATAGATGTATAGAACAGTCTTTGGACTCTGAGGGAGAGGGTGAGGGTGGGATGATTTGGGAGAATGGCATTGAAATATGTATGTTGTCATATGTGAAACAAATCACCAGTTCAGGGTCGATGCATGATACAGGATGCTCGGGGCTGGTGCACGGGGATGACCCAGAAGGAGGATAAAGGGAGGAGGCAGGTGGGAGAGGGGTTCAGGAAGGGGAACTCATGTACACCCGGGGAGGATTCATGTCAATGTATGGCAAAACCAACCAATATAATATTGTAAAATAATTAGCCTCCAATAAAAATAAATAAATAAATAAAAAAGATACAGCTTCTAGAAAATCCCACAATACATTTGTGACAGGGTCAGAATGAAACGGGCAAATGATATCTTTATATTATGAAAATAACTTTCATCTTGTGAACCACCTGAACAGTTCTGGGGACTTGCAGGGACCCTGGATCATACTTTGAGAACTGCGGATCTAGAGTGTTCTGCTCCTTCAGTTGGCCAGGCTTGCACCAGTTCCCAATCCAGAGCCCTGAATAGCACATGTAATGACCCAACCTCACTCCTCAGGTTTAGTCTCAAGATTATAATAGCATCACCACCTTGATGTAATATCAGCAGTTAAATTTCTTCTATCATTGTTCTGATCTATTTTTAAAACTATTGTGCAAAAGAATAACTTGATATTAAAGTGATGAATGTATTTTTCCTACTCAAAAATCAGGAGGCTGGGTCAAACATAGGTTTACTTCTTCTGCTTATTTATTTAGCTTAATTATTTGAAATACAAAGACTTGGAAATGAAATCACCTTCCTTGATACTGTAACATATTGCCCCTATTTAAAAGAACAACAGTGCATTAAATCCAAGTTTCCAAGTTACTGTAGCTCTGAAGGATACAGCTGGCTCCTTAATCAGGCTTATCAGTGACCCCATTTGGTTAAGTTAATAGCATTCAGTCTTCCCTGATAGCTCAGTTGGTAAAGAATCCTCCTGAAATGCAGGATACCCCAGTTCAATTCCTGGGTTGGGAAGATCCCCTGGAGAAGGGTAGGCTACCCACTCCAGTATTCTGGCCTAAAGAATTTCATGGACTGTACAGTCAATGGGGTCGCAAAGAGTCAGACATGACTGAGTGACTTTCACTTCACTTAATAGCCTTCCATGAGACAGGAGTAATGCTGAGATGTGAGAATGCAGACTATCTAATAGTACTGATGTTATATAAGGATTTGGATATGAGACAAAAGATTGGAAGAGACCAGGAGACAAAAACCTTCTCAGCTATTGGTGCATGTTGAATAGTGATGCTTGAGCTGGCAGGCACTTACTGAGTGCTTGCAGCATTCAGAGACCCTGGAAGTTATTGGTTGAATTTTAGACTGGGGAGAGGGGCCATAGAAAGAAGAGAAAGACGGGGTTCTTGAAGAGTTCAGGCTTCTTGTTGCATAGGTGTGGGTAGGATTTGAAGACAGGAAACTTTGACTTCAAAATGGAAGTTTAAGAGGGGCATCGTTGAAATTCTCAGAAGTCATAGCAGTGGAGGGACAGCACAGCACACATGTTACCATGTACAAAACTGCCATACAAAATTTATTTTTTAGTCTTCTGCTGCCTCTTTCTTATCTTCCATTGCCCCATTCCAGTCACTGAATGAAAAGGCCTCGTAAGAAATATGCCATGATCATCACAATAGCTACTGTTCTTTGGGTCCTTGGGGTTCTCTGGTGGCTCAGTGGTTAAGTATCTGTCTGCCGACGCAGGAGACTTGGGTTTGATCCCTGGGTTGGGAAGATCCCTGGGAGGAATAAATGGCAACCCACTCCAGTATTCTTGCCTGGGAAATCCCATAGACAGAGGAGCCTGGCAGGCTACGGTTCTCGGGGTCACAAAAAAATCAGACACAGCTTAGAGATTTAAAGAAAAAATTGAGTCTTTGCTCTGTACTGGGTCCTGAGCAAGATGTTTAATGTGAGTTATTCACATTATCAGGAAACATTAACAGTACTAACCAGGGACACAGGACACTGGGGCTTCCCTGTAGCTTGGACGGTAAAGAATCTGCCTGCAATGCAGGAGGCCGGGGTTCGATCCCTGGGTCGGGAAGATCCCCTGGAGGAGGGCATGGCAACTCACTCCAGTATTCTTGCCTGGAGAATCCCATGAACAGAGACGCCTGGTGGGCTACAGTCCATAGGGTCACAAAGAGTCGGACACGAGTGAGCGTCTAACACTTTCAGGTTAAGAATATTCTAAATATATTTGGTAGAATATATTTTAAAACTGAAAATACAAACCATTTGCTGCACTGGGATTCTGATACAGTCCAGAACAATAAAGTCAAAGCGATAACTGGAGCCTCTCAGAAGAGGTTATTGAATAGGTTTGCAATTTTATTTGCTTAAAATTGTCCTGATTCCAATGTCCTTTTGCATGTAACATGAGTAGCTTGTGTACTAGCAAGCACTGCCTAAGAAAAAGATGGCTTTTTGAAGTGTGAACTCTTTATAACAGAAAACACTATGATCACGGAATAAAAAGGTTTAAATAGAAAAGTACGTTTTGAGCCGGAAAGAAAGAACAACGCATGGCATGCTTGCGCCACCTTGTGGAATAATATATACTTGCACTTCTTTTAGGAGGGGGAAGTATTTTTTCACACATTTAAATTTTATTTAAAAGAATTAGGTGAAAAGAATAGCAATATAATTATAAGCTACTAGAAGCCTATTATGGAGAAGGAAATGGCAACCCACTCCAGTGTTCTTGCCTGGAGAATCCCAGGGACGGGGGAGCCTGGTGGGCTTCCGTCTATGGGGTCACACAGAGTCGGACACGACTGAAGTGACTTAGCAGCAGCAGAAGCCTATTATTATTTTTCCTCAGTTATTATGCTATAATTAAGATACATTTAAGATGCCCCAAAGCAATAGTTAATGCTTGTATATCTCATTCTATTTTGATAATTTAAAACTGTTTGTCATTAAAAAAATAATAATAATAGAATAATCTTTTCTTCCCTCCCCCTAGCCTATGGGGATGGGGATGTTAGTTCAGGTATCATTTAAGACGACATAAACATAAATTATTTCACATGTAATATTTTATGTTCATTGAATAATGCATATTGTGATCAGTATCCAGGATTCCAGGTGTTTTTGCTTTAATATTAATATGCATTTTAAAAAATTAATAGCTATGTATATTAAGGTTTTCTATACCATTAATAATAGAAGCATGTAAAAAGAAAGTGAAAGATTAACTGATTGATGGAAATTTCAAATTTGGAGACAGCACAAGACCAAGTTTTCTATTAATTTTGCTTCATTTTGGTGAGACTAAACATTTAGAGGATTGAGGTAAAGAATTACATATGCAGGCATTTTTATTATACCATCTGTTTCTGATTTTGATCATTTTCATTTCATTTCATTTCGTTCCAACCTAAAAAGATGGAATCAGATCATACTATAAGTCAAGTGAAGAAAGGAACTCTTTTTTTCCTTTATTTTGTATATGTAAGCTGTAATACCCCATAAACAGTGAATATCCCTCTGGCTGTGGGCTATTATGTTAGAATCAGATATATTTTTATAGACATTTAGATGTTGGAGATGAAATTAAGGTGATAAAATATATTTTGCTCCTAACTTATGTTCCCCTATTTAAATAACAACAGAGAGATCCTCTTTTATAATCAGATCTTGGGAGAAAATTCTTTATTAATTGGTACTATCTTATGTGATACAATTAATAAATAAGTCACAATCTGTTCTAGATGTTTTATAAAAGGATTGTCAGACTCAGAGTCAATCTTTAGTCTCTCGTAGGTTTATCCTTGAGGAGGACATGGCAGCTCACTCCAGTATTCTTGCCTGGAGAATCCCCAAGGACAGAGGAGCCTGGAGAGCTACAGTTCATGGGTTCCCAAAGAGTTGGACACGACTGAGTGACTGAACACAGCACAGCACAGGTTTATCTTGAGCTTTCTGTTCCCTTTTCACCTGATCCAGGTGGCGTTCCCCCAGAAAAATCCAACATCTATTTTAATCTTAATCTAAATGTGAAATAATGTGAAAGTACTGTGTAAATAATGAAATAATGCATTTGAAGGTAAAATGGCAGGAATGTGGGGATGAGTTGCCATTTTGAATTTCAAATAATTTAAACCATCAGAAGTAGCATGGTATAAAGAAAAAACATTTTGTGAATGAGCTTGCCTAGTTTTGAATCCTGACCCCAGCCTGTGCTAGCTCAGTGATATTTGGCAAAATATTCAACCTCTTAGAGCCTTGGTTTTCTCATAAATAATAACAAATAGACACAGAAGGATTGTTGACAAGAAATAATGAAATCGCATCAGTAAAGCAATGAGTATATACAAAGAAAGGAGGAAGCAAGGCACACATGTTGAATATTTCATCTTTCCCTTCAATAGAATTAAAGATGTTGACCAACTAAGCTATGTATTGGCTGCAAGTTTAAAATCAATGAAAGCTTTGGATTAAAATAGAAATGCAAGTTAACTTAGACTTATGGAGTTAGACAGTAGACTTCGAAGACATTCAGTGCATTCAACAAATGGTTGATCTCATTTATATCCCATTCATTTTACAGGAGAGTCAGAGCAGTGTATTCCTGTTGGAATCTCTAGATGCTGATGTGAAATCTGATGCTTAAGCTAGAAACCCAGGTCTTTCTCAATTCCATGTTCTTCTTATGCCTTGGTAGAATCCATCAGCCAATGTGATCTATTGCAAAATGGATTTTTGGTAGAATCCATCAACAAATGTGTGTATCTGCAAAACATTTCTCAAATTCCTTTACTTCTCGAATCTCCACTGGTGTGCCCTTGTCCCAGTTAGTTTCATCCCAAGTTTGAAATATTTATTCAGTCTCCTGGCTGGTCCTCTATACTTTTATTCTTGCCTCGTCCAATCTGTGTTATCATAGAACAGACGCGGTTTGTCTACTTCTGCTCTTTTCTCCCTCCAATCCTCTTAGCTCGTGTATGTATATCCTCATCCTGACATTCAAGGAACTGCATCATCTTCCTCTTGCCTATTCTAGGACTCTGCCTCAGACCTCTCCTGCTGTGCTTTCTTTGTTCTTGTTGTTCAGTTGCTAAGTCATGTCCGACTCTGCAACCCCATGGAAGGCAGCACACCAGGCTTCCCTCGCCTTCACCATCTCCCAGGGTTTACTTAAACTCATGTCCATTGAGCTGATGATACCATACAACCATCTCATCCTCTGTTGACCCCTTGTCCTCCTGCCCTCAATCTTCCCCACGTTGGGTCTCTTCAAATGAGTTGGCTCTTTGCATCAGTTGGCCAAAATATTGGAGCTTCAGCTTCAGCATCAGTCCTTCCAATGAATATTAAGCATTGATTTCTTTTAGGACTATCTAGTTTGATCTCCTTGCTGTCTAAGGGACAGGACCACAATTCAAAAGAATCACTTATTTGATCCTCAGCCTTCTTTATGGTCCAGCTCTCACATCTATGCATGAATACTGAGAAAACCATAGCTTTGACTATATAGACCTTTGTCAGCAAAATGCTGTCTCTGCTTTTTAATACACTGTCTAGGTTTGTCATAGCTTTCCTTCTAGGGAGCAAGCATCTTTTAATTTCATGCCTGCGGTCACCATCTTCAGTGATTTTGGAGCCCCAAAAGAAAATTTGTCACTGCTTCTACTTTTTCCCCTTTTATTTGCTATGAAATGATGGGACCAGATGCCATGATCTTAGTTTTTTTAATGTTGAGTTTTAAGCCAACTGTTTCACTCTCCTCTTTCACCCTTGTCAAAAGGTTCTTGAGTTCTTTGCTTTCTGCCATAAGAGTGGTATCATCTACATATCTGAGGTTGTTGATATTTCTTCTGGCAGTCTTGATTCCAGCTTGTGCTTCATCCAGCCTGAATGATGTACTCTGCATAGAAGTTAAATAAGCAGGGTGACACTATGCAGCCTTAACATACCCCTTTCCCAATTTGGAACCAGTCTGTTGTTCCATGTCCAGTAGTTGTTATGAGTAACTGTGGCTTCTTGACCTGCTTACAGATTTCTCAGGAGGCAAGTAATGTGGTCTGGTTGCTTTTTTACACTGGCCTTTTTTCAGGTCCTTACCCTGTTAAGCTCTGAAGAACTGATGCTTTCAACTTGTGGTGCTGGAGAAGACTTAAAAGTCCCTTCCACTGCAAAGAAATAAAACTTGTCAATCCTAAAGGAAATCAACCCTAATATTCCTTGGAAGGATTGTTGCTGAATCTGAAGCTCCAATACTTTGGCTTCCTGATATGAAGAGCTGACTCATTGGAAAAGACCTTGATGATGGGAAAGACTGAAGGCAAAAGGAGAAGGGGAAAGCAGAGGATGAAGTGGTTAGATAGAAACACCAACTCTGAATTTGAGCAAACTCCAGAAGTCCAGGAGACAGTGGAGGACAGAAGAGCCTGGAGTGATGCAGTCCATGGGGTCCAAAGAGTCAACACTACTTAGTTACAAACAACACCCTGTTGACCTCTCCCTGCATCTGGGGCCTTTGCTTGAAGGCACTATGCTTCCTTTGGCATGGTTAGCTGTTATTGATTCTTTATGTCCCTTTCTCAGGGAAGCCTTCTGATCCTCCGTTCCGTTCCGTCGCTCAGTCGTGTCCGACTCTATGCGACCCCGTGGACTGTAGTCTACCAGGCTTCTCCGTCCATGGGATTCTCCAGGCAAGAATACTGGAGTGGGTTACCGTTTCCTTCTCCAGGGGATCTTCCCGACCCAGGGATCGAACCCGGGTCTCCCGCATTGATGGCAGACACTTTAACCTCTGAGCCACCAGGGAATCCCTTCTGATCCTCACTCCAGTCTAAAACAGTCCATCCTTCTTTACTCCCACTTTATCTGTCTTAGAAAGAGCATTGATTATGTACCAGGAGTTGTTCTAGACATGTGATAAATCAATTCATACGACAGACAAATATCTCCAACCTCAAGTAGCTTACATTCTAGTACAGAAAATAAAAGTATCATATTGTATTGTATGCTAGAAGGTGATAGATGCTTTACAGAAAAATGAAGCAGAGAATAGGGATGAAAAGTTTAGGAGTGAAAATGGCAGTTTTAAGTGGTATGGTAAGAAGAGTCCTCCATTTTGATGACAAGAAATGATGACCTGTACAAAGATGTCAAGGAATTAAAGGAGCATAGATTAGAGGGAGATCATTCCAGACAGCAGTGGGGAGACTGTAAATGCAAAGGTCCTGGGGTGGGACTGTGCCTGTTTGAGGAGCAATGAAGGGCCAGTGAGTGTAGAGTAGATTCAGCTTTTGACTCAACATCACATTATGAAAGTTAATTAATCCTTTCTCCCCTTGCTCTCTTTCTCTTGGATCTCCATAAAGTAAGAGTGATTTCTCTTTTAATCTCTGATGTATCCAGTATTCAAAGTATGTAGCACGATGCCTAACACATAGAAGACAGTCAAAAATAATGTTTCATGAATGACTGTTCTCTTAGGTTTTTGATGTTGAGAACAGCACACTCAACTAGGACATGGGGTGGAGCAGACATGAGGTGGCTTTTGGATTTGTGTATTCCCATGAAGAGATGTTAAAGAAGGGAGATTATGGCTGACACTGAAGAACCTCACTGGAAATTTACCACACACTGGGCAGCTTCTTCCAGAAACAATTACAGGTAAAGAGGTTGGCTGGAGGCCATCAAATAATAATGAAGGAAACTGCCTGATCTTGAGAGCAATTGTAGGCGTTGTGATGAATTAACTCCTCCCTACCTCAAAGCTATTTCTGTCTGTAGATTGAGAATGGATACCTCAAGTCAATGAACTTTCCCTCAGGATGGGCTAGAGAGAAGC
Organism: Moschus berezovskii; assembly: GCF_049115385.1. Taxonomy (NCBI): domain Eukaryota; kingdom Metazoa; phylum Chordata; class Mammalia; order Artiodactyla; family Moschidae; genus Moschus; species Moschus berezovskii. The sequence continues at coordinate 35,713,969 of NC_142461.1, forward strand.
TGGAACTTCCTGATCCTTCTGGTCTTCCCTTTTCTGGATCCTGTTCTTTGAACCCATCCTCATATTGTTAGCTTGAGACTGATTGACAATGTATTTCATTACTGCAGTTTGTTTCTGTGGATAGATGCTGGTCATTGCAATTTAATTTGCAGAGACGAGTCTTTGTATGGATGTGACAGCTGGACCATAAAGAAGGCTGAGCATCAAAGAATTGATGCTTTTAAACTGTGGTGTTGGAGAAGACGCTTGTCAGTCTCTTGGACTGTAAGATCAAACCAGTCGATTCTAAAGGAAATTAGTCCTGAGTATTCATTGGAGGTACTGATGCTGAGGCTGAAGCTCCAATACTTTGGCCACCTGATGCAAAGAGCCGACTTATTTGGAAAGACCCTGATGCTGGGAAAGATTGAGGGCAGGAGGAGAAAGGGACAACAGAGGATGAGATGGTTGGCTGACATCACCAACTCAGTGGCCATGAGTTTGAGCAAGCTCTGAGAGATGATGAAGGACAGGGAAGGAAGCCTGGCGTGCCTGCAGTCCATGGAGTCTCAAAGAGTCAGACTCAACTGAGTGACTAAACAAGTCTTTATACTGAACTATTTTCCAACTACATGAAAATCTCTAAAATGATGCTTTATGGTAGGTAATGTTTTAATATAAGTACAGCAAACTTATGATCTGGAAAGAAAAAGAAAATCTAATAGTTTAGTTGAGGGTACTTCTGGCAGACAACTCAGAACTTATTTGATGGGTTCTCAAATCCAAGATGGAGCAGGAAATGGTAACCCACTCCTATACTCTTGCCTGGACAATCCCATGGACAGAGGAGCCTGGTAGGTTGCAGTCCATGGGGTCTTGAAGAGTTGGACACGACTGAGTGACTTCACTTTCACTTTTCACTTTCATGCATTGGAGAAGGAAATGGCAACCCACTCCAGTGTTCTTGCCTGGAGAATCCCAGGGACAGCAGAGCCTGGTGGGCTGCTGTCTATGGGGTCGCACAGAGTTGGACATGACTGAAGTGACTTAGCAGCAACAGCAGCAGCAGCAAATCCAAGAACTGTATTTCATAATGAGTTTTTATGATTGGAATGACATTTTCTACCATGTAGATTTTGAGTAGATAATGGATAATTCTTCTAAATTTGCATTCAGGATTGGAAACCCCAATATTAACTCTCTTCTCAAACTTTCTAACATCACCCCTCACTAATTCTGTGAGCATCCTTCTACAGTCTGCCTTGGTTGGGCTTATGTTTCTTAGCTTTTCAAGCTACCACACCTAACATTCTCTCTTTCACTGAAGATTTAGCAGATTCAAGCTTAGTCATTTTCTCAGTTTTATCTATTATTTACCTCAAGGCCTCCTGAAATTTACATCCTCCTTTCTTTCTGGAACTCCAGCCCTCTATTTCTAGTTAGTTGTATGTACATGTTTGCCAGTTTCTTATTTTCAGTTACTTCAGTCCCAAGCTGTCCCACAGAACTTATCATTTCCTCTTTGAGATCTCTCTCTTGCAATCTTCATTTCCATTTAAAGCTCTCATTATCAAATCTAGAAAATTTTATTAGAAAACAAAGAACATTTTCATCCCTGTTCCCTCCTTCAAATTCAGAAGTCATTTATTTACTCAGCAAACATTGAACACTAGTGTGTTAGGAAACTGGATAAGCTCTGGTGTAAAATTGTGAGCAAAGCCACCTGCTTCCTGTCCTCATGGAATTCATCCTCTATTCTTGTCACTCAGCTCTTTCTACTCTGTATAAAGATATCGACACATCCTCTCCTCTCTGTCTTTTAATCATTGCTGCGGCTTGGGTCTCAGCATTTCCTGCTTTGATAGTGACTAACCGCAGGGTTGGTTTCTGTGCCTCCATTGTTGTTGCCTCCAATCTGCCTGTATTGCAGACAGAACACCCCCCACCCCAACACATTCAGGTTTGCAATGCTGCTCGACCCTCACCTAAAGATCTTTGTGAGATCCCTTGGACTGACAGAATAAGCGGTATAATCCTGAGTGAGACATCCTTGGCCTGAGTTTCCTCTCCATTTGCATGTCCTTCCTCTTACTTCTCTGCACCTGCCTCATGTTCCAGGCACAGAAGTGCTTTTAACCATATCCAGATCATGTGGCTTTCATGCTTCTCTTTGAAAATCAACTGTACTTTTCAGGGTTTGCTGAACAGTTAAGAGCAAACATGGATTCTGGAGTTAGATTGTTTGTGTTCAAATCTGCAACATACTCTCTGTATGACTTTGGAAAAGTTTTCTGGGTTCTTTGGGCCTCAATTCTCTCACCTCTGGGGGGGGGGTGGTAATAATAGTGTCTGCTACATACAATTGTTGTTAGGTGGAATAATTTATAAAGTGTGTATAGAACAGTGGAGGAACATAGTAACTGCTCTATAAATATTCCAAGGAGATCCAACCAGTCCATTCTAAAGGAGATCAATCCTGGGTGTTCATTGGAAGGACTGATGCCAAAGCTGAAACTGCAATACTTTGGCCACCTCATGCGATGAGTTGACTCAGTGGAAAAGACTCTGATGCTGGGAAAGGTTGGGGGCGGGAGGAGAAGGGGAAGGCAGAGAATGAGATGGCTGGATGGCATCACCGACTCTGTGGACATGACTTTGAGTGAACTCCGGGACTTGGTGATGGACAGGGAGGCCTGGCGTGCTGTGATTCATGGGGTCGCAGAGAGTCAGACACGACTGAGTGACTGAACTGAACTGAACTGAACAACGACAGTATTTATGTAATACTTATCAAATTGCATAATACCAGCGGGGACCACTGGTATAACAAGATTGTGAATAAACACAACTGATTCTTGAGAAACTTAACTTATGGGGCTCCTATTAGCTGGGATCACTGTGTACAATCACATCAGTCACTGCTGATGGAAATGGGAATTGTTAATTAGTGTTAACCCAGCGGGTCACATAAAGGAAGGTAAATTAAGAAGCCTTCTACCTGATTGGGAATTGTCACAGAGACAAGGTTAAAAGTTAGATGGATGAAATTGTATATGGATCCTTGTGAAATCTATGAACGGAAAGCTATTTTTAAGCTGTATTGAGGAATAATTAACAAATACAGTTGTGTATACACTGTAATGATTTTACACACATACTCACTGTAGAATGATTAGCAAGATCAAGATAATTAACACATCCATTACCTTAGGTAGTTAACAGAAATAACTCTTTTGTGTGTATGTGTGATGAAAATCCTTAAAATCTATTCTCAGCAACTTTCAAGTATACCAGTTCATTGGAAGAACTGATGCTGAAGCTAAAACTCAAATACTTTGGCCACCTCATGCAAAGAGTTGACTCACTGGAAAAGACTCTGATGCTGGGAGGGATTGGGGCAGGAGGAGAAGGGAACGACAGAGAATGAGATGGCTGGTTGGCATCACCGACTCAATGGACTTGAGTTTGAGTGAACTCCGGAGTTGGTGATGGACATGGAGGCCTGGCTTGCTGTGATTCATGGGGTTGCAAAGAGTCAGACACGACTGAGCGACTGAAGTGAACTGAAATGAATATGGATGAATCTGGAGGGCATTATGCTAAGTTAAATAAGTCAGAGAGAGAAAGGAAAATATTGTATGGTCTCATTTATAGTTGAACTTTTTTTTTTTTAAAAAAAGCTAATTTTGTAGAAACAGAAAATATAATGGTGGGTACCAGGGTCTGGGAATCAGTGGAGTGATGCAGGTCAAAGGGCTCAGTTTTAGTTATGAAAAGACTCATTCTGAGCACTTCCCTGGTGGTCAGTTGCCGAGACTCTCCTCTTCCAATACACAGGGCCCAGGTTCAATCTGTGGTCAGGGAACTAGATCACACATGCCACAGCTAAGAGTTCCCACGTGGTGACGAAGATCAAAGATCCCACATGCTGTGACTAAGACCCATTAATTAAAATTTAAAAATAAAGTTTAAAAACAGAATGTGTTCTGAACATCTAATGTACATCGTGGTGACTATAATTCTCTAACAATGCAATACTGTATACGTAAGGTGAAAATCATAATTTGAATTGTTGTTTGAATATTTGTGTGTTTGGTGCATAAATGATTTGGGTCAGTAAAAAGCATCCTAGATCCTTATTGTAGAATGGAGGCATAATGTAGGGAATCTGGAAGGGCAGAACTTGAGTAAAGTTGGACTAACACTCTCAGATGCCCGCAGCAACCAACAGGCGTACATCTCAGGAAGTTACCCAAAGTCTTGCGCTAAAGCACCTGAGCCCTCTGACCTGACCTCACCTGCAGCAGCTGCCACCTGAGATCAGTGGCTTCTCTTCATTGCTGCCCTCCAGCTTTCACACAAGCTTTTCTCACTGAAGGACTGTCCCTGGATCCTTGCTGGCATGAGAATATGGAAATGGAGTTTACAAGCTTTGTGCTCCTGCAAGCTCGAGGTGAGCTCAGAGGGCAAGTGGGTACTGGGTGTCAGCAAGTCATATCCAGCAGTCATTGGCAGTTTGAATTTGAAAATATTTCCACTGGCACATGGTGCTCTATTGAGTCTTAAGCAGACTTTCTTGTTTTCCCTTCTATTGTGTAGATGGTCCAGAGTGCTAAAATGATGAATGGGAAGCCAAGGCATGGCTTCTAATAATGCATATACGTTTGAAAACTCCGTTTGAGTGGCTTTCCTCCAAGATAATGGCTGGGGAGGTAAGTATTTTGGGTATAAGTGAAATAGAATACTGTTCAATTTGGCGGCCACATAATTAAAAGAGATGTCAACTATTTTTGAAGTATCTTGATCTGAGACATTTTGAATGAGGTGAAAGAAAGTGAAAGGTGAATTTACCAAAGAAGGTAATAAGTTTATAGATAACAGCTTTGTATGTACTTTGAAATTTATTTAAACACAGTCTTTTCCAAGAAGGTTTGAGGTAAAGTGACTGATAATACACTAAACATGATGTCTCTGAACTGTATCTATTTATCTATACGTGTATATTAGATGGGCTTTCCTGGTGTGTCAGTGGTAAAGAATCCACCTGCAATGCTGGAGACATGGGTTCAATCCCTGTATCAGGAAGATTCCCCGAAGAAGGAAATGCAACCTACTCCAGTACTGGGAAATCCCATGGACAGAAGAGCCTGGCAGTTTGTAGTCCATGGGGTTGTAAAAGAGTTGGACATGACTTAGTGACTAAACAAATAATATGTCAGATAGATATTTTTCTCCTTCATCTTCTGGAATTAGGAGAAAGCCCCAAAGACCCTTTGGTAGTGCTGGTCAAGACAGAGGAAGAGATGACAACGTTTTTAACATAAATCTGTCCCAGGACTGATATTGGGTTCACCAAAAAGTTCATTCCAAGTTTTTCCCTTTCTAAAGAAAAACTCAAATAAACTTCTTGGCAAACCCAGTACTTATTTTTGCAACAACAAAGACCCTGTGGGTCTTTGACGTAAAAGGCCCAAGTTCAGTTCAAGTGCAACTAAAGGGAGCTGAATGGCTAACTCAGAGTGAGGCTGAGAGAAAGATCCAGCAGCCTGGAGCGGATGGTGAGGCAGCACGGAATTACAAACAGGAAACCACTCAATACATTGTCCCAGAGGAGGTACTCAACATCAGCAGCATCACTCAGTTTCCTGGAATATTTACTTTTTACTCGACAGATTTTTAAAGTATGATATATTGGAAACCATTTTCAAAAATAAAAAAATACCTTTCTGAAATACAACATATATATTTTTATATTACAACAAAAAATCTTGTATATATGATTACTATCTGAAAATTTAAAATAATGTAAGCAGATTGATTATATTCATGTATTTTAATTAGTTCCTTAATCACATCTGTCTCTAGTAAAATGGACAGCATGTATAAGTTTTCATGCATCTCAAATATTGCAACTTGGTGCACCTGGTGGCCAGCAGGCATAGCAGGCATCTCCATACGACTCTAGATGAGGCATTCAGTTCAGTTCAGTCCAGTTCAGTCGCTCAGTCGTGTCCGACCCTTTGCAACCCCGTGAAGCACAGCACTCCAGGCCTCCCTGTCCATCACCAACTCCCGGAGTTCACTCAAACTCATGTCCATCGAGTCGGTGATGCCATCCAGCCATCTCATTCTCTGTCGTCCCCTTCTCCTCCTGCCCCCAATCCCTCCCAGCACCTATTTGCCATTCCTAAACATTTGTGTCCAAAAGCCCTGCATGCAGTCCTTGAAAGGAAACCATTTGTTGAGTCTGGAATAATTTGGGGAAAGGGGGTGGTGGTTGTTTAGTCACTAAGTTGTATCCAACTCTTTGCAACTACTTGGACCGTAGCCCACCAGGCTCCTCTGTCCTTGGGATTTCTCAGGCAAGAATATTGGAGTGAGTTGCCATTTCCTTCCACAGGGTATCTTTTTGACCCAGGGATCGAACCCACATCTCCTGCATTGCAGGCAGATTCTTTACCACTGAGCCACCTGGGAAACCTAATTTGGGAAAAGAGAGACCAGTTATTTCTGATTGTCTTTTGAACTTATTTATGTATTAAAGTAAGATCTCTTATTCTTTCCACATGATGTAATATACTACTAGATGAAGCTGTAACTGTAGATGGAAGCACAAGATAGAAATCTCCCAAACTGATCCAAACTCCGAGTCTCAACTGGATTCAAATAGTAGTCCCATTACTTACTTGTACAAGTAAGTACAAATTTTCCTGTACAAGTAAGAAAACAAGCCTCAGTAAAACGAGCCCCATTTTCTCATCTGTAAAATAGGGACAGAAATTGTTGTGAGGTCTGCTGCTGCTGCTATGTCACTTCAGTCGTGTCCGACTCTGTGTGACCCCATAGACGGCAGCCCACCAGGCTCCCCTGTCCCTGGGATTCTCCAGGCAAGAACAATCATAGATGCAAAATATTCAGAGTCAGGCAGAGAGAAAAAGTACTGGCAGTTACTTTTATATTATATATAAAACTTTTCTCCTCTAATCCATTGATGAGATTAAAGACATTTTCCTATAGTTTCAAAGATGTTCTTAAATATCTTCAGACATCCCTTGTAATTATATCACAATCCACTCAGTCTATCACTGAAGAATATTTGGGTTGCTTTCAGGCTTCATCTTTTACAAATATAACTGCTCTGAATATTCTTGCTTAAGCCTCATCTCTTGTTTATCCTAATGCTTTCCTTCACCATCAGTGAAATGTTTAACTTTCATGAGAATTTGTTCCAGAGTTTGAACTAGACACCTATGGAGGGTTCAGTATCAGAGGAACAATTAGTAAATTTCAAGATGGATGTGAAAAGTCACATTGAGATGCTCAAGTTCAAGGACATGTCTTAAGAGTCCTACTTTATTGTGTCCTCATTTGCTGATTTTCTCCAGCCTGAGAAAGTGTCAACCTCAACCCATCTCCCATCTCCTTTCACTTCCCATGCTCACCTTTAGTCTTTCCTTTCCTGAAATATGAGGATGAGTCCTCCACAGTCCCTGAGTTCTTGTGTCTTAAAATTTTCAGCTGCTAGTAGATCAGCTAAGAACAAATGACTGCATAAGTGGATTATAAACAGGCAGACCAGGCACCTGGTTAGGGGCATGGGAAAAACCAGGTCCCTGAAATATAAGACAACATGTTCATATTCATCATCATAGTTAATGCTTGTTTAAGGTTTACAGTGTGCCTGGTACTACTCGAAACATTTGACACATAGATCAGCTCTTTTACCCTTCTAAGTAGTCCTATGAAGAGATTCTACTGTTACCCTCAGGAAACAAAGGCAGCAAGAGGTTTTATTTCCAAGTCATGGAATGAGCAAGTGGAAGCTACAGAGCAGGAATTTGGACTCAAGCATCTGAATCCAAAGTCCAAATTCAAACTCACCTCCCAAATGAAAGAATTTATACTTAAGGGGAAAAAAATTCATCTTGAAAATATAAGATTTTGTTTGAACTAGCACTTATTTTACAGCCTGCAGTGCATGTGTGCTCAGCCATGCCTGACTCTTTGTAATCCCACAGACTGTAGCCTGCCAGGCTCCTCTGTCCATGGGATTTTCCAGGCAAGGATACTGGAGTGGGTTGCCATTTCCTCCTCCAGGGGATCTTCTTGATCCAGGGATTGAATGCTTATCGCTTGTGTCTCGTGCATTGGCAGGTGGATTCTTTACCACTGTACAACCTGGGAAGCCCATTTTATAGCCTAGACTTATTTTAATTTTCAATGTATCATGGATGCGTATGGGGAAAGTGCTAAAATATGTGTTTTCTTTTTTTAAATATGTTTTGTGTTAGAGTTTTAATATTATCTTGGGCCACTTCCAGGCTGTGAGGCTTTGGGTGGTGTAAGTCTGTAAGCCTCAATTTTTTGCATCACATAAATAAGATATAATGGGCATGTCCTGTAGTGGTGCCTGGAAAGACAAGTTTAAATTATAATGTACATTATAGTGAAAGTGAAAGTCACTCAGTCGTGTCTCACTATTTGTGACCCCATGGACTGTATAGTCCATGGAGTTCTCCAGGCCAGAATACTAAAGTGAGTAGCCTTTCCCTTCTCCAGGGGATCTTCCCAACCCAGGGATCGAACCCAGGTCTCCCACATTGCAGGCATATTCTTTACCAGCTGAGCCACAAGCAAAGCCTAAGAATATGGGAATGGGTAGCCTATCCCTTCTCCAGTGGATCTTCCCGACCAAGGAATGAAACAGGGGTCTCCTGCATTGCAGGCAAATTCTTTACCAACTGAGCTATCAGGAAAGCCCACAATGTACATTATAAGTACTCAACAAATGGTAACAACAATACCTGTCTTTCAATGAATTAGGAAGCAGGCAATTCATATCTATATATTATCACAGATAATCAAATTGAAGGGCACTAGCTATTGAAAACACTATCAAGTTAAAAAAAAGTTTAAATCTCTCTAATAGAACTCAAATGTAAATGTTGCTTTCTTTTTCCTGGTTGGTTTTTTTGGTGGGATTGTTTGTCTTGTTTGTTTTTGTACTTTGTTTTGGCAAAGCGTATTGCAAGTACAAGAAGACCTACAAGACCTTTTAGAACTAACACCCCAAAAAGATGTCCTTTTCATTTAGGGGACTGGAATGAAAAAATAGGAAGTCAAGAAACACCTGGAGTAACAAGCAAATTTGGCCTTTGAGCATGGAATGAAGCAGGGCAAAGGCTAATAGAGTTTTGCCAAGAGAACGCACTGGTCATAGCAAACACCCTCTTTCAACAACACAAGAGAAGACTCTACACATGGACATCACCAGATTGTCAACACCAAAATCAGATTGATTATATTCTTTGCAGCCAAATATGGAGAAGCTCTATACAGTTAGCAAAAACAAAACCAGGAGCTGACTGTAGCTCAGATCATGAACTCCTTATTGCCAAATTCAGACTTAAATCGAAGAAAGTAGGGTAAACCCCTAGACCATTCAAATCAAATCCCTTATGATTATACAGTGGAAGTGAGAAATAGATTTAAGGGACTAGATCAGATAGATAGAGTGCCTGATGAACTCTGGACGGAGGTTTGTGACATTGTACAGGAGACAGGGATCAAGACCATACCCATGGAAAAGAAATGCAAAAAAGCAAAATGGCTGTCTGGGGAGGCCTTACAAATAGCTCTGAAAAGAAGAGAAGTAAAAAGCAAAGGAGAAAAGGAAAGATATAAGCATCTGAATGCAGAGTTCCAAAGAATACCAAGGAGAGATAAGAAAGCTTTCCTCAGCGATCAATGCAAAAAAATAGAGGAAAACAACAGAATAGGAAAGACTAGAGATCTTTTCAAGAAAATTAGAGATACCAAGGGAACATTTCATGCAAAGAGGGGCTCAATAAAGGGCAGAAATGGTATGGATCTAACAGAAGCAAAAGATATTAAGAAGAGGTGGCAAGAACAACCAAGATAATCATGATGGTGTGATCACTCACCTAGAGCCAGACATACTGTAATGTGAAGTCAAGTGAGCCTTAGAAAGCATCACTATGAACAAAGCTAGTGGAGGTGATGGAATTCCAGTTGAGCTTTTTCAAAACCTGAAAGATGATGCTGTGAAAGTGCTGCACTCAATATGCCAGCACATTTGGAAAACTCAGCAGTGGCCATAGGACTGGAAAAGGTCAGTTTTCATTCCAATCCCAAAGAAAAGCAATGCCAAAGAATGCTGAAACTACCGCACAATTGCACTCATCTCACACGCTAGTAAAGTCATGCTCAAAATTCTCCAAATCACGCTTCAGTAATATGTGAACCGTGAACTTACAGATGTTCAAGCTGGTTTTAGAAATGACAGAGGAACCAGAGATCAAATTGGCAACATACGCTGGATCATTGGAAAAGCAAGAGAGTTCCAGAAAAACATCTATTTCTGCTTCATTGACTATGCCAAAGCCTTTGACTGTGTGGATCACAATAAACTGTGGAAAATTCTGAAAGAGATTTGAATACCAGACCACCTGACCTGCCTCTTGAGAAACCTATATGCAGGTCAGGAAGCAACAGTTAGAACTGGACATGGAACAACAGACTGGTTCCAAATAGGAAAAGGAGTACGTCAAGGCTGTATATTGTCACCCTGCTTATTTAACTTATATGCAGAGTACATCATGAGAAACGCTGGGCTGGGAGAAACACAAGCTGGAATGAAGATTGCAGGGAGAAATATCAATAACCTCGGATATGCAGATGACACCACCCTTATGGCAGAAAGTGAAGAGGAACTAAAAAGCCTCTTGATGAAAGTGAAAGAGGAGAGTGCAAAAGTTGTCTTAAAGCTCAACATTCAGAAAACAAAGATCATGGCATCTGATCCCATCACTTCATGGGAAATAAATGGAGAAACAGTGGAAACAGTGTCAAGACTTTATTTTTGGGGGCTCCAAAATCACTGCAGATGCTGATTGCACCAATGAAATTAAAAGACGCTTACTCCTTGGAAGGAAAGTTATGACCAACCTAGATAGCATATTAAAAAGCAGAGACATTATTTTGCCAACAAAGGTCCATCTAGTTAAGGCTATGGTTTTTCCCGTGGTCATGTATGGATGTGAGAGTTGGACTGTGAAGAAAGCTGATTGCCGAAGAATTGATGCTTTTGAACTGTGGTATTGGAAAAAACTCTGAGTGTCCCTTGGACTGCAAGGAGATCCAACCAGTCCATTCTAAACGAGATCAATCCTGGGTGTTCATTGGAAGGACTGATGCTAAAGCTGAAACTCCAATACTTTGGCCACCTCATGTGAAAAGTTGACTCACTGGAAAAGACTCTGATGTTGGGAGGGATTGGGGGCAGGAAGAGAAGGGGACAATAGAGAATGAGATGGCTGGATGGCATCACCGACTCAATGGACATGAGTTTGGGTTAACTCCGGGAGTTTGTGATGGACAGGGAGACCTGGCGTGCTGTGATTCATATGGTTGCAAAGAGTCGGACACGACTGAGTGGCTGAACTAACTAACTGTTGCAAGTGCAAGACTTTTGAGTAGTATTTAACTTAATATGCTTCTTTGGGCTTCCCTGGTGCCTCAGATGGTAAATAATCTGCATGCAATGCAGAAGACCCAGGTTTGATCCATTGGTCAGGAAGATCTCCTGGAAATGGGAATGGCAACCCACTCTAGTCTTCTTGCCTGTAGAATTTCGTGGACAGAGGAACCTGGCAGGCTACATATAGTCCATGGTGTTGCAAAGAGTTGGACATGACTGAAAGACTAGCACTTTCATTTTTTCAATATTATTTTTAGGAAAAATTATTCCTATATCGCTGACCCGTAAGAAATCAGAAGAGAACACTATCTGTAAAAAGCTTTGTAGCGGAACTACAAGTGGGTAATTTAATTCTCTCAGAATGTTTGTATCTGCTTTTCTTCCTGCCCAGTTTCTAAAAGATTCTATGTTTTAAAAATCAATATACAGAAGTTTTTCAATTTTTTAAAAGTGATTTCACGTTACAGTGAGATGAACATTTGATGAAAAGAAATGTGATTTTCTGAAGTACAACAGACACTATTTGCTTCCAATTGGTAGGTGTAAATTACTGTAACAAAGGGCAGTAGTTTTTTAAGTCTTACATAAAATTGAGGTATCTAACCTTATTTCTTTTCAAACTGCAAGAATATCTACTGACAGTAACGAAGAATGCTACTGTCTTCTCTCCCAGTATCATTCTTGGATCCTTGACATTTGAATTTCCACATTAGGTTTTATTGTTAATAGTTGTTGAAAATACACATTATTAAATTTCAGCAACGTAGAAATAGTTTCCTTTTCACTAGCAATTTACTGGAGGCATTCAGTCACATGGTTTTGCTTCCTGTTGACATCACATGATTTGGAAATGTTATATATTGAGAGAAAAGAATTCCATGCTTTCCTATAGGTTAGGTCACTAAGTGATCCAGTTAAGAATATGTGTGCATGTTGGTGTGTGTGTATAGACTTGGGTTCTGTGATTAAAGAAGCTAGTTTATGATTCAGTATCTAAGGAAAAGGTATAAAAGCAAAAAAACTTTCACAGTGAGCTTACAGGGAATTCAGATGTAAATTATTTCAAATGGCAGAGGTTCATGAAACTGTAGATGGGTATAGAATAAAAATCAGTCAAGAAAAAAATTGAATTAAATGAAGACCAGTGGCAGCACATTAAATTGTATTAGGATTGACAAGAGGGTTTTCTAGAGTTTAGTAAAGTACTTTCCAGGTTTTCTATGACCTCCTGGATGTACTTGTACAATAACTGCAGATCAGGCATGGGAGTGTGACAGTCCTTCATATTTGCATTAATGCCAGAGACTCTCAGAAGTTAATGAGAGGGAAATGTTTGAAAAGACTTCAAGGTTATTCTCGTATATGTGAGGATATTTATTGTAAGGTTATTTTTTTAGCATGGGATTGTATCTTAACATCCACAAGATAAGAGTACAGATGACCCTGGTTGATTTTTTTTCCACTTTTCAATCTTCCATTAATCTTTCTTTCTATTTGTATCACATCAGAGTTTCCATGAATACAGAATCTTTTTTTTACCCTATAGTTTTATTTTCTTTTAAGTTGGAAGTAAATGGGAATATATTTATTTTTTTCCTCTCTGAATTTCGACTAGGTGACAAAACCTTGGATAATGAGGATAAAAATGAACGAATACTATAATTGTCCCTAAGGGATTTTTCCAGCACATGGATGTGTGAGTCTGTCTCATGTTTGGACAGTTTCATTTCTATTTACTGAAATTTAGTAGCCTGCTGAATTTTATCAAAGTTCAATATCAGGTGATTATTTGTTTGGTTGTTCTTTTAAATTTTCTGATGGAACAAATCATCTTAACAGATTTGCTAATAGTGAAATAGTCCTACATTCCTGTGAAATCTATACTTAGTCATGATACCTGATGATATTAATACACCATTGGATTCAACTTACAGATGGAGTAACTATTCGGATTTTTTGATAATGACCATAAGTGAAGTTAATCTATAGCTTCCCTTTTAGTAGCACTTTAAAATTTAGGTTCTAAGGTTTTAAACTTAGGTGTAGAGATGCTTTCAAAATTTTCCATGTTGTAGAATACTTTCAAAATCATCTGTTCCCTGAAAGAAAGGAGAATTTAGTGGAATTCATCTAGACACAGAATCCTTTTTGATGTTAAATAAAAACTTGATATTCTAATCATGTTTCCTTCAGTTCAATTCAGTCACTCAGTCGTGTCTGACTCTTAACGACCCCATGAACCACTGCACACCAGGCCTTTCTGTCCGTCACCAACTCCCGAAGTCCACCCAAACCCATGTCCATTGAGTCGGTGATGCCATCCAACCATCTCATCCTTTGTCGTCTCCTTCTCTTCCTGTCCTCAATCTTTCCCAGCATCAGGGTCTTTTGCAACAAGTCGGTTCTTTGCATCAGGTAGCCAAAGTATTGGACTTTCAGCTTCAACATCAGTCCTGCCAATGAACACCCAGGACTGATCTCCTTTAGAATGGACTGGTTGGATCTCCTTGCAGTCCAAGGGACTCTCAAGAGTCTTCTCCAGCACCACAGTTCAAAAGCATCAATTCTTTGTCACAGCTTTCTTCACAGTCCAACTGTCACATCCATACATGACCACTGGAAAAACCATAGCCTTGACTAAATGGAACTTTGTTGACAAAGTAATGTCTTTGCTTTTTAATATGCTGTCTAGGTTGGTTATAACTTTCCTTCCAAGGAGTAAGCGTCTTTGAATTTCATGGCTGCAATCACCATCTACAGTGATTTTGGAGCCCCAAAAAATAAAGTCTGACACTGCTTCCACTGTTTCCCCATCTATTTCCCATCAAGTAATGGGACCAGTTTTAGTTTTCTGAATGTTGAGCTTTAAGCGAACTTTGCACTCTCCTCTTTCACTTTCCTCAAGAGGCTTTTTAGTTCCTCTTCACTTTCTGCCATAAGGGTGGTGTCATCTGCATATCTGAGGTTATTGATATTTCTCCCGGTTATATTGATTCCAGCTTGTGCTTCTTCCAGCACAGCGTTTCTCATAATATACTCTGCATATAAGTTAAATAAGCAGGGTGACAATATACAGCCTTTTCCTATTTGGAACCAGTCTGTTGTTTCATGTCCAGTTCTAACTGCTGCTTCCTGACCTGCATACAGGTTTCTCAAGAGGCAGGTCAGGTGGTCTAGTATTCCAATCTCTTTCAGAATTTTCCACAGTTTATTGTGATGCACACAGTCAAAGGCTTTGACATAGTGAATAAAGCAGAAATAGATGTTTTTCTGGAACTCTCTTGCTTTCTCTATGATCCAGCGGATGTTGACAATTTGATCTTTGGTTCCTCTGCCTTTTCTAAAACCAGCTTGAACATCTGGAAGTTCGTGGTTCACGTATTACTGAAGTCTGGCTTGGAGAATTTTGAGCATGACTTTACTAGCGTGTGAGATGAATGCAATTGTGCGGTAGTTTGAGCATTCTTTGGCATTGCCTTTCTTTGGGATTGGAATGAAAACTGACCTTTTCCAGTCCTGTGGCCACTGGTGAGTTTTCCAATGTGCTGGCATATTGAGTGCAGCACTTTCATAGCATCATCTTTCAGGATTTGAAATAGCTCAACTGGAATTCCATCACCTCCACTAAAAAGGTGCTGCACTTTGCTGGAGCAGTCATGAAGAGATGCCCCACGTCCAAGGCAGGGGAAACCCGAGTAAGACAACAGGCACTGAGAGAGGGCATCAGAGGGCAGAGAGACAGAAAGCGCAATCACAGACAACTAGCCAGGCTGACCACATGGACCACAGCCCTGTCTAACCCATGAAACTACGCCGTGCCGTGTGGGGCCACCCAAGATGGACGGGTCATGGTGGAGAGGTCTGACAGAATGTGGTCCACTGGGGAAGGGAATGGCAAACCACTTCAGTATTCTTGCCTTGAGAACCCCATGAACGGCATGTCTCCTTAAGAGCCTAAAAATCTCACTGAAATGCTATTTTGTACACTTTGATTGGCAGAAATTGACCCCAAATTTGAAATCATTGAGATTTCTTATTCACTGGGACAATTTGACGTTATTCTGTAAGTTGAATACTTCCATAAATTGGACTCAGCAGTTCCCAAGTGAAACTAGTGTGTATCAAACAGGTGAACCCTTGCATATGTTCAGTTCAAGACATGGAAAAGAATATCCGTGGCAGCACTGTTGGTAAAACAAAAACTGGAAACAGTCCACATACTCATTAATAGTATAATGAATAAATAAGTAGTGGTACACTCATTATATTACATGAAAGTTGAAACCAGCTAATACACAGCAAATTTGTGCATCGATCTTAATAACATTAGGTTGAGTTCTAAAGTGAGTACCAGAAGGTTCCCTCTTCCAAAAGTTCACAAGGCAAGCAAAACTAAAGACTTCTTGTTGTTGTTTAGTCACTCAGTCATGTTCAACTCTTTTGTGACCCCATGAACTGTAGCCCACCAGGCTCCCTTGTCCATGGGATTTCCCAGGCAAGAATACTGGAGTGGATTGCCATTCCCTTCTCCAGGGGATCTTCCTGTCTGAAGGATCGACTCAAAGTCTCCTGCGTCTCCTGCATTGGCAGGACATTCTTTACTGATGAGCTACCAGCGAAGTCCGAAGAATCCTTAGGTATACCCATTTAAATAATAGATCTATAAATAAAATAAAATTCAGAATGGCAGTTATCTCTATGTAAGAGGAGTGAGAAGAAGAGAAAAGAAACAAATAAATTTAAGTAACTTGTAATATTCTAGATGTTGCGCTATGTTATATGAATAAATTGTATTGCTTAAAAACAAATTGAATAATAAAACTGATGATAACACCTTGCCTAACAGCAATGTTTTAATAAACCAAAGGTCATGATTAATCTAATGCTGTGCAAGCAAGATGTAATACATACTTGCTTTTGTGTGAGTATGTCTTATTTTTTATATTAGTTCTGCCTCCATATAAATCTCTTAGTTTGAGCCTTCCATTTTCCAGTGATGGTGTCTCTTAAAATGCCTTTTAATCTTTCTTGGCCTACTTCTATGAGAATGTGTAGGAAAATCTCCAAGACCTTTTTAGATCAGCTGGTGAGACCTCTTGGATAGAAGGAGATAGTGGGAGGGCTTTTTTGGGAGCAGGGAGGGGAAGTCTAACTATGCCCACAATTGAAGCACATCAGGAGATACCTCTTATTCTTGAAGGAAAGCAAGATCCGGTCACACTGTTCTCTATGATTACTGGGTTAGCAGGAATTGCAGTGTTTTTTAGGATCTATTGGACTGGACAAAAAGTTCATTTGGGTTTTTCCATAAAATGTATGGAATACATTTTATCTAATGTATCCAATACATACAGAGGCATTTTCTTCCCAGGTGGAGCTAGTGGTAAAGAATCTGCCTGCCAATGCAAGAGACATAAGAGACATGGGTTCGATCCCTGGGTCAGGAAGATCCCCTGGAGAAGGAAACAGCACCCCACTCCATTATTCTTGCCTAGAGAATTCCATGGACAGAGGAGCCTGGCAGGCTACAGTCCATGGGGATACAGAGTCAAACATGACTTAGCGACTAACTTGCAGAGGTACAGCAGCCATCTCTAAACCACAGTGACAAAGCCACTTTTCAAGGATTGTAAAAAGTTTAAAGAGTCAGGATTCCTGATGCCATCATTTAGCTGTTGTCCTAGCCCAAGGTACCTAGGATTGGCCTTCTAGTTGTAAGGTAAGCAATACTCTCCTTTTTTATAGACCTTATACTTACTAATATTAATTTTTTGGTACTTACAAGTAAACACATTTCTATCTGGCACTCTTTGTATAGGTTTTTCTTCTGTTTTTGTTTTGAATGTTTTTAATTGATTAAATAATGATTTTTAAGTTGTTGAAAGGAGATTGTGTCCTGTCAGTAGAGATCAGGACCAGTGAGAATGATTTGCAGGGCCAGTTAGTATCCCTGAGGACACGTGTCTGAGAAATTCAACCATAACCAAGTGTACATACAGAGCAGAAGTCCAAAGTTCAGTGAACTATAATGGATTGTTAGAGTATCTTCATTGAACTGGGGGCCTCTAAGGTCATGAACTCTATTAGAACCACCCAAAGAGGGTTTCTAAACTGTTCATCTCTTCTAAAATCCCTAAACAAGTAAACACCTTAAGTCAGGGACCAAACTGCTACCCCGGAGGCCTGTCAAAATGAAGCCTCTCTGTGCTTTAGAATTTGTTCACTATGGTCACTATTTATACAGAATAAAATGAACTCTTTTTGTATAATTCCAAGGATGTAGATTTAAATCTTTTCCAGAGATCTCAGGATCCATATTAAAATTAGTTGTAGCCGAAAACTGCTTGCTTCCTGCCTCTCCTTTCCAAATGAAACATTTACTCTCAACTGTTTGCTTATGTTTCCTTATTATATTTGATTTTGTTTCTATATAATATCTACAAAGACAGGCATTTTTGAAATTCTTCTTTAACATTGGTGGATTGAGTGGTATATTGCTTCCTCTGTAATTCCTTTCTTTATGATATTTAATAATTTAAAGATTTTACTTCTCCTTTGTTGTTCAGTTGCTAAGTTGTGTCTGATTCTTTGAGACCCCATGAACTGCAGCATGCCAAGTTTCCCGGTCCTTCACTGTCTCCTAGAGTTTGTTCAAATTAATGTCGATAGAGTGAGTGACGCCATCTAGCCATCTCATCCTCTGTCATCCCCTTCGCCTCCTGCCCTCAGTCTTTCCCAGTATCAAGGTCTTTTCCAATGAGTTGGCTCTTCGCATCAAGTGGCCGAAGTATTGTAGCTTC
Organism: Moschus berezovskii; assembly: GCF_049115385.1. Lineage (NCBI taxonomy): Eukaryota > Metazoa > Chordata > Mammalia > Artiodactyla > Moschidae > Moschus > Moschus berezovskii. Next base: position 35,732,248 of record NC_142461.1, read on the forward strand.
AGCTTCAGCATAAATCCTTCAAATGAATTTTCAGGGTTGATTTCCTTTATACTTCTCCATAGTTCCTGCATGACAGATCTCTATATACCTCCCTTCCCCAAAACTGCATTTAAAAAAAAAAATTCAGGGCAAAGGATGATTCTGTGATTACAGGTATCCTGAAAAGAAAAAAGAGAGGAAAGTTAAAAGAAAGAAATGATCAAAACTGATGTAGAATTATAAGACCATTTCTTTCTGGAGTAAGATTTTTACTAAAAAATTGGAAGTATCTTGCTGTCATTCACTGCTGTTCTGATAGTTAATTTATAGATGGAAGGCGTTTGGTTCTTGTTGTAGTGCTTCCACATTGGCTCATATTGGCTTGTGCCATCTGATGACCTTCTATCAGTGAAAACTGTTATACTATTGAGGTAACTCACGGAATCTCTCTGGGAGAAGTGAGGGGAAGGTTCACAAAGGCCTCCTGTCTTCTTTTATTATTTTCTTTCTTTTCCTCATTATCCCAGGTCTCTTGAAGTTCAACTTTTACGATGACTTAGACACTCTGAAGCTAGTGTTTTATTCTTAGTTATGAAAAAGTCGTGGACGTTCTTGTTTGTTGACAAAATTTAAGCAGTGTGTAATTCACTGAACTGCGTGAACTCCAGCTACCATTTAGTGATTCTCACTGTGTGTCAGACACTGTGCTTAGTATATTATCTGTATTATTGTTCATGGTTTTATTTACACTCTTGTGATTGATACTGTTCTCTCTACCAGTGAAGATAGGACACCATGCTTAAGAAGGTTATGTAAGTCAATCAAAATCAAACAGCTGGGGACTTCCCTGGTAGTCCAGTGTTTAAGAATTCACCTTGCAATGCAGGGGACGTGGGTTCCATCCCTGGTCAGGGAACTAACATCGCACATGCTATGGAGCAACTAAGTCTGTTTTCTGCAACTAGAGAACCCATGCACTGCAATGAAAGATCCTGCATGGTGCAACAAAGATCCTGCAAGCCACAGCTAAGACCCAACGCAGCCTAATTAATTAATTAACTAAAAAACATATTAAATAAAATCAAACAGCTGGCAATGGATAGACTACCTAAAATTTAGATCCAGCCTGCCTTAACCTAATTCCTGTGCTTAAAATAATGAAACACTTAACTCCTTTTGCTTCATTTGTAAAATTAAAATCTTCAAATAGGAAGGTACTGTAAAGACATTCTTATTTAAACTAACGCTTAACTTCTCTGCATATTTCTTCACTCTTCTCAAAGCCACTAAATGATGGAAACTTCAATCCACTCTGAGGCAAATTCTTCCATTTTCAGAAAGTTTGGTGAAGAATTACTGTTATTGAAAGTTTGCCTCCCTCTGTATTGCTATGGATAGGACCTGGTTCACTTCACAAGTGTCAAATGTAATTATTTAATCCCTTGTAGCAAAATAGTGTGGTGTAGTAAGCTAAAGCTTATCTAAGAATGAAGATAACAATCATAATAGTGCATGTGACCTGAAATTGGTGGTGTGGGTTAAATGAAGTAGTGCATGTGAAATGCCTTGTACTTAATAACTTGTAAAAGATGTTGAGTTTATTCCATCAGTGCCCAGGTATCGCTTTAAGGCTTTTGGTATTTCCTTCACCAACTCTTTCTGAAATCATGAAAATAAAATTTCAGCAAAGTGATAACTGGTTCTAAATAATGCATAGATTTTAAGTCAGGTTTTCACTTCTGTCTTGTCTTTAAACTTTAACTGCATTTGAGCTACAGTATTTGTGTTCAATTTATTCTTATTTATAGTCCATTCAGATTAACACCTTGTAAATTGAAGAAAGTAGGGAAAACCACTAGACAATTCAGGTATGACCTAAATCAAATCCCTTATGATTATACAGTGGAAGTGAGAAATAGATTTAAGGGACTAGATCTGATAGATAGAGTGCCTGATGAACTATGGACGGAGGTTCGTGACACAGTACAGGAGACAGGGATCAAGACCATCCCCATGGAAAAGAAATGCAAAAAAGCAAAATGGCTGTCTGAGGAGGCCTTACAAATAGCTCTGAAAAGAAGAGAAGCAAAAAGCAAAAGAGAAAAGGAAAGATATAAGCATCTGAATGCAGAGTTCCAAAGAATAGCAAGGAGAGATAAGAAAGCCTTCCTCAACAATCAATGCAAACAAATAGAGGAAAACAACCAAATGGGAAAGACAAGAGAACTCTTCAAGAAAATTAGAGATACCAAGGGAACATTTCATGCAAAGATGGGCTCGATAAAGGACAGAAATGGTATAGACCTAACAGAAGAAGAAGATATTAAGAAGAGTTGACAAGAATACACAGAAGAACTGTACAAAAAAGATCTTCACTACCAAGATAATCACGATGGTGTGATCAGTCACCTAGAGCCAGACATCTTGGAATATGAAGTCAAGTGGGCCTTAGAAAGCATCACTACAAACAAAGCTAGTGGAGGGGATGGAATTCCAGTTGAGCTATTTCAAATCCTAAAAGATGATGCTGTGAAAGTGCTACACTCAATATGCCAGCAAATTTGGAAAACTCAGCAGTGGCCACAGGACTGGAAAAGGTCAATTTTCATTCCAATCCCAAAGAAAGGCAATGCCAAAGAATGTTCAAACTACCACACAATTGCATTCATCTCACACGCTAGTGAAGTCATGCTCAAAATTCTCCAAGCCAGGCTTCAGCAATATGTGAACTGTGAACTCCCAGATGTTCAAGCTGGTTTTAGAAATGGCAGAGGAACCAGAGATCAAATTGCCAACATCTACTGGATCATGGAAAAAGTAAGAGAGTTCCAGAAAAACATCTATTTCTGCTTTATTGACTATGCCAAAGCCTTTGACTGTGTGGATCACAATAAACTGTGGAGAATTCTGAAAGAGATGGGAATACCAGACCACCTGACCTGCCTCTTGAGAAACCTGTATACAGATCAGGAAGCAACAGTTAGAATTGGACGTGGAACAACAGACTGGTTCCAAATAGGAAAAGGAGTACGTCAAGGCTGTATATTGTCACCCTGCTTATTTAACTTATATGCAGAGTACATCTTGAGGAACGCTGGGCTGGGAGAAGCACAAGCTGGAAACAAGATTGCCTGGAGAAACATCAATAACCTCTGATATGCAGATGACACCACCCTATGGCAGAAAGTGAAGAGGAGCTAAAGAACCTCTTGATGAAAGTGAAAGAGGAGAGTGCAAAAGTTGGCTTAAAGCTCAACATTCAGAAAACTAAGATCGTGGCATCTGGTCCCATCACTTCATGGGAAATAGATGGGAAAACAGTGGAAACAGTGTCAGACTTTATTTTTTTGGGCTCCAAAATCACTGTGGATGCTGATTACAGCCATGAAATTAAAGACGCTTACTCCTTGGAAGGAAAGTTATGACCAACCTAGATAGCATATTAAAAAGCAGAGACATTCATTACTTTGCCAACAAAGGTCCATCTAGTCAAGGCTACGGTTTTTCCAGTGGTCATGTGTGGATGTGTGAGTTGGACTGTGAAGAAAGCTGAGCGCCGAAGAATTGATGCTTTTGAACTGTGGTGTTGGAGAAGACTCTTGAGAGTCCTTTGGACTGCAAGGAGATCCAACCAGCCCATTCTAAAGGAGATTAGTCCTGGGTGTTCATTGGAAGTACTGATGCTAAAGCTGAAACTCCAATACTTCGGCCACCTCATGGGAAGAATTGACTCACCGAAAAAGACTCTGATGCTGGGAGGGATTGGGGGCAGGAGGAGAAAGGGACGACAGAGAATGAGATGGCTGGATGGCACCACCGACTCAATGGAGTTGAGTTTGAGTGAACTCCAGGAGTTGTTGATGGACAGGGAGACCTGGCTTGCTGTGATTCATGGGGTCACAAAGAGTCGGTCACGACTGAGGGACTGAACTGAACTGAACTGAAAGAACCTGCCAGGCAATGTAGGAGATGTAAGACACACGGGTTTAATCTCTGGATTGGGAAGATACTCTGGAGTAGGAAATGGAAATCCCATGGACTGACAGTCCATGGGTCACAAAGAGTCAGACACGACTGAATGACTTAGCACGCACATTGGATGGTACTAGCATTGGTCCAAGCTTTGCAAGTTTTGATTTGTCTCCATCAGCTGTAAGTACTCCAGTCTTAAAACAAGTGTTTCCAGAATTTCAGTACCCTCCTAGTGTATTTGGACTTCACTTTCCTGGGGTAACTGCCACCGGGCAGGAAAGGTTGGACATCTTTCATATGATAGCCTCACGATTGTTTAAGGATATTTATTATACCACCTCTTTAGGTGAATGGCCCTAGTTCCATCAATCTGTTCTTATATGGCATAGTCCTCCAACTGTGGGTATTTTGTCAATGTCTGCCAATGTTTTGTAGTCCAGAACTGGGTAAAGCATCCCAAGTGTGCTCTGATCTTAATGAAGTGCCACTCTTATTATCCATGTTTAATCAACTTAATCTTTTGAATTAGAGTGAAAGAAAAGTTGGACTATTCAGTCTTTTTTAGTTTAACGGAAGAGGAGAGTGAAAAGTTTGGCTTGAGGCTCAACTTTCAGAAAACAAAGATTATGGCATCTGGTCCCATCACTTCATGGGAAATAGATGGGGAAACAGTGGAAACAGTGTCAGACTTTATTTTGGGGGGCTCCAAAATCACTGTGGATATTGATTGTAGCCATGAAATTAAAAGACGCTTACTCTTTGGAAGGAAAGTTATGACCAACCTAGATAGCATATTAAAAAGCAAAGACATTACTTTGCCAACCAAGGTCCGTCTAGTCAAGGCTATGGTTTTTCCCATGGTCATGTATGGATGTGAGAGTTGGACTGTGAAGAAAGCTGATTGTCGAAGAATTGATGCTTTTGAACTGTCGTGCTTTATAAGACTCTTGAGAGTCCCTTGGACTGCAAGGGGATCCAATCAGTCCATTCTAAAGGAGATCAATCCTGGGTGTTCTTTGGAAGGACTGATGCTAAAGCTGAAACTGCAATACTTTGGCCACCTCATGCAACGAGTTGACTCACTGGAAAAGAGTCTGATGCTAGGAAGAATTGGGCATGGGAGGAGACGGGGATGACAGAGAATGAGATGGCTGGATGGCATCACCGACTCGATGGACATGAGTTTGAGTGAACTCCGGGAGTTGGTGATGGACAGGGAGGTCTAGTGTGCTGTGATTCATGGGGTCACAAAGAGTCGGTCACGACTGAGCAACTGAACTGAACTGAACTTAAATAGTGTAAAGTATATGTTTGTATACTTACATATATGTGTGCCTGTGTTTGCATCCTACCAAAATGTAAACTAGCATGGTTAATTCTTTCAGGTAGTTAATTTTTCTCCTGTTTAGAACTCCAGAAATAAAGTTATTTTGATTGAGTAACCTTGAACTATTCTTTGATAATGGTTGAAGAAATCATGATTGAAAGGAATTTTTTAAGGGTTATTCTATTTTGTCTATTATTTATAGATGTGCCTTTACTTGAACAAAAACTCCACAAGATAAGTCCAAGAGGAAACAGTTAAGATTTAAAAATGTATCTTTCCCTTTGAATGAAAATGTAAACTAGAACTGTGGATCAAGAAATTGTTATGCAAGTTAACTAAATTTAGAGAAGTAAATATGAATTTACTATCATGAAGATCAATTCAACTAATTCATTTTCAGCTTCACTTCGGCTCCTGATCATTTTCTCATCCTCTCCATCTGGTGTGTATGTGTGTGAGGAATTTTAGACTTTAACAAAACAGTTGTCACTTAGTCTCTTAGGATTCATTTTCTGAGACACTAGTATTAAAGAATGCAGCCTCTGTTTTTCTTCTCTTGGCTACTTCTGAAAACAATGCATTTGTTAAATTTTTGGCAGTGCAAGGAGACAATTCAAGACAGCTTATGCAGAAAAATGAGGGAGACATACTTGAGGGAGAGGAGAGGTCACAGAAAGGATAGAACCAGGGCATCTCCTAGAACCTCAGCAGTAGGAAATTGTAGCTTTTCCTCCAGAGTTAAGTTTCCAACCATTTATTGACCTAATTCATTGGGGTTTCCCAAGTGGCACAGTGGTAAAGAATCTGCCTGCCAATGCAAGAGACTTAAGAGACACAGATTCAATCCCTGGATCAGAAGATCCCCTGGAGGAGGAAAGAGTAACCCACTCCAGTATTCTTGGCTGGAAAATTCCATAGACAGAGGAGCCTGGTGGGCTACAGTCCATGGGGTCCCAAAGAGTTGGACGTGACTGAGAACACACACATAGTAAAATTAATCACAGAAACTCTAGAATAAAAAAAAATTAGAATTCTTTTTGCACTTTATATGATAAACAAATGGTCAAGTAAGAAGTATTTATTTTGAGTTCAGTATATTAGCTGTGGTAGCCTCATTGACTCTGAAGAAATCTTTAAAATTCAGTGAGTGTGTTTGTCTCATATGTGATAATCTGAGCTAAGCCTTCTAAGCAGCCAGGCTCTGCTCCATAGTCATGCTGTTTTGTACATCACCACCTGGTAAAACTTTATTATTTTCCACAAGTTGCATCAAAAGTAGAGAGAAATATCATTCATGATTGCTGTTTTGAAATCTTCAGTTTTCTTTTTTAGAGCATAACTCTTTAATTTTTTTGAGATTTGATTTTAAATAATAAAATAAGAGTGTTTTTTAAATGTGGATAGCTTTTCTTCCCAATAAAAAAAGCTTCACACAATCATTCTTATATTACCTCATTAGCATTGTTTCTAGAGATCTAGAAACAATCGCATATGCTACTGAAGAGTTTGAATCAGATAAATGTAACTTATAATTGAGTTGTCCATTTATGTGGTTCCTACTTCCTTACTCTTCCTTCACTATTCAGCTTCTATCATAAACCTTGCTCTCATAGAAATTATCAAGGATCTCAGTGTTGCAAAAATCTAATGGACTAAACTTTTCATATAACTAAATGACCTAGCAAAGTTGACTACATCATTTTTAAAATTTTCATTTTCGGCTCTGCTTAGTCTTCATTGCTGTGCACAGGCTTTTCTAGTTGTGGCAAGTGAAGTCTACTCTTTTACTGTGATGCTTGGGCTTCTCAGTGCAGTGTGGTGGCTTCCCTTGTTGTGGAGCACGGGCTCTGAGTGCATGGGCCAAGTATTTGCAGCTCATGGGTTCAGTAGCTGTGGTGCCAAGGCTTAGTTGCTCTGCACCCAGTGGGATCTTCCTGGACCAGAAATCAAACCTGTGTCCCCTGTATTGGCAGGTGGATTCTTAACCACTGGACCCCCAGGGGAGTCGCTACTCCATAGTTTTTAAAGCACTTCTTATCTTGGCATCATTGATATTGCGCCATCCAGGATGTTGCCTGCCTACTTGGGTGCTCCTCGTCAGTCTTTGTTAACTCCTCTTTCTTTGCCCATCTTCTAAGTATTGGACTTTTTTCAGGGCTCAGTCTGGAATCCTCTTTTCTCACACTGTGTATGTTCACTGGCTTTAAATACCATTCAGTTCAGTTCAGTCGCTCAGTCGTGTCCAACTCTTTGCGACCCCATGAATCACAGCACGCCAGGCCTCCCTGTCCATCACCAACCATTACTATAGCTATAATTCCCCAAACTCATATCTTAGATTATGGCCTCTTAGCTCCAGATACTCTCTGTCTGTCAAGAAAACCCCAACTTTTCCAGTTCTCATTTTAATAAATAATATCTACCTTAATTTAGTTACACAAGACTAGAACTTCACTTATTCATTTAGCAAATATTTTTAAAGCATTTTGTGCCAGATACTATTCTAGGCTTTGGAACTACAGCAAAAGACAAACATTGGACCTTTGCAGTTTTCTCATCCTCCATTTGCAAAATCCATCATTAAATCCTGTCCAGTTCACTGCTAAAACTTTTTCAAATGTATTCAGTTCTCTCCATCCCCACTGACCCCGCCATAGTCCAAGCTGTAGACTTGCCTATTGCACCTACCAAAGTAAATTCTTCCCTGGAATACAGCAGTAGCATCCTATGTTATTCTCCCTTCTATCCTTGTCACCCTATTAGCCAGCTCTACACAGATGTTATAACCATCATTGACAATGCAATGATCCATTCACTTCATTCCCCTGCCTAATGGTTCCAACTACACTTAGAATAAGAGTTCAGTTCCTTACTAGGGACGGTGAAGTTCTTCCACCGCCTAACTCTCTACGTGTAGGTTTCCTCTAGGTACCACGCTCTGGCCCCACTGGGACCGTTTTGTTTCCCGTTGTGCTAACCTCTTTTTCATTTCCTTTTTCTGGAATGCTTCAAATTTCTATCCTTCTCACCTCATCTTAAATATTTATTTTTTTCAGAGATAGCTTACTTAACTTTGAGTTTAGGTTATGTCTTTGTACCTTATTCATTTTCTTCATAGTGATCTTAAGAGTTTATAATTATATGCTTATTCCTACATTATTTCCTCACCAACTAAACTATAAAATCCTTAAGAACAGGAATCTTGTTTATTTTGTTCATTTTAGACACAACATTTAGCATAATACGTGATGTATAGAAGTCATTCATTCTGTATTTATTGAGAAATGAATTATCTTATGTAGATTTGCAAAAATATTGAATTTTCTACAAACTTCAAAAAAGAGATTGTGTTTCAGCATTCATGGTTCCTGTTTTTAACCCACAATCCATCATGATTATAAGTTAATAAATATATGGCTAAGAATAAAAATAATTTGAAAAATGTTAAATGGTCAATGTGCCCATGACAAGGAAGTGATGAACTGACCATGTGAAGATTCATGGACATGGTGTCAGACCTCAACGTCAGCTTTAACAGAGGCTCACTTGACAGTTCTCAAACTTCTTTTCATTTACTATAATATATGAGTCCTATCTCTCTTTCCTTTTTCCATCCACAGAAGTTTTTAAATAGATTTGCTTGAATTTTTCAGTTGTATAATTATGTGTTCTGAAATCACTTTGCTTTCTTTCCAGTTTTGATATTTCTCCATTACAGCATCCATAAATTCTGATTCATGAGAATATTGACTTTCTTGAACAGCTAAACTTGAAGTCTCTAGAGATTCTTTGGTTAAACCAATTCCTTTAGGATGTGCTTCAGAACCAGTTTTCCAGCTTCTTGATTAGCAGTTTTAATATAAAAACAAACTGACCAAGTTTTCACTCTCTATTTAGTATATGTTGATACAAGTAGAGTGTAAAACAAATAGGAAAACACAATTTCTGTTTAGAACTTAAGGTTTATGTAGACTCAATTTTCAATTTTCAGATGGTCCGTTTGAGTTTCACTGCCATTTTATATTTATGCTTTATTTATGAACTGAAAGATAAGTTCCTGATGGAAGGAGAGAATTGGCAAGGAAAACTAATTTGTGAATCTTTGTAAATTTTTTTTTTTCATTCTGGGGGAAAAAAAGAGAAGTAAATAGTAGCAAACATATGGTAACTATCTGTATATCTTTAAATTAGAGGTTAAGAAAAATCTCTTGGATAATGAGAACAGGAATGGACATATTTAAGAAAGACTGCCAAATTGTTAAGAAGGCTCAAACACACATATGCATGCATGTGCATACACACACATACACACTTTTTGCTCAGGTGTCATTCTTATTGATATAGGTGTGACTGAAGTGAAAAGTCAACTGCCTCGGCTTCCATTACTATTAACTAAATGGGCAATCTTTTCAGGTCTCCATCTGCTATTGGCAGGACTTGTCAGGAAGGAAACATGCTTGAAGTGATTATCTCTGTGTTTAAGTACTGTTTGACATTGTCATCTAAGTGCCATTGTAGTTTCCTGGCAGTTCACATTTCTGTCATTTTAGACGTAACCTTATACTTACTTCCACATACCTGGCACTTCTGTAAAACCTTGGTTGTAGTCTTCATATTTACTTTTATATTAAACTATAAAAACTGTAAGGGTAGTGACCATGATAGTCTCGTTTTTGTATCCTCTACAAGGTTAACATGATGTCTTATATGTAGGACAAGCACAATAACAGTTTTTATTTGGATTTTTGTATATGTGTCTTGTCTCTGGAACTTCTTGCAGTCAGTGACTTATGTCTGTTAGAAATTTATCTGAAGGTCCCATTCACCTTTACAAAGTGGCTCCTTTAGGACCAGGAAGGCTTCCGTTAGGTATGGTTATTCCCCACTAAAAATATGGTAGTGAATGTTTCTTAACCTCAAGCCTTGCTACAGAAACTTACTTCCTCTATTTACTCTTACCCTGGTTCCTGATCCACTGCAGAATCTCTAATTCCTTGGCCAGCTGTGTTCTGCTATTTTTCACTTTCCAATCACAGTCCACTTGACCGAGCATTTATCTTTCTCAGCCCAGGCTAGCTTGAACTGTCATGCCTGAGCTGGAACATGCTGGCACCATTACTGTGGCTTTCTCAGTCTTCACTGCTTGTCAGAGTTTTCCAGGCTGAGTGCTAATTTAGTCTGACTCAGACCTTGAGTCAACTGCCTGATATATTCTGTCTGCCACAGAATTGATATCCTTGCCCGACTCTGCTTAGTAAGATGTGTATTCAGGGTTCCTGTTTTCCTTCCAGCCCCAACCCTGCCTCACGCCACCTTTTGTGATACATTCTAGCAATTGTTTATATCATAAGCACTTAACACAATGCTGTATATGTAGGAGGCATCCAATACATGTGAGAGATAAAGAACAAATGGTTATAGTAGGAGTGTGGACAGTGTAAGGGACTCCCCCCACCACACACCTCTCAATTCTCCCCACCAAACTCCTAGTGGTTTTAGTCATTCACCTTTGTTGTTGAAACATCTGCATGTTTGTGAAGTAGTTAATCCAGGTGACTTGAGACAAAGTTTTCTCCTTCCAAACTAACTTATTTGGGTGGAGTTCTAAGTTCAGTGGTAAATTAAGTACATTAAACATTAGCTTACTCCTCTAGTAAATAAAATTTTCAAAGGAGTATTTCGTTCATATAAGTAATATTTTCTTAACTTGGCTTTCTTCTTGATATTTATCATTTTCTTGGGCATATGTTTTCCTTTAGCTAATCTATTGCTTCTTTCCTGTTCACTTTATCCACTGAGATGCCACTGAGTTTGAGGGATATTATTTCCTAGGTTTGGTATCTGTTTATGGCACTATGATAAAGATTTGTTACATAATTTTTCAATTGCTTTAGTTTTCTTTACCTAAAACTCATTTTCTGTATTTACCTAAAGGTTGTTTTTTATATATGTGAGAGAAGTTGTTCATGTGTACGGACAATGCCTAATTTGATTTTGAAGATCCTTTAGGAAATATGTCCATTTATTTATTGGGAACCTACTAATTCAATTAATGCTAACTATACACTGTAGTTATAAAGTTTGTTAAAGTGTTCCATTTTAAGGAATTTATAACCTAGTGTGCTAAGTCACTTCAGTCATGTCCAACTCTGACACTATGGACTGTAGCCTACCTGCAGGGCTCCTCTGTCCATGGGATTCTCCAGGCAAGAATACTAGAGTGGGCTGCATGCCCTCCTACAGGGGATCTTCCTGACCCAGGGATCGAATCCACATCTCTTAGTCTCCTGCACTGGCAAGCAGGTTCTTTACCACTAGTGCCACCTGGGAAACCATATATAAACTAGGGACAATGTCTTATTCAGATATCTGTAATATATTAAAAATAATAAATTCCAGAAAAAATGAAATGCTTAATATGGTATATGTAATAGATATCTGTATAAGTCATTATACAGATGACTTATTCAGGTATCTGTAATATAAACCATGTTAAACATTTAATTTTTTTCTGGGGTTTATTTTCTTTTTCTATTCTTGTTCATTGGAGACAATGCTGTTCTTTAAAATAACATCTTCCTTGACAGTTCTTTGAGAAATATTATATGGAAAATAATTTACATCAATGAAAGGCCCTGAATTACTATTAATGATTTTTCTGCATTTAATTACTAATTTCCTATAATAGTCTTCACTGCTTTTCAGAATTATCTATCATTGTTATATTCTAAAATTTATAGTAGGATACATAATTCCTTTGTGTTTTTTCACGTGTGTTACTCTGTTAGGGAAAGCTTGGGATTTAAAAGCCAGCTCTTTTGACTCAAAATCAGTCCATTCTACTTCATCATGAATGCTTTGTAGTGCTATATTATGCTCTAAACTGATGTACCTTAGTAAGTTTTGGTAATGCTTCCTTTGCTAGTGTGATACCAGTTATGGACTTCTCTCCCATAAAAATTCATATGTGAATGTACAAATTTAAAACTTTGCATACAGTTTTAGGTACATTTGTGGGCACTCTAAAGGCTACCCATGAACTCTCTCAGAAGTTCTACACTGAATTCATGTCATTGGGATCTTCAAAGTGTAAGATTGAGCCTGACATTTGAAAACTCACTGAGTATTACTCGAATCACAGTTCTTTCATATCACTGCTAAAGAAAGGATGCTAAGGGATCAGAGATGGGTCAATCTGAGATTTACAAAACAAGAAAGAAGAAAGGGGATAGTCAAAAACTATCCTTTGATTTATTTGTAAAGAAATGTGACTTGGGATACAGTCTAGAGATGATAAAGAACAGAGAATAAGACATTGTTTTTAAGAAGAAAAACTTACAATGAAGTTTTTACCCTGTCAGTAATTCAGTATCCAGTGTAGATATTGGTAATAGAGGGTTGAGTAAAGTGAAAAGTGAGTTTTTAGATCACAAAAGAAGGAAAGTAAAGCTTTCTGAATCAAAGAATCATTGAAACATTTCAGACGAGAGAGATACAATTAGCAGAGCAGTAATAAAATTTCACTCTTATTAAGGCTTTCTTTTGCTGCACATTAATTCCATTATGTATTAGGACTTGAAGGATCATTGGATTTATTTAAGAAATAAGTACCACTTATTCACTTTCACTTTTCACTCTCATGCACTCGAGAAGGAAATGGCAAACCACTCCAGTGTTCTTGCCTTGAGTATCCCAGGGACGGGGGAGCCTGGTGGGCTGCCGTCTATGGAGTCATACAGAGTCGGACACGACTGAAGTGACTTAGCAGCAGCAGCAGCAGCATTCAGAACTTACTTCATTGCTATCTCCACTGATAGTAAGGAGCCAGAGATCCCATTATTACACACCCAAATTTCAAATATTAATCAGGCAAAGATGATTCACAAATTACCAGTGGCTTTCAAAATATCACAGTAAGTCATAAATTCCATTGTTTTATATATTCTGTATCAACTATCTCAGTTTTTGATCATGTAGTAGAGTTCTAAACTGCTATCAGATTTGATTGCTTTTAGTTTGGAAGTTTAAAGTGACTGTTAAGTGTGAAAATTTACAGGAATTTGTCAAATGCTCCTGATTCTAACCAAAGTATATGCAGATCTTCCATATAGGAATGACACTTACACCAAGTTTTATAGGTTGTCATGACGACTTGAGTAATGTTCCATGAGGAAGGATTTGAACTTTATCATATTTGCAGTTGTCCTGGCAACATGACAATCTGACTTCATGAATGAGTTGTCACTTTGCCAGTTAAACTGGTTTTAAAATAGTCGGACTTCTACTGAAATCTATACCTATATATACCTCAGAACATTGATCACTGTTTCAAAAAATAGACACAAAAGAACAGTATTAGAAACTGAGAAGGGGAACAAATACATATCAGAGTAGGAAAGAGATTTGTGAGAATATGGTCAGGACATGAAAGGCACGGAAGGAGAGAAGAGTAAAAGGGGAAAAAAAGGCAATAAAATAAGGAAGAGGAGGATGACTTAATAAATCAATGAAATTTCACAGTATCGCTACTGGATGGGGAAGTTTGGAATATGGAAACAGGGGAGAAAGTTGCCATGGAAACTTTAGGGCACTCTGAACAAACAGGAGTGGCCTCTTGTGTTGTAACTAGGTTGTTATTGTGGTTCTTATCAGGAGTATCAGTTGGAGTATCAATCTGAATTACTCTAGAAGCATTTACAGGTACCTGACGAAGGAGTTTTGAAGGAAACAGCTTCAAGCTAAATGGATTTGATTCAACAGAGAACATCTCTTTATACAGTATCACTTTCATACAAACACAACAGCAGATAAATCTCCTCCATCTCCCATCAGAACAGCTGTGAATGTCAACTTTACTGCCAGTGTTCATAGTTACTGCTTCCGAACTATGTACATGTCCCAGTTGAACAATGAATTATATTTACCTTTATCAAGGATTAATTTTGTATTATTGAAGAAGTAGGAAATTTTGATAAAATGAAAATCAAAGTAAGTATCGTATTGTAGATTTCTGAGTTGTGTATATGTGTAAAGCTTTCTGTTGTCTTCATTTGTCTTTATACCATGCCATACTTGAAATCAGAACTTCTTAACACTGGTTTCATGGATCGGAGGCTTTGGAGACTCAGTGAGGCCCCTGAAATCAAATGCCAAATTTTGTGAATGTATGTGCTCATGTGCATTTTCAAAGGATAGGACCCCACATTTTAAACAGAGGAATAATAACTTGAAATATCTCATGGACTATAGCCCACCAGACTCATCTGTCCATGGAATTCTCTAGGCAAGAATACTGAAGTGGGTAACCATTCTCTTTTCCAGGGAGTCTTCCCAACCCAGGGATTGAACCTGGGTCTCCTGTATTACAGGAGGATTCTTAACCATCTCAGCCACCAGGGAAACCCCCACTATGACCCAAAATTTTAATCAGTGGACTGATGATTTGAAAAGCATTAAGAATCACCAACTAATGAAAAGTGGCCATTTGGTAGATAAAATCATGAACAAAAGGGAGAAAAAAGAGATAAATGGCCAGGAATTTTTGCTGTGTGAAAGGTGAGCATGGGAAGGGACTTTTGACTCTGGATAATACCAGGTACCCTGAACTTCTTGGTGTGATATGAGATCCTTGAAACTGCCAGGAACAAAGAGACTAATAGAGAAGGTTCACAGTAGTTATTTAAGTAAATCACTAAAGCATAGAATGAAAGCATCACCAGTGATCATCAGTGAACAAAACTAAGATTCTTGCTTTCTTGGAAGTTACATTCTAGCAGGAAGGCAGAGAACTATAGATGAAGGACAAAGTGTAGTGAATTTTAACTGTTGACGTTTACAGGTTTTCAGGGTTTTCTCAGTTCCTGCCACAGAGTAGATGCTTAACTTTTATGGAGGGAAAAAAAGAAAGAAGGGAAGGAGGGGGAAGGGGGGAGGAAGGGATGAAGGAGGGAGAGGAGAAGGAGTAAATAGAGTTTAGGCAGTGTTCTTGTTTTGCACATTCTTAAATATGCCATGCATTCTTGTAGTGCATATCTATGGGATGTTTTTGCAGATGTAATATTTCAATATAACTGAGTACTAGAAATGTAATCTGACAGACTAACATAGATACTGTACATCTGATCACATTATACCAAGTACATTTTCAATAGGAATTTGAGCATGATAATTTTCCAAAATGAAAACTAAACTAAACTGCAGGCAGCATAGAATGAAAGAAATCCTAAAATCCACTATTTAACTCTTTCCTTTTATGGAGGAGAATATTGAGTCTGAAATATCTGAAATATTTTCCCAAAGTTAAAGGGCCAACTAGCAGAACTGAAATGAGAAACTGAATCTTCTAACTCCAAGTTTAATTTCATTCATGCTAGAATCTTCTATAGAAGATGACTGGTAGGAGACCCCAGTTTTATAGATTTCAAGTAAGACACAGTCCTCATCAGTTCGTTCATTTTGTTCAGTAATTAGTGGGATGTAGAAGTTTGTATCAAGTTATGTGTTTGAATTATGAAAATGACCTTTTCCCCCAAACTCCTAGAACATTATTTCCATGCTGATTGGGAACATGTTGAAAGATTAGAACTCTTTTAGTGTTTTCTGTTACATAGTTTTTAAAAACTGGGGATCAGACATCATACAGACAGCTGCTCTCAGGTGGCCAATATAATTGCAAAACTCTCGTCTTTATATGTTTTTAGAATTCAAATGAGAAGTATAACACAATTGTAAGATTATAGATTTCTTTTCTTCTGTGAAATTCTGATGCCTTAGTATTGTGTATTAGTATTAGCAAAAATTTGCAAAAGTTTTCTAGTTACAATACAATATAGATAAGAAAATATATCTAAAATTCAAAATTTATTTTATTAAAAAACTCAGGCAAAGTGTAAGACTTATATATGGTTCTCAGACCTTTTAGCTAATAGTTGTATGATCTTGAGCAAGTTCTGCCATAATTTTGGGTCTTATTTTCTTCTCCTATAAAATATAGGAAACAGTGCTTATTTTGCAGTGCTGTCTTGTGAATTAAATGTGATAAGGTAATTTACTGTGAATGTATAATACGCGCTCAATAAAATTTCTTTTCTTTTCTGAATAAGAAAAACAATTCTCTAGAGTACAGTATCAGTTTTCAAAATAAACTCAATAGATTAAGCAAATTCTAAGTCTGAAGCAATTTACTAAAGCCATTTAAATAAATCATTTAAGAGTACAATAAAACAACCTCTCCCAAGGAATCATTGTCAGAGAAGCCAATATAAACATTTATATTTTTTGTTATCACATTAAAGTTAAAATGTATTTTCTTTGTGATCTATAAATGAACCAGTTGAAATGTACTTATTATCTTCTTAGAAGATATGTAAGGTGATTATATGCTTTAAGTTTTACAAACTTTAGGTTCAAACTCTAATTCATCCCTTTACTTAGCTTGGGCAAATAACTTAATCCCATCTGTACCTTAGTTTCTTCATCCATAAAACGGAGATAATAGGAATCTTTACTTCATAGGGTTTTGTGGGGATTAAGAGAGTTTATATATCTATAGTGCTTAGAACAATGACTATTACTTGGTCATTAAATATCATATATGTTAACAATTATTATTTATATTTACTAGTGACTACATAAATATTGGTCTCAAATAGTAATCACCTTTAAATTAAAGTAAGATTTATTTTAACCTTCTCACATTTGTCTGATCTTGTGTATTTTATTCAGTGACATGTGTGTTTAGTCACTCAGTAGAGTTCAACTCTTTGTGACCTCATGGACTGTAGCCTGTCAGGCTCCTCTGTCCATGGGATTTTCTAGGCACAAATGCTGGAGTGGGTTGTCATTTCCTCCTCCATGGTATCTTTTTGAGCCAGGGATCAAACCCATGTCTCTTGAAACTCCTGCATTGGCAGGTGCGTTCTTTACCACTGAGCCACAAGCAAAGCCCACGACAAACCTAATTATATTTAGCAGAATTTTGGAACCTAAATGAATTACACTAACAAAGGTGATAATTGAGGGATTTACTTATTATTTATATAGATACCTGAAAATATGTTATCTTGATTTACTAAGCTAATGAGAGTTCTGCTGCTCAAATCTAATCAAATAGACTTTGGGGAATTCTGTGGGAAAATAATTTTTCAAAGATTATTCCTTTCATGATCAAAGTGAAGAAAAGTTGGGACTTTAACATGCCCCAACTTACTTTCCAGGAAAATTGTTGATCCTACTTTGCAGGGGTTTCTTAAAGTATCCATTAATTTAGAAAACACTAAATTTTTGCCTTTGTTTCCAGATATGAGCTCTATGAGGGAACTTTGTTTCATTCCCTCCTGTATCTTCAGCACCTAAAGCAGTGCCTAGAACTTAGTACACATCAGTATTTATTTTATTAATTAATAAATGTCTATGATCTCTAAAGGTCAGTATTAGGTATTGGGGATAAAACAATCAACTAAATGCTCATAAGCTGTAAGCTAAAATTATTCACACCAAAATTGTCTTCTGCTTTCTTATTGCCTAAGTGAGCAGATTTTCTTTCAATATTAAAAAATAGCATAAAACATGAAATATTTACCTTATAGCTCCGTGGCAGTCTAAAATAGGTATTGTCAGCTATCCAGCTCCTGTTTAATCTGTCTAGATTTGTCTATATTAGAGGGATGTCCAGTGTTCCCATGACGATTTTCCACTTTCTACTTAAACCATCCAAAAGCTGTATCTCCAGACAGAAACTGGTTGAACCTCTGATTGACAAACCCTCAGATATCACTGAGGGGATAGTTGGGACTTTGCATACAGTCATATGTAGAAATAGGGTATCCTTTTTCCTATCACTTGCATCCACTGATGTCATGGAATAAGAGCTTAGTCCATTTCAGGTGTGTCCCTGTGTGCTCAGTCACTCAGCCATGTCTGACTCTTTGCGACCCTATGGATTATAGTCTACCAGGCTACTCTGTCCATGGGATTGTTTAAGCAAGAATACTGCAGTGGGTTCCATTTCCAATTCCAGGGCCATTTCAAGAATAGTGGCATGTAATAATGTCAGGATGAATCAGTCAGTTCAGTTCAGTTCATTTCAGTTGCTCAGTCCTGTCAGATTCTTTGCGACCCCACGAACCACAGCACACAAGGCCTCCCTGTCCATTACCAAGTCCCGGAGTTCACGCAAACCCATGTCCATTAAGTCAGTGATGCCATCCAACCATCTCATCCTTTGTCATATGCTTCTCCTCCTGCCATGAATCTTTCCCAGCATCAGTTCAGTTCAGTTCAGTTGCTCAATCGTGTCCCACTCTTTGCACCCTGTGAACTGCAGCACACTAGGCCTCCCTGTCTATCACAACTCCCAGAGTCCACCCAAAACCCTGTCCGTTGAGTCGGTGATGCCATCCAACCATCTCATCCTCTGTCGTCACCTTTTCCTCCTGCCCTCAATCTTTCCCAGCATCAGGGTCTTTTCAAATTAGTCAGCTCTTCATATGAAGTGGCCAAAGTATTGAAGTTTCAGCTTCAGCATCAGTCCTTCCCATGAATATTCAGGACTGATCTCCTTTAGGATGGATGGTTGGGTCTCCTTGCAGTCCAAGGGACTCTCAAGAGTCTTCTCCAACACCACAGTTCAAAAGCATCAATTCTTCAGCGCTCAGCTTTCTTTACAGTCCAACCCTCACATCCATACATGACTACTAGAAAAACCATAGCCTTGACCAGACAGATCTTTGTTGGCAAAGTAATGTCTCTGCTTTTTAATATGCTGTCTAGGTTGGTCATAACTTTCCTTCCAAGGAGTAAGTGTCTTTGAATTGCATGGCTGCAATCACCATCTGCAGTGATTTTGGAGACCAGAAAAATAAAGTCAGCCACTGTTTCCACTGTTTCCCCATCTATTTGCCATGAAGTGATGGGACTGGATTCCATGATCTTAGTTTTCTGAATGTTGAGCTTTAAGCCAACTTGTTCACTCTCCTCTTTCACTTTCACCAAGAGGCTCTTTTGTTCTTCTTTACTTTCTGCCATGAGGGTAGTGTCATCTGCATATCTGAAGTTATTGATATTTCTCCTGGTAATCTTGATTCCAGCTTGTGCGTCTTCCAGCCCAGCATTTCTCATGATGTACTCTGCATATAAGTTAAATAAGCAGGGTGACAATATACAACCTTGACGTACTCTTTTTCCTATTTGGAACCAGTCTGTTGTTCCATGTCCAGTTCTAACTGTTATTTCCTGACCTGCATATAGGTTTCTCGAGAGGTAGATCAGGTGGTCTGGTATTCCCATTGAAAGGTTGTTGCTGAACCATGAAAAGAGGCTGGGATTCTTGGCCTCCAGAGGAAAAGAATTCAATCCGGGGCCAGAGATGAGGCTTGATAGCTCAGAGATTTTGTGTAGGAAAGCTTTCAGTTCAGTTCAGTCGCTCAGTCATGTCCGACTCTGCGACCCCATGAATCACAGCACGTCAGGCCCCCCTGTCCATCACCAACTCCCAGAGTTCACCCAAACTCATGTCCACAGAGTCAGTGATGCCATCCAGCCATCTCATTCTCTGTCGTCCCCTTCTCCTCCCGCCCCCAACCTTTCCCAGCATCAGAGTCTTTTCCAGTGAGTCAACTCGTCTCATGAGGTGGCCAAAATATTGGAGCTTCAGCTTTAGCATCAGTCCTTCCAATGAACACCCAGGATTGATCTCCTTTAGAGTGGACTGATTGGATCTCCTTGCAGTCCAAGGGACTCTCAAGAGTCTTATTAAGGTATAAAAGAGATAGAAAAAACTTCTGACAAAGACATCGGAAGGGGGACAAAAGAGTACCCAGTTTGTAGTGTTAGCAATGGAGTTATTAATTAAATTAGTTATTATAATGAATCAAAAGAATGTCTCAAGTTTGTGAAAATTTTACCAGACCCACTCCCATAATTTACATTTTAGGATAATAAAATTAGAATTTAACAATAGAAAGATCCTACTAGATCCACTCACATAATATATATTATTATAAGATATCAGGATTAGTCAGAAGGTTCTCAGGAAGGAGAAACTGTCCTCCAGCAGGATACACTATTGTTGTATAATCCCTAGTACAGAATTTAAACTGAGTGGTGTAACTGACTAATACTATGGCATCTGGTCCCATCACTTCATGGGAAATAGATGGGGAAACAGTGGAAACAGTGTCAGATTTTATTTTCTTGGGCTCCAAAATCACTGTGGATGCTGATTGCAGCCATGAAATTAAAAGACGCTTACTCCTTGGAAAGAAAGTTATGACCAACCTAGATAGAATATTACAAAACAGAGACGTTACTTTGCCAACAAAGGTCCATCTAGTCAAGGCTATGGTTTTTCCAGTGGTCGTGTATGGATGTAAGAGCTGGACTGTGAAGAAAGCTGAGCGCCGAAGAATTGATGCTTTTGAACTGTGGTGTTGGAGAAGACCCTTGAGAGTCCCTTGTACTGCAAGGAGATCCAACCAGTCCATTGTAAAGGAAATCAATCCTGGGTGTTCATTGGAAGGACTGATGCTAAAGCTGAAGCTCCAATATTTTGGCCACTTCATGTGAAGAGTTGACTCACTGGAAAAGACTCTGATGTTGGGAAGGATTAGGGGCAGGAGGAGAAGGGGACGACAGAGAATGAGATGGCTGGATGGCATCACCGACTCAATGGACATGAGTTTGAGTGAACTCCAGGAGTTGGTGATGGACAGGGAGGCCTGGCGTGCTGTGATTCATGGGGTCGCAAAGAGTCGGTCATGACTGAGCGACTGAACTGAACTGAACTGAACTGAAGGAATGTAGAGGGGGAAAAAAAGTTTGTCCTTTTCTCCTCCTTGAGAATTCCAGACCCCTATCTCCACTTCGAGAGTCCCAGATCCCTTTCTCCTCCTTGGGACCCTGGACTTCTTATCAATCTGCCTAGGTACTGACTCTCTCACCATCTCTTTCAGAATTTTCCACAGTTTATTGTGATCCACACAGTCAAAAGTTTTGACATAGTCAATAAAGCACAAATAGATGTTTTTCTGGAACTCTCTTACTTTTTTGATGATCCAGTGGATGTTGGCAATTTAATCTCTGGTTCCTCTGCCTTTTCTAAAACCAGCTTGAACATCTGGAAGTTCACAGTTCACGTATTACTGAAGCCTGGCTTGGAGAATTTTGAGCATGACTTTACTAGCATGTGAGATGAATGCAACTGTGCGGTAGTTTGAGCATTCTTTGGCATTGCCTTTCTTTGGGATTGGAATGAAAACTGACCTTTTCCAGTCCTGTGGCCACTGCTGAGTTTTCCAAATTTGCTGACATATTGAGTGCCGCACTTTCACAGCATCATCTTTCAGGATTTGAAATAGCTCAACTGGAATTTCATCACCTCTACTAGCTTTGTTTGTAGTGATGCTTCCTAAGGCCCACTTGACTTCACATTCCATAATGTCTGGCTCTAGGTGAGTGATCACACCATCGTGATTATCTTGGTCTTGAAGATCTTTTTTGTACAGTTCTTCTGTGTATTCTTGCCACCTCTTCTTAATATCTTCTGCTTCTGTCATGCCCATACAATTTCTGTCCTTTATTGAGCCCATCTTTGCGTGAAATGTTCTCTTGGTATCTCTAGTTTCTTGAAGAGATCTCTAGTCTTTCCCATTCTATTTTTTCCCTTTATTTCTTTGTATTGATTGCTGAAGAAGCCTTTCTTATCTCTCCTTGCTGTTCTTTGGAACTCTGCATTCAAATTGGTATATCTTTCCTTTTCTCCTTTGCTTTTCACTTCTCTTCTTTTCACAGCTATTTGTAAGGCCTCCTCAGACAGCTATTTTGCTTTTTTGCATTTCTGTTCCATGGGGATGGTCTTGGTCCCTGTCTCCTGTACAGTGTCACGAACCTCCGTCCATAGTTCATCAGGCACTCTATCTATCAGATCTAGTCCCTTAAATCTATTTCTCACTTCCACTGTATAATCATAAGGGATTTGATTTAGGTCATACCTGAATGGTCTAGTGGTTTTCCCCACTTTCTTCAATTTAAGTCTGAATTTGGTAATAAGGAGTTCATGATCTGAGCCACAGTCAGCTCCTGGTTTTGTTTTTGCTAACTGTATAGAGCTTCTCCATCTTTGGGTGCCAAGAATATAATCAATATGATTTCAGTGTTGGCCAACTGGTGATGTCCATGTGTTGAGTATTTTCTTGTATTGTTGGAAGAGGGTGTTTAGCATCTGATTTATTGCCTAGTATGTTTCAGGAATGTTACATGCACAAATGTTACTCAAGTCTTATAACACCTTTTTGTCATATATGTCATTATCCTCATTTTAGAAGTAAAAGAAAAACAGAAAGTAAAACATGGCTTCAGAGGAAAAGTAAGTTATCCCCGGTTTAAGAAACTAAGAGATAGGCAAGGGAAACACAGGCCTGCTGATGCTAAAGTTTGTGTACATTGGTAGGATACCTGGGCAGGCTCTGTGATTTCAGCCAGTTATTGAGCTTGTTGGTGTATTTCTGTCTCAAAATCATAACCCTCATGTCTTTCCATTATGTTTTATATCCAACGACTGAGCGACTGAACTGAACTGAACTGAATGCCTTGCCTAAGACCATGCTTATGTAGACAGTAAAATCTTGGGCTGGAGCTGAGCTGTTTTCCATGGTAACCGGCTGTATCTTAGACTGGATTCAGTTCAGATGTCAAATTATCCCAGAAACACCCTGGAGAGACTTGGAAATTATTCATAATTACCACCAATTGAAAATGATGAGAAAATTGGTGCTATTTCCCTATCAATCTCTAGAAAGATATTTTTAAAAATTCTTACTGTGAAAATTTGTTCCACAAGCTTCAAAATTAATTCTCAATCTTTGTTTTGCAACACTCCAATATGCCTCCAATTATTTCAAAGATGGTGATAAGGTTCTTAATTTCCAAAAAAAAAATTAGATGTGATTAAACTTTGTTTTAATGTTTTCTTGTGACACATTTCATCATGTTCAATAGCAATAAAATTGTAACGGACCTCTGTGTCTATTGATCCAGGTTCAACAATTACCAGTAAATATAAAATCTTATTTCATTTATATCCTCCCACTGTTCCCCGATACCCACCACAGGAGTATTTTGTAGCAAACCCCAGATATTGTATCAAATCATTCTGCTTAAAATTTCATATTAGAATGTCATAGAAGCAGTTGGACAAAGAAAAATAAGAGGGGGGAACACAGGAATGATATAAATCCAAACCCAGCAAAAGGCAATTTTTTGAACAATTTTCATTTTTGTTTTATTTGAAGAAGAGAAAAACAATGTCTCTTTTATTCATTTTGAACACAAATCAAAATTTAATATATATTTAAGATAATTATGTTGACGGTGACTTCCCTAAAATGTGTAGCAAGTAATTCATGAGTGGGCATCAGACAATGAAGGAGAAAGAGATTAGATTACACCAGTCCCCAGGTGGTAAGAAATTGAGAATCATTGATAATATTGTGATGTTAAGCACTATTCTATTTTTTTGTCGGTGACCAAATCAAGAGACCCTTTCCTTAGAGTGCACTGTGAGAGATGTTCTTGGCAGAAGAGCTCTTTTGCAAGCTATACATTATATTCAAGATCATCTCTAGAGGGTCCAAGTAACCCCCACATTGAAACTACTCTATTGAGAATGATAAAGCAGCTCTTTCGGATTCACATGCTTTTGTGTTTCTCATCAATAGTTACTGGTAACAGAGCTGCACTTTTATTATTCCTTTAAGTGTCGTCATTGAAATATTCTTTTAAACATGTATTTCCATGGAAATAAAAACATCTCATCTGTTTTATAGTTTTTTTAATTTTGTAGAATGTGCCTAATTATTTAAAAACATACTTTTCTCCCTAAGCATATTAACAATGTGCTTTTCAATGGCTTAGTGGTATAGAACCCACCTGCCATTGCAGGAGACATTCAGATTTGATTCCTGAGTCAGGAAAATTCCCTGGAGGAGGAAATGGCGACTCACTCCAATATTCTTGTTTGGAAAATCCCATGGACAGAAGAGCCTGGTGGGTTACAGTCCACAGGGTCGCAAAGAGTCAATCATGACTAAGTGACTGAGCATGAGCACAATATTGACTTCACTGAAAATACATATAAATTGGTTAGGAGTTTAACATAACATATCAAAGGGCTTTCTTGGTGACTCAGAAGATAAAGAATCTGCCTGTAGTGTAGATAACCAGTTTCGATCCCTGGGTTGGGAAGAACCCTGGAGAAGGGAATGGCAACCCAGTCCAGTACTCTTGCTTGGGGAATTCAATGGGCAGAGGAGCCTGTTGGATTTTGGTCCATGAGATTGAAAAGAGTCTGTCATGGCTGAGAGACTAACACTTTCACATTCACTTATCAAAAGGTCAAATAATGGAAGGAAATGTTTAGTATCATCACATTTTTATAAATTCATTTCAATTCCAATAGGAAATATCAGTGTAAAATCTGGGTAAATTTATGCCTCATTAACATCCAGATTTAATTCCAGTGTTGTGATCTAATGTGAAGCAACAGCTGTCAGTTCTTAAAAATGCAATAAGGAAATGAGGTTGTACATCAGTTAATACATTTATAAAAAATGCAGAATTGTAAGCATTTTTAGAATGCCTCAAACTCAAATCATAGGAATTATAATAGCATTGGTTGAAAAATAGTGGAACTGGTGTTTTGGTAAATATTTTGACTTTATAATTTAAAGAAAATGACTGGCTCTAGATATTAATATAGTCTAAAATGAAAGTTTGTGTTCATCTTGTAGCATTTTTATTATGAAAGTGCTTTTATAAGTCAAATATACAGAAATAAATTATGTAAAGCTAACTATGAACAAAGCTAGTGGAGGTGATGGAATTCCAATTGAGCTATTGCAAGTCTTGAAAGATGATGCTGTGAAAGTGCTGCACTCAATATGCCAGCAGATTTGGAAAACTCAGCAGTGGCCACAGGACTGGAAGAGGTCAGTCTTCATTCCAATCCCAAAGAAAGGCAATGCCAAAGAATGCTCAAACTACCGCACAATTGCACTCATCTCACACGCTAGTAAAGTCATGCTCAAAATTCTCCAAGCCAGGCTTCAGCAGTATGTAAACCGTGAACTCCCAGATGTTCAAGCAGGTTTTAGAAAAGGCAGAGCCACCAGAGATCAAACTGCCAACATCCACTGGATCATGGAGAAAGCAAGAGAGTTTCAGAAAAACATCTATTTCTGCTTCATTGACTATGCCAAAGCCTTTGACTGTGTGGATCACAATAAACTGTGGAACATTCTGAAAGAGATGGGAATCCCAGACCACCTGACCTGCCTCTTGAGAAACCTGTATGCAGGTCAGGAAGCAACAGTCAGAACTGTACATGGAACAACAGACTGGTTCCAAATAAGAAAAGGTGTACGTCAAGCTTGTATATTGTCACCTTGCTTATTTAACTTATATGCAGAGTACATCGTGAGGAACGCTGGGCTGGAAGAAGCACAAGCTGGAATCAAGATTGCTGGGAGAAATATCAATAACCTCAGATATGCAGATGACACTACCCTTATGGCAGAAAGTGAAGAGGAACGCAAAAGCCTCTTGATGAAAGTGAAAGAGGAGAGTGAAAAGGTTGGCTTGAAGCTCAACATTCAGAAAACAAAGATCATGGCATCTGGTCCCATCACTTCATGGGAAATAGATGGAAAAACAGTGGAAACAGTGTCAGACTTTATTTTTTTGGGCTCCAAAATCACTGCAGATGCTGATTGCAGCCATGAAATTAAAAGACGCTTGCTCCTTGGAAGGAAAGTTATGACCAACCTTGATAGTATATTAAAAAGCAGAGACATTACTTTGCCAACCAAGATCCGTCTAGTCAAGGCAATGGTTTTTCCTGTGGTCATGTATGGATGTGAGAGTTGGACTGTGAAGAAAGCTGATCACTGAAGAATTGATGCTTTTGACCTGTGGTGTTGGAAAAGACTCTTGAGAGTCCCTTATACTGCAAGGAGATCCAACCAGTCCATTCTAAAGGAGATCAATCCTGGATGTTCATTGGAGGGACTGATGCTAAAGCTGAAACTGCAATACTTCGGCCACCTCATGCGACGAGTTGACTCACTGGAAAAGACTCTGATGCTGGGAAAGGTTGGGGGTGGGAGGAGAAGGGGACGACGGAGAATGAGATGGCTGGATGGCATCACCGACTCTGTGGACATGAGTTTGAGTGTACTCCGGGAGTTGGTGATGGACAGGGAGGCCTGGCGTGCTGTGATTCATGGGGTCGCGGAGAGTCGGACACGACTGAGCGACTGAACTGAACTGAACTGAACTGAAACTGAGTAAGGACATATGGTAGTCTAGTGGGTTCTGACTTAACTCTCATAAGAATCACCAGGAGGAGCTTTTAAAGACACAGACTGCTGGATGCCACTCACCACCTGCAATATAGGAGACCTGGGTTCAATTCCTGGGTTGGGAAGATCCCCTGGAGGAGGGCGTGGCAACCCACTCCAGTATTCTCGCCTGGAGAACCCCCATGGACAGAGAAAACTGGCGGGCTACAGTCTGTGGGGTCATAAAGATTTGGACATGACTGAGCAATTAAGCACAGCACCCTACAGTTTCAGATTCAGAAGGTCTGTGGAAGACATCAGTATTTTCATTTCTAACCAGTTTCCAGGTGATGTTGATGTTGCTGGTCCAGGGACCTAAGTTTGAAAACTACTTCAGTAGCCTAATATGTTCTAAGAATGCAAGATTTAAAGTTGTGGTGATTATGAAAATATCTTTTTATATTGGGTAGCACATGGGCAAGATAGCAAGCAAATAGATATTGCCAGGAATTCTATTACTAGCATTTGTCCCTAGTCACCTCACTCCCCTTCTCTCTGGGGTTTTTTTTTTTTTTTTTTGAGTAATTAATTACTTTGGGTGTGTTGGGTCTCGGTGACGTGCAAGGTCTTTGTTGAGTCATGTGGGATTTTTCTTGCAGCACACGGACTCTCTAGTTGTGGCACCTGGGCTCAATAGTTGAAGTAGGAGGGCTCCAGAGAGCATGGGGTTCAGCCGTGGCAGCATGTGGGATTAGTTGCTCCACATCATCTCTCTGGGACTTGTGTTTCTCATCAATTATTACAAGTCTTCTCTCAAACACTGAGAACCTCACCTCTTGTTCTATAAGCTGATGACAGTGCTTTAGATTTACCTGAATCAATGAGCGAAATCAGAAGAGAACATTATTCTTCTGCGGCCACGTTTATCTAATACATTTTATCTTTCATCTTTATACAATGGATGAATTTCCCTCTTCTGATCTATAGCTGCCCCACTCCATTTGCATACTGCATCTCCTTCCCACCTCTTTCAGAATTTTCTCTGCAATGATTCCTCTTGCTCTCTTGGTTTTCTTCTTATCTCATCTGCATCTCCTTCATATTTGTCTTTGCCAGATTCTCCAAATTTTATCTACTTTAAAGATAAGACTAGTTCCTAGATCCTTCTCAAGTTTGTGCAAGACAGTTCCCCTGAGGAAAGAAAGGGGGAGGCATTTATCCATTGGATCCCATCCCCATTGGTCAAAGGCTGCCCCAATATTTGGGTACATGAGTTAAGAAGCGGGTTCCTTCAGGTGTCCCATAATGTGGTATCAAAGAAACCCCTGGCTGGATGAAAGCTAGAGACCCCACCCCACCCCACCCTTGACCTGGGCCTGATTTGAGGTGTGGTCAGGTTGCCCCTCAGAGAAGGCAATAGCAAGCCACTCCAGTACTATTGCCTAGAAAATCCCATGGATGGAGGAGCCTGGTAGACTGCAGTCCGTGGGGCCGCTAAGGGTCGGACACAACTGAGGGACTTCATTTTCACTTTTCACTTTCACACATTGGAGAAGGAAATGGCAACCCACTCCAGTGTTCTTGCCTGGAGAATCCCAGGGATGGGGGAGCCTGGCGGGCTTCCGTCTATGGGGTCACACAGAGTCGGACACAACTGAAGTGACTTAGCAGCAGCAGCAGATTGCCCCTAGGTTACAGACCTGGTTTCTGTGGCAGTGCCTTAAATAAGAAGTGAAGCTCAGAAGATTTGATTTGGTGTATGAGAGCAGTCCATTCCATGATTCCTACATACAGACACACTTACTGACTTTATTAAGAAAGGGTGGATCTGGAGGCTGAGGCAGCAGCATTGATGGTAACTGATGTAGACCAACAGCCTAATTTAAGTCATGCCACAGTAAACTGTAAAAGCCCATCGTTCTCTTTAGGAATCTCTAGGTAACCTCCAGTGTTCTTGCCTGGAGAATCCCAGGGATGGGGGAGCCTGGTAGGCTGCCGTCTATGGGGTCGCACAGAGTCGGACACAACTGAAGCGACTTAGCACCAGCAGCAGCAGCAGCAGCAGCAGCAGGTAACCTCAAGCTTATTGTCAGCCACATCTAGCTATGAGTTAATTACTAGTCTTTGTTGTTTGAGCAAGGTAGCTCTAATAGTTCACTCCTGTATAACCTGGAAACTAAATTTATTAAAGACCATTCACATGGTCGTGCAAGCCCTTTGAGATTGTTAGGAGAGTTGATGGTAAAGTGAAAAGTGGAAACAGAGGGAAAGAGGATGGCTATATTTCAATTTTAGAGCAAGGAAAAAGAGAGGGAGAGAAAGGGGGTGGTATTCAGGGGAGAGGACGAGAGGGAGAATGAGAAAGGAAAGGAAAGAGGTCATGTCAGTCCTGATGGTGAATGCCTGAGTGCATGCTGTACGATTTTCTGTTTTTTTTTTTTTATATGCTGTTTTTTCTATGTCACAAAAAATTTTTATAAAACCTAGCATTTTACTTTTGTAAAATGGGAAAGGCTTCATTAATGCTAGTTTCATTGCTGCAAGGGTGCAGAGGCTGCTCATAAAAGGTACAAGAGACCCCCATTGCAACTTTGTGCGAGACATTGGGGTTTCACTTTTATCTTATATGTGTGTTTGTTTTTAGTGTTTGCCTTTTAAATTCCAAGTAAAATTCCACTATTTCTCTGTCAGATATTGCAACAGGGGGTGAGAATCACTGACTGGGATCTGCTTCCTGTTTTCATGGTTCCAGGATCTGTTTCTCTGTTACTTAACTTTTCTTTAGGCCTGAAACAACACACTGATTAGAGCATATCTCTCTTGGCTACAATTATATCATGCTCTCTGATGAGACTTAATCCACTGTGATTGGAATACATAGAACCCTGCACTCTATGCTTAGTTAGTCTCATCCACTATGTGTAGAACATCAGTCCAATTTTTGGAAGAACATCTGTTTTCAAAGTGCCTTTCCAGAGGAGGTGTGGCAAGCTGACTCACCGTCATGTCATTACAATGTACATGCATATCTCACTCAACTTGAGAATATCTACATAAATCTTTATATTCATAATTGTAATTAAAGGTAGAGAAAGCCACATGTAATTTTTATTCAGTAGTTTCAGAGTTACTTGCTGAGAACAGTTAGACATTGAAATTATCTTTCAAAACATGCAATCTGAGAAGAGACAAACTATCTAAGAAGGAAAATCGAAAGCAAATTGCCACTGTCAGGATCCAGTAATCATAGAAAAGTTGATATTAAAACAAGCAATGATTTCTTTTTAGTCTGGTGAAGAAGTTCCAAGCCAAGCCTCAGGATTAGGAAAAAAAGAAAATAATTCACCTAGAAAAATTATCTGTGTCGAGAGTGCAGATAAATGGAATTTATCTTATTTATTTTAGTTCAGCATTGAGAGGCATTTTCACCTGACAATCAATCAATGTGTAAAGTTTTGATTTCAGTTTCTAGCAGCATGAAACTATTATATATATATTTAAACTCAGCAACACCAGTCCCCAGGGGACAAAAAGCAATAATCATGGTTGTATCTCTCTGGATAAGGCAGTTCTCTTCTGATTTTGTTGCTTTTTGCTTGTTTCTCCTGGGAGTTTGACTAGGCACTCAGGAGAAAGACTTTATTGCCATGTTTACTTAGCATGAGTTTCCAACTTTCTCAAGGCCTTTTCTGGCACAGAATTCAAGTTCCCTCTCAGCTCTCTAGGCAGTGCTCCAAGTTTACTTCAACCACACCAGGAGTTTTAAATCGTTGCCCAATCTCCTTTTTACCCTTCATGATACCATCCCAACCTCATTTCTCTGTGTCATATTCTCAGATCAGTCACGGAAATCACTCTCAGCTTCCTTGTTTCTCTCTCCTAAAGCCTTGCTCTTCTCTCTTGAGGTTATCCTCCCAAACCTGATGAAATTCATCTTTCTGCCTTTTCTTCTTCTGCACCTGAGCAGCTCTATGTAGCGAGAAAATAATCCATGACCACACTGGCTGGTCACAGTTTAAAATGATCACAGATTTGAGATGGGTTCTTTATGTTGTCCAGCAACCTTCCTGCTTCTACCAGGTTAATTCAGTTCCCTAGACAGTAATTTTATACCTTCTCCTTGATCCTCAAACTTCCCCTTGTAAGGAGATCTTCCTTGGCAACCCCATTGAAAAGTGCACCTTGACCCCACCATTCTGTCCCCGCAACCCCACTTTTTTCCTTCATAGCACTTATCATCATCAGACATTTTATATATGGAAAATGCAAGCTCCATGAAACATAAACTTTGTTTCATAATCGATTTTGAAATGATCAGTAGATGTCTACTACTTTTTATTAATTAAAGAAATACAATGCTCTATTAACTCCTTGGAAGATCTACCCAATTTGATTTTTATTGACCCAGGGAGAAGGGTGTAGTATGACAATTAGGAAGTTCACTTCTGGAACATGAGTCAGAACTTTGCTGATCCAAGATGTTCCACTTGTCCTTTCTTAATGAATGCATCTTTTCCCTCATAGGTCAATTCTTATTCACTTTATTCCCACCCTTTTCCATAATGTTCTGGTGTTATAGTTAATAAATAATCTCTTGTTTTGTAAGAGCTTCACTCCATATGTGTGCACATAGTTTCATGATTGCTCTGCAAGCTTGACAGAATTTTTTGGTGTTGATTTTGTCTTTATGATTATATGAAAGAAGTGCATCATACCGGGAACACCCTTATGTTAAATGTCTTTTTGGGGTAATGATGACTTATACCTCGTTCATTCATGACGTAGGACGTTAACCAAGAGGACTTATCTCTTAGGCTGATACATTGATGTTTCTGATGATTGAGTTAAAATATTCCAAAGAGAACATGAAATATTTCAGCCCAAGATTATTGCCCTGAAGTGGTGTTTCATCCTTAATGGAGCAAAGCAGATAGAAAGATAAAGGACACTCATGCTGCATGAAATTCCAAAAGCTTTGTTTTCCCACCCACCTATTGTCTTTCTTTCCTTTTCAAATCCAGTGAGGACCTAGAAGTTAGCACTAAGAAATCACAGAGCACAGAACAAATTACTTAATTACTTAAGGTCTTAATTACTTGAGGTCTCGAAAATGACCCTTGGGTATGAAAGCAGAATTTCATCAAACATCTAGGGAGTGAAATCCTCAAAAGTCAAAAAGCAGTCAGGTACCTCTATAGGCTACTGAGATATCAAAGGCAAAAATGCCAAAGCTTGTCTCTGATTCCATGTTATTGCTATGTATATACTTGAGTGTAATTGACTCATTTCCACAGGAGAACAAAATAAATATATAACTTTAAAAAATACTAGTTTGGAAAAAAAAAGTACACCTTATTTACGTGTCTTTTGATTAAGTTTTCTTCAGAACAAATTAAGAGCTAGGCTTCAGCCTGTTTCAGAAGTGGTGTGATTGTTTTCCAGGGGAGCTTGGATTAGCATCTTCCAATGCATCTGTGCAACTGGGGCTCAATTCAGTACCCTTGGCTTCCAGTCCCTGCTGTCATTCAAGGCAGCAGGACAGGGACTAGGCTTACCAGAGTCTTTGGGTCAGTGACCTTTAGCCACGAGTAAGGGTCGGACACGACTGAGCGACTTCACTTTCACTTTTCACTTTCTCACACTGGAGAAGGAAATGGCAACCCACTCCAGTGTTCTTGCCTGGAGAATCCCAGGGATGGGGGAGCCTGGTGGGCTTCCATCTATGGGGTCACACAGAGTCAGACACGACTGAAGTGACTTAGCAGCAGCAGCAGCCTGTTCCATTTACCCAAGAGCACTGTTCAGAATGATCTTTTCCCGTGTGTTCCATAATATGAAAAGATTGGGAAACAGTGGGTTAGATTGGTTAATATATTTATCCAAAAACATGCTTTGAAGGCCTACTATGTGAAGCTGGGAATACATGCAGGAATATAGAGATGAATAAAACTCTTGTCTCAATGGTCTATAAGTGACAAGTAGTTTCTTAAATTCTCTCATGTATTTCTGTTACTACAACATGGCCAATTTTGAGAAAAAAAAACGTAATTATATGAATGAAGGAGAGAAATGGCTGAGTGTAGAAGCTGCAGAATATTGGGGCTTATAAAATAATACATTTTAGTTCTTGCTACAACTAACTATAATCTTTTATCTCTTGAGGATACATTTCTATTTTTGTTTTCCTTTCACTGGCTATTTTTCAAGCAATGTTTCTTCTTATTACTTTCATATAGGTTTTAAGTTAAAATGTTACTTTTATAGAAAAGAAGAATATCTGTTTTTTAGTTATTAAAAATAATCAGAAGTTAATTCAAATATTACATTATTTTGTTGTTTAGTTGCTAAGTTGTGTCCAACTCTTTTGCAACCCTATGGACTATAGACTGCCAGGCTCATCTGTCCATGGAATTTCCCAGGCAAGAATACTGAAATGGTTTGCCATTTCCTTCTCCAGGGGATCTTCCCAACCCAGGGATTGAACCTGTGTCTCCTGCATTGGCAGGTGGAGTCTTTACCAATGAGCCCCTGAGGAAGCCCCAATTTGTATATTGAATGGCTCAAAACTTAACCATATAATATCAGTATTGTTACAAATAGATTAAATATCACAAAAGATATCTTTTTTAAAAAATTATTTATTTGGCTGCACTGGGTTTTAGTTGTGGCACGTAGGATCTTTGTTGGGGCCAAAAAGACCTTTAGTTGCAGCATATGAACTCTTAGTTGTGGCATGTGGGATCCAGTTCCCTGACCAGAGATGGAACCTGGGGCCCCCTGCATTGGGAGTGTGGAGTCCCAGCCACTGGACCACCGTGTATGCTCAGTTGCTCAGTCATGTCCGATTCTTTGTGACCCTGTGGATTGTCGCCTTCCAGGCTCTGCTGTCCATGGGATTTCCCAGGTAAGAATTCTGGAGTGGGTTGCTATGCTCTCCTCCAGGGGATCTTCCTGACCCAGGGACTGAACCCATGTCTCCTGCATAGCAGGTGGATTCTCTACCACTGAGCCGCATGGGACGCCTACCAGGTAACCACAAATAAATGAATGGGGTTATAACCTAAATGATAAGATGGTCCTTAGCGTCTCCATATGATATTAATAGATATTATTATTAATAGAAAACTGCTGCTGTGCAACTACATACTCAGAGCCTCTGTTTAGCTTCTTCAGCTGTTCTCAGCACTGTATGGTTCTCTCTAAGAGAGAGTCTGTTTATTGATATGACGCTGGGCAACCACAGCAGATACAAAAGAATAATAAAATTTGGAACAGATTGGGAAGTCTTAAATGAAAATGTGGCAGCTCTACATGAACATAACTCTTTCCAGACAATTAAAAGAGCACACATTTGTATTTTTACACATCCATCAAAAAACTGAAAACAGTTGAAAGTACTTCTGACAAAATAACATTTCTTAACCATCAAAAATAGGCTTAAAATGTGTACATTTGATTTAAAAATATTGTTATTATAATTCTGAGTATGAGCTTCTTTTAATGACAATTCTAGTTCAGTCATTTAATTGCTCAGTGGTGTCTGACTTTTTGCAGACCCCATGGACTGCAGCATGCCAGGCCTCCCTGTCCTTCACCAACTCCCGGAGTTCACTCAAACTCATGTCCATCGAGTCGGTGATGCTATTCAACCATCTCATCCTCTGTCGTCCCCTTCTCCTCCTGCCCTCAGTCTTTCCCAGCATCAGGGTCTTTTCCAATGAGTCAGTTCTTCGCATCCGGTGGCCAAAGTATTGGAGTTTCAGTTTCAGCATCAGTCCTTCCAGTGAATATTCAGGACTGATTTCCTTTAGGATGGACTGGTTGGATCTCCTTGCAGTCCAAGTGACTCTCAAGAGTCTTCTCCAACACCACAGTTCAAAAGCATCAATTCTTCCTCACTCAACTTTCTTTATAGTCCAACTCTCACATCCATACATGACTACTGGAAAAACCATAGCCTTGACTAGATGGACCTTTGTTGGCAAAGTAATGTCTCTGCTTTTTAATATGCTATTTAGATTGGGCATAACTTTTCTTACAAGGAGTAAGCATCTTTTAATTTCATGGCTGCAGTCACCATCTGCAGTGATTTTGGAGCCAAAAATAAAAATAAAATCAGCCACTGTTTCCACTGTTTCCCCATCTATTTGCCATGAAGTGATGGGACCGGATGCCATGATCTTAGCTTTCTAAATGTTGAACTTTAAGCCAACTTTTTCCCTCTCTTTCACTTTCATCAAGAGGCTCTTTAGTCCTTTGCTTTCAGCCATAAGGGTGGTGTCATCTGCATATCTGAGGTTATTGATATTTCTCCCGGCAATCAGTTCTAGTAGATAAGCATTTTATTATGTTTAGCAACAACATTCTCAAAAATATATAGTAATAAAGTATATGGTTCTCTTTCTTATCATGGTTTATTATAACATTCTTAACATATGTTGATCCCCTACTGGGTGGCAGTTATGTTGAATCTATAGTCATCTCCTGCTTGATGCCAATGACATGTTCATGAAAATCTGATATCTGAACAATAATACTTACTGGTAGACTATTCCTATTTATTTTAAAATATGAAATATTTTAAGGTGTTTCTTTTCCACCCATAGTCCCCACTCTGTTTACTAACAGGTAAATAAGACAAAGTAAACTGCTTATGTGTGAGTTATATGCAAATCATGTTAAGAAGTAAAATAATTTAGCTATCAATTATCTATCACCAATTAATATATTGGTTTCCATATAGTTGTTTACATGTTTAGAAACATACTATATATTTCCTTTGTTGATGCTTACCTGGTTTTCAAAAGGTCTACTTGTGATTTTGATGATCAAACAATTGTATTCGAAAGGTATTAGAGATATTTCCCACACATTATTTTCTTAAAAAATGTAGTGAGTTTTGGCCATTACATTTTTTCTTTGCAAGCATCAGCCAAAAGTATTATCTTGAAAAGTATGTACATTCCATGAAATTTTGATACTCTATACCAAAAGGAGCATATGCATATATTTGCTGATGTACTTTCAGTCACTAACAATTAGCCATTATTCTCCCCTTTTGCAGATAGGAAAGTTGAGGTCCAGAGAGCTTGAGTGACTTGTTGAAGATCTCTTATATGATAAAATTGTCTATAAATATGTTATTGAATTTTACTAAATTTTATTATTTAGATAATTTGCTTTGATAATTTCAAGAATCTAGAGCAAGCTGTTATTCCTTTAAATAAAAAATCTTTTTTCTCCAATGTCTCTCCTAGCATTTAATTTCTTGTAAATTTTGCATAAATATTTGCTTACTACTAAGCAAATATTGCTAGGGGCTTCCCTGGTGGCTCAGACAGTAAAGAATCCACCTTCTGTGTGGGAGACCTGGGTTTGATCCCTGGGTTGGAAAGATCCCCTGGAGAAGGAAACGCCAACCCACTCCAGTATTCTTGCCCGGAAAATCCCCATAGACAGAGGTGCCTGACCGGCTAGAGTCCATGGGGTCACAAAGAGTCAGACACAACCGAGCAACTAAGCACACACAACACTATTTATGTGTTCAACTGCTATGATTGCTTTTCACTTCAAAAGGAGAAAAAATGGTAACTCTGGTTTGCCCAGTTAGAAGAAAAAATAGTAACTTTGCCTTCAAGATTTAGTGTTGTACTTCCTGTATCTAAATTATATCTAGTGCATTTATGTCTACGATGGCTCAGTGATAAATAACCTGCCTGCCAGTGTAAGAGACATGGGTTTGATCTCTAGGTTGGGAAGATCCTTATGGAGAAATAAATGGCAACCTGCTCCAGTATTCTTGCTTGGGAAATCTCATGGACAGATGAGCCTGGTGGGCCACAGTCCATGGGGTCACAAAAGAGTTGGACATGACTTAGAGATTAAACAGCAACAACAATATCCATGTATTCACATTCAATTCCCTATCTTTAAAAGTATTTTCCAAAGTAATCTATTAATATTTTACATTCTCAACAACCTTTTCTCTTTTTCTTGTACCCTATCATCTTTATTTTTGTACTATCATCACAAATAATATTACCTTATTTAGTGACAAATGAAGTTGTTTTTTTTTTTCTTTCAATTGCTTAGTTTGGGTGCAGTTCAATAATTTACATCAAAATGGTTACTTGGAAAGTCTTTCTTGTTAATATTATCTATCTGAACCAAAGACATCATCATTCTATTATTCTATTTTCAGAAACTCACTTATCTAGATTTATGTTGGAAACCATGATTACATAGTGGAAGGCCAGTGTGAGTCTTTCAATTAGTATCACTTTTCATCAGATAACCAGAGCACAATGTCTTAGATTATTAATATTATTGGTGACTTTAAGCACATTTCTCTCTCTAGGTAACTGAAATACTCAAAACAGTTGGGTGATTTTTACTGATTTGGTAGCAGCTAACTACGTAAGTGTATTAGACTAGTGTTTCTGCATTATTTAGAAATGGAGGGATTCAAATTGGTTTTTACTTCAACCATTTCTTTTCATACATAAAGCTGAGAGGTTCCTAAATGTGTTTTCATTGTGGTAACTTATAGGGAAATAATACAATGTCTTTCTCTTTTGCCAAAATTTCTGGAATTTTTACTTTTTCATTTGACCCTAAAAATCTAACCCTATCCCTCCTCATATAGAAAATAGGTTTTTTTGGTGAATTTTTTTAGTGCTTCTCTTTGTCTTCTGACAAAGACCTGACAATTTGTTTTATAAAATTTTTGAATTATAGTTGATATACAATATTCTATGTTAGTCTAGAGAAGAAAGTGGCAGCCCACTCCAGTGTTCTTGCCTGGGAAATCTCATGGACAAAGGCGCCTGATGAGCTGCAGTCCATGTGGTCACAAAAAAGTCAGACATAATTTAGCAACTAAACACAACAAATTATATTTAGTGATGTAAAATACAGTGATTCATAAATTTAAAGGTTTAATTCTGTTTATAGTTGCTATAAGATATTTGCTATGGTCGCCGTACTGTACAAAATATCCTTGTAGCTTATTTTACACCCAATAGTTTTTACCTCTTAATTCCCTCCCCCTACCTTGCCCCTCCCCCTTCCCTCTCAAGACCCATAACCAGTACTTTGGAGAAATGACAGTTTATTTTTAACTTCAGAAACAACGTCAGTCTAATATTATTTTACACTTCAGGAAGTTTCACCAGCGCTTTCTTTTCCAAAATATATTTGTTTTCTTTTATATGCACTCAAGAAATCTGTCATTTGACTCTTTGGCTCATGTTTTTGTCTTTTGCATCTGTGCCTATGTCTGTCCTTTCAGTGTTCAGTTCAGTTCAGTCGCTCAGTCATGATTGACTCTTCGCGATCCCATGAATCACAGCATGCCAGGCTTCCCTGTCCATCACCAACTCCCGGAGTTCACTCAAACTCATGTCCTTTGAGTCGGTGATGCCATCCAGCCATCTCATTCTCTGTCGTCCCCTTCTCCTCCCGCCCCCAATCCTTCCCAGCATCAGAGTCTTTTCCAGTGAGTCAACTCTTTGCATGAGGTGGCCAAAGTATTCCCAATTAATACATCAGCTGTGTGGTCTGATAGCCAGATGAAATTTCTTAGAATCATTTTCCTTAGGCTTTCTAGGCATAAATCATCTTTATTTTCTTGAATGGAAAATTTTATTAAAATGAATTGTTTTAATTTAAAGAAGATTATTTAAATTGGTTAGTTAAGAATTTTGACAGTCACAATGAATCAATGCATATGGACTCTGTATTAATATAATTTCCCTGTTTGTTTTGACCTTTATTTTCATTTATTCAACTGAACAAGTATGTTTGAGTGCTAATCCAAAAACTAGTGCTTAGACAGTGTAGGAGATTAAGAAGTGAAATATAAATTCTACCCTCTGGGAACTCTTTGCTTAGAGGAAGAGTAGGTTTATATAAGTAGAATGTAAACATTAAATTGCTGTCCCAGAAATGCAGATAAAAGTGGAATAATGATACTGGGTGGAATAACAATACTCTTTTTAAGAGTATGATCTTTACTTTCAACTAAGTAGTTGTGTTACCTAAGGTAATGCTAGGTGCTGTAACAAATGGTTGAAGAAACCTCAGGGTCTCCACACTGTAAATATTTC
The DNA here is from genome assembly GCF_049115385.1 of Moschus berezovskii. Lineage (NCBI taxonomy): Eukaryota > Metazoa > Chordata > Mammalia > Artiodactyla > Moschidae > Moschus > Moschus berezovskii. The sequence goes on from NC_142461.1 coordinate 35,770,965, forward strand.
TCTCTCACAGAGTCTGATTAGCATAAGGGTGAAGTGGCATTTGGGATTCTGCTCCTTACATCACTAAAGGTTCCAGATTTCTTCATTATGTGGATTTCAAGGTCCCTGGAGATTGATATCCAAAAGGAAGACATGGGGAAAAAAGCATATATAATATGGGTGTTTTTATGGGCCTGACCTGGGAATGGTATATATCACACTACACTTTATTGTCAGTGTTACTGGTTGTATTGTGTCCCTCTAAAGTTCACATGGTGAATCCTAACCCCTACTACCTCTAAATGTAATCTTATTTGGAAGTAGGGTCATTGTATTACAGATATAGTCAATTAATCCAATATGACTGATGTCTCCAAAAGAGGGAATTTGGAGATAGATGGAGACCCAGGGCGGAGAAGGCAATGGCACCCCACTCCAGTACTCTTGCCTGGAAAATCCCATGGATGGAGGAGCCTGGTAGGCTGCAGTCCGTGGGGTCGCTAAGGGTCGGACACGACTGAGTGACTTCACTTTCACTTTTCACTTTCACACATTGGAGAAGGAAATGGCAACCCACTCCGGTGTTCTTGCCTGGAGAATCCCAGGGACGGGGGAGCCTGGTGGGCTTCTGTCTATGGGGTCACACAGAGTCAGACACGACTGAAGTGACTTAGCAGCAGCAGAGACCCAGGGGGAATACCATGTCAACATGAATTCAGACATTAGAGATGATGAGTAATGCTTCTACAAGTCAAAGAATGCCAGAGACTGTCCCAACCAGCAGAGCTAGAAGAAAGGCCTGAAAGGGCTTCTCCCTCCCAGCCCGCAGGAGGAACCAACCCTGTCACCACCTTAGCCTTGGACTTGCAGCCTCTAGAACTGCGAAACAATAAATTTACTGTTGGTTAAGCCACACTGTTTGTGACCAAATCTAAAAGCAAGGGATCTGGAAACTGTAAGCTAGCTGTTTACCTAGGAGGAGAGGGAATAGGTTTGATGAACAACTAAGTGGTCTCTGCCACAATCTGCCTGTCTACCTCATACCCATTGCACACTTCCTCCCTTGGATGGAGCTTACTCACACACTCTCCAAGAGAGACAACAGAAACTTCTTTCCCATCACTGCAGCAGGCTGGTAGTCCAGGGTCTCAAGGAATTTGATGGTGTTTCTAATCTTAGTGAGCAATGCTTTTTTTAAAGTGTTTCTGGAAAGGATATATAAGATTTTTGACAGCCAAATCATTTGCTGCCTCTTTTCTTTGTGTGTGTGTGATTTCAAAATTTTACTTATTTATTTTTAATTGGAGGATAATTACCTTACAACATTGTGTTAATTTCTTCCATACATCAACATGAATTGTCCATAGGTATACATATGTCACATAATGAGGTCAGGGCCGGCGGCTGAGAGGAGCAACCCCACGTTCAAGTGGCTGCGGCTGCACAGGCGCAGGAGGGCCGAGAGGAGCTACTCCACGTTCAAGGTCAGGAGGGATGGCCATGAGGAGATACCCCTTTTCAAAGGTAAGATGAAGTGGCTGCGCTTTGCTGAAGCAGCCATGATGAGATACCCCACGACCAAGGTAAGAGAAACCCAAATAATACAGTAGGTATTGCGAGAGGGCATCAGAGGGTCAACATACTGAAATCATAATCACAGAAAACTAGTCTATCTGATCACATGGACCACAGCCTTGTCTAACTCAATGAAACTAAGCCATGTCGGGTGGGGCCACCCAAGATGGGCGGGTCATGGTGGAGAGGTCTGACAGAATGTGTTTCACTGGAGAAGGGAATGGCAAACCACTTCAGTATACTTGTCTTGAGAACCCCATGAACAGTATGAAAAGGCAAAATGATAGGATACTGAATGAGGAATTCCCCAGGTCGGTAGGTGCCCAGTATGCTACTGGAGATCAGTGGAGAAATAACTCCAGAAAGAATGAAGGGATGGAGCCAAAGCAAAACCAATACCCAGTTGTGGATGTGACTGGTGATAGAAGCAAGGTCTGATGCTGTAAAGAGCAATATTGCATAGGAACCTGGAATGTTAGGTCCATGAATCAAGGCAAATTGGAAGTGGTCAAACAGGAGATGGCAAGAGTGAACATAGACATTCTAGGAATCAGTGAACTAAAATGGACTGGAATGGGTGAATTTAACTCAGATGACTATTATATCTAGTATTGTGGACAGGAGTCCCTTAGAAGAAATGGAGTAGCCATCATGGTCAACAAAAGAGTCCGAAATGCAGTACTTGGATGCAGTCTCAAAAACAACAGAATGATCGCTGTTCGTTTCCAAGGCAAACAATTCAATATCACGGTAATCCAAGCCTATGCCCCAAACAGTAACACTGAAGAAGCCAAAGTTGAAAGGTTCTAGGAAGACCTACAAGACCTTTTAGAACTAACACAGAAAAAAGATGCCCTTTTCATTATAGGGGACTGAAATGTCAAAGTAGGAAGTCAAGAAACACCTGGAGTAACACGCAAATTTGGCCTTGAAGCACGAAATGAAGCAGGGCAAAGGCTAATAGAGTTTTGCCAAGAGAACGCACTGATCATAGCAAACACCCTCTTTCAAAACACAAGAGAAGACTCTACACATGGACATCACCAGATGGTCAACACCGAAATCAGATTGATTATATTCTTTGCAGCCGAAGATGGAGAAGTTGTATACAGTTAGCAAAAACAAGACCAGGAGCTGACTGTGGCTCAGATCATGAACTCCTTATTGCCAAATTCAGACTGAAATTGAAGAAAGAAGGGAAAACCATTAAACCATTCAGATATGACCTAAATCAAATCCCTTATGATTATACAGTGGAAGTGAGAAATAGGTTAAAGGGAATAGATCTGATAGATAGAGTGCCTGATGAACTATGGATGGAGGTTCATGACATTGTACGGAGACAAGGATCAAGACCATCCCCATGGAAAAAAAATGCAAAAAAGCAAAATGGCTGTCGGAGGAGGCCTTACAAATAGCTGTGAAAAGAAGAGAAGTGAAAAGCAAAGGAGGAAAGGAAAGATATAAGCATCTGAATGCAGAGTTCCAAAGAATAGTAAGGAGAGATAAGAAAGCCTTCCTCAGCGATCAATGCAAAGAAATAGAGGAAAACAACAGAATAGGAAAAACAAGAGATCTTTTCAAGAAAATTAGAGATATCAAGGGAACATTTCATGCAAAGATGGGCTCGATAAAGGACAGAAATGGTATGGACCTAACAGAAGCAGAAGATGAGGTGGCAAGAAAACACAGAAGAACTGTACAAAAAAGATCTTCATGATGAAGATAATCACGATGGCATGATCAGTCACCTGGAACCAGACATCTTGGAATGTGAAGTCAAGTGGGCCTTAGAGAGCATCACTATGAACAAAGCTAGTGGAGGTGATGGAATTCCAATTGAGCTATTTCAAATCCTAAAAGATTATGCTGTGAAAGTGCTGCTCTCAATATGTCAGCAAATTTGGAAAACTCAGCAGTGGCCACAGGACTGGAAAAGGTCAGTCTTCATTCCAATCCCAAAGAAAGGCAATGCCAAAGAATGCTCAAACTACCGCACAATTGCACTCATCTCACATGCTAGTAAAGTCATGCTCAAAATTCTCCAAGTCAGTCTTCAGTAATACGTGAACCGTGAACTTCCAGATGTTCAAGTTGTTTTTAAAAAAGGCAGAGGAACCAGAGATCAAATTGCCAACATCCGCTGGGTTATGGAAAAAGTAAGAGAGTTCCAGAAAAACATCTATTTCTGCTTCATTGACTATGCCAGAGCCTTTGACTCTGTGGATCACGATAAACTGTGGAAAATTCTGAAAGAGATGGGAATACCAGACCACCTGACCTGCCTCTTGAGAAACCTGTATGCAGGTCAGGAAGCAACAGTTAGAACTGGACATGGAACAACAGACTGGTTCCAAATAGGAAAAGGAGTACATCAAGGTTGTATATTGTCACCCTGCTTATTTAACTTCTACGCAGAGTAAGTCATGAGGAACGCTGGGCTGGAAGAAGCACAAGCTGGAATCAAGATTGCTGGGAGAAATATCAATAACCTCAGATATGCAGATGATACCACCCTTATGGCAGAAAGTGAAGAGGAACTAAAAAGCCTCTTGATGATGGTGAAAAGGGAGAGTGAAAAGGTTGGCGTGAAGCTCAACATTCAGAAAACAAAGATCATGGCATCTGGTCCCATCACTTCATGGGAAATAGATGGGGAAACAGTGGAAACAGTGTCAGATTTTATTTTGGGGGGCTCCAAAATCACTGTGGATGCTGATTGCAGCCATGAAATTAAAAGACACTTACTTCTTGGAAGGAAAGTTATGACCAACCTAGATAGCATATTAAAAAGCAGAGACATTACTTTGCCAAGAAAGGTCTGTCTAGTCAAGGCTATGGTTTTTCCAGTGGTCATGTATGGATGTGAGAGTTGGACTGTGAAGAAAGCTGATCGCCAAAGAATTGATGCTTTTGAACTGTGGTGTTGGAGAAGACTCTTGAGAGTCCCTTGGACTACAAGGAGATCCAACCAGTCCATTCTAAAGGAGATCAATCCTGTGTGTTCTTTGGAAGGACTGATGCTAAAACTGAAACTCCAATACTTTGGCCATCTCATGCGAAGAGTTGACTCACTGGAAAAGACTCTGATGCTGGAAGGGATTGGGGTCAGGAGGAGAAGGGGACGACAGAGAATGAGATGGCTGGATGGCATCACCGACTCGATGGACATGGGTTTGACTGAACTCCAGGAGTTGGTTATGGACAGGGAGGCCTGGCGTGCTGTGATTCATGGGGTCGCAAAGAATCAGACACAACTGAGTGACTGAACTGAACTGAATACATATGTCACCTCCCTCTTAACAATCCCACTACTAGGCATATATCCTTAGGAAATCATAACTGAAAAAGACATGTACCCCCATGTTCATTGCAACAGTATTTACAGTAGCTAAGACATGGAAGCAACCTAGTTGTTCATTGACAGATGAATGGATAAAGAAGTAGTGGTACGTATATGCAATGGAATATTATTCAGCCATAAAAAGGAACACATTTGAGTCAGTTCCAATGAGGTGGATGAACCAGAGCCTATTATACAGAGAGAAGTATGTCATCAAGAGAAAAAAATATCATATATTAATGCATAGAAATGGAATCTAGAAACATGGTACTGATGTACCTATTTGCAGTGTAGCAATGGAGACACAGACATGAGAACAGACTTGTGGACACGGTGGGGTAAGGAGAGGGTGGGATGAATTGGGAGAGTAGCACTGAAACATATATAATACCATATGTAAAACAGGTAGCCAGTGGTAATTTGCTGTATGATTGAGAGAATACACCAGGTATTTTAAAAGAGAGAATTTAATACCAAGTATTAACGATTTCTGTTTGAAAAACTGAGTCAAAATAAGAAGTCTAAGATGTCACAGAAAATAGAAGCCATCACCATTAGGACATGGGGAGTAAAGAGAGGAGGTTTGAATGATTAATATTTAGAAGGCTAGAGAAGAGGCTCTGTGCAGTTGAAATGTAGAATTAATAAAAAAGATGCTAGTCAATCACTGCTAGTATCTCTACACTTGGAGGGGGGCCCATGGGACTTGGACCCCAAAACCTCTGAGCAAGAGTAACTGTTCACCTGGTAATAATGGCTATGAGGAGCTGCAGTAAATCTGGTTCTGTGTGGGTTAGAGGCAATTACAAAATAGACTCAGCTGCTGCTACTGAAATGGACTGCCACTGCCAGTGTGAGAAAGTGAGGTTGGTGTGGCACAGAGAGAAACAAGAACAATCAGTGTTCCTTTATCCTTTTCCGATCTCCTAGGTTCCTCCAAGTATCCCCTTGGGGTACAGTATAGCCAGGGAACCAGCTGGTGAAGCAGTGGTTTTTAGAGTCTCAGGACAACATCACAAAGCAGATATAAGAGGGTGGGTTAGAAGCTGATAGACAGGACACCTACACAGTTCTCAGTGGTGGAGCAGACACAAGACCACTACAGTAAAATCACCCATTCAGGAAGGAGAAGAATGGGAGACACATAGCAGTCACTGGTTCATAACCAGTGAGACAGTTCAATCAGTAGGCAGCATGCGTGAAGATGCTGCACCTTAGGAATGAGGGAAATTTCTTAATTAGACCCCTGTTGTTCAATCTGGGAGGAACTTGATTGTGCATTTGTGTTGGCAGTTTTCAAGACTGTCCTCCGATGATGTATTTAGTAGGAGGAATAATGGGACTCAGGATGTCATCGTACTCATGGCTATGATTTACTACAGTGAAAGGATATGAAGCCAAGTCAGCAAAGAAACAAGGCATATGGTGTATGGTCTGGAGGAAACCAGGTAAAGCTTCCAAGAACCCTTTTGATTCACACAGGATGTGCTTAACTCCTGCAGCAAGCTGTGATAATCCATGTGAAACATTGTATAGCAGGGAAGCTCATTAGAGACTAATTGGCTGGCATTTTCATTGGGGACTGGTCACGTAGGCACCTTCTGCCTAGCATGTACCGAAGTTTCAGTCTCCCAGAAGGAGAAGCCATATTATTTCACAAGTATTTTGGGCACAGCATGCCATTCTTATGGGCTTCCCAGATCGTGCTATTGGTAATCTGCCTGCCAATGCAGGAGACATAAGAAATGCAGGTTTGATCCCTGGGTCAAGAAGATTCCCTGGAGGAGGGCATGGCAACCCACTCCAGTATTCACGCCTAGAGAATACCATGAACAGAGGAGCCTGGTGGGCTACAGTCCATATGGTCACAAACAGGTAGACACAACTGATGCAACTTGGCATGCACACACACACACATGCCATTCTTATGGTGAAAAGAACCCTCCTGAAATCTGTTTTCAAACACCAGCCTGGGGCCAAATTTGCAAGCAGACTTTTCTAAGAGGAGCAACCTCTGTCTTGCTGTTTTAACTCTTTTCTGCACACCATTGCTCTCTAGATTCATGGTCTGCTCAATGGAGGTGTTCAGTGTGTACACCTACCAAGTAATCATGTATGAGAGTTCATATTTTTTTGTACTGCATATACATATGTGTAGGTTCTCTGATAACAATTTCTTCACATCCTATCACCCATCCAACAAGCAGGGCCTTGTGTTTTAGGTTATTATTTAGCAGTGCCCCTCTCCCTTTTTAGGGGTTTGGTAGCTCAGCTGGTAAAGAATCTAGCTGTAAAGAGATCCCAGTTTGATTCCTGTGTTGGAAAGAGCCCCTGGAGAAGGAATAGGCTACCAACTCCAGTATTCTGGCCTGGAGAATTCCATGAATTGTATAGTCCATGAGGTCGCAAAGAGTCAGACATGACTGAGTGACTTTCACTTCTCTGGTGGCTCAGTGGTAAAGAATCCACCTGCGATGTGGGTTTGATCCATGGGTTGGGAAGATCCCCTGGGGAAAGAAATGGCAACCTACTCCAATATTCTTGCCTGGGAAATCCCATGGGCAGAGGAGCCTTGGAGGCTACAGTTCATGCAGTTACAAAGAGTTAGACACAACTAAGCAATAAAACCACTACACTACCTCTCCCTTTTTAACCAAATTTTGTATTAACATCTGTTGATATCTATCAGGAAAACAGAAACAACTTGCAATGTTTCAAGCAAGAAGGTATATTTGTAGAACAGTATTTAATAACAATGGATTTCTCTGGTGATTCAGTGCTTGGGACTTCACCTTCTAATATGCAGGGGGTGTGGGTTCAATTCCTGGTCAGGCAGCAAAGATCCCACATGGCTTGCAGCCAAAAAACTGAAACATAAAACAGAAGCAACATTGTAAAAAATTCAATAAAAACTTTGCAAATGGTCTACATAAAAAACCTTCAAAACAAAACAGAAAGTTAGGCCCTTATACATCCATAGAAAAGGCAGTAGGATTTAAAGTCATAAAGCGGGGACTTTTCTGATGGTCCAGTGCTTAAGAATCCACCTTCCAATGCAGTGCACATGGGTTCCATATCTGGTCTGGGAACTAAGATACTACATGCCTTGTGGCAACTAAGCCCTCATGCCCTGATTACTGACCCCATGCTCTAGAGCCCATACTTCATGCTTCAATGAAGACCCAACCCATTGCAGCCAAAATTTAAAAATAATTCATGCAAATGGAGACCAAAAGAAAGCAGGAGTAGTAATACTCATATCAGATAAAAGAGACTTTGAAATAAAGACCTTGAGAAGAGACAAAGAAGGACACTACATAATGATCAAGGGATCAATCCAATAAGAAGATAGAACAATTATAAATACATATGCAGCTAACATAGGAGTACCTCAATACGTAAGGCACTTGCTAACAAGTATGAAAAGGGAAATTAACAGTAAGACAATAATAGTGGGAGACTTTAATACCCCACTCACACCTATGGATAGATCAACCAAACAGAAAATTAGCAAGGAAACACAAACTTTAAATGACACAGTGGACCAGTTAGACTTAATTGATATATATAGGACATTTCACCCAAAAATAATGAATTTCAACTTCTCTCAAGTGAACACGGAACGTTCCCCAGGAGTGATCACATCCTGGGCCATAAATCTAGCCTTGGTAAATTAAAAAGCATTGAGATAATTTCAAGCATATTTTCTGATCACAATTGAGGAAGATTCAGTTCAGTTCAGTTCAGTGGCAGCACACCAGGCCTCCCTGTCCATCACCAACTCCTGGAGTCTACACAAAGCAAGTACTTTGAGTTGGTGTTGCCATCCAACAATCTCATCCTCTGTTGTCCACTTCTCTTCCTGCCCTCAATCTTTCCCAGTATCAGAGTCGTTTCAAATGAGTCAGCTCTTTGCATCAGGTGGCCTAAGTATTGGAGTTTCAGCTTCAACATCAGTCCTTCCAGTGAACACCCAGGACTGATCTCCTTTAGGATGGACTGGTTGAATCTCCTTGCAGTCCAAGGGACTCTCAAGAGTCTTCTCCAACACCACAGTTCAAAAGCACCAATTCTTCGGCACTCAGCTTTCTTCATAGCCAACTCTCATATCCATACATGACTACTGAAAAAATCATAGGCTTGGCTAGATGGACCTTTGTTGACAAAGCAATGTCTTTGCTTTTTAATATGCTGTCTGCTGCTGCTGCTGCTAAGTTACTTCAGTCGTGTCTGACTCTGTGTGACCCCATAGACAGAAGCCCATCAGGCTCCCCCATCCCTGGGATTCTCCAGGCAAGAACACTGGAGTGGGTTGCCATTTCCTTCTCCAATGCATGAAAGTGAAAAGTGAAAATGAAGTTGCTTAGTTGTGTCCAACTTTTAGCGACCACATGGATTGCAGCCTACCAGGCTCCTCCATCCATGGGATTTTCCAGGCAAGAGTACTGGAGTGGGGTGCCATTGCCTTCTCTGAATATGCTGTCTAGGTTGGTAATAACTTTCCTTCCAAGGAGTGTCTTTTAATTTCATGGCTGCAATCACCATTTGCAATGATTTTGGAGAGGGAAAAAAAATAAAGTCAGCCACTGTTTCCACTGTTTCCCCATCTGTTTGCCATGAGGTGATGGGACCGGATGCCATGATCTTCGTTTTCTGAATGTTGAGCTTTAAGCCAACTTTTTCTCTCTCCTCTTTTACTTTCATCAAGAGGCTCTTTAGTTCCTCTTCACTTTCTGCCATGAGGGTGGTGTCATCTGCATATCTGAGGTTATTGATATTTCTCCTGGCAATCTTGATTCCAGCATGTGCTTCCTTCAGCCCAGAGTTTCTCATGATGTACTCTGCATATAAGTTAAATAAGTAGGGTGACAATGTACAGCCTTGACGCACTCCTTTTCCTATTTAGAGCCAGTCTGTTGTTCCATGTCCAGTTCTAACTGTTGTTTCCTGACCTGCATACATGTTTCTCAAGAGGCAGGTCAAGTGGTCTGGTATTCCCATCTCTTTCAGAATTTTCCACAGTTTATTGTGATCCACACAGTCAAAGGCTTTGGCATAGTCAGTAAAGCAGAAATAGATGTTTTCCTGGAACTCTCTTGCTTTTTTCATGATCCAGAGGATGTTGGCAATTTGATCTCTTGCTCCTCTGTCTTTTCTAAAGCCATCTTGAATATCTGGAAGTTCACGGTTCACATATTGCTGAAGCCTGGCTTGGAGAATTTTGAGCATGACTTTACTAGCATGTGAGATGAGTGCAATTGGGTGGTAGTTTGAACATTCTTTGGCATTGCCTTTCTTTGGGATTGGAATGGAAACTGACCTTTTCCAGTCCTGTGGCCACTGCTGAGTTTTCCAAATTTGCTGACATATTGAGAGCAGAACTTTCACAGCATTATCTTTCAGAATTTGAAATAGCTCAACTGGAATTCCATCACCTCCACTAGTTTTGTTCGTAGTGATGCTTCCTAAGGCCCACTTGACTTCACATTCCAGGATGTCCTGCTCTAGGTAAGTGTGAGTGATCACACCATTGTGATTATCTGGGTCGTGAAGTTCTTTTTTGTATAGTTCTTCTGTGTATCCTTGCCACCTCTTCTTAATATCTTCTGCTTCTGTTAGGTCCATGCCATTTCTGTCCTTTATTGAGCCCATCTTTGCATGCAGTAAGATTACATGTCAACTATAGGAAAAAAACTATTAAAAATACAATCATATGGAGGCTAAACAACATGTTCTAAACAACAGTCTTCTGAATAATCAACTAATCACAGAAGAAATCAAAAAAAGAAATCAAAATATGCGTAGAAACAATTGTAATTAAAAACAGCAATCCAAAACCTATGTTGTTGTTGTTTAGTCACTAAGTCATGTCCGACTCTTTTTTGACCCCCGTGGACTATAGCCTTCCAGGCTCCTCTGTCCATGGGATTTTTTCCAGGCCAGAATACTGGAGTGGGTTGCCATTTCTTTATCCAGGGGAACTTCCTGACCCAGGCATTGAATCCAGGTGTCTTGCATCTTCTATTTTGGCATGTGTATTCTTTTACCACTGAGCCATGAGGGAAGCCCAAAACCTATGGGATTCAGTAAAAGTGGTGCTAAGGAGAAGGTTCATAACAATACAAGCTTACTTCAAGAAACAAGAGAAAAATCAAATAAATAACCTAATTTTACACCTAAAGCAACTAGAAAGAGAAGAAATGAAGAACCCCAGGGTTAGTAGAAGGAAAGAAATCATAAAAATTTGAGCAGAAATAAGTGAAAAAGAAATAAAGGAGACTATAGCAAAAATCAACAAAACTAAAAGCTCTTTCTTTGAGAAGATAAATAAAATAGACAAGCCATTAGCCAGACTCATCGAGAAAAAAAGGGAGAAGAATCAAGTCAACAAAGTTAGAAATGAAAATGGAGAAATCACAACAGACAACACAGAAATACAAAGGATCATGAGATTACTATCAGCAACTATATGCCAAGAAAACAGACAACTTGGAAGAAACGCACAAATTCTTAGAAAAGTATAACCTTCCAAAACTGAACCAGGAGGAAATAGAAAATCTTAACTGATCCATCACAAGCACTGAAATTGAAAATTTAATTAAAAAATCTTCCAACAAACAAAAGCCCAGGACCAGATGGCTTCACAGGTGAATTCTACCAAAAATTTAGAGAAGAGCTAACAGCTATTCTACTCAAACTCTTGAAAAATTGCTGAGTAAGGTGAACTCCCAAACTCCTTCTATGAGGCCACCATCACCCTAACACCAAAAACAGACAAAGATGCCATTAAATAAAGAAAACTACAGGCCAATATCACTGATGAACACAGATGCAAAAATCCTAAACAAAATTCTAGCAAACAGAATCCAACAACATATTAAAAAATATCATACATCATAACCAAGTGGGCTTTATCCCAGGGATGCAAGGATTCTTCAATATTCACAAATCAATGTGATACACCACTTTAACAAACTGAAAGATATAAGCAATATGATTATCTCAATAGATGCAGAGAAAACCTTTGACAAAATTCAACACCCATTTATGATAAAAACTCTCCAGAAAGCAGGAATAGAAGGAACATACCTGAACATAATAAAAGCTATATATAATAAATCCACAGCAAACATTATCCTCAATGGCGAAGAATTGCAAGCATTTCCCTTAAAGTCAGGAACAAGACAAGGGTGCCCACTCTCACCACTACTCTTCAACATAGTTTTGGAAGTTTTAGCCACAGCAATCAGAGAAGAAAAAGAAATAAAAGGAATCCAGATGGGAAAAGAAGGAGTAAAACTCTCACTGTTTGCAGATGACATGATCCTCTACATAGAAAACCCTAAAGACACCACCAGAAAATTACTAGAGCTAATCAATGAATATAGTAAAGTTTCAGGATATAAAATTAATACACAGAATCCCTTGCATTTCTATACACTAATAATGAGAAAATAGAAAGAGAAATTAAGGAAACAATCCCATTCACCACTGCAACAAAATGAATAAAATACTTAGGGATAAATCTACCTAAAGAAACAAAAGATCTATATATAGAAAACTATAAAACACTGATGAAAGAAATCAAAGATTACACAAATAGATGGAGAAATATACCATATTCATGGATTGGAAAAATCAATATAGTGAAAATGAGTATACAACCCAGAGCAATCTACAGATTCAATCCAATCTCTATCAAGCTACCAATGGTATTTTTCACAGAACTAGAACAAATAATTTCACAATGTGTATGGAAATACAAAAAAACCTTGACTAGCCAAAGCAATCTTGAGGAAGAAGAATGGAACTGGAGGAATCAACCTGCCTGACTTAAGACTATACTACAAAGCTACAGTCATCAGGACAGGATGGTACTGGCATAAAGACAGAAATATAGATAAGTGGAACAAAATAGAAAGCTCAGAGATAAATCCACGCATCTATGGGCACCTTATCTTTGACAAAGGAGGCAAAAGGCAAAAATATACAATGGAGAAAAGACAATCTCTTTATCAAGAGGTGCTGGGAAAACCAGTCAACCACCTGTAAAATAATAAAACTAGAACATTTTCTAACACCATATACAAAAACAAACTCAAAATGGATTAAAGATCTAAATGTAAGACCAGAAACTATAAACTCCTAGAGGAAATCATAGGAAAAACACTCTGACATAAATCACAGCAAGACCCTTTATGACCCACCTCTCAGAGTAATGGAAATAAAAGCAAAAATAAACAAACGGGACCTAGTTAAATTTAAAAGCTTTTGCACAGTGAAGAAAACTCTAAGCAAGGTGAAAAAACAGCCTTCAGAATGGGAGAAAATATTAGCAACCAAACAACTGACAAAGAATAAATCTCAAACATATACAAGCAGCTCATGTAGCTCAGTACCAGAAAAATAAACGACCCAATCAAAAAATCGACCAAAGAACTAAGCCGGCATTTCTCCAGAGAAGACATACAGCTGGCTAACAAACACATGAAAAGATGCTCAGCATCATTCATTATCAGAGAAATACAAATCAAAACCACAATGAGGTACCATCTCACGCCAGTCAGAATGGCTGCTATCAAAAAGTCTACAAACAATAAAAGCTGGAGAGGCTGTGGAGAAAAGGGAACTCTCTTACACTGTTGGTACAAATGCAAACTAATACAACCACTATGGAGAACAGTGTGGAGATTCCTCAAAAAACTGGAAGTAGAACTGCCATATGACCCAGCAATCCCACTGTTGGCCATACACACTGAAGAAACCAGAATTGAAAGAGACACGTGTACCCCAATGTTCATTACAGCACTGTTTACAATAGCTAAGACATAGAAGCAACCAGATATCCATCAGCAGATAAATGGATAAGAAAAGTGTGGTACATATACACAATGGAATATTACTCAGCCATTAAAAAGAATGCATTTAAATCAGTTCTAATGAGGTGGATGAAACTGGAGCCTATTATACAGAGTGAGGTAAGCCAGAAAGGAAAACACCAATACAGTATACTAACGCATATATATGGAATTTAGAAAGATGGTAACAAAGACCCTATGTGTGAGACAGCAAAAGAACAGATTTTGGACTCTGTGGGAGAAGGCGAGGGTGGGATGATTTGAGAGAATAACATTGAAACATGTATATTACCATATGTAAAATAGATGACCAGTCCAAGTTCAATACATGAAACAGGGCACTCAAAGCTGCTGCACTGGGATAGGGAGGGACGTGGGAGGGGGGTTTGGGATGGGGGCCACATGTATACCATGGCTTATTCATGTCAATGTATGGCAAAAAACAAAACAGTATTTTAATTAGCCTCCACTTAAAGTAATTTTTTTAAAATAAACAAAGTCAAAATTTCTTCTTCCAAATCTGGGTTCATTTCTAGTAGTCCAGAGATTGAAGGATCCATAGGAAATACCAGGGATGGTCACAGCTGCTTTCTGCATCAGATGGCTTATTGTCTGAAGAATACTGAATAGCTTCTGCAAAATCTGCCGAATCCCCAGCTCTCTCAACTTCTATTGGAGAAACAATAGTTTGTCTTCTGTTTTTCTTTGACCTTCAGAATACTGTGCAAGAGGCTCTTATGGATGGATTCTAATGGCAGGGATACTTGGAAATGTAGCTCCGGTGTTTTTAGCTCCTGGAATACAAACCATAGAGGGAAGAAAATGACAAATTACCAAAGACAATTTAAACGATACTTTTTATTTTTAAGTACATGTGCATTTACTATCTTTTTATAAGCATATTTCATAAGATGAGACTTTTACAGTCACATAACTAAGGAATCAACTTTGAAGAGCAACTAAAGCTGTCAGTGAGTTACATGATACTTAACAGGTTGACAAATAGATAAAATTATGGTGATTATAAAGGAAATAAAAACATAGTTTTTGTATCATAAAAAGTAAAATGAAAATAGATTAATGTACTTCACAAAAGTGAGATCTATGAATGGAAAGTACTGTAAGCGACATATTAGCAGAACTGTAATTTTGAAATTGGTTATAAAATATTCACATGATATTAATAGGAAATGCTATTTTTGTAGAAATACAAAAATGGTAAGCAATTCATAGAAGGAAGTTTCATAATCTAGTTCCAGTATAAAATTTTTTAAAGATTTATTCATTGACTTCTAATTGATCATTTTTTTTACTGATTTCTATAGTCTTTTAACATCATAAAAATACGTGTATTTTTTGTGTATATAAAAGTTTCCTAGAGACTCTATATACACAATTCCCAGTGAAGTCACTGTTCTGTTACCTTCTACTCTCTACTGCCTGTCCTGTGCCCTGGGATGTGGACCTCCATGGAGTGCTTCCATGGGTTTTCTTACCCTTGGCTTCCAGTTCGATTTCTGCCATAAAGGTGGTTTCATCTGCATATCTGAGGTTATTGATATTTCTCCCAGCAATCTTGATTCCAGCTTGTGCTTCCTCCAGCCCAGAGTTTTTCATGATGTACTCTACATATAAGTTAAATAAGCAGGGTGATATACACCCTTGATGTACTCCTTTCCCAATATGGAAACAGTCTGTTGTTCCATGTCCAGTTATAACTGTTGCTTCCTGATCTGCACACAGATTTCTCAAGAGGCAGGTCAGGTGGTCTGGTATTCCCATTTCTTTCAGAATTTTTCACAGTTTTTTTGTGATCCACACAGTCAAAGGCTTTGGCATAGTCAATAAGCAGAAATAGATGTTTTTCTGGAACTCTCTTGCTTTTTTGATGATCCAGCAGATGTTGATCTCTGGTTCATCTGCCTTTTCTAAATAGAGCTTGAACATCTGGAAGTTCATGGTTCATGTACTGTTGAAGCCTGGCTTGGAGAATTTTGAGCATGACTTTACTAGCATGTGAGATGAGTGCAATTGTGCGGTAGTTTGAGCATTCTTTGGCATTGCCTTTCTTTGGGATTGGAATGAAGACTGACCCTTTCCAGTCCTGTGGCCACTGCTGAGTTTTCCAAATGTGCTGGTGTATTGAGTGCAGCACTTTCACAGCATCATCTTTTAGGATTTGAAATAACTCAATTCAAATCCCATCACCTCCACTAGCTTTGTTTGTAGTGATGCTTCCTAAGGTCCACTTGATTTCAGACTCCAGGATGTCTGGCTCTAGGTGAGTGATCACATCATCATGATTATCTGGGTCGTGAAGATCTTTTTTGTATAGTTCTTCTGTGTATTCTTGCCACCTCTTCTTAGTATCTACTGCTTCTGTCAGGTCCATACCATTTCTGTCCTTTATTGAGCCCATCTTGGCATGAAATGTTCCCTGGTATCTCTAACTTTTTTGAAGAGGTCTCTAGTCTTTACCATTCTATTATTTTCCTCTATTTCTTTGCATTGATCACTGAGGAAGGCTTTCTTATCTCTCCTTGCTATTCTTTGGAATTCTGCATTCAAATGGGTATATCTTTCCTTCCCTCCTTTTTCTTTCATTTCTCTTCTTTTCACAGCTATTTGTAAGGCCTCCTCCAACAACCATTTTGTCTTTTTGCATTTTTTTTTTCTTGGAGATGGTCTTGATCCCTGTCTTCTGTGCAATATCACAAACCTCCGTCCATAGTTCTTCAGGCACTCTGTCTATCAGATCTAGTCCTTTAAATCTATTTCTCACTTCCACTGTATGGTTGTAAGGGGTTTGATTTAGGTCATACCTGAATGGTCTAGTGGTTTTCCCTCCTTTCTTCAATTTCAGTCTGAATTTGGCAATAAGGAGTTCATGATCTGAGTCCAGATAAAAGAAGAATACATCCTTCCAACTTCATGGTCAGCTAAGACACAAAAGCTATACATAAAGAGGACCATGTGAATAAGCTGGGTAGGGAGACAGGTAAGGAGACACATGTATGTTTTAGAATTCCAGAGCAGAAAATGTCAGACATCTATAGTTCTCTCTGGGAATTTCATATGATAACATACTGAGGAGGAGCAAAAAATGTGGCTGATGTGAAAAAACAAATACTAGTTCATGGACAATTGACTGTGTAAGGGCAGAAAACTTTTGCATGCTTTAATGTGCTAAGCGGCAGACCTAAGCAGCAGGGAATTGGAAAGACATATCGACAACTTGGGAGGCTATTCTGAATGCATATCTTTCTTATGGTTTTGCAGATAACCGTAATAGATGTGTTTGTTAAATTTACACTGTGTATATGATCTTTTTCTTACATTAATCCTGATCTTCCAAAAATAAGGGGGCAATATTGCCTGTTATACAGAAGGGGAAATTGAAGCACAAGAATCTTGCAAAATGTCATATAGCTAGTAAGAAGTAGAGCTTAGAAAATCAAGTTGTCTTTTCCTGCAAAACGGATGTTCTTTTCATTACACTGCTGCTGCTGCTGCTGAGTCACTTCAGTCGTGTCTGACTCTGTGTGACCCCTTAGACGGAAGCCCACCAGGCTCCCCCGTCCCTGGGATTCTCCAGGCAAGAACACTGGAGTGGGTTGCCATTCCTATTGGATGCGCTGGAAACATCCAATCTTGGGCATAGAGCATCATAAATGCTGTGGCCAGACATCTTCATTTTATGCACAGATGGTCACTGTGGTCCAGGAATGTTCAGGGAAGGACAGGAGTTTGATGGAGGAGTCAGTTGAAAGTCAGAGAAGGAAAAGGGAAGAGCCAAGTTCAGAACGTTGTGTTCTTTTACTCATGTTACTACAAGCTCAAATTTGAAATGTGAGCAAGCTGCAATAGCCACTGGAAGCAAGATAAACTGGAAAAAGCAGGAAGCATTTTATTCTATTTAGAGGCTTGGATTACTGTAATGTTGAATGGTTTGCCTTGGAAATGAACAGAGATCATTCTGTAATTTTTGAGATTTGCATCCAAGTACTGCATTTCAGGGAGGCCTGGCGTGCTGTGATTCATGGGGTCGCGGAGAGTCGGACACGACTGAGCGACTGAACTGAACTGAACTGAACTGCATTTCGAACTCTTTTGTTGACCATGATGGCTACTCCATTTCTTTTAAGGGATTCTTGCCCACAGTAGTAGATATAATGGTCATCTGAGTTAAATTCACCCATTCCAGTCCATTTTAGTTCACTGATTCCTAGAATGTCTATGTTCACTCTTGCCATCTCCTGTTTGACCACTTCCAATTTGCCTTGATTCATGGACCTAACATTCCAGGTTCCTATGCAATATTGCTCTTTACAGCATCAGACCTTGCTTCTATCACCAGTCACAACCACAACTTGGTGTTGTTTTTGCTTTAGCTCCATCTCTTCATTCTTTATGGAGTTATTTTTCCACTGATCTCCACTAGCATATTGGGCACCTACCATCCTGGGGAGAACATATCGACAACTTGGGAGGCTATTCTGAATGCATATCTTTCTTATGGTTTTACAGATAACCATAATAGATGTGTGTGTTAAATTTACACTGTGTATATGATCTCCACTAGCATATTGGGCACCTACCATCCTGCGGAGTTCATCTTTGAGTGTCCTATCTTTTTGTTTTTTCATACTGTTTATGGGGATCTCAAGGCAAGAATACTGAAGTGGTTTGCCATTCCCTTCTCCAGTGGACCACGGTTCATCACAACTCTTCACCATGACCCACCCGTCTTGGGTGACCTTACACAGCATGGCTCATAGTTTCTCTGAGTTAGACAAGGCTGAGGTCCATGTGATCAGATTGGTTAGTTTTCTGTGATTGAGGTTTTCAGTCTGTCTGCCCTCTGATGGAGAAGGATAAGAGGCTTATGGAAGCTTCCTGATGGGAGAGACTGACTGAGGGGGAAACTGGGTCTTGTTCTGATGGGGCCATACTCAGCAAATCTTTCATCCAATTTTATGTTGATGGGTAGGGTCTGTGTCCCTTCCCTGTTGTTTACCTGGGACCAAACTATGGTGGAGGTAATGGAGTTAATGGGGACCTCCTTCAAAAGGTAAAATGCAAGCACTGCTACGCTCAGTGCACCTAACCCTGCAGCAGGCCACTGCTGACCCACACCTCCATGACTGAGAGACTAACAAATAAATAATAGAAGGTGAAAAGTGCCATGAAAACAGCACAGCACATAGATAACAAGGTGCAGGAAGATTTCGGAAGTATTGAGGGCCCACAAGAGGCTTACGAAGTGGTGGCATTTGAACAAAGTTCTGAAGGAGGCCAGGGTGTTAGCTGTCTGTGGGTTACACCCTCCAATCACATGCAAGAGCCTGCAAAGATCCAAAACCTGTATGCAGGTCAGGAAGCAACAATCAGAACTGGATATGGAACAACAGACTGTTTCCAAATGGGAAAAGGAGTACGTCAAGGTTGTATATTGTCACCCTGCTTATTTAACTTATATGCAGAGTACATTATGAGGAACCCTGGGCTGGAAGAAGCATAAGCTGGAATCAAAATTGCTGGGAGAAATATCAATAACCTCAGATATGCAGATGACACCACCCTTATGGCAGAAAGTGAAGAGGAACTCAAAAGCCTCTTGATGAAAGTGAAAGAGGAGACTGAAAAAGTTGGCTTGAAGCTCAATATTCAGAAAACAAAGATCATGGCATCTGGTCCCATCACTTCATGGGAAATCGATGGGAAAACAGTGGAAACAGTGTCAGACTTTATTTTTGGGGGCTCCAAAATCACTGCGGATGCTGATTGCAGCCATGAAATTAAAAGACGCTTACTCCTTGGAAGGAAAGTTATGACCAACCTAGACAGCATATTAAAAAGCAGAGACATTACTTTGCCAACAAAGGTCCGTCTAGTCAAGGCTATGGTTTTTCCAGTGGTCATGTATGGATGTGAGAGTTGGACTGTGAAGAAAGCTGATCGCCGAAGAATGGATGCTTTTGAACTGTGGTGGGGGAGAAGACTCTTGAGAGTCCCTTGGACTGCAAGGAGATCCAACCAGTCCATTCTAAAGGAGATCAATCCTGGGTGTTCATTGGCAGGACTGATGCTAAAGCTGAAACTCCAATACTTTGGCCACCTCATGCAACGAGTTGACACATTGGAAAAGACTCTGATGCTGGGAAGGATTGGTGGCAAGAGGAGAAGGGGACGACAGAAAATGAGATGGCTGGATGGCATCATCGACTTGATGGACATGAGTTTGAGTGAACTCCGGGAGTTGGTGATGGACAGGGAGGCCTGGTGTGCTGTGATTCATGGGGTTGCAAAGAGTCGGACACAACTTAACGACTGAACTGAACTGAACTGGTACATTCAAGGGATAGAAAGAATGGCTGAAGTGTGGATGGGTTCAGAGGCTGAAGAAAGTGGAGAGGAGTGGGAACTGAGGCCAGAGAGATAACAGGGAATAAGATCCTGTAGGACCTTGGAGGACATTTAAAGGATTGTGGCCTTTACTCTGAATGCAAGTGCAAACTCTGAAGGATTCTGAAGAAAGAGTGATTTGACTTACGTGTTTAATAGAAAATATTGCTGTGATATTGGGAGTAGAATTTGGAGGAGAAAAGATAAAAAATGATACAAATGAACTTACTTACCAAAGTGGAAAGAGACATACTTAGAGAAGGAATTTAAGGTTGCTGGGTGGGGGGAAGGCGGGTGGAGTTTGGGATCGATAAATACATACTGCTGTATTTAAAATGGATAATCAACAAGGATATACTGTACATGGAACTCTGTCCAGTGTTAGATGGCAGCCTGGATGGGAGGGGAGTTTAGAGGAGAGTGGATACATGTATACGTAAGACTGCATCCCTTCCCTGTTCACCTGAAACAATCACCACATTGTTTGTTAATCAGCTATACTACAAAACACAGTAAAAAATCTTTTTTTTTTTTTTTTAAGAGTTCTTTGGCCTGCGTTACTTCAGAGGCTACTGCAGTAACTCAGGCAAAAGTTTGGATGGCTCAGGAGAGGGCAGTATCTGTGGAGGTGGTAGGAAATAGTTGGATTCTGAATATATTTCAGAGTAACATTGGGGAGAATTTGCTGCTAGGTGGTTGTAGAACTTGAGAGGGGTTCATAATGACTGAATGGTTTTTGCCTAAATAACTAGAAGAATAGAAGAGCCATCCATTGAGATGGGGAGACTGCAAATGGAGGATAATTGGAAACAAGAGTTCAATTTGATATGATTACCTTCCTCCTCTTTCTATTGACTTCCCAAGGATCTACATAATAGTAAGAACCCATATTAATTGCATATTTTTTGTATTTTATTTCATTCCCTCTTTAAAAAAACATGATAAAGATGTTGCCATCCCCATTTTGCAAAAAAGACAAGCTGAGGAATGCCACCTAGCACCTTGAATCATATACCTTGTCCTGTACTTCGCTGGTGGTTCATATGGTAAAGAATCTTCCTGCAATGCAGGAGACCCAGGTTTGATCCCTGGGTTGGGAAGATCTCCTGGAGAAGGGCATGGCAACCCACCCCAGTATCCTTGTCTGTAGAATTCCATGGACAGAGGAGTTTGTGAGGAAATCATAATAGCCTAAACCATCTGACACATTCTCCTAATCCCTTGCATTACCTCTATTAATGTGTGTGTGTGTGTGTGTGTGTATTTAGCAAAGATGTAATTTGGTTTACAAAGACATATAAAATAAAGCAGCGCCAATTAAAATCTAGACACATTTATGAAAACAAAGATGGGCACAAAAGAGTAGAATGAAAGATGAAGCAAAAAATACACACCCACTGAAGTGGGCAACATATATGGCTTTAAGTTTTCCAAAAGTTGAAAGAAGGGAAGATTTGATTAATTGTGAAGTTTAAAAATATTTTTGAGATTAAAAACTCACCCACCACTAGTGGCATGAACAAGTAATCTTGCTGTTAGGACCAGACAAGATTTTTTTTTTCTCCAGTTCTTTATCAGATAATAATAGCACATGTTCTTATGGCTAATTTTAAAAGGCAAATAACTTAATCATGTTGAAGAACATTTTGGGATGAAATGAGGGTTGTATTGTGCCACTTATTTGAAATCTGCCACATATTATACTGTATTGTTTTCTAAATTGTACAGCCTATCCTTTTACAATCACCAAGAATACTCTAGGGCAGGAAGTGGGGATCTGAGGCAGGGTTTCATATTTCTTTTGTGTATGTGCTAAGTTGCTTCAGTCCTGACTCTGTGCGACCCTGTGGACTGTAGCCTGCCAGGCTTCTCTATCCATGGAATTATCCAGGCAAGGATACTGGAGTGTGTTGCCATGCCCTCCTCCAGGGATCTTCCCAATCCAGGGATTGAACCTGCATCTCTTACATTTAATGAATTGGCAACAGTTTCTTTACCCCTAGTACCATGTGGGAAGCCATTTGTAACTCTTACCAACTGTGATACTTACAGAACCTTGGGTACAGAAGTATTCAGTACTGATTTACTGATAGAGAATATTAAAGGCAGAGAAATGAAAAGGAAAGATCTATTCATGATTATTGAATACATCTATTCATGATTACATATTACTTTATCACATAGCTATATCTTAATGCAGGAATTTGCCTTGGGCTTAAGGAAATGGCAACCCACTCCAGTACTCTTGCCTAGAAAATCCCACAGACAGAGGAGCCTGGCAGGCTACAGTCCATGGGGTCGCAAAGAGTCAGACACGACTGAGCAACTTCACTCACTCCCTGGTGGCTCAGATGGTAAAGAATCTGCCTGCAATGTGGGAGACCTGGGTTCTATCCCTAGGTTGGGGAGATCCCCTGGAGAAGGAAATGATAACCCAGTCCAGTATTCTTGCCTGGAGAATCCCCATGGACAGAGGAGCTTGGTAGGCTACAGTCCATGTGGTCCCAATGAGTTGGACACAACTGAGTGACTAAATACAATTTTTAGATTTTCCATAGTTGTTGTTATTGAATATATTACAGTGACAGATATTTTTGAATTTGAATTGTTTGCATATCTACTCTTAGGGTAGATTCAATTCAGTTCAGTTCAATTCTGTCGTTCAGTCGTGTCCGACTCTTTGTGACCCCATGAATCACAGCACGTCAGGCCTCCCTGTCTATCACCAACTCCTGGAGTTCACTAAAACTTATGTCCATTGAGTCGGTGATGCCATCCAGCCATCTCACTCTCTGTCATCCCCTTCTTCTCCTACCCCCAATCCCTCCCAGCATCAGAGTCTTTTCCAGTGAGTCAACTCTTCGCATGAGGTGGTTACTGGAAGTAAAATTATGAGGTCAAAAGTTGATATCAAATGTTCTGAATATGTTTCCAAACTCTCTTCTAGAAAAGATGTGACAATTTATATCTTCTGCAGTACTGAGGTTACCACTTTTATCTAATCAATACTCTCATCTATATATACAATAGTGTTATACCCTAATGGTTGCAGTATCCTAGAGGTTGGGGACTTTATTCAGTTCAAAAGAAAAAAAATTCCTTCTTGCCATTAGCAAAAATTATTAGTAATTTTAGTATTAGTAACAAATGAGTCAAATTGGATTATTTATTGCTGTTGATTTAGTCAAATTTTTATTTATTTATTGAATTATTCCCTGATAACTTAGTTGGTAAAAAATCCTCCTGAAATTCAGGAGACTCCAGTTTGATTCCTGGGTCGGGAAGATCACCTAGAGAAGGGATAGGCTACCCACTCCAGTATTATTGGGCTTCCCTTTTGGCTCAGCTGGTAAGAATGCACCTGCAATGCGGGAGACCTGGGTTCGATCCCTGGGTTGGGAAGAACCCCTGGAGAAGGGAAAGGCTACCCACTCCAGTATTCTGGCCTGGAGAATTCCATGGACTGTATAGTCCATGGGATCGCAAAGAGTCGGACATGACTGAGCAACTTTCACTCACATTGAGGGTTACTTAAGTAAAAGTAAACATCATTATGTTTGTGGATCACTTTTTACTGTAATTTACATAAAATTATTTATACAAACCTTGCTGATATTAGTGTAACAGTAAATATATTCTAATTTAGATAACAATTAGAGCCAGCATTTATTGAGTGTTAACTATGTGCTAGTAATTATTTTATATTCATTATATTTAATTCGCATTCCAAATCAGTGATATTGTAAACAATATTACCTTGAAACTGACTCATGGGAAACTCAGGTAATTTATCTAAGGTCACATAGTAAATAAGTGGTGGG
The DNA here is from genome assembly GCF_049115385.1 of Moschus berezovskii. Lineage (NCBI taxonomy): Eukaryota > Metazoa > Chordata > Mammalia > Artiodactyla > Moschidae > Moschus > Moschus berezovskii. The sequence goes on from NC_142461.1 coordinate 35,794,946, forward strand.
ATGAGGATACTATTTTAGTAACTACTCTAGAGCTTACCATAATATCGCCTATGCTGCTAAGTCACTTCAGTCGTGTCCGACTCTGTGTGACCCCATAGACGGAAGCCCACCAGGCTCCCCCGTCCCTGGGATTCTCCAGGCAAGAACACTGGAGTGGATTGCCATTTCCTTCTCCAAATATCGCCTATAACATTACTTAATTACATAGAGAAAAAGTTTCAGACTGAATATCATATTTCATCACAAGATTAAATATAAGATATTAGTTACATTGATAATTTGATGCTTATATTTTAACTGTTTCATTGGTGAAGAATAACAAGGTATTTTTAGCACATCAATCATCTCAAAGTTCCTAATTTCCACGTAATTGTTGATATAGAAATAAATATTACTTTCTTCAATTTTTAGTTTAATCTTTTGGCTGAGTTAATAGCTTTAATGTATTTCCTGATAAACAAAATTGCTATTCCTTCATTAACATTATCATGATGAAAACCTCAGCAGATAATTAATAAAGCTTTTGTGGTAATCAATATGAGACTGAAAGAAACCAGCTGGGGAAACTACCACCATCTTCATTCAGCCATTCAAAATGAAATTATAATTTTAATGAGCCTTAAAATTAGACATTTGGCTATAATGGAAATAAACTGTACCTTACCTGGTATTCCTTTGTGACTGATGAGCACGGCGTTATGTAGGCAAAAAAGAGTATGTATCATTTGCCTTTGATATGTAGACAGATGCATGTAGATTTCAAGGAGAATTTCAATAAATTTTAACTGTTCAAACAGTTTGGTAAAACTGAAAAGATAATCTTTTCTGATGTGTGACCTTTTTTGATTTTTGCTGATACTTCTAATCTTTCATAATACAAAATATACACACACACACACGAACACTAACACAAATATGCACAGTAGAAAGCAATCAAATCAAAAACACAATTTCTGAAGGTCTGAATTATTCTTTGAAAGAAATAGAGGAAATTTTAGCATTTAGCAATATTCTACATTGAAAATAATCTACATTTTAGAATAATTAATAAACTATAATGTTTAACCTTATTCACTGCATTGACTCACTGTTTGACTTTGGGCGAAGTACACAAACTCTTTGGGCCTTAGTTTTGCACATCTGCAAAATGAAAGCAATAGAGCAGATGATTTCTAAGATCCTTACCACTTTCGGCCTATCATGACACATTTTGCTGTTTTCAGTGGCCCAGTTTTATTATTCCACTGTGATGTAAACTATCTATATTGTCATAGCTGTAATCACATTATTTAATTAGCTAACAATTAATGTACATCCCTGGTGGCTCAGAGGTTAAAGCGTCTGCCTCCAATGCGGGAGACCCGGGTTCGATCCCTGGGTTGGGAAGATCCCCTTGAGAAAGAAATGGTAATCCACTCTAGTATTCTTGCCTGGAGAATCCCATGGACAGAGAAGCCTGGTAGGCTACAGTCCACGGGTCGCAAAGAGTCGGACACGACTGAATGGAACGGATCAAGTATTTTTATTTGTCCCTTACTCTGTGGTTTTCTCAGTAAAAATTGAAAACTAAGCATTTTATTATAACTGTCTTAAAGAGGGGTAGTGTGAGAGTTAACAAGATAAATATTTATTGAGTCCCTAGCACTGTCTATGACATAGGTGTTCACTAAATATATCTATTATTGCCATTAAAAATGACGACTTTTAGTGCTGAGGAAATTTTCTGGTTATTCTTCAAACTCTGACAAAGTAGCAATGAGTCATTTCTTTACAAATTAACTATTTGATGTATTCAAGTGATTGAATGTGCTCCTACATGTGCTCTTGAAAAAAGATAATGACAATGCTTATTTCTTCCATATATTTCCTTTGCTATAGTTTCCTTCCTAATAACCCATTCACCACTGTTCATAAGCAACACTTATTAAAGGTAAAAAAAATCCCAATATGGTATTTGAACTTCAAGTTTTTCTGGATTTGTTTGAACTTTGATGTGTTCAATATGTTTATGTAACATGAAAACATTCATGTGGATTTTGTGGATACACATATTGAACGATTTCTTTTTTGATGTGGACCATTTTTAAAGTCTTTATTGAATTTGTTACAATATTGTTTCTGTTTTATATTTTGACCGCAAGGGAATGCCTGTGGGATCTTAGCTCCCCTATCAGGGATCAAATTCACACCCCCTACACTGGAAAGCAAAGTTTTAACCATTGGGCACCAGCTAAGCCCCTCAATAATTTTGAATGTCAGACTTATGTCATAGGTTAGTATTCCAGTGCCAGTGTAAATTAAACAGTTAAGGTTATAGGCAGGAGCTGCCATTTAGTTCTGCTGCTTCTTTCCTGCTACTTAAAATAGTTGTTTAAAATGATTTCAAAATTAGTTTTAAAGCTTTAAAGCTACACTCATTTCTTGTTCCAAAAGAATTTAATCTCAAGTCTGTTTCATTGAGTTTTCCTAAATTATATTCTTCATAAGGTCCTTTACCAGATAATCTTACCTGGTCCCCCAGGGATTTTCTGATATGGATGAACTTATGCACAGTTAAAGAATTCACTTACAGTGGGAAGAATGGAGTCCTATAGAGGAATATAGTGGAATATACACTCTCAAAAACCCCAGAGATTGTAACAATCTCCGCCCCGAATATGCCTGGCTGTTGTTTTCTGAGCTTGAGATTTGCTTATGACCAATTATTCTGACCCATAGCAGAATATTTGTTATTCCAGTGATAAATAGGAGCAATTTGGGCCAAGTGAGCAGTCCAGTAAAAAACACCCATCAGAGATCGGTGTTGCTGGGTTCAATAGCATTGATGGAAAGTTGAAAAGGAAGAATAATTGAGAAGCTAAGGAACCCTACATGACAAAAGGTATGTGGCAGAATCCCAGAATGAAATATACACATTTTTATTCCTTGTTCACACCACAGTCAGTTCTGATCATTGATCATTGTATTTAAAATTTTTCACTAGAAAGTTTTAAATATTTATCCCACAGTAGCTTGGGCATAAGAAAGACAGTCACAATCATGTTCCTTATCCCCCCTAAAATCAATTCTAAGACTAAACTTCATTTCCCAAGAGATAGATTTTTTTAACCTCTTTTAACTCAATCCTTTTCTAATGACTGGAGTTTTATGCATGAAAAGCAATGATGAATTTCTGTCTTTTGAATAAATTGATCATAGACAAACATCAAAGGTTTTTAGGAGCATGAATAGAAAATTGGATTTTAAGAGATTGTGTCACTATCTTTAAAAATATTAAAACAAATCAATTTAAACAAGGTACCTGAGAAAACAGAACCAATTAGTTGGCTGTGTTAACTTTAACAAAGACACATAAATATATCCACTGGCAGAACATGTAAAAGTTTTCACATTATCTTACATTTAATTTTAAAAATAAGTGTTGACCTTGCCTTGTCAGGAAATTTTTATGATTTTCTGCTTTGACTGAGAATCTATATGACCTTTGTTCCACCATATGCTGGGGAACATTGTAACTTTGTTAGCATTGATTTTTCTCTCTGCAAATATTCCATCAACTTCTCTCTAAGGCTTTATCTTCCTTGAGGACAGAGTTAGTACAAGCTACTGTACCTGAAAATCCATACTTACCTTGCTATTTATAGCAATTAATAAATACTTTTCTTTATCAGCCATTAGTCCCTGTGTTATTAATCAAAAAAGGCCATTCGGTTTGTTCTTCAGTATGACAGAACAGATGATGAATATGCATACAAACAGAAAAGACGAAGAAATTTCATTTGCGGGGATAGGAGAAACATTATAGACCACGGGTCCCCAGCCTCTTGGATCTAATGCCTGATGATCTGAAGTGGAGCTGATGTAATAATAGAAATAAAGTACACAATAAATGTAGTACACTTGACTCATCCTGAAGCCATCCCCCTCCCTCCGTCGGTTGAAAAATTGTCTTCCACAAAACCTGTCCCTGGTGCCAAAAAGGTTGAGGACTGCTGGTACAGACTTGAATACCATCTCAAAGTGATTCCTGGCCCTAGACTTTAACACATATTTCAGTACAGTTTATATGTTATAACACACATAAAGTAAATACAACAAGTTAACATTTTTCCTGTCAGGCCCTTTGTGAGTTAAGAACCTTAGGTACTTTATCTCATTTCATTTTCAGCTAACCTACATCAACCAGCTGGGAAAGTCATGGGTAAATTATCAGATAAATAAGTATGTGTTTTATAACCTTTGATCTCTCTTTACGTTTCCAGCCTCTCTCAGGTGTCTCTATTCCAGGACACACAGTGTTTTATCTACCTTTTTTTTTTTTGGTTTCAGTAATAGGTTTAGAGGTCCGTTGGGCACAACTTGTTTGACCAGATTTCCCTTGAAGTCCTGGATGCATTTATTTCACATAAATTTAAATCTATTGTACAGTAAGAGACCTGAAAGCATAGTCATACAATCCCAGAATGAAGTTAAGGTTAGGGAAAGTGAAAATCGCCAAGTCATGTCCGACCCTTTGCAACCCCATGGACTATACAGTCCATGAAATTCTCCAGGCCAGAATACTGGAGTGGGTAGCCATTCCCTTCTCCAGGGGATCTTCCCACCCCAGGGATCAAAACCAGGTCTCCCACACTGCAGGCAAATTCTTTCCCAGCTGAGCCACCAGGGAAGCCCAAGAATACTGGAGTGGGTAGCCTACACCCTTCTCTAGGTGATCTTCCTGACCCAGGAATCAAACCGGGGTCTCCTGCATTGCAGGCAGACTTTTTACCAGCTGAGCTGCCAGGAAAGCCAAGGTTAGAGAAGTGCCCATTTATGAAAAACAAAACAAGAAATTTGCCTGTCAAACATCATAAGCTCAGTCTTCTATAAATGGCTTCATTATTTGCTTTCAATGTGTATTTTTCAGTCCATGAGACACATTTCTTAAATGGGCTCTTTGAGAGCAAGAATAGTATATGTTTTCCTTTTGGATATATTGTAATGTATTACAGAAAGTAGAGTCTTAACAAATATAATTGAATGTTCATTAATTTATGCATAATTAAAACAAATTAAACATTCATTTCAAAGTCATAAAGATGTTAATTTGGGATTATGGGCTGTTTGAGTTACTCCTATTCTTCTTTTTTTTTTATTTGTTTTTTTTCATTGGAGGCTAATTAGTTTATAATATTATATTGGTTGGTTTTGCCATACATTGACATGAATCCGCCCTGGGTGTACATGAGTTCTCCTTCCTGAACCCCCCTCCCACCTCCCTCCTCCCTTTATCCTCCCTCTGGGTCATCCCCGCACACCAGCCCCGAGCATCCTATAACATGCATCGACCCTGAACTGGCGATTCGTTTCACATATGACAACAATTGGTGGGAATATTGAGTTGATTATATTCATTAAACATCTCCTTTATTGCAGGCTGGAGTTTGAGCCTAGAGATAAACTGAAGTATTAGAGATATACCAGTGTACAAGACAGATGTAATTCCTGGCCTCTAGAATGTATCTACATTTTTTAAAAAAAAGATTTGAAATAAGGCAACACTGAAGAGTTCTCCACTCCAATGATCAACCAGACAGTAGCACTAAAGTTTATTAGTATCTTTGACTTCTGCTTTTCTCTCCTTTCTTAATTTCCATATTTCTAAGTTAGTATGCACAGAAGATTTAAAATGACTTTGCCTTTCTGAAGCCATTAATATTACTTTATTGTGGAGATCTAACATCACATTTGCACAGCATAGTGAGACATCAAGGCTGCATGGTATTGGAAATTCTATTTTGATCCTTGCAGTTCTTTATCTGAACATGTAGGTGTTTTTCCTTGAGAAATCAATTTTCTTTGAGAAAGACGTCTTACTTTTTATATAAAGAACAAATAGTCATTCTTTGCATTGTACTAGTATTTTCTTGTCCATAATGATCCTTTTGTATAGAAGGAAGGACTTGTGAATATTGATGTATCTCTTCCCCACTTTTTTCCTTAAACATAATCTGCTGTCCCTCCTCACCCAAAGATCTATGGTCACCAAGTGTAAAAGATAGTGTACTGGAAAGTACTTTTAGTCTATGAAGTCCTGTAGGTTTGCTATTATTCACCTCAAATTAAGCCTTCCTTAAGCCTGGACACGACTGAGCGACTGAACTAACTGACTAAAGCCTGGACTGCTTTCCTCATGGCTCAGTGAAAAAGATTCCACCTGCCGATCAGGAGACATAGGTCAATTTCTGGGTTGGAAGATCCCCTGGAGAAGGAAACGGCAACCCATTCCAATATACTTGCCTGGGAAATGCATGGACTGAGGAGCCTGGCGGGCTACAGTCCACGGGCCCGCAAGAGTCAGACATGGCTTAGCAACTAAAACAACAACAACAAAAGCCTAGACTAAGAGAGAAAGAATGTGAAACATGCTACATTTTTGTGAAATATTCATATATTACAGAGAGAGAAGGAGAAAGAGAATGTGAGGCCAATAGAAAGCAATGATTGAAGAGCTGTTATGCCTTGGAGAAGGAAATGGCAACCCACTCCAGTGTTCTTGCCTCGAAAATCCCATGGACAGAGGAGCCCAGTAGGCTACAGTCTATGGGGTCGCAAAGAGTCAGACACAACTGAGCGACATCACTTCACTTCACTTCACTTCATGCCTTGGTGATAAAATTTTAAAAGACCTTTATTCTCTTTACATTTTTCATCTTCTAATTTTTTAACCAAAACAATATTTTGGAAAGAAATAAAATGAGCATCCAGACATTTCTGTCTCTTTTGTCTCTTCAGACTCAAGTGGTGGCACCTGTTCACGTAGATGGACACATGCTTTATGTTCTTTGAGGACAGGTAGCAATGTCCTCAAATGTCCTGACAAAACATGATCCACTGGAGGAGGGAATGGCAAAACACCCCAGTATACTTGCTGTGAAAGCCTCATGAACTGTTCAGTTCAGTCGCTCAGTTGTGTCTGACTCTCTGCGACCCCATGAATCACAGCATGCCAGGCCTCCCTGTCCATCACCAACTCCCGGATTCACTCAAACTCATGTCCACAGAGTCGGTGATGCCATCCAGCCATCTCATTCTCCCTCATCCCCTTCTCCTCCGGCCCCCAACCTTTCCCAGCATCAGAGTCTTTTCCAGTGAGTCAACTCATCATGTGAAGTGGCCAGAGTATTGGAGTTTCAGCTTTAGCATCAGTCCTTCCAATGAACACCCAGGATTGATCTCCCTTAGAATGGACTGGTTGGATCTCCTTGCAGTCCAAGGGACTCTCAAGAGTCTTCTCCAGCACCACAGTTCAAAAGCATCAATTCTTCAGCAATCAGCTTTCAAAAGGACAAAAAGATATGACACCAAAAGATGTGTCCCCTGGGTTGAGAGCATTCCCCAATATGCTATTGGGGAAGAGGAGAGGAGAACTACTAACAGCCCCAGAAAGAATGACGTGGCTGGACTGAAGCAGAAATGACACTCAGTTATGGATATGTCTGGTGATGAAAGTAAGATCCAATGCTGCAAAGAGCAGTACTGCATGGGAACCTGGAGTCTTAGGTCCACAAATCAAGGCAAATTGGACATGGTCAAACAGTGTATGGTAAGAATAAACATTGACATCTTAGGAATCAGTGAACTAAAATGGACGGGAATGGGTGAATTTAATTCATATGACCATGGTCAAGAATCCCATGGAAGAAATGGAATAGCAACAAAAGAGTCTGAAATGAAGTGCTTGGGTGCAGCCTCAAAAATGACAGAATGTTCTCAGTTCATTTCCAAGGCAAGTCATTCAACATCACAATAATTCAAGTCTATGCCCCTACCACTGAAGCTGAAGAAGCTGAAATTGATAAGTTCTATGATGACCTAGAAAACCTCCTAGAACTAACACCAAAAAATGATATTCTATTCATCATTGAGGATTGGAAAGCAAAAACAGAAAATCAAGAGATACCTGGAGTAACAGGCAAGCTTGGCCTTAGAGAATAAAATGAAGCAGGGCAAAGGCTAACTGAATTTGAGACTGCACTGGTCATAGCAAATATCCTTTTCAACAACACAGGAGATGGTTTTACACACAGACATCACCAAACGGTCAATACTGAAATCAAATTGCTTACATTCTTTGTAGCGAGAAGCTGTATACAGACAGCAAAAACAAGACCTGGAGCTGACTGTGGCTCAGACCATCAGCTTCTCATAGCAAAATCAGGCTTAAATGAAAGAAAGTGGGGAAAACCACTAGGCTGGCCAGGTACAACTTAAATCAAATCCCCTATAAATATACAGTGGAGGTAACAGATAGATTCAAGGGATTAGATCAATTAAACAGTGTACCTGAAGAACTGTGGATGGAGGTCCATAATATTGTATAGGAGGCAGTGAACAAAATCATCCCAATGAAAAAGTAAAGAAAGAAGGCAAAGTGGTTATCTGAGGAGGTTTACAAATAGTGGAAGAAAGAGCAGAGCAAAAAGCAAGGGAGAAAGGGAAAAGTACATCCAACTAAATGCGAGTTTGAAAGAATAGCAAGGAGAGACAAGAAGGCCTTCTTCAATGAACAGTGCATAAAACTAGAAGAAAACAACAGAACTGGAAAGACTAGAGATCTCGTCAGGAAAATTGGAAATATCAAGGGAACATTTCTCTCAAAGGTGGGTACAATAAAGCACAGAAATGGTAGAAACCTAGTAGACACTGAAGAGATCAAGAAAAAAATGGAAATAACACACAGTAGAATTGTATAAGAAAGATAGTAATGAACCAGATTACTATGATGGTGTGGTCAGTCGCCAAGAGCCAGATATTCTGGAGTGTGAAGTCAAGTGGGCCTTAGAAAGCACTGCTGTTAATAAAGCTAATGGATGGGATGGAATTCCAGTAGAGCTATGAAAACCCTAAAGGATGATGCCATCAAGGTGCTGCATTCAATATGTCAGCAAATCTGGAAGACCCAGCAGTGTCCACAGGACTGGAAAAGGTCAATCCTCATCCCAATTTCCAAGAAAGTTACTACGAAAGAATGTGCTAACCATTGGACAGTTGCACTCATGCTAGTAATGTCATGCTTAAAATCTTGCATGATAGGCTTCAGCATTATGTGAACCAATGACTTCCAGATGTCCATGCTGGGTTTAGAAAAGGAAGAGGAAGCAAAAATCAAATTGCCAACACTCCCTGAATCATGGAGAGAGAAAGCAAGGGAATTCCAGAAAAACACCCACTTCTGTTTCATCAATTATGCTAAAGCCTTTGACAGTGCGGGTCATAACTAGTTGTGGAAAGCTCTGAAAGAGATAAGAATACCAGACCATCTTACCTGTCTCCTGAGAAACCTGTATGCAGGTCAAGAAGCAACAGTTAGAACCCTGTATGCAACAACTGATTGGTTCAAGATTGAGAAAAGAGTACAACAGGGCTGTCAGCTGTCACCCTATTTGTTTAATCCATATGCTGGGCTGGATGAGTTACAAGCAGGAAACAAGATAGGTGGGAGAAACATCAACAACTTCAGATATGTGGATGATACCACTTTAATAGCAGAAAGTGAAGAGGAACTAAAGAGCCTCTTGATGAGGGTGAAGGAGGAGAATGAAGCCAGTTCTTTCACTGGCTTAAGACTAAATAAAAAAGCGAGGATCATGGCACCCAGCCCCATTACTTCATGGTAAATAGAAGGGGAAAAGGTGGAAGTAGTGACAGATTTCCTCTTTTTAAGCTCTAGAATCACCATGGATTGTGACTGCAGCCATGAAATTGGAAGACGATTGCTTCTTGGCAGGGAAGCTCTGATAAAGCTAGACAGTGTTGAAAAGCAGAGACACTACTCTGCCGACAAAGGTCCATACAGTCAAGGTTATGGTCTTCCCAGTGGTCATGTATGGGTGTGACAGCTGGGTCATAAAAAAGGCAGAGCGCCAAAGAATTGATGACTTAGAACTGTGGTGCTGAAGAAGACTTCTGAAATCTCCTTGGACAGCAAAGAAATCAAACCAGTCAATTTTAAGGGAACTCAACCCTGAATATTCATTGGAAGAACTGATGCTGAAGCTGAAGCTCCAGTATTTTGGTCATCTGATGCAAACAACTGACTCAATGGAAAAGTCCCTGATGCTGAGAAAGAGACTCTGTGCAACCCCATGGATAGCAACCCACCAGGCTCTTCTGTCCACGAGATTCTCTAGGCAAGAATACTGGAGTGGGTTGCCATTTCCTTCTCCACACCCAATCCTCAGAGGTTCAGTAAGCATGAACTTGACAAAACAAAGTTGTTAGTTTAGTATCAGCACAGTATTTGCATTGTTATACGTGCTGTGAATTGAGATTTTGTTTTGTTCTGTTTTGTGTGATGGCAGGCAACAGAAACTAACTCTGTCTACCATAAGGAGAAGGATATTTTTTGCAGTGCTACTATGTAGGTGGGTCCGTATGTATGTGTGTGTGTCTTAGGGTTGTGGTATTGGGGTGGGAGTCTCATGGAGTCAACCAGAAGCTGGAGGGCCAGGCTTGGGAAAACCTAGGAATCATGGGGATGCTTGAGTAATCGGCCTCAGAAAGTGCAGAGACAGTCCTTAGTGGAAACAGTCAGCCTGGTCAGTATCAGGATAGCACTCCCACTGCTCATAAAGAAATACCTCCAACAGTCCCATATCCTTGCATCACTCAAGAGTCACAGCCCCAAACAGTGTCCAGTTAATCAAACTCAGCAGAGAGTGAAGAGATTAGCCCTTTAGGTTATTTTTAGTGTGGGACTGATTGTACTTTCACGGTAAACCCAATGAAGAACTCCAAAAGGAGGTCAAACGTCCAACTATGGGATTCTGAACAAATTTTTAAACATGTGTATGATTCTCTGTAAATAAGTTCATAATCAAATCAAATATGGACTCATTCTGAAGAAATGATGCATTTGGTTTTATTTTGTTTGTATAGAAATTAGCTAAGCCTTTTTTTTCTTTTTAAAATTATTTATTTATTTTTATCTTTGGCTGCACTGGGTCTTTTTTGCTCTGAGGGCTTTCCTCTGGTTGTGCCTGGAGTGGGGGCTACTCTTCTTCATGGTGTCCAGGTTTCTCATTGCAGTGGCTTCTCTTCTTAAGAAGCTTGGGTTTTAGGGTGAGTGGGTTTCAATAGCTGCAGCACAAGGGCTCAGTCGTTATGGTTTCTGGGCTCTAGGGCACAGGCTCAATAGTTTTGGCACAGGGGCTTAGTCGCTCCATGGCATGTAGGATCTTCCAGGATCAGGGATCGAACCCATGTCTCCTGAATTGACGGGTAGCTTATCACTGAGCCACCAGGGAAGCCCAAAGCCTTTTCTTATGTATTAGAAATTCTCCTATTTTTCAGTGGTATCAATTCTTCATTTCTCTCATTTTCTTCTTGAATTAAAAACATTTTTATTTGTTCCTTACCAAAAAAAGACTGTAAAGAGCACTTCAGAGCTGGGTTTTATTCAGATCACAGTAAGTAAAAATCCCTAGGTTTATTTTGAAATTATCTGAACCGAGTAACACAATCTCAGCTTTACATACAGGTAGATGTAATTCAGTTCAGTTCAGTCGCTCAGTCGTGTCCGACTCTCCGCGACCCCATGAATCACAGCACGCCAGGCCTCCCTGTCTATCTATCACCAACTCCCAGAGTTCACTCAAACTCATGTCCACAGAGTCGGTGATGCCATCCAGCCATCTCATTCTCTGTCATCCCCTTCTCCTCCCACTCCCAACCTTTCCCAACATCAGAGTCTTTTCCAGTGAGTCCGCATTAGGTAGGTGTAATTGTAGCTTTAGAATGACTAAACTTTATTTTGCTTAAGTGGAACAGTGACATCTAGTGCCTGAAACATTATGTCACTGGGTCAAAAGAAAGATAAGAATAGACATGCCTTTAGATTGATTAAGATGAATGAGAGATCACTTATTAGTTATATATGCAGAGATTTGTCTTTTTCCATTCCCATGGATACCACATTAGTGACTGCAACTCCTTCCTAGCTGTTTTTCTTAATTCTGGGCTTACCACGTGCCAATATATTATACCTCTGCTTAGGGTTCTTCAAGAAATTCCTATATTGTATTTCCCTCTTTTTCCTGCCAAACTTATTTCCTCTTATTTCCCCAAACACATGCTCATTTTGGGGTCAGATATGATTTCTTCATGTTCAATGAACAAATGAGGTATTTTCCTACTTCAACAATTTGATTTATATTCCCTGTGCCTGGAACGTTCTTCTCACTGTCTTTTGTCAGTTTTACTTATCTTCCAAGTTTCCTTTTATTGACATGTCTTCCCTTTCTTTTATTTTCCTACAGCGCTTATCTGAATCTCTATGATGCTGGGAAAGATTGAAGGTGGGAGGAGAAGGGGACGACAGAGGATGAGATGGTTGGATGGCATCACTGACTCAATGGATATGAGTTTGAGTAAACTCCAGGCGTTGGTGATGGACAGGGAGGCCTGGTGTGATGCAGTCCATGGGGTCTCAGAGTTGGACATGACTGAGCGACTGAAATGAACTGATAGCATTTAGAGTCTGCTAGTTGGAGAAGGCAATGGCACCCCACTCCAGTACTCTGGCCTGGAAAATCCCATGGATGGAGGAGCCTGGTAGGCTGAAATCCATGGGGTCGCTAAGAGTCGGACATGACTAAGTGACTTCACTTTCACTTTTCACTTTCATGCATTGGAGAAGGAAATGGCAACCCACTCCAGTGTTCTTGCCTGGAGAATCCCAGGGACAGGGGAGCCTGGTGGGCTTCCGTCTATGGGGTCACACAGAGTCGGACACGACTGAAGCGACAGCAGCAGCAGCAGCAGCAGCAGCAGCAGTTAGTTATAGTCTGTCTTGAATTAATTGCTATTGTTTCTTATAGAATAGTTTGGTCTCATCAATTAGAATGCAAATTCCTTGAGTTCAGGGAGTTTCTATACTTTTAAACACCCTTTCAAATTATTTGAGCATGTCAGTCAATGATCAATAACAAAACTTAGATAAGATTTTTGAAATTTTGGTTTTTTGTAAGTTTTGATAGCTTATTTTGTTAACTTTTGATAATTTATTACTTTTATTTTTGTGTTTTGATAGGTTTACTAAAATACTGACTTCTCCATTACAATGAACTAGTGTTTCATGAGGTAAAAGAGTCAATATTTAAAATATCATTTAGAGAAAAAGATATTCTAATAATATACCTAATATTTCATCTGATATGTGTATCTAATAGTCATATAAAACATTAGATCATAAACTGAATACCCATAAGAAATTATTGAAGATAATTAACACAATTTTACAGTTCTTAAATATACTTGTGAGGACATGTAGACTTAGATCAATTGAATTATATATATATATATATACATACACACACACATGTACTGAGAATATATTTGAGAAAAATATAATAAATAAGGCAGCTTATAAAACTGTATACAATACAAAATAATTTTTGGTCATGGGATAATAATGAAATATTTTACATCTATGTATAATTTACAGATTTAAAAATGACACCATCTAATTACTTTTTTGATCTTTATAATTACATTGTAAAGTAAATTACTTATCCCCATTTTATACACTTGTTTTTTAAATATATATTTCTTAAAATCCTTTATATCCCTGGCACTCTGTTTGATGCTGGGGATACAAAAGTGGGTATTGATTGGCTCCCTAGTTTTGAGGGCTTTTTGCATTTGGCCTAGTGGATGAAACTGAAGCTGAAGAAATTTAATGATCAGTCAAGACTACACAATAATATGCAGAGATCCAGTAGAAGAACAGAAATCTCCAGTCTTAAAGTTCAGAATTATTTCCTCATTATTTTGGTAACTTTGCTTGAAATTGTTTTGGTAATGAGGTTACCTGATGACAGCAGTATAAATTTATGAAGAAAAACAACTGTCATTTATCAGAAAATTAGTTTGCTATTTAATTTGTTGAAAGAGAATAGACTCAGAAAGTCACTTCATTTTTTTATCATTTTTAAACTAATGTATCAATTTTAACTGGGAAATTATCATTTCCCCCAAGAAGCAGAACTTGTAGTCTAGTCAATAGTCTTCTGGGGGATCTTCAACTCAATTCCTTTGATTTGGAATAGCAAATTCTACTTGTTTTTCCACTTAAGTTAATCTGCATCTATTGGGTGTCCTCTATATACATGACAGGTGTCTTACTTTCTGGAGTAACGTTTATTCCTCTGCCCTTCTCTCCCCCTTCCTCCATATTACCATTCCTTTCCAAGATTATCTGTCTTGAAACAACAAAGAACAAGCAGTTGTTTTGATATGTCTTCTATTGGTTTTCACTGGAGGAAGAATGGCAACCCACTCCAGTATTCTTGCCTGGTGAATCCCATGGACAGAGAAGCCTAGAAGGCTACAGCCCATAGGGTCACAAAGAGTCAGACACAACAGAGGCTACTGAGCACACACTTGTTTTTCCTTAATTATTTCCTTTCATTTTTCTTTATTTATATTATACTGTTTCTGTTGCCTCACTCAGTGCTACTCAGTGTTTTATGCTCTGTGTACTTGGGCATCTGAAACATCAAGAAACAAAAAAATTTGCAAAAAGCTGAAGCTCCAATACTTTGGCCACCTGATGTGAAGAGCCAACTCACTGGGAAAGACCCTGATGCTGGGAAAGATTGAAGGCAAAAGAAGAGGGTGGCAGAGGATGAGATGGTTTGATAGCATCACTGACTCAATGGACATGAATTTGAGCAAACTCTAGGAGATAAAGAAGGATGAGGAAGGCTGACATTCTGCAGTCCACGGGGTTGCCAAGAGTCGGACATGACTTAGTAACCAAAAAACGAAGATTCAGAAGGGCGCTAACTACTTTAATAATTGCAACAGTTTGAGATTCCTGAATTTTCTTTTGGTATAGAAGCTAAAATCTGCTACTTAAAAGAGATGTGATTTTATGGTTTAAAGGTCCAGTAACTTTAATGAAAAATAATGGATTGGCCATACAATCAAAGTTCTTTGTTATAATTAAAATGGGAAGATTTGTCTTGTAGATCACTCACTCCTACTAGATTAGAATTGTATGACATGAATTTTTGAAGGCACACAGAAAATTTAACTAGTAAAGATATGAAGAGAATGCCTGGCTCAGCATAAAGACAGAATCTGTAAAGTTCATGGTCATGTTGGGAGGTAAGAAGCACTTGAGATGAGCCAGGTTTCATAAAGGATGTCAGGTTTCTTTCAACCAGCTGTGCAACTAAACCTTTTGATTTGTTTGTTGATTGCTTCCCATCTGAGAAACTCTACAGCAACTATGTCAAAAGAAAAATTGTGGGTTTTTGACAGGTGTCTTAACTTTCATTTAGAAATCAACATAAGTAACATCTCTGGATGAAGAGGGCAAAAGTTAATTATTTCACCAACTTTCAGTTACCTCTTGTAGTCATTTTATCTTCTTGACTCTGTCCAAGAGACCCAGAGGAACTATAATTCTTTTTGGCTAAAGTTACAAATTATAACACTTGATATCTATTCTTAAACTTTTCTAGACCTGTCTTCTTTATTATAAAGTACAAAATCCAGGCAATTGTTTTACCCTCTGTCTGTCCAGATTACCTGACTTTCATGTATATAGAGGACACCCAATAGATGCAGATTAACTTAAGTGGAAAAACAAGTAGAATTTGCTATTCCAAATCAAAGGAATTGAGTTGAAGATCCCCATGAAGGCATACACGAGGGTACACAGCAAACAGCCATGATGCCTTAGTCATGGTTCAGAGTATCCTAAGGGAGGAGAGAGTTAGATGCTTCAGATTTAAAGGTAATAAAAGGAGTTAGATGAGAGAATAGAGCTTTTATTCTCTCATCCTTAATTCTGTTTCTGATTAAGGTTACTTTTATCCAAATATCTTGGCAGGGGAATAAGGGTTACTTAAAATCTCATAAATTGATTTTTACTATAACACACATATATTAAGTGATAATAATGAAAATATACCCTACTTGGTACCATGAAATCAACAAAATGAAAAACAGAGCTTAGGCATAGAACAGTTGCTACAGCTTATCTGTGGTATATTTAGAGTGTGTGTGTGTATACATATTTAATAGAGAGTATGTATGCACTTCTCTTTACCTATATCAAGTCTAAAAGTTAGCTATAAACATTACAAGGGCAAGAATGACAAAGTAACTCTCACCAAAGGGTTGTTCCACCAAATAATTGTTCCACCAAGGGTTTGGTGGAAATCCTCTTTTCTCTGCAATATATCACTGATATAACATAAATATTTGGCACTATGTAATTCGAACTTCCAGATGTTCAAGCAGGTGTTAGAAAAGGCAGAGGAACCAGAGATCAAATTGCCAACATCCGCTGGATCATGGAGAAAGCAAGAGAGTTCCAGAAAAACATCTATTTCTGCTTCATTGACTATGCCAAAGCCTTTGACTGTGTGGATCACAATAAACTGTGGAAAATTCTGAAAGAGATGGGAATACCAGACCACCTGACCTGGCTCTTGAGAAACCTGTATGCAGGTCAGGAAGCAACAGTTAGAACTGGACATGGAATAACAGACTGGTTCCAAATAAGAAAAGGAGCACGTCAAGGTTGTATATTGTCACCCTGCTTATTTAACTTAAATGCAGAGTACATCATGAGGAACGCTGGGCTGGAATAAGCACAAGCTGGAATCAAGATTGCCTGAAGAAATATCAATAACCTCAGATATGCAGATGACACCACCCTTATGGCAGAAAGTGAGGAGGAACCCAAAGGCCTCTTGATGAAAGTGAAAGAGGAGAGTGAAAAGGTTGGCTTGAAGCTCAACATTCAGAAAACGAAGATCATGGCATCTGGTCCCATCACTTCATGGGAAATAGATGGGGAAACAGTGGAAACAGTGTCAGACTTTATTTTTCTGGGCTCCAAAATCACTGCAGATGCTGATTGCAGCCATGAAATTAAAAGACGCTTACTGTCGGACACGACTGAGAGACTGAACTGAACTGAACTGAACTGAACTCCTTGGAAGGAAAGTTATGACCAGCCTAGATAGCATATTAAAAAGCAGAGACATTACTTTGCCAACCAAGGTCCATCTAGTCAAGGCTATGGTTTTTCCCATGGTCATGTATGGATGTGAGAGTTGGACTGTGAAGAAAGCTGATCGCTGAAGAATGGATGCTTTTGAACTGTGGTGCTGGAGAAGACTCTTGAGAGTCCCTTGGACTGCAAGGAGATCCAACCAGTCCATTCTAAAGGAGATCAATCCTGGGTGTTCATTGGCAGGACTGATGCTAAAGCTGAAACTCCAATACTTTGGCCACCTCATGCAACGAGTTGACTCATTGGAAAAGACTCTGATGCTGGGAAGGATTGGTGGCAGGAGGAGAAGGGGACGACAGAGAATGAGATGGCTGGATGGCATCACCGACTCAATGGACATGAGTTTGAGTAAACTCCGGGAGTTGGTGATGGACAGGAAGGCCTGGCATGCTGTGGTTCATGGGGTCGCAAAGAATCGGACACTACTAAGCGACTGAACTGAACTGAACTGAATTCTAAGTTACTTTAGATGGAGCAGTTGTGGAAAGGGAGGTGACTAAGATTGGTAAGGGAAGTCAGTGGGTAGATTCTATATATTACAAAGTGATTAGGTACTCCAATGATAAGTGTTGTTTTAAATACTTGAACATTCATTTTAATTCCTACTGTGTGCCAGGGATTTTATATATGCAGACACTAACCTGCTTTTTAAAAAATGAGTTTTCAAATGAAACTGCATTATGTAAGGAAGAAAGAGTTAATATGAGCAGCATGTTGTGAACTTTGCATGTGCTTCTACATTCTAACCACCATCTCTGCTTTATTCTCCATTGTCACTTCTGTTATGCTGATCCAGTTCCTGTGGATTCATTGCCAACAGTCTCCTAATTGATTTCTTTCCTTTTAGTTCAGTCTTCTAATCCATCTACATACTGCTGCTAAACTTGGCTTTCTTAAGCATTGTTTTAGCCATTTCATTTCATGCCTCTGCTAACAACCCCTCAATTATCCCATTTTCTACTCTATTAAGGATTAAACCCTAAGTGCTGCAAAATTTCCACATTCTGATCCCAAATCCTATTCTGCTTCTTCTAATGATATTTCTGAATATAGTACCTCTGTTGTGTCTTAAAGTTGGCACGTTGATTTTTTAAAAAATTAATTTCCAACATTGTAGAATAGTATTACACATAAACATTCAGATTTCCAGCCCTCATGTAAAATTAGATGATCAGACCAATGTCATTCAAGGTCCTTACTATTGACGAATCCTGTTCTCTCTTTGCCTTCAGCAGATGCACTTGCTTTCTCCTTTGATCTCTTCTTGTTGTTATTTAGTTGCTAAGTCATGTCCAACTCTTTTGTGACCCCACGATCTGTAGCCCATCAGGCTCTTCTGTCCATGGGATTTTCCAGAATACTGGAGTGGGTTACCATTTCCTTCTCCAGGGGATCTTTTCAAGCCAGGGATTGAACCTATGTCTCCTGCACGGGTTGGAGAGGCATGCAGACAAATTGGTAAGTGGAGTCTTTACAACTGAGCCACCAAGGAAGCCTTTGGATCGCTTACTGGCAACTCATTAGCATCTCCCTTATGGTATTTATCATGGTCTATCTTTATTCACTTGCTTATTACTGGCTTGTAATCTTGTTTAGAAATGGAGGGTAGGTTATATTTTTCACCACTTACCTTATAGCACCATGAACACCAAATTTTGCTTATAGGAAATGTTAAAAAATGCTGAATATTATTGTCTCTGGGGACTGGCAAACTTGGTTTGGAATAACGACTGTTGAATATTTAAATTCATTTATTGTCCCAAGTTCAGCAAAACTGCAGAACAGCTGAATATTAGTGCCTCTCATTCCCTTTACAGTTTGGCTTTTTAGGTTTTGGACTTCAGAATATGATACATTATTCTAGTCATTGTCCTAGTTCCTCTGAGCACCAGAAACATAGTTCAATGAGTGTCACCCAGGTGATGAATTATCTATGGTATTATCATGGTCAAATATGGTAATTGAGTAAATATTTTTATGCAGAAAAATAGGGGGAAATAAAGAAAGTTTAGGGAAAAAAACCTTTACTTATAGGAAGGACCTTCATGAGAAAAGTTTTAATATGGAACACTTGGGGTTTGCCGGTATTTAGTGCATTATTTGGCAAATAGTACCACAATCACCATTTAAATATATATGCAATGATATGATAAAACTTAGTAGCTCTAAGTTAGAAATAGATTTAGGATTTTGGGTAAAACACAAATTTGAAGATATTAAAATGAAATAATCATATAAAGATTTTTGAAATGGATAAGAAGAGAAGCTATTGCTTTAAGAGGCACAATATAATAAGAAAATAGTACCCTGAACTTGCTATCTACTCTTGAAACTTAAATCTATTTTATGGATTGGAATAAGAAGAATGAAGACTATTTCCAACAATGTACAGATATAGGCAAGAGAAAGAAATGGAAACAAGTCAGAAAATACTTTGACCTTACAAGATATGACCTTAAAGATATTAAGACAAGGTATGTCTCTGAAATTAAGTTAACTAATGACATTAATTAATTTCACTCAGTCAATCCTTCCTTCTTTTCTTCCTTCCTCACTTTTCTGCTTCCTTCCTCAATCTCCCTACCTCCTTAAATTATTCCACAGTAAACTATGAGACAAATCCCAAAAGAAAACCATGAAGCACATTAATTTAGCCTGCCATCTTGTACAAAATCTTCAGTTTGCAGTTTGTGAAAGAGCGGTGGCTTTAATCCTCTGACATGTCATAGCTCATATTTTTTGTCAAGTCTTAAGTGTCACATAATGTTCTCTGTACTTTATATATATATTAACTGAAAACACGCTTCCCTAATTTGGAGACTGAATGAGCATGAACCTTGGTTTATACTCTTAAAACAAGTCTGCAAAAGTTGGGAGAAAGGAAATTCCCTGAAAGACAGTATTGGTCATTACCATATGAAGATGGAGATGCTTATCTTCATAGGCAGCCAAAAATCAAGTATCCATCAAACATCCTTAATATCTAAGGATTTGGGAGTCATGGTTAAATATCGTTGACTAAAAAGATGCACAATGTGAGAACTGCGAGTTAAGTTTTATTTGGGGCAAAATGCGGGCTGCTCCTGCTGAGATATCACCTCAGATAGCTCTGAGGAACTGTAGCTCGGTTCCAAAGAGGTAGTGGAGGAAAGATATAATCAATATATAAGATTATAATCTTATAATCAATATATAAGATCTTATAATCAATATATAAGATTTTTGTGAAGGAGGAGTTCAATGCAATCAAATGTTTATTTTACAAAAGGTTTTCTGCTCGTTGAGGAGTTGATGTCACCATGAAGGGATATAGTGCTTTTCTAGATAGGAAGAGGTGTGAGGACTGGGATCATGAAATCAGTTCCTGAAGACATCTAACTATTTAAAGACTTGTTCCACTAGTTTCCCTGGAGCACAGAGTGCCTCACTGTCCACCCTAAATTCCCCTCAGGGGGTGTTGAAGATTGGCAGCATTCAGTCTCTGCAGACGCAGATGGCAAATGGCCATGTTGTTCAGTCCCAGAAAATGCTCTTGGCAAGTGCCAGTTTGTAGTTGATAGTATTATAACAATCCATACAATGGAGTTATGTTGGAAACAATAGAGGCTTATTCAGTAACATAGAAAAGTATGCTTTTCAGGGTACAGGGTAAAATACATTTGGAGGGAATAGGAACCTATTGAAGTAAATTATATCAACTATGTCAAAATGTTAGCAAAGGCCATCTTTGGGGGATGGAATTAGGAAGATTTTTATTTTATTTCCCTTTAAACCAGATATAAAGAACCTGCCTGCAATGCAGGAGACCTGTGTTCAATCCCTGGGTTGGGAAGATACCCTGGAGGAGGGCATGGCAACCCACTCAAATATCTTGCCTGGAGAATCCCCCATGAGGAGCCTGGGGTTGCATGGGGTTGCATTGGGTTGCAGAGTCAACATGTCTGAGTGACTAAGCACAGCACAAACTTTTATTTGTATATTTTCTGCAACTAGCATTATTTGCCAAAATAAAAATTTTAAAATAATTAAAATACCACATATGTCATTCACTCTTATTAAGCATCTTTGTCTCCACATGGTAAATAGCACTTGAATATTTTAAAGCTGAAAACATTGATTTTAGTCACAGCACACATTCATTTGTGGTTATAAATACTTTAAAACTTTAATTACTGCTACAAATCTTGAGGTCTTATCACCACAGTATTCTCTATTTTTCTGCTTCTGAGCAGAATGTTGCCCAGATAAGATTGGGAATTTAAACTATAGAAAACTAAACCTATTCATATCAGTGGGGACAGGGTTTGTTATGGCAGAAAAGGATCCTTTTGTGATTCTGTCAATGGTTAATAATTACCTGCATGTTAAAATAACAGTAATTAATCCATTGAAGAAAGGGAAGAAGTCTTAGGTAACTTTGCACATTCAACAAAAGTCAAACATAGCATTGAAACATGTATATTGCCATATGCAAAATGGATGACCAGTGCAAGTTTGATGTGTGAAGCAGGGCACCCAAACTCAGTGCTCTGGGACAACCCAGAGGGATAGGGTGGGGAGGGAGGTAGGGGTGGGGGATTCAGGATGGGGGGACACATGTATACCCGTGGTTGATTCATGTTGATATATGGCAAAAATCTTCACAAGATTGTAAAGCAATTAGCCTCCAAGGAAAATAAATTGATTAATTTTTTTAAAATGTGTTGTCACAGAGCTCAGAAATACTTGTTGAATTAGATGGATTTCTAAAAGAAATATAAAATTATTATAGCTTTCAACTGTGGATGAAACAGTGCTCATCCAACAGGCTGTGTGATAATCTACATTTTTCAGACTCCCTTTCAGTTATGTTGGGGCCATGTGACTAGTTCTGACCAGTGAACAGAAGTGCCTTGTGTTGCGTCTAAGCTGAAACAATTAAAAGCCAGGGAGTTGTTTGTTTGTTTTTTTTAATAAAAGACAGACAACATGAACTTTAATTAAATATGTGTAAACTTTAAAACAGTCACAACTACTTAGAGAATTAGTACATTTACTGTCTGTACCATTTAATACCTTAAACCTCTCCCTTTGCACACTTAAACTTCTGAATAAGGACCCCATGGGTAGGTAATAACAGGCTCTGGTGCTCCAGCTTTCTCTGAGAGTATGTTCCCAGGATCCCTGTCTCTGATGGATGTTCCTGGCATCCCTCTGAAATGTTAGAAACATCTCCTCCTCCAGCAATATGTCCCCAGAATCTCTCTCTCTGACTTCATGTTAGCAGCATCACTTTCTCTCTCTTTGATGAGTGTTCCCCAAAGCCCTCTCTCTTACACTGTGATCCCAACATCCTTCTCTCAGGCATCATGTTCCTCCCCCACTGCTGTCTTATCGTGTGATAGCAACCTTAGAAGCAGCTTATATGACATGGCAGAGTTTATAAGATGTAACTGTGTCCCTGATGTTATAGAGTATCTCCAGCCCCTGAGCAACCTTAAAGTAAGAAATAAACCTTTATATAAAGACACTGATGCTGAAACTGAAGCTCCAATACTTTAGCTACCTGATGATAAGAGCCAACTCATGAGAAAGACCCTGATGCTGGGAAAGATTTAAGGCAAAAGGAGAAGGGGCAGCAGAGGATGAGATGATTAGATAGCACCACTGACTTGATCGACATAAATCTGAACCAACTCCAGGAGTTAGTGGAGGACAGAGGAGCCTGGCAGGCTATAGTCCATGGGGTCGCAAAGAGTTGGACACAACTTAGCAACTGAACAACAAAGAGAGAGACACCAAGATTTCAACATTCATTACTATAGCTCAGCATGGGCTATCTTAGTGAATAAACTATCTTTAATCTAGAATAAGAAATACACACGTCAATAAAATTGTTACTGAAAAAGTGTTGCTAAGTCACTTCAGTCGTGTCCGACTCTGTGTGACCCCATAGACGGAAGCCCACCAGACTCCCCCGTCCCTGGGATCCTCCAGGCAAGAACATTGGAGTGGGTTGCCATTTCCTTCTCCAATGCATGAAAGCCAAAAGTGAAAGTGAAGTTGCTCAGTCGTGTCCGACCCTTAGCGACCCCACAGACTGCAGCCTACCAGTCTCCTCCATCCATGGGATTTTCCAGGCAAGAGTACTGGAGTGGGTTCCATTGCCTTCTCCGAAAAGGTGTCAGTTCAGTTCAGTCAGTTCAATCACTCAGTCGTGTCCGACTCTCTGCGACCCCATGAATCACAGCATGCCAGGCCTCCCTGTCTATCACCAACTCCCGGAGTTCACTCAAACTCATGTCCATCGAGTCGGTGATGCCATCCAGCCATCTCATTCTCTGTCGTCCCCTTCTCCTCCCCCCCCAATCCCTCCCAGCATCAGAGTCTATATCAATATTTTGTAATAACCATGGCAGAGGAGATGGAGTGAGAGAGATATATAAAGGACAAATGGAGAAAGTCAGAGAGCTGGATAAGGAAGATTGTGGTCAACATTACAAAGTCTCAAAGCCCAATCCTCTATTTTCTGTCCTGTTGATGAGTTTTATTCAACAGTTAGCCCTCAAGATTCCTCAGGCCTTTAAGCATTTACTTATGTTAAAAAAAATTAAAATATGTTTTGAATCTATTTATTGTTTAATTTAAGGGTAATTGCTTTACAGAATTTTGTTGTTTTCTGTCAAACATCAACATGATGTATACCATAGGTATACATATGTCCCCTCCCTCTTGAACCTCCCTCCCATCTCCCTCTCATCCCACTCCTCTAGGTTGATACAGAGCCCTGGTTTGAATTCCCTGAGACATACAGCAAATTCCCATTAGCTCTCTATTTTACATATGGTAATATAAGTTTCCATGTTACTCTCTCTTACCCTCCCCTCTCCCCATGTCCATAAGTCTGTTCTCTTTGTTTGTTTCTCCATTGCTGCCTTGCAAATGATTTCATCGGTACTATCTTTCTAGACTCCATATATATGCATTAGTATATGATATTTATCTTTCCCTTTCTTATTCACAAAAAATTAAAACATTTTAAACTATATGAAATGAAAAATGAAATTGCCCAAGCATCCTACTCAACAAAATCGATCTTATTTGTCAGAGAAATATTTGAAGGTTTTTAATGTTGTATACAGACAATGCTAATTTCCCACTTTGACACTATCTTTTTGGCCTTGCGTATGGGGTTGTTTTTGTACAGAAGTCTTACAGGGCTATTTTTCCAAATCTGACCTTCCTCTATTTTATGGTTTCTGGCCTTGGTGACATGATTAGAAAAGTTCTTCATTCTTAAGATGAGATTCTCTGGTTTATTCTGTAATTTTTAAAATTTTAATTTATTTTTTAATTGGTGGAAGAGCTTCCTTATCCATTCATCTAGGAGATCTAGATTTTTTCCATGTCCTGCTGCTGCTGCTGCTGCTAAGTCGCTTCAGTCGTGTCTGACTCTGTGCGACCCCATAGATGGCAGCCGACCAGGCTCCTCTGTCCATGCGATTTTCTAGGCAAGAGTACTGGAGTGGCTTGCCATTGCCTTCTCCATTTCCATGTCCTAGCTATTGTAAATAGTACTGCTATGAACATTGGTGTACATGTGTCTTTTTCAATTATGATTTTCTCAGAGTGTATTCCCAGTAATGGAATTGTTGGGTCACATGATAGCTTTATTCTTAGTTTTTTAAGGAATCACCTTACTGTTTTCCGTAGTGGCTGTATCAGTTTCCATTCCCACCAACCATGTGATAGGGTTCCCTTTTCTCTACACCCTCTCCAGTATTTGTTTGTAGATTTTTTAATGATGGTCAGTCTGACTGGTGTGAGGTGATACCTCATTATAATTTTGATTTTCGTTTCTCTAGAAATAAGTGATGCTGAGCATCTTTTCAGGTGTTTATTGGCCATCTGTATGTCTTCTTTGGAAAAATGTCTGTTTAGGTCTTCTGCCCATTTTTTGATTGAGTTGTTTGTATGATATTGAACTGTACGAGCGGCTTGTATATTTTGGAGACTAACCGTCTGTGATTTACAATTATTTTCTCCCATTATGAACTGTATTTTCATCTTGTTTATAGTTTCCGTAGAAACTATAAAGGTTTTAGAGGAAAACATAGGCAATACACTCTTTGACATAAATTTCAGCAACAGTCTCTCTGGCCCACCTTCCAGGTTAATATTTTATTCCATAAATTTTAAGATTTATTACTTTTCAGCTTTTAATCCTCCTGGAATATATTTTTGCATATGTTGAAAGCTAGAACTTTAAGACTTTTTTTTAAATCGGTATTTAATTTCACAACACCATATTCTGAATAATTTGTCTTTTCACAATGATCCAAAATGATGACTTTATCATACATATGTGGGTATATTCTTGACTCCCTCCTATGTTTCGCTGATATATTTTTCTATTCCTATACTAGTGATACTTTGCTGTAATAAAACTATATTTTAGTATGGTATAATATATTAGGATAAATCTCTTTGTAATGTTCACTATTATAATGTACTTGCATCTTCTTGATATATTCCAAAAAGCCTAAGAGGGTTCTTCATTTAGATTCTTTCATGTTGCTTGTCTATTCCCAGACTTCATTAGTGCTTATTCACTGCTACCATGAATAGGAGCTTTATTTTTTATACTTGGTTTAACTCGTTTTTACTGCTGTTAGAAGTAGACCCACACACATGCTTATTGCCTGTTTTTGACTGGTTAATTCTGAACATCTTAACTAAACATTTTTTACTGCTTCTTTAAATTCTTCAGTTGATTTTTGTAATTTTGTAATTAAAAAGTATGTGTATGGCAAGCAATAACAGTTTTGTCCCATCCTTATAGACTTACATCTAATTCTTTTCTTGCCACATTGTTAAGAATTTCCAAAATAATACTGCATATTATGGCAATGCATGCTATCTTTTTCTTATACATGGAATCTTCCACTCTAAGAGAGAATGCCTTTAGTGCCATTATACTAATACTAAATACCATAATACTAATAAAACATTAGTATTCTGTTTATTCTTATAAACAAATATTAATCATATTAAGGCAATTTCATTCTATTCCTACTTTGTGTGTATATGTATGTGCTCAGACATGTTCGACTCTTTGTGACCCTATGGACTGTAGCCCGCCAAGTTCCTCTGTCTGTAGAATTTTCCAGGCAAGAATTCTGGAGTGGGCTGCCATTTTCTACTCCAGGGATCTTCCTGACCTAGGGATAGAACCCTCGTCCCTTGCCTCTCCTGCACTGGCAGGCAGTTTCTTTACCACTGTGCCACCTGGGAAGCCCTTTTCCTACTTTACTACAAGCTTAAGGAAAAAAAGAACATTTAAATTTTATATCGCCACCCCAATAATTAAGGAAAGAAAATGCTTGGTTGAAATGGATTGCCAAAGGAGATTTAAATCTTTAAAATTTCCTTTGCTATGCTTCTTTTAGAGATTGTTTTACTACCCAGGCAAGACTTGGCTACTCCTAGTTTACTAAATCACTGTACATAAATTCTCAGTAGGCTAGCTAACTGATAGTTTTCTTTTACCTAGAAAAGAACAGAAGGTTTGCCTAACCAGAGTTTTTGGAACTGGCAGGTTTTCATTGAGGGCTCTGAAGATCCCCGCCTACCGACCTTTCTGTTGCAGAAACAGTATTATTTATTTCTTTTTTGTAACCAGTTGAATAGCCCTGTAACATTATCTTTCTTGTGGCTTATTTGATGTAGGATTCAAGCATTAAGGACTTAAAGTCTGTCCTACTCTCATTAGCAAACAAAAACAAACCCAAATACTTTGATTGGGGAAGATACATAGGTACAGTCTACCTGTGACCAGTAATTAGAAGCACCATTTATAATACTTATTATCTTATAGTTAAAGATGAAACAAAAAATCTAAATGGCTCAAGTTTAGAAAAAAATACTTTTCACCTTACTTCCTAACTTTTTAAAGGCCTGTTTTAAATGGGTAGTAGCTGGGAACAGTTGTTTATTAAGGGCCATCTCTTAGTCTTAATAGCTACAGTTTCAAATTTATTTTTTCCTACTTAGGAATATGTTTACAAACTCAAATTTATGCACATATAGCTTTAGTGAGCAGCAATCCATTTAAGAATTTAGCTAATTACATCATAAATGCAAAAATTACCGTTTAAACAATGTGCCCTTTTACTCACTAATTGTTTCACAGGTGTTACTCATTCCAACCAGATTTCAATTTGTAAACCTCAGCCATCAGGAGCACTCAATAAAAGTAGATTACAGAGCACAGAAGTAGGGCTACAGAGCACAGAAGAATTGCTCAGTGACAATTACAGGATTTAAAAGATCGACAAGGAATTATAGAAAGCCCAGAGATAAATCCATGCACCTATGGACATCTTATCTTTGACAAAGGAGACAAAAATATAAAATGGAGAAAAGACAGTCTCTTTAACACGTGGTGCTGGGAAAACTGATTAGCCACTTGTAAAAGAATGAAACTAGAACACTTCCTAACACCATACACCAAAATAAACTCAAAATGGATTAAAGGTCTAAATGTAAGACCAGAAACTATAAAACTCCTAGAGGAGAATGTAGGCAAAACACTCTCTGACATAAATCACAGCGGGATCCTCCATGACCCACGTCCCAGAATATTGGAAATAAAAGGAAAAATAAACAAATGGGACCTAATTAACATTAAAAGCTTCTGCACAGCAAAGGAAACTATAAGCAAGGTGAAAAGACAGCCTTCAGAATGGGAGAAAATAATAGCAAACGAAACAACCGACAAAGAATTACTCTCTAAAATATATAAGCAGCTCCTGTAGCTCAATTCCAGAAAAATAAATGACCCAATCAAAAAATGGGCCAAAGAACTAAACAGACATTTCTCCAAAGAAGACATACAGATGGCTAACAAACACATGAAAAAATGCTCAACATCCCTCATAATCAGAGAAATGCAAATCAAAACCACAATGAGATACCATTTCACACCAGTCAGAATGGCTGCTATCCAAAAGTCTACATGCAATAAATGCTGGAGAGGGTGTGGAGAGAAGGGAACCCTCTTACACTGTTGGTGGGAATGCAAACTAGTACAGCCACTATGGAGAACAGTGTGGAGATTCCTCAAAAAACTGGAAATAGAACTGCTATATGATCCAGCAATCACACTCTTGGGCATACACACAGAGGAAACCAGAATTGAAAGAAACACATGTACTCCAATGTTCATTGCAGCACTGTTTATAATAACCAGGACATGGAAGCAATCTGGATGTCCATCTGCAGACGAATGGATAAGAAAGCTTTGGTACATATACACAATGGAGTATTACTCAGCCATTAAAAAGAATGCATTTGAATCAGTTCTAATGAGGTGGATGAAACTGGAGCCTATTATACAGAGTGAAGTAAGCCAGAAAGAAAAACACCAATACAGTATACTAACGCATATATATGGAATTTAGAAAGATGGTAACCTTAACCCTGTATACGAGACAGCAAAAGAGACACAGGTGTATAGAACAGTGTTTGGGACTCTGTGGGAGAGGGTGAGGGTGGGATGATTTGGGAGAATGGCATTGAAACATGTATATTATCATATGTGAAACAAATCACCAGTCCAGGTTCGACGCATGATACAGGATGCTTGGGTCTGGTGCACGGGGATGACCCAGAGGGAGGATATGGGGAGGAGGGAGGTGGGAGGGGGGTTCAAGAAAGGGAACACATGTACACCTGGGGCAGATTCATGTCAATGTATGGCAAAACCAACCAATATAATATTGTAAAGTAATTAGCCTCCAATAAAAAAATTTTAAAAAAATTAAAAAAAGATCATTTCCATCCTTTCATATTAAGTGTGAGGGTGGAGGACTTCACTGATTAATTTTTCTCTAAACATGAATCGTGTTTCAATTCCTTTTTCTCAATCAGATGTTAATGTCAATAACTGAAAAATGGCAAGGATTGTTTAATCAACATAATGGATTATCATGCCACCAGTGATTTACAGATGGACAATATTTTTATACACATGTCGTGTAGACTGTTGAAAAATTGTGACTTACAGGTCTAATAGCAATCATTACTGAAGACTTCTCTTTGCTCTTCATGTAGAACTTTCTGTGACAGGGACCCAGGTAAGAATTGCTTCACTATTTACTGTACAACCTATTTTCTGTAGAAACTTTAAAAATATCTTGTCCCTTTCAATTTGAAGATTGAGTGTACAGAAAGATATATGTTTAGTTCTAAGTTACAAAATGAATCAGGTTAGTTTTTTGAGCTATCAAGATTTACTTACAAAGTTAAATGGATATTGTCTAACGGTTTTTTTAGAAATAAAATTTCAATCCATCAAAAATAGAATAGCATTGTGCCTTAATCTTAAAAAAAAAAAATCTGCATTTAGAATACCAGATTCAGTTTTTTACTCTCTTGTTACAGGTACTTCTGAAATCTCAGTGAACCTGAGATATGAACCACAGATAAGGAAAAGCAAAGGAAATCATATTTGGGGTCTGTAAATGCCAAGTTGGGAACAAATCAGTATTTTCTTATCATAATTAAATCTAAATTAGAAAGGATACATATAAATGAGAATTGAACCTTAAACAAACTTCTCAGGGAAACAAATAAAATAAAGATAAAATTTGTTAGAAAAATATTATGAAAGCACAGAAATAGAGATAGAAGTTGTCCATGATTAACAGATGAAAAATTCACAGAGTGAGTGGCTAGCGGGCTGTTATCACCAGTAGTTATTGATTGAATAGATAGAGCTGTACATAAGGTGGTTTCATTTTACAGGATCTTGCAACCCAGTTGGATAGAGAGAACTTACATATAAAGAACACAAGAAATAATGATTTCTAAGCCAAGCAAATGATCCTGTAGTCTTTCTTTTCTGTATATTCTCCAATTTAAATAATTTTTATTTCATCTAACAGCAATATGAACTTGTCAATTGAATTTTTTCAAAGAACTTTTTCCCTGAATATTGCTGGCTACCTGAGATAAATTTTTTTTCATCTGTCTTTCAAATTTTTGCTTATTTTACACTATGTTGGAAGATATTAAATAATTTCAAAAAAATCAGAACCCAAAATACGCAAACTAAATTGGTTGGATCACAAGGCAGGAAATGCAATGTTTTGTACATCTGAATTCTTGAGTATTTAGCTGTGCTTAGTTTTTCTGAGCAATTGTCTTGACGGATACTCAGAAAGCAGCAGGACTGTTTGAGATAATTACATAGTGCACTCAACTCTAATTCATATACAGCCATTAGGTTTTTATAGATTTCTATTTATGATGCTGTCGCTAAGGAGTTTCTTGCAGTTTTCAGGTTAAATTTCTATCTTTTGGAGATTATAACTTAGTTATAAAATTTTTTCTCCTTGACTGAAACTTGGTGTACAAAATCTTGGCGAGAGTAAAACCATTATTAGAAATTTCCACAAATGTCACTTACTTCCCATCATTAAAAATAATTTTGTAAAGTACTAAAATATATCTTTAGAACTTATTCAGATGTGTTCTACATATTATGTATTTTCTTGTTATTTGTTTGTATGTGTTCATTTACTTTTAAACATATCAGGTTTTTCATTGTACCATTCAGACTACATTGTTAAATAAATTTTAACATATAAACATTATCAGTTCATTTCAGTTCAGTTGCTCAGTCATGTCCGATTCTTTGCAACCCTATGGACTGCAGCATGCCAGGCCTCCCTGTCCATTGCCAACCCCCAGAGTTTACTCAAACTCATGTCCATTGAGTCAGTGATGCCATCCAACCATCTCATCCTCTGTCGTCCCCTTCTCCTCCTGCCCTCAATCTTTCCCAGCATCAGGGTCTTTTCCAATGGGTCAGTTTTTCGCATCAGGTGGCCAAAGTATTGGAGTTTCAGCTCCAGCATCAGTCCTTCCAATGAATATTCAGGACTGATTTCTTTTAGGATGGACTAGTTGGATCTCCTTGCAATCCAAGGGACTCTCAAGAGTATTCTCCAACACCACAGTTCAAAAGCATCAGTTCTTTGGTGCTCAGCTTTCTTTATAGTCCAACTTTCACATCAATATATGACTACTGGAAAAACCATAGCCTTGACTAGACAGACCTTTGTTGGCAAAGTAATGTCTCTGCTTCTTAATATGCTATCTAGGTTGGTCATGACTTTTCTTCCAAGGAGCAAGAGTCTTTTAATTTCGTGGCTGCAGTCACCATCTGCAGTGATTTTGGAGTCCAAGAAAATAAAGTCTATCACTGTTTCCACTGTCTCCCCATCTATTTCCCATGAAGTGATGGGACCAGATGCCATGATGTTAGTTTTCTGAATGTTGAGCTTTAAGCCAACCTTTTCACTCTCCTCTTTCACTTTCATCAAGAGGCTCTTTAGTTCTTCTTCGCTTTCTGCCATAATGGTGGTGTCATTTGCATATCTGAGGTTATTGCTATTTCTCCCAGCAATCTTGATTCAAGCTTGTGCTTCATCCAGCCCAGTGTTTCTTATGATGTACTCTGCGTATAAGTTAATATGTTATACTTAAGAACCAAATGATGACAGATAATATATACAGTTTACTGCACAGCTGAGTGTAAGGGATTAACAGATTTTATATAACCAAATATGTTTTATAATATGAATGTAAATTTATTTATATTTTGTTACAGCTTAGTCAAAGCTTTTTTTTTTTTTTTTTTTGCTATGTCAGTTTCCTTACTATGTTTGAGAAAAAAAATGTATTTCACCTTTTCAAACTAATCTAGCATTTTTGGCCTAGGTATTTTAGCTGGGATATTCTAAATAAGCAACTTTTAGGCCTATATTTATTTTAAATGTAAGAATTTTTTTTTAGAAAAGTTAAACTATATCTTAAATATATACTATTTGGGCTTATATATACTATCTGTGGCTAGGACAGTAAAGAATCTGCCTTCAATGCAGGAGACCCAAGTTCTATCCCTCAGTTGGGAAGATGCCCTGGAAAAGGGAATCACTATGTACTTCAGGATTCTTGCCTGGAGAGTTCTTTGGACAGAGGATCCTGGCAGCCCACAGTCCAAGGGGTTGCAAAGAGTTGGACAAGATTGAGTAACTAGCTTTTAGTCTCAATTATAATTTAATATGTTATTTGCAGTTAATATGCTCCCTTTTGCATTGTGAGATTTTATTTTTCTAGGAGCTGGATTTCTTTTAGGACTTGTATGAAAATAGGATTGGATTGGCTATTTCTACTTTTAAACAAGATAAAGAAAGAAAGAATCCTGACTAATAAATGTAAATCAAATGGCTATAAAACAGATGAAAAAAACATTGGCTGCCCCATTAGTTTTTTAAAATTGAGTGAGTAAGGTATTCTATGATTTAAGATTGGCAGGAGTTAATGGCTTTTATGAATAACAAATAGCCAGGATTCTGTATAATAATCCTGGGTATAAACATTGATAAGCAACATGAATGCAATTAACTTCACAGCTCTTCTCATGAATCCATACTAGCATCTGTTCTGCCCTCCTCACCAAGTTGTGTGCCAACCTCTACTCCCAAATTACTCATATAGACTAGGCCAATGGTTACAATGCAATTAGACTGATGAGAATCAAGAGAATTGCAAAAATATATATACTGAGTACTCCTAACTTGGTTTTAGCTATATAAGAATAAATAAACATATTTTACATCAAATATAATTTTTGTTTTCTGACTTTCTCAGCTAGTATTTTAAAAAGCAGACCAAAATGTACTTAATTTAAAAAGGGCATTTAATGTTAAAAACATATTTTCTTGCTGTGAAATTGAATTTGTTGAGTTTTTCATTCTTGGGTGATAGAATACTTATTTATAAAACCAGAGTCACACAAAAATGGCAAGATGGATATGGTCAATTATTTTACCTTCATACCTCAAAGCATTGACTGCAATGTATTCAGTGAATAATCTAATTGGCAAAACAGATATATTTGAAGAAACAATGAAGTACAAGTAATAAGAACTCCCTCTTTAGAGTTTTATATTCTTTTCCTTATAAATTATGTCACATTATGTCTTATCTTATCATATTTATCAACTAATCCCCAGAGGCAACTAGCTTGAACAGACCACCTCCTACATTATGTAGTCATTTGTTAAAAGGACAATAAGGATAACAAAATTGAGCTAATCCCTGATCATATAAAGCTATCTATTTCTTCACAAACCATGGAAAGACAGTTGGAAAGTGAAAATGAACTAATTTCATTGCACACTTATTATGTGATATGTGTGTGTGTGCTTAGTTGCTTAGTCATGTCTGACTCATTGTGACCCTATAGACTCTAGCCTGCCAGGCTCCTCTGTCCAGGGCATATCCTAGGCAAGAATACTGGAGTGGGTTGCCATTTCCTCCTCCAAGGGATCTTCCTGACCCAGGGATGGAACCTGGGTCTCCTGTATCTCCTGCATTGGCAGGTGGATTCTTTTACCACCGAGCCACCTGGGAAATCCCATTATGTGATATACTTTATTGTAAATGCTTTATGAATTTTAATTCTTGTTTATTTAATCTTCATATATTTCTTTTATTGTCATCATAAACCAGAGGTTAGCCAGCTGGTAGATGTTAGAGGTGGTATTTGAACCTAGATAGCTTGGCACCAGATGCTCTGCTCTTAATACCTACACTCTGCTGACTCTATGCAATATTAGCCTAAGAGGGAAATAAATGACCTTTACAATTTTCAGCAATGTTTATTCTAACCATTCTCTAGCATTAAGCATCACTTGTTCATGATGATTATTTCGGTGTGGGGTTAGGGAAAATTATGAGAGTATTTGACATTCTCAGTATTAATGTTTTCTTTCACTGGCATACATCTTTCACTAAAGAAAATAACATCTTGAGACTTCCTAGAGGCCATTTCTGAATCCAGTTCAACAACCTATGTCACATCCTCCTGATTGAACCCTGTGACAAGATTTTTGAAGTCCTTTCTATCAGGTATTTGTGAAGGGATTTTATTTTGACAAAAAGAATCCCCAAGGATTATCACATTCTTTTTTTTTTTTTCATTATTAATGGTTTTCTATGAAAGATACTGCAAGGAGATCCGACCAGTCTATCCTAAAGGAAAATCAGTCCAGAATATTCATTGGAAGGACTGATGCTGGGGCTGAAACTCCAATACTTTGGCCACCTGAGGTAAAGAACTGACTCATTGGAAAAGACCCTGATGCTGGGAAAGATTGAAGGCAGGAGGAGAAGGGGATGACAGAGGGTGAGATGGTTGGATGGCATCACTGACTCGATGGAGATGAGTTTGAAAAAGCTCCAGGAGATGGTGATGGACAGGGAGGCCTGGCGTGCTGCAGTCCATGGGGTCATAAAGAGTTGGACACAACTGAGTGACTGAACTGAACTGATGAAAGAAGCACAAATACAAATTTGGAGAAATATTAGGAATATTTTCTACCTGATACAAAATAGAAGTGGTGCAATAGTGCACTTTCCTGGTGGTTCAGTGGTAAAGTATCCTCCTGCCAATGCAGGAGAAGCAGGTTTGAACCCTGGGTCAGGAAGATCCCCTGGAGAAGGAAATGGCAACCCACTCCAGTATTCTTGCCCATGAATCCCATGAACAGAGGAGATTGGTGGCCTACAATTCATGGGGGTCACAAACAGCCAAGGACACAACTGAGTGACTAACTAACAGCAACAAAGGAAACCAATGCCACTTTCAGGGTTAATATGCTTTAGAATTTTTATTATATTAAGCATAGAATTGCTTCATTTTCAGTTTCATCTTTGATTCTATCTTTGACAGTCCATGAGGTCTCAAAGAGTCAGACACAACTGAACGACTTCACTTTCACTTTTGCTTTCTTTGATAAACCAAGTCTTTTATGGGGCAGCTCATCAACTGCATATAGTATATAGCCTTTATGTCTTTTATTTTACAGCTACAATTACGGAGATTATAAATAAATATATCTTTAAGTCTTTCAATTAAATCACCCCCACCAAATCTGTAAGATCTGTACTTTCTTTTAACAACAATTAAGTTAAACAGTAATCTCATTAATAATCATGTTTTAGATACAGAAATAAATGCTGCTAATAGGCTGGGGTTAAACAGTGAGTTTGTTAGAAGTGTGGTACCCAGCCTTACAATTAAGGTTGAACACATGTGATTTAAAGAGTGAAAAATCGTTCCTGCTTGATATTATCTACTAAAATTCATATCAATTAAAGCTAAGGGCTAAGTAATTATTCCATGAAATATCTAGTTAATATTGAATTATTTAATTTAAGGGAAATATATCATCTCCTATTAAGTGATTAACAGCAACTGATTCATTATCAGAGTTTAGAGAAAAGTGAATATAGGACAGGAAAGTTTTTGATGGAGAAAAGTCTCACATATTAGATGATGCCTGAAAGAAACTTTAGGTGGAAAATTCTGCAGTATATAGGGCCCCTTGTACAGATGTAAGGGTATGAACTGGTAATGATAACTAAGATGATAAGCTTGTTGTTGATTTTTTTCTAGTAGAGGTGCTTTGGTTTATCTTCAAGTGTGTGTGTGCGTTTTATAAATGGAAATATAAGATTATTTCACCTAGAGTTGTCCTTATTACTCTGAAGGAGTGTTAGTATTAATGACATTTTAAATTTAACTGTTATTTGTGACCCCTGAATCAAAGTAAACCTATAAAGTTGATTTTAAAATTTTTTACTAAATAAGACCAACTGTAATGTAATGTTACTTAGATGCAAGTGTACAATATTAGATATTTTGTATTAAGAATAGTGGGGCTTCCTAGGTAGTGCGTCTGGTAAAGCATCTGTCTGCCAGTGCAGGAGACACAAGAGATGCAGGTTCAACCCCTGGATGGGGAAGATCCCCTGGACTAGGAAATGGCAACCCCCTCCAGTATTCTTGCCTGGAAAATTCCATGAACAGAGGAGCCTGATGGGCTACAGTTTATGGGGCTGCAAAGAATTGGACAGGACTGAAAACACTGTACACACATTAAAAATAGCAATAAAAGCAGCAATTTGAACATGTATCTATGTATTTGTTTTATGTTGCTGCTGTAGCTAATTACCGCAAATGTGGTGTTAATGCAAATGTATTATCTTTCAGTTCTGTAAGTCAGAAATCTGACATGTGTCTCTTTCAGCAAAAATCAAGCTTTGGTAGGGCTTCATTCCTTTCCAGAGGCCCTAAGATAGAGCTTCTTTCTTGCCTTTTTCAGCTTCTAAAAGTCAACTACATTTTTTGGTTCATTGCCCCCTTCCTCTATCTATAAAGCCAAGAATGGTGGATTGAGTTATTTTCTTCCTACCCTTCTTCTACTTTTAAAGACTCAATAATTAGATTGGACTCACTCAGATAATTTAGAATAATCTCCCTATCTCAAGGTAGGTTGATGAGTAATCTTGATTATATCTGCAAACTTAATTCTCTTTTGCCATGTAAAATAACATGTATAAATTCTAAGGATTAGGATATGAACATCTTTGGGGACCCAATATTCTGTTTACTGTTGTATACAACATAGGATATGTGCATTCCTGAAAAAAACTCATATTAAAAAATACACAAAGAATAATAGGGCAAGTAGGAGTAAAATATGGAGTTGAAACAGGCAACTCAAAACCTATGCAATTTAGTGACCAGACTCACGAAAACAAAAACAATCCTATAAAATTTTGGTTTAAATGACATTGAATTCCTAATAAATAGACACCACTTTAAATACAGGATTTTATTTTAAAAATTAGGATGGGGAGGGATGTATCTTGATGGAAGCAGGTGTAAGGAATGGATGAAGCTGCTGAGTTGTGAATGCAGAGACAAATGTGGGAAAAACAAGGAAAATCATATAATAAGCACTTCCAATCATTATAAAGAATTTAGCCCAGCTGATCCAAGAATGACAGCTCAAAAAGAACATGTCTGGAATACTTTACATCACTGCTGCTTTCTGTATTCAGCTATGTTGTCGTTTTGTGTTTGGTTATTGTTACTTGGTGTCATCTGCATATCTGAAGTTATTGACATTTCTCCCAGCAATCTTGACTCCAAATTGTGCTTTGCCCAGCACGGCGTTTCGCATGATATACTCTGCCTGTAAGTTAAATAAGCAGGGTGATAATGTACAGCCTTAACATACTCCTTTGCCAATTTGGAAACAGTCTGTTGTTTCATGTCTGGTTCTGTTGCTTCTTGACCTGCCTATAGGTTTCTCAGGAAGCAGGTACAGTAGTCTGGTATTCCCATCTCTTTAAAAATTTTCCACAGTTTGTTGTGATCTACACAGTCAAAGGCTTTAGTGCTATAAAGGAAAAGGAGTAACGCTCTAAGAACATATTAAAAGGATACATGATGTAGTAGTGGGTGTGGGATTGGATATTTGAGCTCATATTTAAATGATTATCACCAGGCAGTGGGCCATGAAGTGACTGACATTTCTGGTGCTCACAGCAATGGCAATGGCAACATATATTCTATATCTGTACTGAAGTTGAAACAACTTCATTGACCTTTTGATTTCATTTTCTGTAACCAACCATGGTTGATTACCAATCATGATATCAGGAGCAGACCATTTCTACTTGAAAAGTGGTTGGCATCTAGTCACAGTTCTAAAACTGGCTTATCAGTACAGTAAAACTCCTGCTATTAAATTGTTTTATTTAAAACTTGGTATTTCTCACTTTTGTAAAACTATTTTTGTATTGAATATATCATATGTCCACTAGGGGACAGTGCTGCCCTTTCTTAGAAAAAAGTTGTTTTATCCTTGGCAAGACCACATCTTCCATGTTAGATGTTGGGGGTGGGGAGGAAGAAAGAAAAGCTTTCCCTAGTTTGGAAATGAAAGAAAAAAATAAAGACCTTTGAGATAAAAAGGGATTGCATGTTATTTCAAAGGTCAACATTACAGAAAATTTTGTTAACAATTTATTTTTAATCACTATTAAAAGGGTACACAGAAATACAAATTAAGAATACCTGATCTGAGTTATTCTTGATTATACCACACTATAAATTTAATTTAAAATATGCATTGTTTTCAATCTATGTCACTAAAAATACATCAAGAGGTTATTTGTTTATTTATTTTTGGTGAGGAAGACCTACTGTTAACTACCATATAAAATGAATTTTTATAAGATGCTTAAATGCCCCATGGAGTTGCAAAGAGTTGAACACAATTTAGTGTCTGAACAACAGCAGTAATTATTAATATAATATGTCATTCTTATATCAAAGAGCACTAATATTTAAGAACTGTGAATTTCATCACATAAATTACCCTCACTAATTTAAAATGATATTGTAGAAAATCCAGGCTGATTTTTATAAAGTATAAACAAGAAACATCCACAAATTCTGCTGTGTGAACAGTTGATAAATATAATACATAGCCTTTCTTATAGTGGCTTTAATTAGCCTTAATTATTCTGCATGCATCTAAGAAAATCATCATTTAATTTGGTAAATTCTATAAGCACTCATTTTATTTTCCTGATGGGTTCTGCTATATTCACCTGTGTTTTTGCTGGCCAGGTTCATATGTGAAATATCAAAAATATGTCATGTGGTAAAAGAGTGAAAATGAACCCTAACTGTGCCTCTCAGATGGTGCTAGTGGTAAAGAACCTACCTGCTAATGCAGGAAATTTGGTTCAATCCCTGGTTTGGGAGGAGGGAATGGCAACCTACTTTGGTATTCTTACCTGAAGAATCTCAGGGACAGAGCCACAAAGAGTCGGACATGAATGAAGCAACTTAACATGTACACATGCACGCACCCTAACTATAATTCTGATTCAAATCTCACAATATTGACATATAATTTATTTACACTACACTTTTTTGCCTCTATTATTTTTATGTCTTACTACTAATTGAGCATTTGCAAAGGAAAGATATGCATGATTTTTTTATGGTTGATTTTAGAATTTGGGGGCTTGAAAATTTAGAATAAAATTTTTAGATCATAGGGATTTTCTGGTAAATGACACTTTTAAAAACAAAAATGTAGCTAATTTAAACCAATAGTTTCTTGATTGTATATTTTGGGGATGTCAGTATATACATTAATCAATAAAGCTATTAATAGTACTCCATTTTTTTTTTCCTCAGTTAAAAGTTTTTCCTTTTCTTGTGATGGTTGCTAGAACTGTCTTTGAAGAAGGTAATTGTTATAGGTCTAATTCTGTTACACTTCCATACGAGAAACTTCCAGTAAAATGTGCGCATAAATCTTTATGCATTAATAATGCTTAAAATAAATTGAAAATAGGGCGTATACAAGTGCTTAAACGATTGCGGGTCAGGAATAGCTACCATATGCTGATTACAGAGTAGTTGTTGCAGGCCTTACACCTTGGCTGTGTTTTCACATGGAACTCCTGATTATAGCACAAGAGAGATCAAAATATATAATTTAAAATTACCTTCTGTTGATCTGATCAATAAAGTGTATTTAAATATGTAACGCTGACATACTGCAGAATGTCTGGCATTCCTCATGGCACATTTTCTGCTTTTATAAATACTGTGTATGGTGTATTTTGAACTAGGATGATGTCTGCTGCTGAGTCACTTCAGTCGTGTCCGACTCTGTGTGACCCCATAGATGGAAGCCCATCAGGCTCCCCCGTCCCTGGGATTCTCCAGGCAAGAACACTGGAGTGGGTTGCCGTTTCCTTCTCCAATGTGTGAAAGTGAAAGGTGAAAGTGAAGTCCCTCAGTCGTGTCTGACCCTTAGCGACCCCATGGACTGCAGCCCACCAGGCTCCTCCATCCATGGGATTTTCTAGGCAAGAGTACTGGAGTGGCTTGCCATTTTCTTCTCCGAGGATGATGTCTACCTCTTGCTATTACACACACACACATATACGTACCTCTAGAAATACTTTCAATTTTCTAGGGCTTTGAAGGGCCATCAGCACTTTCTTTTCTTCTCTAAAATTAAGTCATGATCTTTCTAGTAAAAAGCTAAATAAATATACAATAATGCAAACTATGGGCTTACCAGGTGGCACAGTGGTAAAGAATCCACCTGCCAATGCAGGAGTCTCAGGAGAGCCGAGTTCAATCCCTGGGTTGCGAAGAACCCCTTGAAGGAGGAAATGGAAACACACTCCAGTATACTTGCCTGGAAAATCCCATGGACAGAGGAGACTGGTGGGTTACAGCCCATGGAATCTCAAAGAGTTGAACACAGCTGACCAACTGAGCACATGCTCAATGCAAAATACATAAAAGATGAGTTTGTCCATCATGTTTAAGAAGCTCAGGAACACAAAAGAAGATGGCTGAGACTGAGTTTCAATTCCATGTGTTAGGAGAGCTAGCTTTCCAGAAGCCTGAGGTTTGAGGGAAAGAAATTTAAGTAGTAGTTAGCTTTGACTCATAGACTCTTAAAACAACTCAAGAATAATTGGCAAAAAGAAAAATTAGCTGTCGTGAAGGTGTGTGAATTAAAATTATGAAGCTGACTTATAATACCTTTATAAATTCAGATATATCAGAAAATAGAAATGGTGACAAAGTTTTAATTTTCCTTTAAAGCTCAACATTCAGAAAATTAAGATCATGGCATCCAGTCCTAGCACTTCATGTCAAATAGATGGGGAAACAGTGGAAGCAGTGACAGGCTTTTTTTCTTTGAGGGAGGGCTCCAAAATTACTGCAGGTGGTGACTGCAGCCATGAAATTAAAAGACGCTTACTCCTTGGAAGGAAAGTTATGACCAACCTAGACAGCATATTAAAAAGCAAAAACATTACTTTGCCAACAAAGGTCCGTCTAGTCAAGGCTATGGTTTTTCCCGTGGTCATGTGTGGATATGAGAGTTGGACTGTGAAGAAAGCTGAGCACCAAAGAATTGATGCTTTTGAACTGTGGTGTTGGAGAAGACTCTT
Organism: Moschus berezovskii; assembly: GCF_049115385.1. NCBI lineage: Eukaryota > Metazoa > Chordata > Mammalia > Artiodactyla > Moschidae > Moschus > Moschus berezovskii. The sequence continues at coordinate 35,835,933 of NC_142461.1, forward strand.
GAGAGCCCCTTGGACTGCAGGGAGATCCAACCAGCCCATCCTAAAGGAGATCAGTCCTGAGTGTTCATTGGAAGGACTGATGTTCAAGCTGAAACTCCAATAGTTTGGCCACCTGATGCGAAGAGCTGACTCAGTGGAAAAGACCCTGATGCTGGGAAAGATTGAGGGCAGGAGGAGAAGGCGACGACAGAGGGTGAGATGATTTGATGGCATCACCAACTCAGGACATGAGTTTGGGTAAACTCCAGAAGTTGGTGATGAACAGGGAGGCCTGGCATGCTGCAGTCCATGGGGTCACAAAGAGTCAGACACGACTGAGTGACTGAACTGAACTGAATTGAACTTGACCCTACAAGGGCTTCACAAATTGTCAGTCCCTTTAAGAAAATCTGAGCTTCCATAGTGGCTCAGACAGTAAACTGTCTGCAATGCAGGAGACCCTGGATTCCATCCTTGGGTCAGGAAGATCCCCTGGAGAAGGGAATGATTACCCACTCTAGTATTCTTGCCTGCAAAATTCCATGAACAGAGAAACCTGGAGGGCTACAGTCTATGGGGTCGCAAAGAGTCAAACATGACAGAGTGACCAATAATTTTCACTTTCAGGAAAATATGTTTTACATATACAAGAGTAATTTTTGTTGTTGTTTTTATGATTACAACCATTTGTCACTGTTTCTGTAAATCTCGGAGTATATTGTATATTATTATATACAATAATTTGTAACATTTACTGGATGTCTTCTTCATACTAGACACTTCATTTAGCAATTTGTGATCAAGATCAAGGTACAGTAAAATAATGCTCAAAAAAGCCAGACTCATCTAGTTTTGAGGTCATTTATTGTATCTTCTAGATACACGGTGTCTATGTATCTTGCATATATTTTACTCACATTAACAACCATTAAGTGCCTAAGTTATTTCATGGTATTATGTAGATTTATTATTTACTCTTGGGATTTTGAGAACAATGCAGGGCATTTATTTCTGTACTGAAGCAGTATGCAGAGACTCTCATGTTATGTTGTACCTGATTCTAGGATAAATTCTGGCTTTGAGAAAATTCAGTGCAGACTTTGCAATGGTAGAAAACTTGTCCTTTACAAGACAAGGAGTATAAAATGCTTTAACCATATTTTAAATGAAACTCTTTTTTCTCTTAGTGGTTTCTCTTGTGTAGTTTTTAAACTATATCCAAAGAAAAGTCATTTTATCTTTATTCAGATTGGATGGCCTGCTAAAACAACAGGTGTAATATATATTACACTTGGGGTAATATATGTTATTCTGTGGAATGCCTTCTTGATGCACGCTTAGTTGCTCAGTTGTGTTCCAGTCCATGGACGGTAGCCTGCCAAGTTCTTCTGTCCATGGGATTTCCCAGGCAAGAGTACTAGAGTGAGTTGCCATTATTATTTAAATCTGATTGCCCTTATTTGATGCTAACTCTGTCCCCTATACCCTATCTTGCACCTCTGGGTTTAATACACTTCCTGAGCTCTGTGCTTCCACATGTGTTTGAGCTTGATGACTTTTCACATCTGGTATTGCTATTCGATTGATCTTAAGGCATTTCACAATTTAAATCTCTATTTGTTCTTCCTTTCTTCACTATTCTCTGTTCTTCTTGATCATGGTCTTAGAGTTATTTTATTCCTCCTTTAACATTTAATAAGCATTCCTTCTAGGTTTCTTAGGATTTTTAATTATGGTTCAGTCATCTTCATTCTTTTTAAAACTTTCAAACCTTTAATTAAGTGCTCAAAAGTAGTTTAAATTCTATGATTAGCTAAACTCTCAGAAATGCATAGAATTCTTACAAATGCTCTTATGCGTTATATAAAATGCAGTGTAAGTTCATATGTTTAACATGACATGTAGAAATTTTAAACTTAATTACAAGAGAGATAAGTAAATGCACATTCAGAAACACAATTCACACACATTGTCACTATATCACTGTCATTGTCAATATTTATAAATTAAAGTTGTGGCTGTTTCCAGACACTGATGTAACTAGAGTAATTTTTTTTTCAATGTAAATTTCAAGTAAGTTTTCTGTTGAATCTTCTTCTAACTGTACATTGAGGGAAATACTCTTAAGGTTTTTTTTTTTTCTTACAGAAAACTGATGTCTTTATTTTCCTTGTTCAATTCAGTTCAGTTCAGTTCAGTCTCTCAGTCGTGTCCAACTCTTTGCGACCCCATGAATCACAGCATGCCAGGCCTCCCTGTCCATCACCAACTCCCAGAGTTCACTCAAACTCACCTCCATTGAGTTGGTAATGCCATCCAGCCATCTCATTCTCTGTCATCCCCTTCTCTTCCTGCCCCCAATCCCTCCCACTGCTCATACTTAAAACCTTGACATTATCCTTGACCCTCTATTCCATTATCTTCTCCTTCAGTCACTGAATCCTACAGATTCTTCCTAGTAAAATGACATTGGCCTCCTTCAGCCCCTTTAAATTCCCACTGAAATTGTTGTATGGTCATATTCAAATTGGAGAAGGCACTGGCAACCCACTCCAGTACTCTTGCCTGTAAAATCCCATGGACGGAGGAGCCTGGTAGGCTGCAGTCCATGGGGTCACTAAGAGTTGGACACAGCTGAGCGGTTTCACTTTCATGCATTGGAGAAGGAAATGACAACCCACTCCAGTGTTTTTGCCTGGAGAATCCCAGGGATCGGGGAGCCTGGTGGACTGCCGTCTATGGGGTTGCATAGAGTTGGACATGACTGAAGCGAATTAGCAGCAGCAGCAGCAGCAGTAGCAGCGTATTCAAATTCTTAGACAACACATTCCCCTCTCCTTGGTTGGATACTTGAAACACTCAATAGTCTGGCAGAGGCCACCTTTTTGGCATAAGCTCACGTGGACCTCCTATTTGAATAGTCTGCATCATTTTTCCAGTCCACGTGTCAGCATCTTAACATATATTTCCATAGCTGCAGCCTTTCCTCCTTAGAATCTCTGCCCACTCCCTTTATTTTCAAGTAAGGAATAGTTGCTCAGTAGTGTCTGACTCTTTGCGACCCCATGGACTGTAGCCTGTCACGCTCCTCTGTCCGTAGGATTTCCCAGGCAGAAATACTGGAGTGGGTTGCTATTACCTTCTTTGTGGGATCTTCCTGACCCAGGGATCGAACACAGGTCTCCTGAATTACAGGTGGATTCTTTTACCGTCTGAACCACCAAAGGCCTCTTCAAATAGTTGCCCAATAACGTGACTCACAAACATCACATCATTGACCACCTTGCTGTTATTTATGTTTGTGTATATGAGATGCGGGGCTTCCCTGGTAGCTCAGTCAGTAAAGAATCTGCCTGAAGTACAGGAGACCTAGGTTCAATCCCTGTGTCAGAAAAATCCCCTGGAGAAGGAAATCGCAAACCACTCCAGTATCCTTGCTTGGAAAATCCCATGGACAGAGGAGCCTGGCGAGCTGCAGTCCACGGGGTTGCAAAGAGTTGGGCATGACTGAGAGACTAACACTTTCACTTTCATATAAGATCTGTCTCTTCAACCAGGTGGTAGGAATGAGTCCTATTTAGCCCATCTCTGTATCCCCAATTTCTAGAAGTATCTTTTATTTAGTGAATATTTTATTGATCACTTTAATTCTTTCATCCAAGCAGCCTAAATAATGACATTTATTATTATGTCATCATGTCTCAGTGAAAATGTTATTAAATTTTCATGACTATTGCTGTTATTATAGCAGTATTATTTTCCTCCGTGGAACATTGCCATCACCTGGCCCTTTGAGTGTTAGGACAATAATAACACAAATTTAATTAAAAAATGTTATGTACTCCCTAACCAAGTAGATTCCCTTTTCATCAATAAGACAAAAGCTCTATTGAATGTATTATTGCACTGATAAAGTAATTTCAAAATTAGATTACAATGCAAATGAGTTGGCTAGGTTGTATTTTTATTCTTCGTAGAAATGTGAGAGAAGCAATATGTGATTATGATGGATTTCTAGTTAAAATGGATTTCTAGCTAAATTTCTAGTTAAAATACACTATTTCTGACTTAGAAAGGTATCGCCTAAAAATATAAGCTGACCGTTGGTAAGCTTAGTGTTGACTTTAATGCTTTTCTGTGTGGAGAAATACTAATCTATTCAATGTCAGGGATGAAGTAGAAAAAAAAATAGCCTTGAAATTTACATACTTTGCAAAGAGTGGCAGAAATTATTCTCACTGATATTAGAAAATTTATGTTTCATCTTGCGTTAAATCTTTAATAAAGGGGTGCACAAACAAGGAAGAAGTCAAACAGATATACTGACTTGAGTTTAGGCAAATGTGTTTCTCAAATTATTTTTAGTTTAAAAAAAAGCAATGTGCTTGATTTTTATGACACATTATTTTTCTATTTTCCTTCAAGGGTAAAATATATCTGTAAGTTGAAAACTAATGATATTATACTTTTATAGACTGTCTACAATGACTGCTTTGTTAAGAAGTAGAAGAAGGGAGTTGTTGTCAGGCCAAAGTAGTTTCGTCAAAAAGTTATTTTCAGCAATCTACCAGGTCAGAGCATCCAAATAGCTTTTTGTCTTCCTTTCTGTTTCAGATTAAGTTGCTTATTGAAACTTTTGTGAATTATTTAAAAATGAAAACTACAGCTATTTATTTTAAAGATTTGACATAAATTTAAATTGCCAAGTTTATCAAGTATGTGGCACAAGGTAATAACTTCAACTATTTTCTAAGAATGCAAAATATTCTTTGCATTTGGCATTATTCTTTAAGTCATAAACGATAGAATACTTATAAACATAATGATAATCTAACAAATAAAGCTTTTAAAATAAAATAAAATATGATTTGTTTAAAGGTATATGTGTAGATGAAAATATCTAATGGTTTGTATGTACCAGGTATTCATTTCTGGAAATTATTTATAAATTGTTTTAAATTGGGTTAAATTACATAAAAAGACACATATGAGAAAAATGTTTCATAAATTACATGGAGTAGGTGTAAATAATGTGCCACATTCTAGACTTTAAGTATTTTTAAGATCATAATATCATTTCTAAGAATACACCATACCAATTATCTTTTATATTTCTAAATTATTGAAATGCTGCTGCTGCTGCTGCTAAGTCACTTCAGTCATGTCGAACTCTGTGTGACCCCAGAGATGGCAGCCCACCAGGCTCCCCCATCCCAAATAGATATACATTTAAACATAAACTTGAATGAATTCAAATTTATAAAAAATTGCAATATATTTTCAAGCCAATTTTATTTACTAAATTGATATGAAGATGACGAACTTCTTCCAAGTTATACGTCATGTGGGTGTCATTATCAGTTAAAGTATAATTACATGAGAAAAAGAAGAAAACACACAAAAAAGAACATACAAAGATTTAATGGTTGCTTAAATATTCCTTTGTTGAAGTGTGCATTTTGGACTCAGCTCCTTAAGGACAAGCCCTTGAGTAGGTTTTAAACTTCAGGGTTGAACATACCACATTTAGCCTATAGTGTATCTATTTGATTCAATTGAACCCATAGATAGCAGCAAGGTTTGTAATAGCTGTTGAATCATGTAAAACAGAAATATGATGACCCATTTCTGCATGCAAAACAACTAGACATACTAGTTCTACTGTTTCTGGGGCCATCTTAGCAAACATGATGAGCCGATTAACATTAATTCCACTTGATAATCCTGTGCATATATTTACAAAACTTGTTTGCATTTCCATATAAAATATGGACTTTGGAGAGCAAAAATTGTATTTTTATATTACCCCTTGTTGCCTAGTAGAGAGACCTTCAAACATAGTAAGAATTAAATAAATAAATGTCTTTTAAACTGGCATTATATCAAATCTTCTGAATACAAATAAGAAACATTTTCTGGAATGTGACTTTTATATTTTTACCAAAGAATTATATGCACACATATGTAGCACTATATATATACATATACATATATGCCCACATATATATATAAGTAGATATGAAAACATATTTCAGAGTTACAGTTATTCTTACAATTTTGGAGTTAACTATAGCTTGAAACATAGATTAAAATTAGTTAAGTACTTTATCTGTTTTCTATTAAAATAGCCAGTATAATTCTTATTTGTTTAAATAAGGAAAGGAAAGAAGAGGAATTCAAGTAAAAAGAAATCTGTTTCACAGTACAGCATTAAGAGTCTTTCAATTTTGCATTTTTCTATATTGAGTTCTTGACTTCTTTTCTTTGGCATTCCAGTCCCCTATAATGAAAAGGACATCTTTTTTGGATGTTAGTTCTAGAAGGTCTTGTAGGTCTTCATAGAACCATTCAACTTCAGCTTCTTCAGCATTACTGGTCAGGGCATAGACTTAGATTACTGTGATATCGAATGGATTGCCTTGGAAATGAACAGAGATTATTCTGTCATTTTTGAGATTGCATCCAAGTACTGCATTTTGGACTCTTTTGTTGACTATGATGACTACTCCATTTTTCCTAAGGGATTCTTGCCCACAGTAGTAGATATAATGGCATCTGAGTTAGATTCACCCATTCCAGTCCATTTTAGTTCACTGATTCCTAAAGGTCGAAGTTCACTCTTGCCATCTCCTATTTGACCACTTCCAATTTGCCTTGATTCAGGCCAAGAGTCAGACACAACTGAGCGACTGAACGGAACTGATACTGAGTTCTGCGAAGGGACTGACAAGATCTTGTTTGAAACCTTTTGATATTTAGCAAGCATACAACAAATGTGTAGATTTTGAAATTTATCTTGACCCTTGATGTTTGGTCTTGGATTTGTCCTGTTAGATTCAGTTTTTATTATTTATCTAGAGAAAGATTAGGGAAATGTTTGTCAAATATGTAAATATGTAAATGGATTTAAACTCATTGAATTAGAATGTAGTTTTGAGGGGAGTATAAAATTCAACAAATTATCTTTATAAATTGTCACACAAAAATTGCATAAGGCATAACAGAAATTAGCATGAATGAAGGAATTATGAAAGGAAGAATGCTATTTTACCTCCACAATCTCCCATCCTCTCCTAAATCAGGGTTATCTCTTGGCTTCAGTAGACCAATGAAGGTGTTTTCAGAATCACCCCTTTATTGACTCACAGTTTCCAGATGTATTCTATTATATATATATGTATATAATAAGATATAAGAGGGGTTTTATTATAGGAATTGGCTTAAATGGGGTTTCCCAGGTGGCTCAAGTGGTAAAGAATCCTCCTGCCAATGCAGGAGCAATGGGAGATGCAGATTCTATCCTGGGTTGGGAAGATCCCCTGGAGGAGGAAATGGCAACCAATTCCAGTATTCTCACCTGGAAAATTATATGGACAGAGGATCCTGGTGGGTTACAGTCCATGAAGTTGCAAAGAGTTGGATACAGCTGAAGGGACAAAGCATGCATAGGATTATGGAGTTTGAGACATCCCATGGCCTGTCACTTGCAAGCTGGAGAACCTGCAAGACTGGTGGTATAATGGAGTCCGTTTCTGGACATCCAAGAAACAGGAGTGCTGAGGTTAGAGGGTAGAAGAAGATGGATGTCTCACTCATGCAGAGAGAGTGAATTTGCCCTTCCTCTGCTTTTTTGCTCTATTTGGGACCTCATGGACTGGATGATGCCTGCTTACATTGGTGAGTGTGATCTTTGCTCTTTACTGATTCAAATGTACTCTGTATTTTACTGATTCAAATGATCGTTTCTTCCAGAGACACCCTCAAGTCACACCTAGAAATTATTAAGATATTATGTATGGAAAAACCTGAATGAACTTTTTGGCCAATCCATTTGGCTAGCCATCTGGTATCGTGCTCAGTCATGTCTAACTCTTTGTGACCCCACAGACTGTATCCCACCCATCTTCTGTACATGGGCTTTTTCAGGGAAGAATACTGGAGTGGGTTGTCATTTCCTCCTCCAGGGGATCTTCCTAACCCAGAGATCAAACTTGTGTCTCCTTCATTGGCAGGCAGATACTTTACCACTGAGTCACCTGGGAAGCCCCTGGGCATCACTTTTTGTTGTTGTTCGGTCACTAAATCATGTTAAACTCTTTGCAATCCCATGGACTGCAGCACGCCAGGCTTCTGTGTCCTTCACTATCTCCTGGAGTTTACCCAAACTCATGTCCATTGAGTTGGTGATGCCATCCAACCATCTCATTTTCTGTCACCTCCTTCTCCTGCATCCCTTAGCTCAATCAAATTGACAGATTAAATTAATCATTGCATAAGATATATTAGTTTCCTATTGTTATTGCAAATTTTGGTAGATACCAATCAAGGGCTTCCCTGGTGGCTCAGATGGTCAAGAATCTGCCCGCAATGCCAGAGACCTGTGTTCAATCCCTGGGTCAGGAAGATCCCCTGGAGGAGGGCATGGCAACCCACTCCAGTATCCTTGCCTGGATAGAGGTACCTAGCAGGCTACAGTCCACAGGATCGCAAAGAGTTGGACATGACTGAGAGACTTAGTGCACACACTCACACATTGCTATTGCAGAGCAGGAAAATCCAGCTACCAATCTCAAGGAAGGAGAATGATGAAGATGTTAATAATGGCAACCACTCAAAGTAGGAGGCCACAGACCTTAGCCTACTCCATCTTCCATGGGTTTGGAGTTACCAAGAAGGGCAGAAGGGGTAGAATAATATTTTACTCACAGAGAGATGAGATATAGCAGGATCAACATCTTAATTGTGTGCCCATGGCCAGAGAGGTCCCTCCTGATTGCCAACACAAGTTCATTGGAATGCAAGTGCTTTTTATATGTGGTAGGCTAAGACCTTTTTACCTAAGGATTAATGAGGACAGATATACTAGTGGTGCTGGCCAGGTGCCATGGAATACACACACGCATGCTACATTGCTTCAATAGCGTCCGACTCTTTACGACCTTATGGACTATAGCCCACTTTCACTTTTCACTTTCATGCATTGGAGAAGGAAATGGCAACCCATTCCAGTGTTCTTGCCTGGAGAATCCCAGGGATGGCGGAGCCTGGTGGGCTGCCGTCTATGGGGTCGCACAGAGTCGGACACGACTGAAGTGACTTAGCAGCAGCAGCAGCAGACTTTTTCTCCCCAAGTGGCATTAGTGATAAAGAACTCACCTGACAACTCAGGAGACTGGGTTTGATCCCTGGGTCAGAAAGATCCCCTGGAGGAGGAAATGCCAACACACTCCAGTATTCTTGCCTGGGAAATCCCATGGACAGAAGAACCTGGCGGGGCTACAGTCCATGGGGTCGCAAAGAGTCAGATACAACTGAAGTGATTTAGCATGCACTCAGGCATCTTCTTCACTGACCTATTTCTGCAGCATTTGACAGTTATTCACTCACTGAAGCTGGACTTCCTTGGATTAAAAAATAACTGTATGTGGTTTTTTCTACTGGATTCTGTTTTCCTTTATTTTTTTCAACTCTCCTTTACTCTTCCTGACTTTGTTTACTTTTAAGTATTGGGATTTCCCCTCCTCACTCAGCATAAGACTATTTTTATCTTTTACTTTCTAAAAAGATTTTATCCACATTCAGGATTTCAATACCATTTATACTCATGATCTTCAATTCTGTTGCATCCAACTTAAAAAGCATTTACTGAGGATATGTTTTTCCTGTTATGCTGAATGTTCTAGGAGGGTGATGATCATAATTGTACTATTTACAGGGGATTCCTAGCATCTCGTCTGTGTGTAACATGGGATAGATATTAAAAGTATTTTTTGAATGAGTAAGAGAATGAATAAGAGAAGAGATATAAGTATAAACATAAAATTGCAACATCATGTTGTAGGTGATATAATAAACTTTTCCTGTGCTTTACAATCCTGCACAGAAAATCAGCATTTAAGTCAATGTGGGATTTCAAGGAAGATCATCAGAGATAATGATGCCTGAACTGGATCTTGAACACAAATCCCAGACTGTTTTCTGACTCTAAGCATATATTTTAGATATTAACCTCAAATGAAAGTCAACTCATTATATTTTCGTAGTACTGTTGCTTTCCCTTATATCCTTTGTCTTAGAGAAAAGTATTTCAACTGGCCAGTCCCCCAAGCCAGACCTGGAGATTCAGCCTTTTAAAAAAAACTTTTTTTTTCTTAAATAATATTTATTTATTTGGCTGCTTTAGGATGTAGTTGCCCTATGTGAGATCTTTTGTTGATGCTCATGAACTCTCTAGTTGTGGCATGCAGGCTCATGATTTGCTTCACACATGCCTTGTGTTGCAGAATACATGCTTTGCTTCGAGATGTGGGATTTTAGTTTCCTCACCAGGGATCAAAGAGTTCCCTTGCATTGCAAGGTGGATTCTTAACCACTGGACCACTAGGGAAGCCTTGCCTTCCCCTTGGCTTCCCCTTAACTACCACGTCAGGCCTGCCTCTTCCCGCCTCATAATTCTGTTGTTGTTGCTGTTCAGCCGCTAAGTCATGTTCAACTTTTTGTGGTCCCGTGGACTGTACCATTCCCGGTTCCTCTGTCCTCCTCTATGTCCCGAGTTTGCTCAAACTCATGACCATTCGGTTGGTGATGTCTAACCATCTCATTCTCTTCCATCTTTCTCCTTTTGCCTTTAATCTTTCCCAGTATTAGGGGCTTTTTCAATGAATCAGCTCTTCGCATCTGGTGGCCAAATTATTGGAACTTCAGCTTCTGCATCAGTCCTTCCAATAAATATTCAGGGTTGATGTCCTTTAGGACTGACTGGTTTGATCTCTTTGCAGTCCAAGGGACTCTCAAGAGTCTTCTCCAGCAGCAAATTTGAAAGCATCCATTCTTCTGCACTCAGACTTTTTTATGGTCCAACTCTCACATCCATACATGACTACTGGAAAAATCATGGTTTTAACTGTACAGACATTTGTTGGAAAAGTGATGTCTCTGCTTTTTAATACACTAAATTTGTCATAGCTTTCCTTCCAAGGAGCAAACATCTTTTAATTTCATGGCTGTGGTCACCATCCACAGTAATTTTGGAGCCCAAAAATATCATCACTGCTTTCACATTTTCCCCTTCTATTTGCCATGCAGTGATGGGATTGGATGCCATGATCTTAGCTTTCTTAATGCTGAGTTTCAAGCCAGCTTTTTCACTGTCTTATTTCACATTCATCACTCTAACGATGAAGTTGGTTCTGTAGACTTTCTTCAGTTACTTGAATTCTTCCCTTGATTTTGCATAACCCTTGGTTATGCAAATAACTAACTGATCTCTATATCACTACTGCCAGTCTCATAATCCAACTCTGTAATCTTTCTAAAATGTAAATGTTACCATAACACTTCCTGGTTATAACTCTTCAAGTTCACCCTTAACTGACACAATCTAGTTCAGACTTTTTGTACAAGGCCCTCCATCACCTGGTGCCAGCCTACTTTTCTGCCTTCTTGCTGTTCGGTGTACTTTATAGTTCACACATAACAAAATATCTTCTAAGACTCAAATAGGCCAAGTATTTCACACATGGTTGTGATACATTCTGGTGACTTAAAATGCTCAAATGAGTCCACTGGAACTATTGTCTGGGAAATCATATTTGTCTTTCAAGTCTCCTGGGAAGCTTTATCTTCTCTGTGAACCCATTTGGACACTCCTCAATCCCCTCAGCTTATTCTAGTTGGGTACATCTCTCCTTTGTGTTCCCATGGTAATATATGCATAGCTTGGATGCTATAATTACTTACATACACTTTTTGAAATTTGAAGATTATTTATGTTTCTCCTCCTGAGTAGGCAATGGGGCCCATGAAGGCAAGAGCTATCTTTACTTTATCATTATATTCCTTTATGCTTTCAGCTTCCCAGGTGGTGCGGCAGTAAAGAATTCACCCACAGGTGCAGAAAACACAGTCTCAGGTTTGATCCCTGGGTCAGAAAGATCTCCTGCAGGGAGGAAATGGCAACTCACTCCAGTATTCCTGCTGGAATATCCCATGGACAGAGGAGCCTGATGTGCTTTAGTTCACGGGGCTACAAAGAGTTGAACATGACTGAGCACACATGCAGCACAGTAACAGCACAACAATAACATTATTAAATATAGTATTGTGCCACTATTTGCACTGTTTTAAGTATTTCACAAATATTAACTCATTTGTTCTCAAACTCAGCTAGGTCTATTATTATTCCCCTTTTACAGAGGAGGAAAATAGAGTACCCAGAGTTAAGTAACTGATTATGCAAGGTTGCCTACTTGGTAAATGTCTAGAACTGGCCCTAAGTAGTCACACCCTCATGTTTCTGCTGTTAATATCTATGCTGTTTTCTGGAAAACTTGTGATTTGTGAGCTTCCTTAATTTATAACATGAGCACTTTGTAAACACTGACTGGGTCTTTGTACCATCTGCACCTCCCTCTCCTCCCACCATATACACATACTAACTCACAAAACCTATGGCCAACAGCTAATACTAAAAAAGAACTTGTTAAATGAATATAAACTTACTTTAAAAAAGACTTTCTTTTCTTTTGATAGTCTCCTATACTTCAATTTCCATTAAGTCAATCAATTTAGCATTTATTTTGTTTTTTAAGTCTCATTCAAATTATTCCTTAAGACACATACATTTTCTAAAGTTTAAAAAATATTTTAGCCAATTTTTCCTGGTACTTGTTTTCTCACCAACTTGCAATTAAAAACAAAACAAAACAAAACAAAAACTGTATAAAGGTTCAAAACATGTTTCCGAACCTTTTATTTATTGTTTTACCAGTGATTCAAATGCCGATACTTAAACCCTGATATATGCTTATTCTTTACTCTGAAGGGAAGAAGGGCTAGCTTGAGTCACCTGCTCAGACCAATAAAATGTGTCAGTGGAGGTGTTTTTCCAAGAAGATTCAGGGTAGGAAGAGGGTGCCAATGTGTAAATATTCATTATATCGTTTTGAGGAGGAAACTAGTGGAAAATATTTATAGCTTTTCTTTCCCATGGGGGGGCGGTGAGAATCCTAGTATGAAGGGGACCTTCCTGTAGCCAGAGGCCGTGACTCAGTGTTTGCACTGACTCTGCAACATTAGCTTCTAGTTAATGGGAACTGTCAGCTACAGTGCACCAAGCTGTCACTTTTATAGCGTACGTGTTAAAGCCAAAATGATGAAATTTAATTTCTCCTTGATATGCCACCATTCCCATCTCTAAAACTATCAGAAATTATGGAGGGATTCAGCATCCAAGGTAATGGTCTCAAGAAAAAAGAAAATGACCAGAGTCTTATTGCTGCTGGTGATTCTATTATCATTCTTCTACATTCTGTTTAGGAGCATCATGGGAGTACACCAGTGTTTAAATAGCTGGTTGTACAATACAGGCAAATTTCTTCTTTTAAATAAAAGAAGGAAGAAAGTAAAGGGAAAAGGTGAAATAATAAAATTTAGCAAGTTGATGGTTAGCAAAGTAAACATCCATTGTTGAGTTTTTAAAAATACATCTTGGCTTTCGTCTGGAAAATAGAAAACATTTCAGTGGTCATTCCCAGAGGTTTTTCTCATAAATCTTGTTATTTTAAACAGGTACAGTACAGGCTGCTGGTAGTGCTAACCTTGTATAATATGGGAACATATGCAAGGATGCTGTTGTTTTGTTTTTGAAATGTCTATCAGGTTGGAAATAAAATTCATTTGTTAGTTTACCTGTTTTTCATATTTTAGCTGGGGTAACCACTAATATATTACCCACTAAGAACAGTTAATATGACTTGTACTTTAAATCACAAGTTTTTTAGATTTCAAATTGCTATAAGATGATCAACTTAGTTGATTTATTTAGATGAGGAGCTGTCAGTTTTTTATATGGTGGTTAAATAGGAAAGAATATAGATTTAAGTAATCTTTATTATTGCCATCTTTTTAAAGTTTGTTTCAGATATTTGTTGAAAATAATATTTAGGGACATTTTAGAAATTAAGTTTATTAAATATTTTATACAAATATTTATTATTTATATGTTTTCCTTTATAGTCTCTATGCTTTATATCTTTTTTGCTGAAGCAGAATATAGAAATTACAAATGTTAATTTATTTATTCTGAACCTATCTGGATTTTATGAATTGTGGAAACTGATGTACAGGAAATCATAAAGCTTTACAATATCTTATTAGGATCAATAATAAATCAGACATAATGAAGACTTCAGATTTCTTCCTTATCAATTACTATGAAATTAAGGTAAATTTCGTATTAATAATTTGGTATGATAGAGTCAGACCAAATCATGAAAACAACAGGTTCTAAAACACACTTTTACTTTATGACCTTATTTTTTGGAGGAGTTGGTTTTCTAACATTACATTTAAAATTGCTAATCTCTTGGTCATTCTTCTCTTGACTCACTTTTATTCTTGGGATGTCATCTAGTTCTTTGTATATTTTGTCCTGAATAGTATTTTAGTTGCTTTGTGTATGTGTGGCTAGCAGGGTATTGGGTTGATTGGTTAGTTGGTTAGTTTGGAGACATTTTGATGTCTGATGTGGTGGTTTTGTTTAGGATGTGTGGATATTATGGACATTTGTTGGTTGGCTTTGTTTTGTGTATATGATATTGGGTGAGTTGTATGGTTGTTAGTTGGTTTGAGGATGTTCGCTCTGGGTTTGGGTAGCTTTGGAGCAGGTGTGAGAATCAGTTTGACAAGATCACTTTTAATGGGACAAGAAAGACCTCTTTTTGTTCCAGCTTGGTATAACTTCATACAAGATAGGAAATCTTATCTTGATAGCAATGAGCTAAAGATATTATAGCTCTAAATGATAATAAATGCCTTCGATTTGTAAAGGAAGGTATAAAAGCTTACAGTGAGGTAAGTGAAAAGGTTTCAACAATTTGAATATTTGGTATTTTTTCACTGAATTGAGTGTTACTCGAAGAAATCAAAGACTGTTTTCTCTGGGCACTTTTAGATGATTTGTGAAATTGTGAGATAGCCAAAATCAAGATGGAATTTATCATTCACATTGTGCAAAGCTTAAGGTAAAGCACTCATTTTTCTGTGGGTTGTTTGCTGAGGGTACAGTCTTCCATCCTGTTCTGGTTCTCCAGACTCATCACTGCCCAGTTCTTAAGAGCAAGAAGAGCTGTCAGCTATGTCTGGGTTGGTACTGTTTACAGAGCCTGAAGTGCAAAGAACCATAGGAAATCCACATGGCTCTTTCTCCTTCAGTTCCTCTCTCATCTGTATTTTGGGACAATTGCTCTAGTTTTGTTACTTAGAGATTTCTCTGAGGGCATGAGAATGGAAAATGGCTGAAAAATGCCATGAAATTTAACAATTAGAAGACAGAAGAACACAGGGCCCTGTGATATAGTAGAAAAGGCACTGATTCCATTGTTTAAAGACTTCAGTTCAAGTCATACTAGCTCTTCCACCCGTGACAAGTTACTGAAGCACACCTAACTTTGATTGCTTTATTTCTGAAAAGGATGATAATCCACAGAGTGATTATGAAGTGTCCAAATTTACGTTTCAAAGAAGTTTCCTGGCCTTATGATTCCTGGTGTCAACCATTGCCCATACAGCACACATTCTTCCCTATCTATCATCTATCATCATAAGTAATATGCTTGTCTAAAGGGGTTTTTTGGGCTCCGGAATCACTGCGGATGCTGATTGCAACCATGAAATTAAAAGACACTTACTCCTTGGTAGGAAAGTTATGACCAACCTAGATAGTATATTAAAAAGCAGAGACATTACTTTGCCAACAAAGGTCCATCTAGTCAAGGCTATGGTTTTTCCAGTGGTCATGTATGGATGTGAGAGTTGGACTGTGAAGAAAGCTAATCGCCGAAGAATTGATGCTTTTGAACTGTGGTGCTGGGGAAGACTCTTGAGAGTCCCCTGGACTGCAAGGAGATCCAACCAGTCCATTCTAAAGGAGATCGATCCTGGGTGTTCATTGGAAGGACTGATGCTAAAGCTGAACTCCAATACTTTGGCCACCTCATGCGACGAGTTGACTCACTGGAAAAGACTCTGATGCTGGGAAGGATTGGGGGTGGGAGGACAAGGGGACGACAGAGAATGAGATGGCTGGATGGCATCACTGACTCGATGGACATGAGTTTGAGTGGACTCCGGGAGTTGGTGATGGACAGGGAGGCCTGGCATACTGTGATTCATGGGGTCGCAAAGAGTCGGTCACGACTGAGTGACTGAACTGAACTGAACTGAATGTCTACTACTGAAAGTCAAGTTGAAAAACAGGTAGACTCCCAGAGAATTTAGATTCTAGTTGTATCAGAAGCCTGACTTCTATCCTAGACTGCTTTGATTAGGACATACCATCTTTGAAACGTAACTCACTATCCCTATGCTGAAGATAAATTCCTCAGTCACAGAAACAACACTACTACTACCAATTCAGTATCTCCCTTACTTCTCCCCTTAAGACCATCCTCAGAAAGCTTTTACACCCATCCTCAGAAAGCTCCCAAAGAAATACTGTCAAAGACGATCAGCTCATGACACAAATCTTTTGAGGTGTCTACCTTATATAAGGGCTATCTCCTCTATTATTTATTAGGTTTTTCAATAATTGATCATTTGGCAGTATGAGTCCTAAGTAATATTGCTTCAGTCACAGAGTGCACACACATATATTTATTAATATATATGATATATACTCATTCATTCTTAGATAAGAAACTCTTTTACTGTGTTAGAAATGTTTCCTACATTAATAAAATAACAAGTACACAGGCACGTAAACACACAAACACTTTCTCTTGTTCCCGAAATAGGGAACCCATTGTTGTATAAACAGAGTGACAATAGGTGCTATGAGGACAAGCTGACTTCACAACCCACTTGTTGCTTCATGAGACTCTGCCACTTGTTCTGACATCATCTCTTAAATCTTGAAAATAAATCTGATATCAACATTGTATCCATTGTCAATCCTCTCTAGTAACTGGGGAGTACAGGAAAACAAATCATACATCAAGGCCTTTTGCTCTGCTATTTGGAAGAGAACAGAAAAGGAACATCTAGACTCATAATTTTAAGCACCACCAGCTCTTTCGCAAAAAGACAGCAGAATTTGTTTCTGTATTTCTTGTGTTTTGAAAATATTTATTGAGGATTTTTTGCATCCTAGTTTTTATTCCAAGAACGCTGAATCACGATCGCTGTAATAGGCCTGAGCAAGCTGTCAGCCCCCACACAAGCTGTTATCAAGACACTCTTGAAAATTTGTTCTATTTCTAAACAGTTGAGAAACAATTTTTAAAAATTATTTATCATAAAGCTCTTTCCAATTGAATTGCCTTATTCAATATAGTGCATACTTAATAACTGCCACTTTCCCTTCAAGAGAGACTACAAGGGAAGTGCCTGTTTAGTTAGCCAATCACTTAATTCTTTGTTGCCTAGCATAGGGTTCCATTGTACATGAAAGACAGAAGCAGCACTCCCATCCTGAATGATGTGTGCAGTGTTTTTATTTTTCCATTTTAAATTTTATTATTTATTTATTTGTGGTATCAAAACGTTTTATTGAGGGGCTTCAGGGGAGGATCTATGAGCTTGGGAGAACAATGAGATCACACATCCTTGCCCAGCCTGAATATTCCAAGCTCCAGGGTGCCAAAAGTGTGCAGTTGTTTTTAAAAATCCTAGTGGCTATGAAGTGGATTTTGCTTTTAGCAAAAAAAAAAAAAAAAAAATGGAGTTTGTTTTTTGCTTTTAGCCTGTTATATGCCTTAAACTCATACTATTTCCTGAAACTAAAGTTGAAAAGAAGTATAGAGAAGATAAATGAGAATATAGAGAAGTATGCATTTAAAGGTTTTCTTTATTGCTATTCTTTTTAAATGTTAAAAAAAAAAAGTAGCCACTATTGGTGGTTGTTTTACCTACAGGTGACATAGACAAATTAAATGGAATTCTTCATTTGGAAGCTGTATGATACCAAGCACAGTTTTGTCACTGTACTTTCTCATTATCCTCTTTAGTGGTGGCATTAGCAGTGTAGACTCAGCACTTAATAAGTGCTTGACTAATTCTGTGCTTTTAATAGAGCTTCTGTAAGTACAACTGAGTGTAGACTTCAGGAAAAAAAAAATATATTGACCAAGAATTTGACGTGTTCTCAGGCCATTGCCTGATTACGTGCTTAGTTTGATAGCTTTGGAGACTTTATTTGAATAAGAAAACTGTGTTTGCCTGAAGTGTTACCTAATCTCCTTTTAAAAATTTTCATCGACTCCCACCTACTTTTATATTAGTAATTCCTTCTCTTTGATTGATAATTTTGAAAAGCATGTGATGAAACACATTTATACTAAGTGATTATTGATTTAACCATTTCATTTCTACAGGTTATTTACATTTTAATAGATAAGAATTATAGAAATGAGAAACACAAAGAATGTCTCAATAATGATGACATTTCCAGTAGAGCATCGTTCCAAAGTGGTACATTTTGAAGGGAGAAAAAGGCTTCCCAATCCAACTGGGAAGTCCTCCTTCCTTGGTCTAGCTTCTACCAAATTATACTGTCTGAACATAACCTGCAGAGCAATACCTTCCAAACATGACTAAGATGCCCTTCTTTTTTAATTTTCTTTGTTTGACTGTGCTGGATCTTAGTTGCTGCACTCAGGCTTTCTCTAGTTATGGCAAGCAGGGGTTACTTTCTTATTGCAGGGCATGGACTTCTTATTGTGGTGTCTTCTCTTATTATGGAGCAAAGATTCTAGATTCTGTGCCATGTGGGCTTAGCTGCCCTAGGGTGTGCGGAACGTTCCCGAACCAGGTTTTGAACCCTTGTCCCCTGCATTGGCAGGCAGATTCTCAACCACTGGACCACAAGGGAAGTGCCAAGATTGCCCTTCTTGCTTGATTTCTGAATGGAATGTCTTGGATAATTGCTGTTCTCTGCTTTCTGGACTAAGTCCCATGAACCTGTGCCTTGGTCTACCGATCTGTGTTCAACTGCTCCTAGACAATTCCCTACTCGGTCAGTTCTCACACTTCATTCTAGGAATGATTGTTCTCCCAGGTCCACTGGCTATCTAATATTGTAGCCTCATTCAGGCTTGTTTGGATGTTGAAAGTCTACATTCATTTTTCAAAATAAAATATTTATTTATTTATTTTAAATCTCCTGGAGAGGGAAATGGCAACCTACTCTAGTATTCTTGACTGGAAAATCCCATGGACAAAGGAGCCTGGTGGGCTACAGTCCATAAGATCATGAACAGTCTGACACGACTTAGTGACCAAACAACAACTACAATAGCAATTACCTATATTAGAATCAAATGATAACCTTGACATACCTGGTAGGCTATAGGAGCATTCTAAATAACTATTCTAGAAGTTATTTCTTTCTAATGTTTGTTTCATTGAAATACCATGAGGAAAGCAGTAATTAATCTGCCCTGAGAATAGAGTTGAAAGAAAAAGGAGAAAGAGAGTAGCAGAGGCTACTTAAAGCCTCATCAGGGAAGAAGTAAGAAGCTAAAACTCCCAAGAACATCCCAGGATACCTAAATGTGAACAGAATCAACATTCTTTAACATACCCTTTAACATATCCTTTAACATACCTCCAAAATGTGTATCCATAGGTAGCAGTAAGGGGAACAAGAGTGGTGTTAATGATATTATTGTTAACCGTAATTCACAAAACCCTTGCAAATCTAAGTTGCTATCAGGTCTAACTTGCTCTGATTCTATATCAAACGGGGTAAAACAAAAATAGAAAATCCAAGTAGTACTCAGGTTTGTCTTCCTTAATGAAGTTGCATGTGAAACACATTCTGATAAAATCAATACTGGTTCAATTACCTCTTAAATTTCACAGTCTCCCTCTCACCTTCTTTTTCCTGAAACAGACAGAATCCTCCTTACTTCTTAAGGTTCTTGCTTTGATGCTGCTGATTTGCTTTGATCAAGTTCCATCTCTCCCCATACTGTACTTCTCATCATAGTTTGCCCACTCGAGAATACACGTCATTAATCATATAGATGACATTCAGGGAACAGTTCAGGGCTACATATAATCAGAACCAGGGGAAAAATTATAAAGCATTTCTTACTGTTGCTCTTAGTAAGCTGTCTTTTGTATACAAAGACTGCAACTTTGAACAGAAAATGTTTACTGAGTGCTTTCTGTATGCCAGGACCTAGTTTACAAATTTGAATGTACTATTTCATTTAAAATTCATTGTAATTTTAGGAGGCAGATATTAGTATCCCCTAACTATATATGGGAAAACTGAAGCCCACGTTGTGAGAATAACTTACCCTGGATCACATAGCTTGTAAGTACCAGAGCCAACATTTGAATGAAGGAAATCTAGGTACAGAACTTGATTTTTGCTACTTCATTATTAAGTACTTACTCTGGACCAAGAATTGTGCAGGAAATTTTTTATTTATCACATTTAAGCCTCATAAATCCCTGAGAGGTAGATATCATTGAGTTCAGAAGATTTATTTGGCTTGCCAGTAAATAAAAGTTCTGGGATAAAAACCTTTTAGGTCCTGGACTCTTTATTATACCACCATAACACCGATGTGATTCCAGATGTCACTCATGGATTATGTACAACTATTAGGGGTTGTATTTAATTCATGGGGTCATCAGACCAGTTTGTAAAATATGAGCATTGAGCACATATTATCAGCTGTTGTTTTATAGCTTTTGATTTTGTGGAATATTTTTCATATAACTGGTGTCTAGTTCATTGTAGGGAAGTTTTCTAGTATATCAAGGTTACAGTACTGGAGTCAGTATGAGTATACACAGTGGACAGTTAATAAGTATCCTGAATTGACATTATTAAGGGATATTGGAGAGATTGCCAGTATTTAGTAGTCATCAGAGTCAAATCTCATGACTTAGACTTGATCCAAGTTTGCTCTGGAAACAAAGACATTTGATTTGTTTTTCCTAGTAAATTCCTTTGCTTAGGCTAAATATGCATGAAGCATTAGTACTGTTCACCTGAACTGCCCATGACACTTTAAACATGGAAGCAATTATCTGGCCACTGGATGCCACTGTTGCTCAACCAGACATCACAAAATGGGAATTCCTGTGGCAATATAATATTAGCCAGTTAAAGATCATTGCTGGCATTATTGATGGTGGATTTATGCCTTTAAACTATTTTACTTGATGAATGTAATCTCTCCCTAAGAGTCCACTTGCTGGGGGCAAGCAAAGTTGAGAAAATATGTAAATAAATGGTTACCAATGAAATTTTGGTATCTGTTGCTTTCAACTACTCAGATATAAAAATACTTTGTTTTTTTCTGCTTAGTGTACTGTAGCTGACAGTCTCCATTAGTTATCAGCTAATGTTGCAGAGTAAGACTAAACAAGGTGTCATGGCCTTAAGCGATTAGAAGGGCCTCTTCATCCTCACAAAGACCCTGGGGTGGAAATAGTTTGCATGAACAGACACTGGAATTTTATTCAGACTCACCAAGCACTGCACTGCAGACTGAGGGAGTTACACAACTTCTCCGTTTATACTAGGAATAAATAAATTAAAAATAATTGTATTGTATACCTTTAAAAAGCAACATAAAAATTGTGTGTGTTCAGAAAGATCAGACAAGATTTGGAAGTAAAAAGCTGAAGTCATAAATAAACATGAGGTCAGTTTAGGAACAACCATAATTGCTTTGTATGACAAGATTTGCATAGCAAACACTTCTGATTAATGTACAGTGAAGGCCACACGAGTGGAAACCAGCCTTGGTATCTTTTTGGGATCTGTGCTTTCCAATCTTGAAGGTGTAGTTTTAGCCAGTACAATTAGTCATTGTTTACCAAAAGGCTGATAGAGCCACAATTCCTATTTAAATATTTGAAATAATTATTTTTATCTTCCAGCTATGTTGATTTTATTTCTGTGGTTTAAAAAAAGTGCCAATTTTACATTAATAGTGAATTTCCATTCGCTTCAAACATATTTAGAAAACAGGCAAAGGAGTTTCATCAGGAAGAGCCTTTTCCAGTCATAAATTTGAAAATATAATTGCATATATGAATCAAATATTTCAATTACATAAAACCATGTATTATTTTCTAGAATACCTTTGTGTCTTCTTGTTGACTGCCTTTTTAATTAACACTCTGCTATCACTGATTATTTGCTGTCCTTACCTAGGGTCAAATGCAGTGCTCAATACAGTGAAACCTCATTTTTATTTTTTCCCTTCCTCATTTAAAAATAAAATTATCATTATATTCTTTCAAAAACACAATCTCCAGAGGAAGGAAAATTTGGGAACGTATAAGGGAGGAGGTCATACTTCTAGAAATATTTAGTTTGGTGTCTTTAAACATCAGTGTCATACTGAAATGGGAAAAAGTAATAGAATATAAATTGTACCAGATAGTAGAAAGGAAATTTTTTCATCTAATGCAAAAATTTGGGTGAAATAATGGATATATGTGTATACATATATGTAAATAAATGTAAGTGACTAACACGTATTCATTTCACAGCAAATACTAGAAAATAAGATTATATATACTTAAATGTAATCATGTTAAGAGAAAATGAAAATTAGTTTTCGATTTTGTGGCAAATACTACCACTAATTCATGCTGTTTAAGTAATATTTTGTGAGGATATGATTCAAAGAACTTGATGACATCATGCAGAACAGTATTCTGAAGAGAAATATTAGCGAGACAGACAACATCTACAATAAGCATTGTATCTTTAGTATAATGCATAACATCTCCAGAGGGTTGTGTGTGTGTGTGCTCAGTCGCTCAGTCATGTCTGACTCTTTGTGACCCCATGAACTGTAGCCTACCAGGTTCCTCTGTCCTTGGGATTCTCCAGGCAAGAATAATGGAGTGGGTTGCCATGCCCTCCTCCAAGGGATTTTCCCAACCCAGGGATCGAACCCAGGGCTCCCACATTGCAGGCAGGTTCTTTACATCTGAGCCCCAGGGAAGCCCAACCTAGTGGGTTGCCGAGTTCCTAAATGGAGTGATAAGTAGATGCACTAAGACAAGTAGTAATTCCATTTGTCTCAAAGTATTCATTCAACAAAGTCAAATCAAGTGGCAAGAAGCAGACCTCTCCTACCCTTTCACTCTAATAGATGACAATAAATTATCACAATTGTTTTATTTGCTTCCAGTATTTGATTAGACAAAGAACATTTTTCTCTCTCGATCAATGTTTACCCTACGGCTACATAGAGAGAATGTGGAGTCGGTATGCATGTAGTAGCTAAGATAACTATTACCTTATATTATAATACAAGTTAATTTAAGTTTGTTGAAAATATACATAAAATACACACATTGTCAATAACAAAACATTATACAGTATAAGCAAATACTACATATATATATATATATATATATGTTAGTTGCTCAATCATGTCTGACTCTTTGCAACCCCATGGACTGTATCTCACAGACTCCTCTGTCTACGGGATTCTCCAGGCAAGAATACTGGAGTGGGTTGCCATTTCCTTCTCCAGGGGAACTTCTCAACCCAGGGATTGAACCTGGGTCTCCTGAGTTGTAGGCAGATTCTATACCACTTGGGCCACTAGGCAAGTCAACTGTTTACACTGTTGTTTTTAAATTAGTTTTATTTTAAAAGTAAATTAGGCTTGGGATTTCCCTGGTGGTCTAGTGGTAAAGATTCTGAGCTTCCTTCCACTGCAGGTGACAAAGGATTGCCCTATTCATAGAACCGAGATCTCACTTGCAGAGTGGCTGGGCCAAAAAAGAAAAAATGTTAGTCTCACAATGGAAAATCAGAATGTGACATTCAGTTCAGTTCAGTTCAGTTCAGTCGCTCAGTCGTGTCCGACTCTTAGCGACCCCATGAACCACAACACACCAGGCATCCCTGTCCATCACCAACTCCTGGAGTTCACTCAAACACATGTCCACAGAGTCGGTGATGCCATCCAGCCATCTCATTCTCTGTCGTCCCCTTCTCCTCCCACCCCCAACCTTTCCCAGCATCAGAGTCTTTTCCAGTGAGTCAACTCGTCGCATGAGGTGGCCAAAGTATTGGAGCTTCAGCTTTAGCATAAGTCCTTCCAATGAACATCCTGGATTGATCTCCTCTAGAAGGGACTGGTTGTATCTCCTTACATACTGTTAATACAGTGAGTTTAAATTGACTGTGTTTTTGAGAAATTGTGTTGTTTAAAAATTGTTTAATTCAGTTCAGTTCAGTCGCTCAGTCATGTCTGACACTTTGAGACCCCATGAACTGCAACACACCAGGCTTCCCTGTCCATCACCATCTCTTGGAACTTGCTCAAACTTATGTCGATCAAGTCAGTGATGCCATCCAACCATCTCATCCTCTGTCATCCCTTTCTCCTGCCTTCAATCTTTCTCAGCATCAGGGTCTTTTCCAATGAGTCAGTTCTTCGCATGAGGTGGCCAAAGTATTGGAGTTTCAGCTTCAGCATCAGTCCTTCCAATAAATATTCAGGACTGATTCCCTTTAGGCTGGACTGGTTGGATCTCTTTGCTGTCCAATGGACTCTCAAGAGTCTTCTCCAACACCACAGTTCAAAAGCATCAATTCTTTGGCACTCAGCTTTCTTTATAGTCCAATTCTCACATCCATACATGCCTACTGGAAAATCCATGTTCCCAATTATATTTAGGTAAAAGTTGCATTGAACAAAAAATATTTATCTAACTTTATATTGCTTCATACTTTATCCTTACTAAGATTATTTTTATAAATGTAGATATTCTTACTTCAGATTTGAAATATTATTCAGTTGGACCTTTCCCCATCTAAATAGAGCTTAATTGAATACTGATATTTTGCACTGAGTTAAATATTATCAGCTTTTGGAATATTTGTATCTTTCTCAAGCCATACTGCTTTAATCGAGTAGCACAAAGATGTTTGTTGTATCAGCAGTTTAAATTTTCAAAGGTGGATGGGAATCAAGCTATGCTCATGACTGGATTTCTTAAATGAAAATCTAAGACTTCAGAAGTAAAGATATTTCAACCAGTGTTTTTTTCCTAGAGTCTTCATGGACCTTAATGGCAAGTCAAAAGGGAAAACATTTGTAGACTGATCAATATGGTGATAAATTAGTAACTATCGTTCTGCAGAAAATACGTAAATACCACTACACATCCGTTCATTAGTACTCTTTCTTCCTTGTTATTAAACCTAATGAAAAGTCTAGCTTTGACCTTCTCCTTTTTTTATGGCTGTAGCATGCAGCTTGTTGGATGTTAGTTCCCCAACCAGGGACTGAACCCCAGTCCCGGCATTGAAAACCCCAAGTTCTATCCACTGGAATGCTAGAAAATTCCCTGCCATTTCTTTATTGTAATTTTTTTCCTACTGGTTTGTGAGATTCAATAATCCTGATAGCTTCTCTACCACATATGTGCTAAGTTGCTTCAGTTTTGTCAGACTCTTTGCGACCCTACAGACTATAGCCTGACAGGCTCCTCTATCCATGGGGATTTTCCAGGCAAACACACTGGAGTGAGTTGCCATGCCCTTCTCTGGGGGATCTTCCCAACCCAGGGATGGAACCTGGTTTCTAATGTCTCCTGCATTGGCAGGTAGTTTCTTTACCACTAGTGTCACTTGGGAAGCCACTACTGGTGAGTTGTAGCATTAAATGTTTTCAAACATGGTATATTTTCAGTGTTAAGTAACCTGGGAATGTAGAAAATTGTGATACATTTGGAGTCAGGACCAAGAAGAGAAACTACCAGATGTCTTGGGCCTCCTAACAGATTTTCAGAGGCAAGGAGAGACTGGGAAAGAGAGTACCGAGAGAATTAAAGAATTAAAAAAAAAAGGAAATGGAAACTGGACATACTGAGAGGTAATTGATTAAGCAAAGAGGTACAGGCTATTAATGCGTTGAGAGAAGAAGCCTCTGCAGTAAGCTTAGCACACTTTCTAAACTAGTAAAACCTTTTCGCTGAAACTTTGAAGATTCATGAATCCCTATACAAACCTGAGAAGAAAATACATTGTTTCTAAATTATGACTTCAGTTGACTATTTGGCAGGTGTTCAAGAAAAATTCTAAGAACTCTTTGTGATCTTAGTCAGAATAATATCCACTTGTGTGTGTATGGCAAATGTAACATCAGATTCTTTTGAGAAATCTGTGTTTTAACCTTAACATGATCAAGCTCTGCTGAGTTAAGAATACAGAGGAAGGAAATGCAACATAAGAAGCTACCTGAACAAATACCACATTTAATTCTGATTCAGATTTCAGGCTAGGTAGAGTCATAGCCTTGATAAGTAACCTCACTAAGTTAATAAATTTATAAATAAATGGACATGCAAAAATAAGAACTGTCTGTTTTCTTCTTAGATTTCAGTTGGCAAAAGTTATTAAAGGTTTACTTTGTTTTTAAGCTTACAAGGCAGTAGAAAAAGCTATGTGGGGCAAAGGACTTAGTTGAAGAAAATACATAAAGCAGAAACACAACAGGAAAAGGCCTTACCAGGGGAATCATTTTTGCATAACTTCTTTGCAAAGACTGCTCTGTCCACCAGGCTGAAATTGTTTTGCAGTTTCAACCACAAACAAAATATGTCTGTAAGGACTTGTACAGACACTGATGAATGGATATGAAAGCAACACAGATATGATTTATTTACATTTAGTCACTCCTCCTTAGCATTTGAAAAATTACAGCTTCAGTTCAGTTGCTCAGTTGTGACTGACTGTTTGCAACCCCATGAACTGCAGTATGCCAGTCTTCCCTGTCCATCACCAACTTCTAGAGCTTGCTCAAACTCATGTCCATTGAGTCAGTGATGCCATCCAACCAACTCACCCTCTGTTGTCCCCTTCTCCTCCTGCCTTCAATCTTTCCAGGAATAAGTATCTTATCCCAATGAGTCAGTTCTTCGCATCAGGAGGCCAAAGGATTGGAGTTTCAGCTTCAGCATCAGTCCTTCCAATGGATATACAGGGCTGATTTCCTTTAGGATTGACTGGTTGGCTCTCTTTGCAGTCCAAGGGACTCTCAAGAGTCTTCTCCAACACCGCAGTTCAAAAGCATCAATTCTTCCACACTCAGTTTTCTTTATGGTCCAACTCTCACGTGCATACATGACTACTGGAAAAATCAAAGCTTTGGCTAGAGGGACCTTTGCCAACAAAGTAATGTGTCTGCTTTTTAATATGCAATGTAGGTTGGTCACAGCTTTTCTTCCAAGATGCAAGCGTCTTTTAATTTCATGGCTGCAGTCACCATCTGTAGTGATTTTGGAACCCAAGAAAATAAACTCTGTCACTGTTTCCATTGTTTTCCCCTCTATTTGCCATGAAGTGATGGGACCGGATGCCATGATCTTAGTTTTTTGAATGTTGAGTTTTAAGGCAGTTTTTTTTCATTCTCCTCTTTCATTTTCATCAAGAGGATCTTCAGTTCCTCTTCACTTTCTGCCATAAGGGTGGTGTCATTAATTAAGGCTTAATCATGCACATAAAAGAAAACATTAACCAAAACCAAAATATTCCCAGGGAGGTCCTTTTTGAATATTAAATTAACTAAAGTAACAAAAACATTTCTTTAATGTATATTTATGAATTTTTTAAATGTTTGAAATTTTAAATTTTGTTTTTAAGCTTTGAGACATAGAACATCACCAAAGTATCAGAGAATTTCACAACTCTTGGGTTAAGAGCAACAATGTTATTCCGTGATAGTTAATAAAAAGCAGCCAACCAAAGGCAAACACACTGCATCTGTCATCTGCTTGATTATCATAATACTGAACTTGATTGGTATTTGTATCTATCAAAATTTCTTGGCTATTAGAATAGTAAAGATCCAGAGTTTTGAGCAGTTCATAGTAATATTGTAAAGGTTATTTGGATATTTTCCTAAGGCAGTTTAATATTTGGCTGTGTTGGTGCCCCAGATGAAGTAGTATGTAGGAGTGAGTGGGGAAAAGGGAAAGAATATAAGAAGTAAATGAAATCTGTGGAAGTTGTGACTTGTACCTAGTAAGTGATCAGTAAATCATGGATTCATAGAGTCTTAAATTTGGGGCATAACCATCCCTTTCTTTAACAATGAAGCAAAGGGCTCAAGTCTGTGAAGTGAGTTGCTTATGATCACCAGATAACTTAGAAACACTGAGTAAGATGATGCTGGCCAGGGAGGGAAATTAGAGAAGACTAATGATTCATGATAGGTTCTTCTCTTTTCTTACTTGGTATTTATCCCCAATACAGTGAACTCTGAGATCAGTGTGTTCCTTTCTCCTACCAGTAGAATTCTGCCACTCATGACGTCAAGATTCTCCTTGAATTCTACCACTCATGGAGGAAATGAAGTAAGAAAAAGAGGATATGGGGCAGCAAAGGCCAAAGGAATTTCTCTGTTGGGGTTATAACTTAGGCCAAGGGAAATCATGAGAAACTGGGAATGGAAACTGATCTGCATGAGCCTTATCAAGGTACCTTCTTCAGGGGATATGATGGTCTGAATCTCTCTCAGGTTAGAGAAGTTCCTTTACCATGCCATGCTGTTCTGGCTTCAGATAACAGAACTGAACTAACTCAAGAGATTGAACAACAAAGCGCCACCAGAAGAGCCTGAACATTTTCCACACCTACCTGAACTTTTGCTCCTTTCAAATGGCAACTTCTTTCTTTCTCACTGCACCCTGGTTGTCCCTACATAGAAAGAAATATAGACAAGCCACCTCTGGACTTTTATATCTCAAAAGTCGCCATAGAATGACTGAAAATGAATTCTTTTTTTCCCTTGCACAAAAATCCAAGGGGAGAAATTCATTGGGAGTGACCATCTCTCATCTGATCAATAGTGATCAAAGCATTTTAACTTGTCTAACTTGGAACTTTGAGTGTCTCAACTTAGAATGACTCACTTGAGATGGAAAACAAATGAAAGTATAAATAGAAAGAATTAATCTTTGACTCTAGCTCATGACTTCTACTTTCTCACTCTTCCCGTATGCCCATACAGAGTACCACCTTCCTGTCTAAATCTCTGGGCTCTAATATTCAAGTTATTTGAGCTAGACTCAGGATAGACCATTCATCATTCAATAGGATACTCTTTCTGAGTAGGGCTTTCATGCCAATTCATTCCATAGGCTAGTGGAATACACAACTTTGGTCAGGTATCAATCAATCGGTTAGAACCAGGAAAATGGGATCTAGCCTGAACAACTTGATGATTAAAGGCAAATCACAGGTGTGTCAAGTCTAATGTAATTGGTGGGTATCTTGTATAGGTTGTCTAGAATCCAAAATATATATAAGACCAATTTTTTAAAACCAATGAATATTAACTGAAATACCTCTTTTAGCAAGAATTACTTTAGATACATGATTGAAACCAAAGTGTATAGGAGAGTTCCTGCCCCAACAGAACTATCAAATTGCTGGAGAGTAAAAACTATTACAATGGACTCATGTAGAAAAACAACTTAAAATATCCAGAATATTTAATTTTCCCCTCAATTTAAGCTAAAATACACTATTTATTTCTTCATTTCTTGCAAAGTAATTATCAGAAAGAAGACTTTTTCAATACATAAATTTAAGTTTTTCCAAAAGCAATACTTAAAAAAAAAAAATCATTTAAGTTGCGTTTCTGGGAGAGGTGGAAAGTTTTAAAAGAAGTAGCTTTCATGGACGAGAGGTGTTTGAGAGTCATCCAAAGAAACACAAGGGGATTTAGGGAAAGGGGAGTGGAAAGAGATTGAATGAAAGAAAAGAAAAACGGAAGAGGGTGAGAAAAACAGCAAAGATAATCCCAAAGAGCAGTGTGAACACTTCTGCTGCAGTCAATGCCACTGGCCAAGTCACCACTACTTGCTCAAGGCTTAGTTTCTTCTGGCCCTGTACTACTTCTGGGTAAAGATGCTTGCTCAGCTTGTTTGGCCTCCTCTCTGTTTCTCTTACTTGCTGTGGGCCTAAGAAAGGGAAGGCTCAGCCTCTGGGAGGAAGCTGCTGTTTCACTCTGTTCCAACTCCACGCAAATTCTTAAGGGACACGACTATAGATAAAAGATGTGGGGGAGGAATAGGAAGGTCTCAAATGATGAGTGAGGAGGCAGGGTGGCTTAATTTTGAAGCTCCCCTGGTACTTTTTATTTATGTAGTTGCTGCTTCTAGAGAAGCTGAAAAGGGAAAATAATTCATTCATAGAACGCCTGTGCAAATAGCAAACCAATAATCCCCTACCCTCAGGAGGTTCTGGCCTCTGTCCTGGGCACAGTTTCAGAGCTGTAAAAAGCAAGGGATATGTGCACTGATATGATCCAATCCCATATGTTTTAGACCAGGAAAAGTCCAGAAACTCCTATGGCTAGCAATGACCTCTGGAGGTCGTGGAGTGTGAACATGGAAGAGGACTAAAGCAGGATCCACTGTAGGATAAACCTAATTATTTAAGGTTGGTTATATCCTGACATTTGCCTTAAGTTATTTCAGACTGAGCAGCTCAGCCCTGGGACAATTTCTAGCCATTTAGAACCCAGTTGGTGGTTTGGACTAGAATCTGCTTAATGAGAATGAACCTAAAACCAAGTTATCCTAGAGTCCAAGGAAAAGATGAAGTGACCCCATAAAGTCTAAAAAATCTACAGATGCAGCTCTACAAAAGTGAAAGTCTAGTGTGGCCCATTTGTGAGCGTGGGAATGATGGGAGAGACTGTATAGTTGAAGAAAGAGGAGTGCTTAGAGTCCCAGGACTACCTATTCGGCAGATGTTAACAATTACTGAACTAGCTTTTGAACTATTGGTTGAATGTGAAGCACGAGGAAGTAGGAAGCGAGGTAGGCTAATACAATTGAAGCAGCGTATTCTTTTCGTCTATTTCTAGGGCAGGTCCAGTCTGTGGATGAGCATCGTGGAGTGTGGAGCAAATGGTGACTTTCTGGCTAAAAAAAAAAAAAAAATCCTTTCTGTAAGCATCCCTCGGGTGGTCTGTGCGCTTTCCGGGCCAGCTGTCCGGCGTGTGTATGCGGGGGGCGGGGGGGGTGTGTGTCTCTGATTCAGTTTGTGGCCTCCGGTGAGCCCTTTAAATCCAGCTTCCCCAGCCCCCACCGCTAGGCTCCCAGCTCCCTTGACAGGTGTTTTCCCAACTCCTGAGGCCCACGATTTTGGGGAGTGGCTGAACCAATAAGATTTCCCTTTGGGGGGGAGGCGTGGCTAGTTGGGTCAGAGCGGGGGCGGGGTCTGCGCGGCTGAGCCGAGCCAGCTTGGTTGCGTGGAGGGTTGTTTTACCCACCGCCCGCCCCCCCACCAACCTTTTTTTTTTTTTCCTCCCGGACGGAGTCTTATTAATTTCTCGGTGGGGCTGCAGCTGGAGACCGCGGAGCGTTGGAAATGACGCTCGGAGCTTTAATTACCGCAGCCGCCGGACAAGTGTGAGGAAAGCTGACAGCAAAAAAAAAAAAAAAGAAAGGACAGGATCGGGGTGAAGCGAGACGCTTCCCCCTCCCGCCCCTTTCCTCCCAATTTGGACTGGAGGTGCAAGGAAACAGAAAAGGGAGTCGAACAGAGTCCGGCTCGGGGGAGAGGCCGGAAACCTACCGCCTGTTTGCAATCAACTTTTTTTTTGGAAACCCTTTTCCGAACCCTTCCTTTTTATTGTTGACCAAGCAGGGAGAGAGCGAGAAAGTGCGGAGGGAGCGAGAAAGCGGAGGCTCACCCGGGGACGTAGCTGCCCGGTCCAGCTCGGAGCACCGCCGCACACCCTCCAGTGCACTCCCACCCGCGCGCGACCTCCCGCGCACCCTCTCCTGGTCCTCCGGGTCCGGGCCCTAAGACCCACGGACTCGGTCGCCCGCGCTCGGAGCCGGCGCACCGCGCGCGCCAGTGCCCCTCGCGCCCCCACGCGCGCTCGGCCGAGGGATCTCCTCCGCGTGCCCGAAAGGGGATTATGCCATTTGGACATGTAATTGTCAGCACTGGATCTGAGACTTCCAAAAAATGAAGCTGGCGACAGAACTGTGGGTCTGGGTGAGCCTTCTCGTGGCGGCGGGGACCGTCCAGCCCAGCTCTTCTCAGTCAGGTGGGTCGCGGTCCTTCTCGCGCTCCGGGGGTTGAACCTGCTGCTGCCGGCGGAGCGGCGCCGGGTGGCTCCTCGCCCCCTCAGCCCTTCGCCCAACCAGAGACCCTCTCGCTCTCGGGCGTGGAGGGACCACGTCACCCGCGCCTCTTCCTTGGGTTTTTCGTTCGCCCCTCTTTCTCTCCCAAACTTACCCTCTGCGCGGGCATGTGTTTTATTTATCGCGAAAAACCACTCTGCGCCCTTCTCCGTCCCTCTTCTGTCTCTCTCTCCCCTTGTTTATTTCTCGCGCGTTTTCTTCGAGCCTCTCGAAGCCGGATCCCTTCTGGTAGCGCCTGTTGTGCGGGACGTGGGAGACCCAAAGCCGGAGTCAGAGGAGACGCTCCTTGCCGCGTCTGCCTACCCCCGCCCCCGCCCGCGAGGGAAGAAGCCTCGGAGAAGCGCTGCCCGCCCGGGGCTCCGGGGCAGGATTGGGGTCTCGGGGCCGTGGCAGTTGGGCTCCAGGGAGCGGGACGGCAGTGGGGAGAGGAGCTCCGAGAGCCGGCTTTGCACCTGTGTGCGCTGCCCGCGGCCGCTGCGTCCCTGGCCGTCCGAGCCTGCAGGGTCAGACCCGACTCGAGCCCCGCCTGGGAGCCGGAGCACGGCGGGAGGACACGCCTCGGCCGGGGGTCCCGGGAACGCAAGGCCTCCTCCGCTGGCGTCCCCAGCCCTCGCCCCGCGGACGAAGGGGGAGCTGGCTTGCTTGCTTGACCTCTTTTATTTTTTTTTAATGGCTTGACCGACTTAAGCCGGGAGCCCGGCCTTCCCGTCGGTTTCTGTGTTTGGCTCCAGGAAGTGTTCTTCCTGTAGTTCAACTTGCTATTGGCCGGAGTCCCTCCAACTTCTGTTTACTGCCGGGCGCGGCTGCCGAGCCGACCCTTCAGGCGAATTGATTGAACCCAAGGCGGGTGCTGCAGCGCTGGGTGCGCTACCACTGCTGGCTGGAGAGCTCGCGCCCCGGGACCCCGCGGGGCAGGAGGCGAACTAACCCCCGGGGAGGAGGCGCGGCGGGGCCCGCAGGGTGGATGACAGCCCCTGCGGGCCCAGGGAGCTCAAAGTTTCTGACACTTGAGTTTCCTGGGGATGAAAGTGGGACAGGAAAGGGCCAGGAAAACCGAGGACTGACGCGGCTAAGGGGACACTTTGGGAGAGCCGGGGAGATTTCTGGAACCCTACGGGGCTGGTCGCGGGGGCGTGGGAGGCACCTTGAGAAGAAGATAAAGCCCCCGGGGAGTGGCGAGAGGGAGAGTTTCAGGCCCTTGGAGGGTGTCCTTCTGACTTCACCAAGAAAACAGCGCGCTGGAGTTTTCCCGCTCCGCCCCCGCCGCCTGCCCCCGCTCCCTCCTCGCCTAGTAAATAACAAGTTACAATCCTCGAGCCTTTCAAAATGACCTTCGAATGGCACAATGTGCGCCGTTTGTTCTGGCCGTTTGCACCCTCCCAATTACTACGAAATTCTTCATGCATACCAGGTCCCGGGCTCCAGCCACCTCCGGAATTACACCAACACCGACTCGAGATTCCAAGCGGCCTCTTAGATACATCCCTTTTTATCTCCCTCCCCACTCCGCATCCCTTCATATTTCCCCTCAATGGGTTGATTATGCACATTGACCCATTCAGAAGCAGTTGCGACTGATTCGCAGGCTTAGCCGAGAGGAATTTCCACCGAGCGACCTACTGGGGGGCTGTCTGGTGCAACCTCTGCCGCTGGGGGACCCGGCTGCGAGTCCGCAGCGATTGGGTATTAACTGTGCGGCTCGGGCTTGAGCTATGCCGAAAAGCCCTTTTCAGAATTTCAGTAAGGAATGTAATCCAAATTAGTTCTGCAGCTGTCCTCTTCCTCGTCTCCGGCGACACCGGCTCGCACCCTCGCTGGTCTCTTCTCGCTTCCCCCCCCCCCCGTGAATTGTCAGACCCCCACAAGTGAGCCCATTTAGAGCGCGAGGATTAGCGTGCCATTGTTGTTCCGAGTGTGACTCTGTACTTGAAATTCTGGGGGCACAAAGGCGAGCCTCACTTGTTCCAAACACAAAGTGATCTAGATGAAAGGGCCGCACAAAGAAAAGCTCCCGGTTGCCTCCCTGGTATAATTTCAACAAGCAGGCTAAGGTGATCCACTGGAAACTGTAAATGCCTCCAGGACACCTTTTTTTTTTTTTCTATTCCCAATCTTCCCCACCCCCACACTGCCGCACCTGACAGGGAAAGTTCGGCTCATTTTAATGTGGTGCTTTTATAAAACCAAGTTACATTCTGGGGTATGAGCGAGGTTCTGTGTTTGTGGCTGTGGATGTATGGCTGTATGTTCCCAAGTAAATACATATTGCGTGTCTCCCCTCTCGCGGTTAGCCGTCAGTAGCAGTTTGGAGGAGTTTGTTTTGGTCCAAATGAGAAATTAAGTGCGGATAAGTAAACTAAAGCTGCCAGAGGGCGACAAGATGTTGAGTGAATTGCTTTTAGATGAAACAAATTAAGGAAACGAGGGAAGACAATCTGCTTCTCGCATTATTAGACACGCTTGGAGTTCAGGGGAAAGTGGCATATTTTTGAAATGCTAATTTCTTAAGAAGCAGAAGGAATGCACCTTATTTACTGCTCTATGTGAACAGAATGAAAATATGAGATGGGCAGGGTTCTGTTATATAGATCCAAGATATAAAATAGTTGTATCTGAAGAGGGCATGTTCTTATTTTTCTCTTCCTTAGTGGGGAAAAAAGCATTAAAGAAGATTTTGTTTGTTTGTTTGTTTTGTATTTTAGTATTCTGAAGGACTTCGTCTTATTTCCAGTGACTTATCGAGAAATATTATAGCCAAGAGCCCTTTATATGGTTGTTATAAAACCTTTATCTCTAAAAAGAAGAATTCCAAAATTTCAGTCTTCTTGCCATGATGGAAAAATGATCAGTATCACCTTTGTGTTGAAATATATATGTATTTATATGTAGTGGTACTGAAGTGGTGGTCTTACATACCTTAATAGATATGTGATAAACAAGTTGAGCCCCTATTTTCTATTTGCAAGTAACTTAGTCCTGCTTTTCATTGTATAAAAGAGCATATATTTTTCCTCCGTCCTTAAGATATATCTCCAGAATCAAAGTTTTAAACATTTGGGAAGAAAAAGGTGAATAAAACTTAGTTAAATGATGAAAAGATGTTCAATATAATTAAAAAAAAAATCAGTTCTCTCCCTGCATGTATTTATTGTAAGCATACCCATGAGTACAGTTTCCGCTTTTTCTTTTCTTTCAATTTTTGAAATTTATATATATGTAAAAGGAGCCTTTTAAAGTAAGGTATAATTTTTTTTTTCAGAATGCTTCCAAATAAATTTATACGTTTTATTGTGACTGCAAATCACTTGAAAATACTATAATGTGGACTGATATGGTAAAATTGGATGACTCTGGTTGTGTCATGATTCCTTGATTTCTGATTTTTGTTTCTTAAACCAAACTCCTTTTATTTTTTTCATCATACACGCATAGAAAGTCAAATTTTTTGAAATCAAGGTACTTACTCCTTTATATGTATAATTTTCATTTAGTCACTGAATACGTGTCTTAATTAAGAAATTACATTAGAATATTTACCAGGGCATGCACTTCATGGAAGATTTATGTTTTTTTTGCTCTAGCCTGAACACACTAAGTTTGCATTGACTGATTTTTGGAGTTTGCATTCATTTGAGGAAAAACCATATTTTCTTCTTAAAGTAGATTCAAATATTTAGTATTCATGAGCTTTCATCCCTTTGGTTATTAAATAGAAGTGCTATTTATCATCTGTCTTATGCATTCACCCTTTCCATTGCTATAGATTCTTTTTTTACATCTTATTATTTATTGAGTTTACACATATGAATATATATTTTCCCTATCATCACTAAGGGTATTCTTAATGTGCATGTCTTTCCCAGCAACCTGCCACTCAGCCACTGCAGGAGTCCTCTGAGCCAGTTTTCATTCTTTCTTTCTGATAAATCTGATATGGCTGGTTGGCTGGACAATCGCAAGCCATTCCATTGCTCAGATTTATTCTTGAAAGAAAACAAAAAGGCATCGATCTGAGCTCACTAGCACATTTCAAAAACCCTGACTCCAAGGCCAAATCTTTCTACAGAGAAGTCCCTTTTTTCCCTTCTCTTTCCTTCTTTTCCCCTCTTGACCATAGAGAGAAGTTAGACTACTGCCACTTCAAAAATGCTAGGGATGCGAGGCAGTGTGCTGTATCTAAACAGTCTCGGAAGCCCTGTGATTAGAGCCACCTTGAGATTAATGACTATGTAAGGCACACATTTTAGAAAATGAATTAGTGCACCTTAAACATTGCTGTGTTTTAAAAGTGGTATTATTTTTTTTATTACTTCAATCCAGTTACTAAGAAAAGTTAGCATATATTAAAAGAAAGAATAAGTTTTTGCTTTGTTTGACAGTGTCCTGCTGCTGTTGGATATTCATGAGTAAATTTTAAGTGCCTGTAACATAAAGCAAATGATCAAAAAAGCTCTGTTACTTCCAAACTTGTTGGCACTTAAAATCACGGTTGATTTTACCCCTTTGAGAGATACTGCTTTATAGAGAGAGATGTTAATATTTACACTGAAATAGCTTATGGCTGTTTAAGACTATAGCTGTTCTACAGAAATTAATTGTCAAGCATATTTCACTGTTATCTTTGACAGTGATCTACTGAGTAAGGGCACAGGATGGAATTTAAATCAAAACTTTTCTCTAAGTAATATCATTTAAGTAATGTTCTACTATGTTGCATTTGACCATATGGAATTATGTTGCATCTTTATCTAATATTCATTTTCTGAATTATTCTAAATATTAGGCAGTTAAAGTAAAACCTTACTTTTCATGCGAGCTAGTATTCCTACTGACTGAAATTTGCAGTTTATAATGACAAGTAATCCTTCAATTTCTTTCTTTCCTTTCCTTTTTAAATAAAAAAGAGCTTAGACCAGTGCTTCCTGACACTGTAGTTTTCCTACATAATTTGAAGGAGATTTTGCGCATCTATAGTGTGGTTAAGTTTGACACAGGACATAGCCAGGTGGTTCAAATAGGGATTTCTATATTGTAGGGACATTGTCCCTCCAATTTCTTTTTAATACCTTGAGCAATTCACTTCTTGTCTTTGTGACTTGGCTTGCATGCCTGAGGGTAAAATGCATGTATTCTCTATTTCTCTATTGTATAGCAGTTTTCTGAAAAAATGGCTTTAAAATCCTGTGATATTGAGATACATAGCAGTAATGAGTTAAGTTGATATATTTAAACCATGAACACATGTTAATAAACATAATGTAACCTTTCTAATAGACCAACTCTGTTAGAAGAGCGCCTGTCTAAATGAAATAAAGAGGTTATTAAGTTTGAAGAATGTGTATTTGAAGGCCATTTCTCCCAAAACTCTACTTTTCAGAACTGGTCTATGGTTTCTTTAGATTTTGTCTTATTTGGCTTTTTCTGAGTTGTTGATAATTCTGACATGTTATTAAAGAAATTGACCTATTTTCCCAGTGCTTTAATCAAAGCTTTAAAGCCTCTTTCTTGTTTTAATATTTGACACTTCAACTGGTGCTTTGTGTTTGTACTAATTTTTCAAGAGGGAAGAGAACTGTCTCATTTTTATAACATAGAGGCAAAATATATGGATATTTGGGAGCCTAATTCTAAAGTGCTTTTTTGAGCATGTCATAATTGTTTTATAATTGTTTTCATTTTAAATATGTGATTGCTTTGCAGGCCTGTTGCTTGGCACAACTCCAGGGGGCAGCAGCCACATAGAATTTAATGGGAATGGTGCACGCCTGAGCTATGGGTAGTACGGCAGCAGCCCGGCTGTTGTGGGATGATACAGCGTAAAGCAGCAGTAGAGAAGTTAGGAGAATCGGATTCTGGTCATGCAATCATTTTCTGTGTGATTTTAGCTTAGACTTCTTGCTTTATGTCTCAGTTTTTTCATTTCCATCAGTATAGCTGAAAGTGATACTTAAACAATTAACATCTTGAATTTTTTTTTTAATGATTCAGCTAGACAGAAAAAGGATGTTTAGACTCTTTAAACAAAAGAAATCCATTGGTTTTTAATTATTTTTAAAAGGAACCTCTTTTTTTTTTCATGTTAACTCATGTGTATAGCCCTGGTATTGAAAACAGGTAAAGGGTAAAAGGAGTTGTCTTTTGTTAAAGCTTCATTGAGAAGCCAGCTTTGTGCCCCCCTGCCTTTGGCACTCCCCTACTTTTTTCCCACTCTGGCAGGGACTCTTCTGTGCTGGCCTACAGAATTCAAGCACCGTTTCAAAACCACTCATCTAGTCCACTCTTTTCATTTTCTAGGTGAGGAAACTGGGAGCCCAGGGAAATTAGGTCGTATAAGTCAGTTAGCAGTTTCCAACACTAATATCATTTTCTTTAGCACAGAAGTATTTGAAAAGTTGCAGACAAAAGAATAAATAAATTCAAGGTTGTGCTATTTTAAAGGAGTCTTGCAAGACTGAATGAAAACAAATGGATTGGAGCCATGGGCCTAATTATCAGACTGTGAAGTTCTTTTCAAGGGGAAAACTGTGGAACATCATCTTTAATTTATATTTAGGAATAATCATTGATTGCATTTGTAACTTACAGCACATTAAGATTAAAGAAATAAAGCAACTTTATTATGACTTGATTCTGTACAATGTTTAGCTGGTAGTGTCTATTCTTGACTGAGCATTTTGATCCTAAAAGATGAGAGTTGCCTGTGTTAGTATCTGTATATAACAAGTGCCTTCAAGAGTTTCTTTTACCTGTGACTTTGTGAAGATAACTGATACATAGAGAATGGTTGTTTCTTCATTCTGTTTTAAGTAATATGCATGCTTTAAGAAAATTGATTTTAAAGGGTAAACAATGGGTTCTTCATGGCCAGTTAGTTGGTCGGGACCTTTAACTAGCAAGTCCACGAGAATACCTCAGACTTAATCCAGGCTTATCCCTGGAACCAATGTTCTCTATCTTAACCACTGTCCTTACTGGGTCTTTTTTCAGGGTCTTTTTTCAGGCCCTGCTAGGATCACAGTTATTCTTTGCACAAGTGCATCTAAGCCAAGCTTTAAGTACTAAGACTTTGTAAATTTACGTCTATAGTGTATTTGCCTCCCTCTAGTTGGCTTCCACAAGATGCTGCCTCTGGGCCTTGTGACTTTGAATGTTGTTGATTTAACCTTATCTCTCTTTGGTGGACCCTGACTTCCCTTAAGCGCCAGAGCTTTCCGGACATGGACATGAGCAGCACTTCATTGGCCATGGCAACAGAAGGGAGGTTTAAACTGGTTTTGGCAGGAAGAGTCACTATCTGTTAGAAATGTGCAATGAAAATGTGTCCCCCTGCATAAAAACATTAACATAGACACCAGGAAACTTCCTCTGCAATATCATTAAACCTCTCCCTTGAGAGCCAGTTCAGGATCATTACTGTTAATCATGTTATTTCCAATATCATGGGGTTACCGAAGCATGCTGCTGCTGCTTAGTCGCTTCAGTTGTGTCCGACTCTGTGCAACCCTATGGCCTGCCAGTCTCTGTCCATGGGATTCTCTAGGCAAGAGTACTGGAGTGAGTTACCATGCACTCCTCCAGGGGATCTTTCCCACCCAGGGACTGAACCTGGGTCCCCTGCATTGCAGGCAGATTCTTTACCACTGAGCCACCAGGGGAGCCCTACTGAAGCATACTGAATACCAGTAAGAATATATAAGACTCACTTTCTCAATTCAGAGAGTTAAACTAATATGAATCAAGGCTCTATGAATGTTCTATATATTTTATTGTATTTAAACTTTTTTTAAAATTGGAGGATAATTGTTTTACCGTGTTGTTTTGGTTTCTACTGTACAACAACACAAATTAGTCATAATTATTACTATAAATGTATATAGTAATATGTATGTATATATCCTCTCTCCAGAGCCTCCCTTCCCCTTACCATCTCACCCCTCTAGGTCATCACAGAGCACAGCAGCTTCCCATAGCAGGGGAAGAGAGGGTATGATGAATTGACAAAGTAGCATTGACATATATACACTGTCATGTGCAAAATGTTTATTTTATTTGAAACATAGTCTAAATGTTTTCAAAGAAAATGAAGGGAGCAATAAACACACCTTTATTTTCCAGAAAGGTCACACTTGTAAATAATAAACTTTACCTACCATATCTTTACTGTTCTTCTGAACTTTATTTATGTCTGACCTTTATTTATGTCCCATATGCATATGGTCTAGGTGGACATCCAAATTTTAAGCTTTTCGGATGCAGATGGGGATTATAAACCTGCTCTCAAAAGATGCATCTACTGGTCTGTGATGTGCTGAGGATATCTCATGGCTGATTAGGACTGAAAAAATGGCAATAGATTCTCCAGGTTTTCTGCTATGTCTAGGATTGGGTAATGGGTGCTCTAGTCCTCTATTTCGGGATGGGTCCCCATCACTAGCAGGGGATGCCTAATTGAGGTCATGGTTGGCATTTTGCTTTAAGCAAACTTCCCTTTTACTAAAAATTTTATTTGTCATTATTTCCTATTCTTCCCTGTAGGCTTCGAGAATATGAGGTTTTTTTCCTGTGGGGACCTGTGAAAACCAAATTAAAATAAAAAGGAATAATTCTTTTAGATATGCAGTTTCATTTTTAGGAGTTCCTTTTGTCTGATCATTTTGTCTAGAACTAGAGCAGTTAAGTTTTTCGATTGCCCGGCTTATTAAAATCTAATCCCTAAGACTTTTGTTGACTTCATCTAGTCCTTAAAAACTCAGAGCAGTCTGTTGAAAGATCCTCTTTCTTAGACTTCCTTCTTGTCACTACCAGGTGACCATTTCTAATATCATATATTTATTATCCTAGTTACTATTCAGAAGCCTTCAATGGATTCCCATTGCAGAGTTCAAAGCCTGTTAAAATAGTCTTCAGTTTCCTTTTTAATCCAGCCTTAAGAGTTTCTTAAGATGTATTCTAAGAACCAGGCTGACGTAGTTGGTATTCCAAAGCCTTGCTTGCTATCTTTCCTTTGGCTGACCCTTTTCCCTGGAATTCATGGCTCCCTTGGTTTTCCCTGCCTGTCCAATTGTTGAATCTTTCCATTTCCACATTAAATCACACCTCTTCATTGAGTCTTCCTTCATTCACTACTCTACTCTTTAATCCTTATCTGTATCACCTATTTGCATTTAATCTTAAACCATTCTATAGTTATAACTTTTTAAGAGCAAGCATTTTTATCTCCCACAGAGACTAATGCTGTGCCACATACATGGTAAGCTCTTTAAAAATATTTTTTTTTAATGAAAGAATAACATACATTTGCCAAAACAATTTTAAGCTCATTCACGGATGGTTATTACTTGTAATTAAACCATATAAATGCACAAATAAGCTGTTCTAAAAACATAATTATAGAATTCTTAATAATAGATATTAGAAATGTTTATCCTGGGAATTTCCTTAGTTGCTTTCTTGAGCTTTGTAGGGTATTTCTTTCAGTGGAGTGTTTCCAAGAGTATATCATTTGTCCTCATTCCCATTTTTAGAGTCTGTTCATAATATGGCACAAAGTATTTTTGTCTTATTTTGGCAAGTTAAATATATGTAAATACCATTTTTAAACATGTAACTGTCTTGTAGTACACTATGTTTTTGTGGCCATTCCTTTGCGGTTTCTTATCTCCCTCCCATTTAAAAATTTTAATCAGTTTAGGCAGTAAACATGTATTGACCTAACAGTGTGTTTGAAGACCATATTAGGCGCTGATGAAGAAGCTCAGGATGCTAGATATCCCCTTTCTTTCAAAGAAGGGCAGAAGAGACCAATGAAAAACAATACAAGAATTATGTTATTAAGTGATTTTTCCAAACTCTTAGGGGGAATTTGCCTCTGGAGAAATGCTAATAAGTATGTCATGAAAAAAAGGGTTCCAGACAGAATGTTGTGTTTTCTATTCCTAGATATATGTGATAATACAACTTTGTTAATACTAAGATTTCTCAGTATCTTAAAATAGACAACTAAACATATGCCTCCCATTTTAAAATGATCCTATAAAAGAAATACTTGCAGCATAACTGAACTGAGAGGTGACTGGGATTCTCTTAGCTGTTCCCTTAGATGATTCACTCTGCATTCTGAAAGTTGGTGAAATTATTATAGTATTTATAGTGTCAGATTCTACCAGGGAAAATGCTCTTCCAGACATTGCTTCTCAGGTTATCGGATTTCAAGAAACTGTCAACCTTTCTAGGTCACCGTGGTACCCTGCTGCTAAGTCGCTTCAGTCGTGTCCGACTCTGTGTGACCCCATAGGCGGCAGCCCACCAGGCTCCCCCATCCTTGGGATTCTCCAGGCAAGAACACTGGAATGGGTTGCCATTCCCTTCTCCAGTGCATGAAAGTAAAAAGTGAAAGTGAAGTCGCTCAGTCGTGTCCGACTCTTAGCGACCCCATGGACTGCAGTCCACCAGGCTCCTCCGTCCATGGGATTCTCCAGGCAAGAGTGCTGGAGTGGGGTGCCATTGCCTTCTCCGACTGTGGTACCCTAAGTGTACCTTAATTTATAATGGTCTGAAAGAGTTAATGTAACATCAAAACTTAGACCTAACGGTCTGCAGAGTAATCTATTAATGAGAAAATTGGGTATGGAGACTTTATTATCTTTGTCTGAAAATTTCTTTTTACAACTTTCCTAATTATTTTTCTTTTAAGAGTCCCTGAGAAGAAAGTTTGAGTCCGGGATTCTTGCTTCTACTTTGTAGACGAGGCAGTAGAGGTATGAAGAAGTAGTGTGTATGGGTGAAGGCTGACTGGCGGGTCTGTCGCTGCAGTTAGCTGTCTGCCCTGTCCTGAACCAGCTGCCTCTGCCGTCTGCTGGTTCTGCTCTTCCATGTCTTCTCCCAGCCGCCGGTGTTAGTGATCCTTTCAAAGGCATGGCTCTTCTGCTGCAACTGCCCCACTGTGAGAGAAAGGATGCTCAGCCCACCAACTCCTTCTGCTGTCAGGTCAACAGCTCTTTATGTTTTCCCTGAAACCATTTGAAGAAACTTATCTAGTAAATCAGGGGTCCCCAACCTCTGGAATCTAATGCCTAATGATCTGAGGTGGAGCTGGTGTAATAATAATTGAATTAAAGTGCACAATAAATGTGATGCACTTGAATCATCCCGAAACCAGCCTTTGCTCCCCTGGTCCATGAAAAAACTGTCTTCCACGAAATTGGTCCTGGAACCAAGAACGTTGGGGACCGCTGCAGTAAATCTGTTATTTAAGGAGTCCCTCATTGGGTTACTCTGCCTTTCTCCTCCTCCTCTCTTTAGAGAGTTTTATTTTATTTTTGTATTGTACTGTGTTAAGGAAATTATCATAAAAGCCTTGTATTCTTGAAAAAAAACTTCAAAACGGGGGCATGTTCAAGATTTTGGGACCTGCATTTATGCAGTTGGGGGAACCTCTTTAAAAACAGTATAGAAATAAAAGTACAACTTATTGAGAGGAAGGCAACCCAAAATTAAAACTTATTGAGAGGCACAAATACAGGAGAAAGGTTCTCAAGCTGAAGCCTTTTACAAAAAACTTTACAGTACTTCTTTTTGAAGATTATACAACTTAAGTAATGCTATCTCTCATTTAGGGTGAATTTTGGGTGTCATTTTATATATATATTTTTTCTACTGTATGCAGTTGGTGTCTACTGTTAATGTAGAAGAATGCATTTTTTGAGAAAAAAATTGTTATAAAGAGTAAATTCATATGGTCAAGCACTTCAGTATATCTTTGGATGAAATAATGTACTTTTTAGGGATAATTTTCAAAATACTTCCACTCTAAATATGAACACACTTAATCAAGATATCTGTTTTCTTGATGCCATATTTTTTAAATGGGTCATGTAATGCTGTCTCTTATGCAGTTCTTTTGTTCATAATGGTGTGACTTAAAAGAATCTTGGCAGTTTTGGTATATAAAATCTATATTACTAAGGCCATACTGATTGAAATATACCTCACTGAATTTTTAATCATTGTTATTTAGCACAGTTAAAAATCTATCTTTAACTTTTACCCCCTGGCTAAGTTAAATGTGCCCATTTTAACTGAAATAGACATTATTAACTGTGAATGAAACAATGCAT
Organism: Moschus berezovskii; assembly: GCF_049115385.1. Lineage (NCBI taxonomy): Eukaryota > Metazoa > Chordata > Mammalia > Artiodactyla > Moschidae > Moschus > Moschus berezovskii. The sequence continues at coordinate 35,880,197 of NC_142461.1, forward strand.
CTAAATTAAAATCAGTACTCAGCTCAGATATTTGGTAATATTTTAACTACTAATATGTTAACACATTTAAGTAACAATAAAAGGCTTAGTATTTCAAGTCACATTTTTTCTATGTAAAAATATCAGCTAAAGAGTTAATAATATTTTCCAGTTGTTTTAACTTCAAATTTAGCAGCCCCATTGTCCCTGGTGATATATCGAAACCTCTAAAAGTGTACTTGGAATTAATGGAAACTGAAGTGATTGGTATTCAGATATAATTCTTCAGTGGCCTTTTTACTTTCTCTTTTTTTTAAGTGCTGAATGAAGTTTGAAAACATAAAATGCTTTGAGATAGAATAATAGACAAAACATTTTATGCAACTGCTGATGAAAAGGACACATTATTTTTTTCTGTACTTAATATATTGCTGGTGGCCAGAATTAGCACACCATGGGCAGAGAAAGAGATAAGACAAACAGAACGGCACACAGCTAATTTTGTTTAGCAAATTTAGATCTGATGCATGCTATTTCACTCCTACAAACTGCCTCAGCCACTTTTGAAAGGTACAGATGAAGTTTGTCTCCCACAGTTTAACAGCTTTCACTCAATATTTATAGGCTATATAAAAATAAATTTCTGCAAGTACCACAATTCTCACTGACAGGATGAGCACTGTGAAGGTAGATTTATTAATGAGAAAAAGGGAGAAACAAAAACATTTCAATTGTTCCAGGTCTGCTGAAAATAAAATATGTCAAAACATCCAAATAATCTTTGTTTCAAGGACATGTACAGTGGGGCTTTGCATATTCAAGGGTTTTGACTGTTTGTGAGTAAATCAGAAGTCCCATTATTTTAAGATAATTTTCTGATTCAAATCTGGTATGTGGTTAGATGAATGCTCTGGAACTAGTTATTCATCTGTTGGATAAGCCAATAGGAAGGAATCCACAGTAATTATTAGAAAGTGACTATAAAACAAAACAAACAAAAACCCAAACCTTGATCTTTAAAAAAAAAAAAAAGAAAAGTGTCATCATCCAAAAGAATAAATTTTAATGAATTTCTAAGAGAGACTAACTTACCTGAAAAAAAATATACCACAAAACATCTGTCGCTTGCTGGCAACATGATCCTAGCAAAAGCCAAGGGTTTGGACACTACCTCATGCGACGAGTTGACTCACTGGAAAAGAGTCTGATGCTGGGAGGGATTGGGGGTAGGAGGAGATGGGGACGACAGAGAATGAGATGGCTGGATGGCATCACCGACTCGATGGACATGAGTTTGAGTGAACTCCGGGAGTTGGTGATGGACAGGGAGGCCTGGTGTGCTGTGGTTCATGGGGTCGCAAAGAGTCAGACACGACTGAGCGACTGAACTGAACTGAATCCATGTTTGAGAATATCTCAAGAAACATCCCAAAAGTCTTTTCTGTCATAAAGTAACGATATCTAAAAAGTTATAATATTATTTGCATATCTGCTAGAGTTTTGTCCTGACAAGATTGCCTGGCTAAGTTAAATGTGCCCATTTTAACTGCAATAGAAATTATTAGCTGTGAATGAAGCAATGCATCTAAATTGAAATCAGGACTCAGCTCAGATATTTGGTAATATTTTAACTACTAATATGTTAACACATTTAAGTAACAATAAAAGGCTTAGTATTTCAAGTCACACTTTTACTATGTAAAAATATCAGCTAAAGAGTTAATACTATTTTCCAGTTGTTTTAACTTCAAATTTAGCAGCCCCATTGTTCCTGGTGATATATTGAAACCTCCATAATCAAGTTCACTGTAGAGAATCATATTCATGAATTGTTCATCTCATCATATTTCCAGTGGTTATTTCAAGGTTAATTTTTTTCAGACAGCTTCTGTCTTGATTAAAGCTGTAGTAATTGTATATATGCTGATACAGCACATGGATGTTTTAAACCAAAGACATCTTTGATTTCATAGGGAGTCAAGATCAAATGCTTTTCAATGCTTCCTACTCAAATATATGAAAAAAATAAATTTCATGTCTATTTTTTATCTCTACTAAGAATGTTGAGACTTTTGTTTGGCATTTTCAAAATCCTGGAAGCCTATATGGAAGGATATGAACAGCAAAATATATTCCATTACCAGGACTAATATCCAAGTGCTATCCTCCTTATGCTTTTATTGTTTGATAAAATATTAAAACACATTCTTACCAATTGGCTTTCCCAGAGCCCTCCCTAAGCCACTTGAATGTTATTCTTGCATGTAATAAAGTCTTTGCTGTAGGAGAAGGTGAGGGTGGGGTGATTTGGGAGAATGGCATTGAAACATGTATATTATCATATGTGAAACGAATCGCCAGTTCAGGGTTGATGCATGTTACAGGATGCTCGGGGCTGGTGTGCGGGGATGACCCAGAGGGAGGATAAGGGGAGGAGGGAGGTGGGAAGGGGGGTTCAGAAAGGGGAACTCATGTACACCTGGGGCGGATTCATGTCAAATGGCAAAACCAACCAATATAATATTGTAAAATAATTAGCTTCCAATAAAAAAAAATACTTGGAATGTGAATAGTAGTATCATACTAACTTTGTCACTATTAAGTATTAGCCTGTATGAAGGAGGCATGTTTCTAAGTTGTGTATCACAGCTTAGGTATTTTATCACTTGACTTGAAGTTTAAAAAGACATTGCTTAAAAACAATAGATAGGATGTCACTAGTTCTCATATTGAATTAACCTAGGAGAAAACCATATGAGTGATGCAAGGCAAAGGACTCAAGTAAAGCAGATGCTATGAATTTTCCTGGGAGTGATCAGGAAAATGTGTAATGTGTGTTTGTCTATAAATTGGGCTGCAGAAGAATCACCACAATTTAAATTTGCAGTTGCCATAACTGTGGGAATAAACATACTACATGCTTACACCATTAGTCAGAATGAACAGCTTATCTGGTAAGGTGTCAGCTGTTCCACAATTGTGTATTAAGTTACTTAAGGTAGGAGTCTGTTCCTTGAGGGCACCACATATACTCTTTTCATTTGTGGTGGATAAGAAAATATTCAATTAAAATTTCTTTACAGAGTTAAACTGTAATATTGTGAAAGTAAGTTGTTAATTTCACCTTAATTGTGATTCTCTTGGTAGCTTACGTTAGGGCCTGCGATGTATTATTTTCCAAAGAAAACTCTTTACAACAAAACAACGAAGTTTCATTTCATTTGAGGAATGATTAGAGAAAGAAGGAGATGCCAGGCATGGGGAATAGAAGGCTTGGGAAGGGGCATGATAACTATCTTCAAAAGTTGGAGGGCTGTTACGTATAAGCGGGATTAGCAGAGTTCTGGGTAGCCTTGGAGAAAAGAAACATTAACAGCTGTTTGAAATTGTAAGGCATCAGATTTCAATTGAACACCATCAAGGAGTTTCTCACAGTTATATAGCTTCCCGAAGTTGGAATGGTCTGTCCTGGGAGGTGGTGAGTGCCTTCATAAGTATATAGGGTGGTCAACTCTGATTTCACCTCTTCTGGGAAGACAAGGAATGGATGAGGCAGCTGAAGAGCAACTGGTCAGTGATGTCGGGTTTGGGAATTGGGTTCTGTGGCCTCTGAGGGCCCTTCCCACCCCGTGTGTCTGTCATGAGCACATCGTGCCCAAATATCCTGCCCTGATCTCTGGAAAACTGAGGCAGTGAAAGCACCACTGTCTCTCTGACTAGGATTTCTGCCCAAATGCTTTTCACTATCTACCTGTTCTTAACAGACTTGTAAAATATGTGATAGGTGTTTTAAAGGTTTGTTTCCTTAAATGTAAACTGTTTTGTTTTTTCTCAATAGCCTTTGTATTAGACATTCATTACCTCTAAAGCAATGTACTATCAGAAATAAATCATTCTTAGTTTTAAAAGCCACACAATACAGAATAAGAGTATACAAATATTTTATTGTGCTTCCAGGTCTATGCCAGCAGGTTATAAGACTGGGTTTAACTAAACCAGAAGGAGAAACATATATAAGAAGGTGAGGACATCGGCAGGGCAGGAGGTTAGAAAACTGGGCCTGTAGTTCTGAGTGGAGCGTAAAGTGTTGAGAAGTCAGAGCCAAAGAGAAACACTTTTCTAAAGAGACTGAAAATCAAAAAGGAAATAAAAAGATGAAGGCACATATGCATGCTTCAGTTGGCTACAAATAAAGTCAACCTTTCTCAGTCTGCTTGGGAAATATTTACTTCAAGGCCTTTGACTTTTCCATCTCTTTTACTGCCTCTTTTGGATCCATACTGTAAGACCTTTGCTAAATGAAATGTTTTTCTTTTTTAAAAAAAATTTTTATTGGAGTATAGTTGCTTTGCAATGTTGAGTTAGTTTCTCTTGGAGAGCAAAGTGAATCAGTTGTATGTATACTTATGTTCCTGCTTTTTTCTTTAGTTGCCATTCTTTTAACATTCTTTTGAGTTCTCCTCTGGTATGAAAACTGCATTCCTGTTATGGGCTTCCTTCTGCTTTAAAGTCTTTCTGACTGCATCTCTCCTTGCTGTCTTGGTCTGTATCCTTTTCAATGCTTTCTCTACACCAAGCACTGTGACTGTGGTGGTGTTTTTGTGCGTTAGTTCCAATGTTCCCTAAAATCTGCCATGGTAGGCGGTATTAACTCCATTTTAAAGATAAGGAAACTGAGACTCGGAATGACATAACCGGCCAAGATCAGAGTCAGTTCACAGCAAAGACAATATTCTAGCAATCTACTTGACTATTTTTGGGTATACTTTAGGCTTACAGTTTTGGTTATCCATTTTTAAAGAGGCAATGAGTGAAGATGACCCACTCAACAAAAGTGATTTTTTTCCCCACACTTCTGTCTGGCCTTTGTCCTCTTCCTTCATTACTATTTTGTCTCAGTTTCTGGATCCCTTTCTCTGTCTCACCTCTGTGTGAGTCATTCTGAGCTCTTACCTCTCTCCAGAGTGCCAGGCCATCCTGTTATTACTGCTACTGCCTGCTGGGTATCTCTGTATGAATATACCAGTATCTCTGACTCAAGCAGTTCCAACATTTTACTTTTCTCTTTTCACAATTTAGTGTACTTTTAAAATCTTATTTTTTGTAGATTTTGAGAGACACAACTAATTCTCCATTGATAAAAAGCCAAGTCTTAATATTTAATACTTATTTAAGACCTAGGTGTCTGGAAATGTGGTAAAGCACTTCTCATAGAATACCTCAGCTAATCTTCACTACATGGCCAGTACTATCCTGATTTTACAGTCAAGGAAACAGAAATTTGGAGAGATTTAATTTACCAAATGGCAAACATCTGTACAGGTGGCAAGTCAGCAATGCCTAAGGTCCTAACAATTTTTCATGGTCCAAGTTGCAATATTTTATATATATGAATAAACTAAAACCTCTAAGAAGGATATTGACAGTATAGATTTGTTACCTATTTTAGGCTATTGACAGTTATTTCATTTGATACCTGTGATAATTATTAATAAACAAGTTTATTTGTGAATATGCAAAACTTGGAAAACAGGATCAAGTATATTAATAATAACCCTACTTTTCTATTATCACATTGTAATTTCAGTACATTTATAATACTTCAAATAGAATAACCAGCTTATTCACTTTTTAAAATCAATAATAAAGTAAACTAAAGTATTTCAAAGAGTTGAAGTAGACGTTAAATATAGGAACTTAAGAATTAGTCCAGGTTTGAATACTAACCATGTAAAGATGGGTTAATTTCTTAATCTTTTTAAGCTTTGATTTTCTCATCTAAAAATGGGATCTGATATTAAGATCAATGTTATAGTTGTGAGGATTAAATGAAATAATACATGTAAAACAGTGTCTGTCACATAGATGCTCAGTTACATTATGTATATTGTAGTATGCGCTTCCCTGGTGACTCAGACCTTAAAGAATCTGCCTGCAGTATGGGAGACCCAGGTTCGATCCCTGAGTTAGGAAGATCCATCCCCTGGAGAAGGGAATGGCTACCAAATGCAGGTGTTTTTGTCTGGAGAATTCCATGGACAGAGGAGCCTGGTGAGCTACGGTCCATGGAGTTGCAAAGAGTCGGGCATGACTGAGTGACTAACACACATACACACATGCTATAGTATTAGTAGTAGTATGGTAACTAAAGCAATTAAAAGCAAAAAAAGAAATATGCAGCTAAAGATACAAAATGTTAAATGTGAGAGGACCATGGATTTCTGCTTTCTCATAATTTTAGCATCAGTTCTGTGTCCTGTGTTTATAAACAAATGATGCAATACTGGTTTGCAGAATCGCTGTATATATGGATAGGCTTGGGTACTGTGAGTAGACTATATGGGAAAGAATTTGGCTCCCTGTGAGAGGCAGTTCTCTCAAATCATTTTCCTTCATATTCTCTTTTTTATAGTTTTGAGATTAAAAAAAAAGACCTTAGAGAGACAGTTTTGTTCCAAAGATTTATGTTTACCTGGCAAACTCAAATCCTCTGTCCTTTCATCCTTATTGTTTTTTAAAGCGCCTTCAAGAGAAAATGGTTTTTAATCAAATTCATGAGATAACTTTTTATGTTACATTTTATAGGCATTTAAACTTTTCAAGATAGGGCACAACTAATATAATGTATGACTGAATGCATTTTTGGAAAAATTTCTGCACACTGGAGCTGAATCTTCAAGATCTATCTACAAACACTGAACAGAATTTTCCATATGGAAGACAGTCTGTACATTGTTGGGATTAAGTTCTTTCCCTGTATCATGGTTTTATACACTTATTTTGATAACCAAAGAATCAAATAAAGGCTGTGCATGTCATCATAAAGTTTTTAATTCACAGACCTTTGCCAGTTGTGCTCTCTCTCTTGATTAAAATTGTGTGCATGCTCGGTCTCTGAGTCGTGTCTGACTTCTTGTAACACCACGGACTGGTGGTCTGCCAGGTTCCTCAGTCCATAGGACTATCCAGGCAAGAGTACTGGAGTAGATTGTCATTGCTTCTCTGGGGGATCTTCCCGACTCAGGGATCAAACCCACCTCTCTTGGGTCTCTCGCATGGGCAGGTGGGTTCTTTACTACTGAGTCACCTGGGATGCCCCCTGACTAACATTGAAACATTTCAAAACCTTCAGACTTAGAAGCAGTTTTACAAATGGGAAGGTCGATCTTTACTCTTCTAAAGCTGACTGTTTTCTGGCAACAATCTCAACCTCCCTACACACCAGTGAGCTTCTTCTTGCTGTTAAATTGCTAACTCGTGTCCGACTCTGCGACCCCATGGATACAGCATACAGGTGACTTAGAGCAAGAGAATAGTTACTTCTCTTATTTACCAATCAGGAGACTTTCAAGGATGCTGTGAATTGCAGCATAAGCAATAAAACATGTATTTTTATTTAGACTATTGTCTTTAGTCTAAGAGACAGATATTTGGCTCACAAGCTCCATTACATGCCATTATGTTACTCAGCTGACACGTGATGCTTCAGAAAAATTGGTCAGTCGTAATGTGTGACGGAGATCAATCCTGGGTGTTCATTGGAAGGACTGATGCTAGAGCTGAAACTCCAAATCTTTGGCCACCTCATGCGACGAGTTGACTCACTGGAAAAGAGTCTGATGCTAGGAGGGATTGGGGGTGGGAGGAGATGGGGATGACAGAGAATGAGATGGCTGGATGGCATCACTGACTCGATGGACATGAGTTTGAGTGAACTCCGGGAGTTGGCGATGGACAGGGAGGCCTGGCGTGCTGTGATTCATGGGGTCGCAAAGAGTTGGACACGACTGAGCGACTGAACTGAACTGAATGTGTGATTAAGTTTCTGTTAGACTTTCTGGGACACACTATGAGTTTTACTCTTGCAGTTAAGACCTTTTAATGTAGCAGTTGAGAGTTCCCCTGGTGGCTCAGATGGGTAAAGAATCTGCCTTCAATGCAGGAGACCTGGGTTCGATCCCTGGGTTGGAAAGATCCGCTGGAGAAGGAAATGCTAACCCACTCCAGTGGGAGTTCTTGACTGGGAAATCCAATGGACAGAGGAACCTGGTGGGCTACAGTCCATGGAATCTCAGAGTCAGATACTACTGAGCAACTGATATTTTTCAGTGTAGCAGTTAAATAACTAAAAATTCAGATATGAGGATTGTAGCACAAAATAATTGTCACATGCCAGTAGCTTCTTAAATTTTATGTTTTTTAGATGCAAGTGTTGAATTTGGGATTGAGATTTCATTTAGCTACAGCAATGAGTTTTATTTAAATGCAGCCTGAAATTAGCATTTTAAACTATAATCCAAGTTATTAACACAGATTTTCCTCCATTGATTTTGTTATTATTTATCATTAATATGACATTCTCTGTAACTTATGGTTGGTCACAAATTTAGAGAAAAACAGTGTTATCTGCATATTTAAATCAAAGACATTTTTGGAAGATATTTATCCAATTAAGATGTCCTGATATATTTCAAATGGTATTCAGAGATACCATGAGCAGATCAAACCTCATGAATATTCTGTAAATGACAATAGTTGTTACTATGGTAACCTTTAACCAGGTATTTGGTGATTTAATTTGGATTAGTCCTATTCAGTGGTGAGGTAATGAAAATGAGAGTAATTAACATTCAAGGTTTGAGTTTAAAGAAAGACAATATGCTAGTTTATGAGAGAAGCAGGGATATTGAACAGGTAAATGAGAATGCTAGAAATGAAATGACCACCACGTAACATTTAGTCAGTCTCTCCTCCCTTCATCTCACTCCATGCTTGCTGGCTTTTGTTTTAGATCCTGTTGTCCTCCATCCCTGAGTGGTTCTAATTGCACCCATGAATCAGGAACCAACTCATTCTGCTCTTCCAAAACAGTCTTAATCTTTCACTGCCAGTCAATATCCTACTTAAAAACCAGGCTAGAGTGCCTGTCCCATTTCAGAAATGGCAGTCAGTTTCTATCAGTATTGCTATTAATTTTGCCCTTCTTATTTAAAATATACCTTTATAAGGTTTAAAATACTATAACATTTGTTAGGGTTCCACATGTTTATAAATTAACCCCTGTCCCAGTCCCTACCACCAAATATGGAAGCAGTTTTTCCTCTTTTCTACTTGTACATTAGGAGGGATCTAATGTACACAATTCTAATTGTGTCATTATTTCTCCAGTGCTTATTTAATGTATAGTATTTATCTGTTTGTAGCACTTTGGATTTTTAAATTTTATTTCAAACCATTTTGTTCCTTTATTTAGTTTTTGCAAATATGCTAAAGTGGGTTGTCTGTGGACATATCTGCCTGAAATGAATGTAGCTTAAAAGCAGAAAATTATTGATTTTTAAAATGAATTATTTTCCTCTTAGCAAGGCCAATTTCCAATAGCCATTTTATTTACCCTTTATCATTTCATGCAGTAGCTTTAATATCACCAAAACTACTGTCACCATCAATATATTCCTGAAAAAGAACATGATGGTTTGTAGTTTTTCCAAAAAGAGAATTGGAAAGTTGTTTGCATTGTTTGATTAAATTTTGGTATGCCTATATTCATAAAGTTTCTTGTACCTCATCATGAGTCCTGTTTCTCATGTTTCCAATAGTAATAAAATGTTAAAATATTCCAATTGAGTAGCATTTACTGTACTTTAAAAAAAATTCAGGGATGAATGATATATACTATATTGTATTGCTAGGAAGAAAGCAAGCTTCTCTGAGTTTATTTGCACTTTGAAAAACAGGAAGGAGAGTTGGCAAAAAGGAGTTAATTTAGGAAAACAGGTGTTATAGGTTTTTCATTCTTCTCCATTACAAATCTTGACTAGGAACATCAGTGCACATGATTTTGGGAACACACAAGATCAGTAGTTGTAGCCCCAAATAACTCTTTTCAGAAGAGGTTATAAACAGCTGTCCCTTTTGACTCTGATCCCTATTTGGAATAGTCTCAGGACTTGTGAAGGAAAGCTTCTCTGGGATTAATGCCTGACATGCAACTATTTGTGTCCTAAGATCTCTCGCTATCACCCCCACCACCTCCCCAGTCACTGTTTCTCCAGCAGAAGTTAGATGTGGAATTAGAGGCTAGGCAAGCAGATGTTACCTCAGCACAGTAGTTAACTCCTTTTTGCTAGGTCTCCTTCCTATTCCTATATTTCAACTAGGAAAGAGTTCAGGTAACAGCTTGAGCTCTCTTTTTACTCAACTATTTAGAAAGTATTAAGTATAAGTGAATTGCTAAAGTTGTCCTTCATAACAAGGGTCAAAATTGTACCTATTGGAGCTTTATAGTGCCCCAAATGGTCTATTTTTACACAAATATTTTGATTCTTAGTGGTTCCATGCATGACTGCAATTCTCTTAATACATTATGTTATGCTCTGTAGTTTTTACAGGCATGCAAATCTTGAAGTATATTTATTAGCCCTGATGCTATTAAACGTTCAGTTATTTCCCAAGACTTTTAGGTGGGTCTTGGGAAATTCTGAGATGAAATTATGTAATGTGTAATTGCGAAATAGCATTCATTCTTGAGCATAATTTGCACTGAGGGCATTATGGAGGAAAAATTAATTGCTGTCATATCAATCAGAGACAATAATTAGAATTATGTTTTCTAAGATTATTTTTCTAGACGTAGACTCAAACTGCAAACTGAGATATACTTATCTAGAAAATAAATTCCTTGGGAATTAATTTATTACTGCATTAGATTGGTTTATGGTCAAAGTCAGTCTGATATCATATTATGCATGATACAGTTATGTATTGAATATGTATAATGTATATATCTCATAGCTGAGAACAATGAAACCGCATAGATAGTCCCAATTTGTGATACACTTTGAAGTTTTCTAAGTTTTGTCCTTATTGGAATAATATACTTTTATAGGTTGAAAATCCAAACAGCTTCACATTATAAGATTATGTTATGTTTTCTTTAAGCGGTGTGCGTTTTAATTCTTATAATAACAAGATTGCTCAGTTTGCCAGCAGGAGGCCCCTCAAAGCAAGATGATGTCTTTTGGTTGACAGGTTTCTGTATAAATAAATAACACTCTGCGCATTCCTCTCAAATACCCGAGTAAGTGAGATAATGCAATGTAACTTTTTTTTTTTCACTTAAAAAATAGCTGTGTATGTCAGTGACCTGTAATAAATAGCACTGCAAGGAGAAACGACAGCCTCATTCACCTTGCATCCATGCAGAAATAACTGAGCTCTATTTCCATGGCTGGGGAGAGAAGAAGAAAGAAGCAAATGGAAGAAAGGAACCGGCCTTGGATTGTAGTCACTCCCATACTAACAAGGGGAGGTTTACACCGTCTGTTTTTACTGTGTTGAATTTACCACAACACGATGCAAGTAAGGGCTTTGCTAAACATTCAGATAGTCATTGATAATAATGGTGTAGTGCATATATCATAAAGAGTGTATTGCCATTTTCCCAAATTCTGCACATTTTTTCTGTTAACTTTTCATCAGTTAGCAAAATGCTATATTGAAAGCATCTTATTAATTGAACATAATGGTGCAGTGAGAATAAATAAAGTTTTTTGGATAAGGAAGGCAATGTGTTTAATCTGTTCTAATTTAAGACATGTGAATATAATTTTCTTCACATTGTCCTCCATTCTTCCTTAAAATAAGTCATGAAGTCGTGTACTCTAGAACAAACTAAAACTAAGACCTTTAATTCTCAATGAGAAATTTAAATGATTTGGGCACTTTGAATTTTCAGCTGTGATTCGCAGTTATTCTAAGACTTTCAGCATATGTTAGTTACATAAAGAATACAGAAAAGATTGCAGTGATCGTGGGCCTGAAATGAAAGCCTCTGCTCAGATTTATGTCACATTGAAATGTATGGACATCGTACAAGCATACTTCAATGGGATTGGGTCCATTGTACTTATACATTCTACCTCGCCATTCATTTATCCAACACCTAACAGACGTTGCACAGCAGTGGCAACAGACAGCCTAATGTACAAAGACCAAGGATATTCAGTCCTGGTTCCATAATTAGTTTATTTTAATCAATATAGAAAGTCAGAGCTATAGGATCTAATATATTTGCCATCCACAAAAACACATCAGTAACAGCAACACTTCAGATACTCAGAATCTCTGGGTGACTTTAAACAAACACAAGTAAATTCAGCACTCTCTATTGAGGTTGTAGGTTACATGCTAAATATATTTAATGCTTGCTCCGTTTCTGATATTATGAGTCTTGGAATTTTTGCTGGAGGAAGGATTCTTAAAATGATATTTTCCCCAGGTATTTTATTTTACAGAAAATAAATTTAAGGCTCAGAGAAGTTATTTGCCTTAATCACACACATGTTCAAAAGCACTTATTTTCTTTTTCTCTGTATAGGCTAAAATTTTTGATACTGCTGAAGTTACAGTTATTTCTATCATTTGATATTTTCTACTGTATAAACCAGTGAATGTTTACTAAGTATATCTTGAAGTACAATTTTATAGACCCTTAAAATTACTTTCACAGTTTTTGTCTCCTATACTGGAGACTGTGAATCTTTCAATATTCACAAAATATTTATAGTAATACATATTTAGGTGACTAAACTTAATGTTGTTGCTTTCTTCCTATTTTTTTTTTGTGTGGATCACATTACTTCTAAATGCAGCAATGAATTTATTTTGTACACATATTACTAGATTTGATGTAAGTATGTACTATTTCACAGGTATGTATGAAAACTAATACATCTGAGTAATGATGAAAATTATGTAAACAAGGATAGTATTTAAGCAATAAATATTGTTGTGCTTAGTCTCTCAGTCATGTCCAACTCTCTGCGACCCCATGGATTGTACCCCACAAGGCTCCTCTGTCCGTGGAGATTCTCTAGGGAAAAATACTGGAGTGGGTTGCCGTGACCTCCTTCAGAAGATCTTCCCTACCTAGGGATCAAACCCAGATCTCCTGCATTGCAGGTGGATTCTTTACCATCTGTGCCGTTAAACAATAAAGTGAACATTTAACAAATGTGTATCTTTGGTTTTGAGCACTGTTCTAATTTTCTTTGTAGTAAGTGTAGTCAGTAATAGTCTATTTAAAGAAGAAGGAAGAGAGTACCATTGTCAGTAATTCATTTAGTGCAGCAAAGCAGGTTTTAACAGCTTTAGTTCACTAAATCTACAGGGTTGTTGTTAGCTGTGAACAATCATGAATTTCAATAAAGGGAGAAAAAGTTAGATGGAGTAAATTTTTCTCTTATGTCTGTAGAAGTGATTACTGTTATTTTTGTTTTACTTTAAAGTTTGTTTTGGTGCTTTCTGAGACCATTTTCAATTAAGAATGGCTGACAAATAAGGTAACATATGAAGAATGGTCTCTGTTCTAGGGTAAAATAACTAAAACATGAGCTTTAGGTCAACAAACCTGAGTCCCATTTCCAGTTCCCCTTTTTTTGGATTTGCTAGCTATGAGATCTCTGTGCCTTAGAATCCACATTTTTAAAATGGGGAAAAAATACTTCTTCCCAAGAGTGTTTTGATTATATAGGAAAATGTATATAAAGCCTTAGCTTGACCTTTGGCTCATGGTAAGTACTTGAGAAATGTTACTGTATTCTTTATACCAAAATCCTTCTATATGATACTTTTTAATGCTCTTTAAAAAATGATCGCACTGATTTATGTAAAAAGCTTTGTCTTTCATATTCCATTTCAGAGTACTAAATCTACAAAACAAGTTTATTTAATATTATTCATTATATATGTATTGAGTGGTTAATTCTGCCCCCGGCATTTGAATCAGGAACATGTCAAAGAATCTAGTAAAGAAATCAGATGCAAAAATAACTACTTTCAGTATTTTATGATAATTTGTAAGCAAAAGGTGCTCTAGAATGAAAAAAAGACACATTTAACCCATCGTGGAAGTTGGAAAGATTTTTTGAGGGGTGATGTTTTCTGAAATAAGTCATGAAGATGAATAAGAATGAGTGAAATGAACAATGATGAGGATCACAGAGGAAACTGTAATAATAGATTCAAAGTATCTGGAAATTACTATGGAAAGTACAGTGACAATTCATTCTGTGTGATTAAAGCATGAACAGAACATGTCAGGGGTGGGCAAAGGTTGAGTTGGAAAATGTATTGACACAGTTCACAAGGAACCTTTTATGTCCAACTGGGGACTTGCTTGCTTGTTCTGTTTCACCCTTTCTTAAAATAATTGGTGGGGTTTATATGCTGATTCAATGTACAAAATTTATCATCTAATAAAGAATGTGCACATGTGTGTTATCAGGGTACATGATTCACTATTCAAATAAACTAGTGTTTGGTAAGACATTGTGGAATATATAGAATGAAATATTAAAGGACCAAATAAAAAATTTTAGACTTGGAAATTTTGGAGAGAGAATCAAATTTATGCTATAGTCCTTGAACGTTATTGGGCTTTGGTTGCAGAAAGGAGGGAAATGAGGAGGACCTACAGATTTAAGAAAATGTTAAAATAATGTTTATTAGAGTCTACCATGTATTAGACTGTGCTGGGTATTTCCATAGAAATTAGCCTTATACACCTGACAATAGAGACCTCTTCAAAAATACATCATATGTGTATGATTATCTATAGTCTCTATATACATATTTATCACTCAGAAAGAAAGCTGATGCTCTAAGTAATTACATCAAGTTGAGAGTTCATAAGATATAAAGTGTAGATTTAAATCAGATTTTGCCTGACTTCAAAGACATGGGGGTAAGAATGACTACTGGGTATTTCAGGTAAAATTTGGTTGAGTTGTCTGCCATCCCTGGAGGAAAATCAGTATAAACCAGTTAGCATCATTTTGTTTCCCATCTGACTGTTTCGTTTATGAAAATGAGATTGATTTCTGGTCACTGAAAGGGGAAGTCTTGAGAGGCTTTAAGAAAAAGATTCTCTACTGATGGAAAGAGGTACACAGGGGAAACATCCCCCCCCCCATTTTTTTTGGTTAAATGTCATCACGTGATGCCTGGAATTGTGGCAGTTCATTCTGTGGTTCCAGGTGCAGTCATCAATATGTCCAAAGGCAAAGTGAAAGAAAACACCTAGCTTCTCAATGACAATGTCAAGCCCCTGAACCCATCCCAGAATACCTCTGTCTTATGGACCCCATATATACAAGAAATTAAATCCCTTATTTTTTAAGCCATTTAGAGCCAAACTAACTGATACAAATCCTAAATGTTCAAATGCAATATCCTGACTTGCTTGTTCAGCTGTGCAAGTGGCAGATTCTTTCAAATATCTTCCTCCTCACTTTTAAATTGTCTCCTCTGTGGCTGTTAGAAAGAAATAGGTGAGTCTAAAGGAAACATTAGGGATCTATTATTGTTAGAGAATCCATGTCTGAAGGAGTCATGAGAATGGAGACTCAATACTAAAATGTAGGTTGCTTTGAGTTACAGGGAACACAGATACAAACTCTAAATCTCTGTTGAACAGACAACAGCATAATTTTATGATGTTTTATATCTGTCCTAAATTTTGTAATATTACAAGAGAAATAATAAAACTATCTGGCTCTTTCTCTGGATATCTTTGTGTGTTAGTTGCTCAGTCATATCTGACTCTTTGTGACCCCATAGAATATAGCCTGTCAGACTCTTCTGTCCATGGAATTCTCCAGGCAAGAATACTGGAGTGGGTGAAAGTGTAAGTCACTCAGTCGTGTCTGACTCTTTGCGACCCCTTGAAGCTTTCTCCTTCTTTAGGGGATCCTCCAGACCCAAGGATTGAACCTGGGGTCTCCTGTATTGCAGACAGATTCTTTACCATCTAAGCCACCAGGGAAGGCAGTGTCCATTATTCCTTGAACACTATACTTGAATTTTAGATTATTGGATTCTTATGGAACTGTGTTTCGGCTAGAGGTAGTTTACTTCCCACACAGTTTTGCCTTCGGAAAGCTGCACAGAGAATGTTTATGAGCTTTCATCAAAAAGACATTCTATTTGTAGAAAACTAAAATGGTTTGAGAAGAGACAAAAAAAGGAAGTTAAAAGTGGCATCTTTGGCTTTATTCATCTATACTAAGTCAAGCTTTTTTAATATATTGGCAGGTAGAAATATGTAATTTAGAGAAATACTGGGTTTTTTTTCTTCTAAAAATATCTGTTTATTGAGCCCTGCCCTGCCAGAAGAAACTGAACTGATTATTGACACATAAGTTATTGCATTACACTTTTGGAGTAATATTTTTCTTCTTAGTATTTTGTTATTATGATTTCATTGGCTATAAATCAAATAATTATGAAAGTAATAAAGTCACTTGATACTTGGTAATTTCACATATACTTGGAAATAATTTTTCTTCAATTCTCTACTTAATGAATGTTTTAATGACAGTGATTAGTGACTATTGACTTCTAGATATTATTTTTTCATATAAACATTTTACTGGTGGAATATGAATGAGGTTGTATGCCATGTTAACAAATGTCTCACTTAAAATTTGAAGAAAGGCATATGATTTTAGACTTTTCAATTAGAGAAGTATAACATTGAAAATATGGATTACCCTGCTATTCTCCCTAGTGGTAATTATATGATCTGCTACTAGTTAAGGCATTTCATAACCTGGTAGCTCATTTCATTCCTACCATGCCATAATGTTACATTACAATTTTTGAAAGAGACACATGTACTCCAATGTTCATCACAGCACTGTTTATAATAGCCAGGCACGGAAGCAACCTAGATGTCTATCTGCAGATGAATGGATAAGAAAGCTTTGGTACATATGCACAATGGAGTATTACTCAGCCATTAAAAAGAATGCATTTGAACCAGTTCTAATGAGGTGGATGAAACTAGAGCCTATTATACAGAGTGAAGTAAGCCAGAAAGAAAAACACCAATACAATATACTAACGCATATATATGGAATTTAGAAAGATGCAAGTGATAACCCTGTATACGAGACAGCAAAAGAGACACAGATGTATAGAACAGTCTTTGGGACTCTGTGGGAGAGGGTGATGGTGGGATGGTTTGGGAGAATGGCATTGAAACATGTATATTATCATATGTGAAACGAATCACCAATTCAGGGTCGATGCATGTTACAGGATGCTCGGGGCTGGTATGCGGGGATGACCCAGAGGGAGGATAAGGGGATGTGGGAGGGGAGTTCAGGAGGGGGAACTCATGTATACCCGGGGTGGATTCATGTCAGTGTATGGCAAAACCAACCAATATAATATTGTAAAATAATTAGCCTCCAATAAAAGAAATAAAAAAAAACAATTTGTGTCTTCTGTAACTTTTAAATGTCTTAACAAATAATGTCACTGATTGTGACCAACTCTTTAACCAAATACTATTTACAACTTAAGACCCTTGAGATGTAAAGTGACAAAGTCATTAAGATCTTAATCTGTGAAATACTTGACCTACCTTTAAAGACATTTTCCTTTCTTCTGTACCTTGCCAAACCAGTTTATTGCTTCTGTAGTTTATATAAACATGTCAACTTCTATATACTTCAGTTTTATTTATGTTACACAGTAGTCATTAAAATAACCCACATTTATTATGGAATTAATATATTAGGTGGTCAGTTCAGTTCAGTCGCTCAATCGTGTCCAACTCTTTGCAACCCCATGAACTGCAGCACGCCAGGCCTCCCTGTCCATCACTAACTGCTATAGTTTACCCAGACCCATGTCCATTGAGTTGGTGATGCCATCCAACCATCTCATCCTCGTTTTTCCCTTCTCCTCCTGCCCTCAGTCTTTCCCAGCAACAGGGTCTTTTCAAATGAATCAGCTCTTCACATCAGGTGGACAAAGTATTGGAGTTTCAGCTTCAACATCAGTACTTCCAATGAACACCCAGGACCAATCTCCCTTAGGATGGACTGGTTGGATCTCCTTGCAGTCCAAGGGACTCTCAAGAGTCTTCTCGAACACCACAGTTCAAAAGCATCAATTCTTCGGTGCTCAACTTTGTTTATAGTCCAACTCTCATATACATACATGACTACTGGAAAACAGTAGCCGTTACTAGATGGAACTTTGTAGTTTTAAAAAACTCAGCAGTGGCCACAGGACTGGAAAAGGTCAGTCTTCATTTCAATCCCAAAGAAACGCAATGCCAAAGAATGCTCTAACTACCGCACAATTGCACTCATCTCACACGCTAGTAAAGTGATGCTCAAAATTCTCCAAGCCAGGCTTCAGCAATATGTGAACCGTGAAATCCCAGATGTTCAAGCAGGTTTTAGAAAAGGCAGAGGCACCAGAGATCAAATTGCCAATAACTGCTGGATCATGGAGATAGCAAGAGAGTTCCAGAAAAACATCTATTTCTGCTTCATTGACTATGCCAAAGCCTTTGACAGTGTGGATCACAATAAACTGTGGAAAATTCTGAAAGAGATGGGAATCCCAGACCACCTGACCTGCCTCTTGAGAAACCTGTATGCAGGTCAGGAAGCAACAGTCAGAACTGTACATGGAACAACAGACTGGTTCCAAATAGGAAAAGGAGTGTGTCAAGGCTGTATATTGTCACCTTGCTTATTTAACTTCTATCAGAGTACATCATGAGGAACGCTGGGCTGGAAGAAGCACAAGCTGGAATCAAGATTGCCAGGAGAAATATCAATAACCTCAGATATGCAGATGACACCATCCTTATGGCAGAAAGTGAAGAGGAACTCAAAAGCCTCTTGATGAAAGTGAAAAAGAGGAGAGTGAAAAGGTTGGCTTGAAGCTCAACATTCAGAAAACAAAGATCATGGCATCTGGTCCCATCACTTCATGGGAAATAAATGGAAAAACAATGGAAACAGTGTCAGATTTCATTTTTTTGGGCTCCAAAATCACTGCAGATGCTGATTGCAGCCATGAAATTAAAAGACGCTTACTCCTTGGAAGGAAAGTTATGACAAACTTAGTATATTAAAAAGCAGAAACGTTACTTTGCCAACCAAGGTCTGTCTAGTCAAGGCTATGGTTTTTCCTGTGGTCATATATGGATGTGAGAGTTGGACTGTGAAGAAAGCTGATCACTGAAGAATGGATGCTTTTGAACTGTGGTGTTGGAAAAGACTCTTGTGAGTCCCTTGGACTGCAAGGAGATCCAACCAGTCCATTCTAAAGGAGATCAATCCTGGGTGTTCATTGGCAGGACTGATGCTAAAGCTGAAACTCCAATACTTTGGCCACCTCATATGATGAGCTGACTCACTGGAAAAGACTCTGATGCTGGGAGGGATTGGGGGCAGGAGGAGAAGGGGACGACAGAGAATGAGATGGCTGGATGGCATCACCAACTTGATGGATATGAGTTTGAGTGAATCCGGGAGTTGGTGATGGACAGGGAGGCCTGGCGTGCTGTGATTCATGGGATTGCAAAGAGTCAGACATGACTGAGCGACTGAACTGTACTGAATCAGTAACAAAAATTTTTCACTATTTTTAGAACATACAGTATGTGCCAGGCTCTGTGATAGATGCTATACATAAAATATTTCATAAGAATCTTCAACTTCTGCCATAGTACGAGTTTTTATCCACATGCCACCAGTGAATAAATGAGGATGTTTAGCTGCTGCTGCTGCTGCTAAGTCACTTCAGTCGTGTCCGACTCTGTGTGACCCCACAGACGGAGGCCCACCAGGCTCCCCCGTCCCTGGGATTCTCCAGGCAAGAACACTGGAGTGGGTTGCCATTTCCTTCTCCAATGAGTGAAAGTGAAAAGTGAAAGTGAAGTCACTCAGTCATGTCCGACCCATAGCGACCCCATGGACTGCAGCCTACCAGGCTCCTCCATCCATGGGATTTTCTAGGCAAGAGTACTGGAGTGGCTTGCCATTGCCTTCTCCGGAGGATGTTTGCTGCTGCTAAGTCACTTCAGTCGTGTCCGACCCTGTGTGACCCCATAGACGGAAGCCCACCAGGCTCCCCCGTCCCTGGGATTCTCCAGGCAAGAACACTGGAGTGGGTTGCCATTTCCGGATGTTTAGAGGATAATAATTAACCTAAGCTTACACAGTCAATAGTGGAAGTAGTATTTAAAATCACATTTGTCTGACTTCAAAGCTACATATAGTTCTTCCCATTGTACTGATCCATATTAGGATTATGAAACAAAAAGTAAAATATAAGTAATTATAATAGTGTTGATTCATGATTATGGATCACAGAACATTATGCAATTATTTTATAAAACAAATTAAAGGAACATGTTAAGATTATTAGTCTCTTATGATATCAGATGGGCTTCTGAGGTGGCAGTAGTGGTAAAGAACCTGCCTGCCAATGCAGGAGACATAAGAGATGTGGGTTTCATCCCTGGGTTGGGAAGATCCCTTGGAGGAGGGCATGCAACCCACTCCAGTATTCTTGCCTGGAGAATCCCATGGACAGAGGAGCCTGGTGGGCTACAGTCCAAAGGGCTGCAAAGAATAAGACATGACTGAAGTGATTTAGCAGAAGCATCCTTGATACCAGACTGAAGAAGATATTTGAATGTTGACCAATAATAACATCAGTAGTATTTGATGCCATTACTATTAGTTAAGACATTAGTATTATTTATATAAGAAAGCAATTTTATGAAGAGCACATGACAAGTTATACAAGTCACAATAAAAGAGTAATTGTAACAACATAGTATAAATTGGTATAGTAAACTGCCCAATCTCACTTATTTCTGAGTGCTTTCACTCTGAGGTTTTTAAAATTTTGCCGTTATTTGCTTTGGACTCATTATGCTTGGATAATAGGGTTTTAAGGTAATTACTTATTTATCATCATTTCCAAAGAGGTTGGCAAAATACTATGAACAGAGTTTTATGTAAGCTGTTTCCAGCTTATCCTTATAGAGAAATATTCTGGAAACAGAAACTTTAGGAAGAAAGAACTTGAATTTCAGCATATATGAAAAAGGAATACCAAGAAATGATGCAAGGCCTAAGGATATTAGAAAATAAATAATTGTCACATTAATTGAAAGACAAAGTTTCTCAAAGGTTTTTGATAGACCTGAAAGTGAAGAAGCCGATATTATTGGAATTGGCAAATGACAAAGAAGAAAATACTTTGAGATGTAGTGAAAACAATACTGAAAAAAGTTCAGAAATATATTCATTTTTTTAATGCTTAAGAAATTGCCTGAGGGAAGACTACATGATTCCATTGTAAATTTTAAGAATCATTTTAGAAAGACTGCCAGTAAAATGTTCAAGAATGCTAAAATTTGTGAGGGTGGATGAATTGGGAGATTGGGATTGACTTATATACACTACTATGTATAAAATAAATAACTAATGGTAACCTACTGTATACTATAGGAAACTCAGTGCTCTGTTGTGACCTAACTGAGAAGGAAAACTGAATAAGAGGAGATATGTGTGTGTGTGTATATATATATATGGCTGATTCATTTTGGTGTACAGCAGAAATTAACAACATTGTAATGCAACTATACACCAACAAAAATTAATTTGACAAAGAGAATAAAGTTGATATTAGGGTCATTACCCACTATGGTAGCCATGTATATATATTCAGAAAATATACATGTAGATACTCCTAAACTCCACATATTATTTAAAACACTAAGTTTGCAGTGGCCTTGAGTTCTCTGGGAACATTCTAGCTGTCTGTAGTGATACTATGATTGTTTGATTAAGTATATAAAGAACCTCATGGCTTTTATATAAACATATAGCCTTCCCCCCCACCTTTATTGAGATATAGTTGGCATGTAACATTCTGTAAGTTTAAGGTGTTCAACATGATGATTTGAAACACATTTATATTGTGAAATTAGCTCCATTTTAGAGAGCTTTGTATTTGACAAAGAAATAAGAAAAAAAAATTTTTTTTTTCTGAAGAATCATTGATCTATAAAATGTGACTGCCAAATTATGACACAGTCCATAAGCCCATAAGTAAATTATGTTTAATAGTTTGTCCTTATATATTAACTGGTCCATTTGATGACATTAAAATTAACCAAACTTGATGTCTATTTAATAATATATGTTTGGTCTGGATTTTGATTTTACTCTGCTTACATGCTAATAAGTAGCCTGCTACTCTGTCATAGATGGTATCAAAAGAAATGAGACTCCTGGGTCAGAAACAAAAGACTTCATTACTTGTGTCACATTATTATTCTATTCTGTCTCCTCTATAGGCTTTTTCAGTGTACATTTTTGTATTATTTTTAATGCTTACTCAACTTAAGGATGGGATTCCCCGGTGGCTCAGAGGTTAAAGCATCTGCTTCCATTGCAGGAGACCTGGGTTTGATCCCTGGGTCAGGAAGATCCCCTGGAGAAGGAAATGGTAACCCACTCCAGTATCCTTGCCTGGAGAATCCCATGGATGGAGAAGCCTGGTAGGCTACAGTCCATGGGGTCGAAAAGAGTTGGACACGACTGAGCGACTTCACTTGACTTCACTTCAACTTAAGGATATCAGTTCAGTTCAGTCGCTCAGTCCTGTCCGACTCTTTGCAACCCCATGAACCACAGCATGCCAGGCCTCCCTGTCCATCACCAACTCCCAGAGTTCACTAAAACTCATGTCCATTGAGTCAGTGATGCCATCCAACCATCTCATCTTCTGTTGTCCCCTTCCCTCCTGCCCTCAATCTTTCCCAGCATCAGGGTCTTTTCAAATGAGTCAGCTCTTTGCATCAGGAGGCCAAAGTATTGAGGTTTCAGCTTCAACATCAGTCCTTCCAATGAACACCCAGGACTGATCTTTAGGATGGACTGGTTGGATCTCCTTGCAATCTAAAGGACTCTCAAGAGTCTTCTCCAACACCACAGTTCAAAAGCATCAGTTCTTTGGCGCTCAGCTTTCTTTATAGTCCAACTCTCACATCCATACATGACTACTGGAAAAACCATAGCCTTGACTAGATGGACCTTTGTTGACAAAGTAATGTCTGTGCTTTTTAATTTGCTGTCTAGGTTGGTCATAACTTTCCTTCCAAGGAGTAACCATCTTTGAGTTTCATGGCTGCAGTCACCATATGCAGTGATTTTGGAGCCCCGAAAAGTAAAGTCAGCCATTATTGCCACTGTTTCCCCATCTATTTGCCATGAAGTGTTGAGGCCAGATGCCATGATCTTAGTTTTCTGAGTGTTGAGCTTGTAGCCAACTTTTTCACTCTCCTCATTCACTTTCATCAACATGATCTTTAGTTCTTCTTCACTTTCTGCCATAAGGGTGGTGTCATCTGCATATCTGAGGTTATTGATATTTCTCCCAGCAGTCTTGATTCCAGCTTGTGCTTCTTCCAGCCCAGTGTTTCTCGTGATGTACTCTGCATATAAATTAAGAAAGCAGGGTGACAATATACAGCCTTGATGTACTCCTTTTCCTATTTGGAACTAGTCTGGTGTTCCATGTCCAGTTCTGACGGTTGGTTTCTGACCTGTATACAGGTTTCTCAAGAGGTAGGTCAGGTGGTCTGATATTCCCATCTCTTTCAGAATTTTCCATAGTTTATTGTGATCCACACAGTCAAAGGCTTTGGCATAGTCAATAAAGCAGAAATAGATTTTTTCTGGAACTCGCTTGCTTTTTTGATGATCCATTGGATGTTGGCAATTTGATATCTTGTTCCTCTGCTTTTTCTAAAACCAGTTTGAACATCTTGAAGTTCACGGTTCATGTATTGCTAAAGCCTGGCTTGGAGAATTTTGAGCATTACTTTACAAGCGTGTGAGATGATTGCAATTGTGCAGTAGTTTGGGCATTCTTTGGCATTGCCTTTCTTTGGGATGGAATAAAAACTGACCTTTTCCAGTCATATGGTGACTGCTGAATATCTTCAAGTAATTCAGTGCATATTATCTGTGAATTTACTTTAAGGGGTACAAGCATATTAAAAAACAGAGACATTACTTTGCCAACCAAGGTCCATCTAGTCAAGGCTATGGTTTTTCCTATGGTCATGTATGGATGTGAGAGTTGGACTGTGAAGAAAGCTGATCGCCAAAGAATTGATGCTTTTGAACTGTGGTGCTGGAGAAGACTCTTGAGAGTCCTTTGGACTGCAAGGAGATCCAACCAGTCCATTCTAAAGGAGATCAATCCTGGATGTTCATTGGAAGGACTGATGCTAAAGCTGAAACTCCAATACTTTGGCCACCTCACGCGATGAGTTGACTCACTGGAAAAGACTCTGATGCTGGGAGGGATTGGGGGTGGGAGGAGACGGGGACAACAGAGAATGAGATGGCTGGATGGCCTCACCGACTTGATGGACATGAGTTTTAGTGAACTCTGGGAGTTGGTGATGGACAGGGAGGCCTGGCGTGCTGTGATTCATGGGGTCACAAAGAGTCGGACACGACTGAGCGACTGAACTGAACTGAACCTACAGGGCTGAAATTGCCTCTATTATTTATTCCTTTAAGGTAAGAAGTTAAACCTAGAAGAAGTGCCTAGTAAAATATGGTTTTGATTTTTGAAAGTAGTGATGCATATCTAAAAATAAGACTCAGAGCTGTCACTTACATGTACAGTCTTCCAAACTCTGGAATTTGGTGCATTGCAGTGGTAGTGTCTAATCAGTCACGTAGGAGCATGGAAAGTAGTCAAGATTTGCAAAAGGAGTATAAAAATGGGTTAGAAGAATATCTCCATATGGTCCAATGCCAACTGTGTCCAGTATACATATATATAGGCTAATTCTGAAACTAATGTTTATTAGATGGGGCATTTCAAGGAACCTGCATACACGTAGATACCTAACAATTAGTTTTGTTTTCCATAAGCTGTAAATTTTCCTCTCAGTCTTTCCCCTTACACTTGCTTCATGCATCAGCATTCTTTTCTCTTCATGCCTGAGATTCCCCAGGACATAACTTTGGCCACAATTGGCAAAAATCAAAACCTTCAAAAATTCAAAAATACCCACGTTAAGCATCCCAAAAGCAAGCCTCTTTTTGGCTGTTTCTCTAAAGGTCACATAATGCTTTGTGTTTTCTACAACATGACACAGCATGACAGAACAAAGTAGTTATCTTTTGTACTTGTCAGCATTGTTATATCAACTTCAAATGATGAAATGTTTCTGAGTATGCTGTTGCCTTTTTCCTTTGGGGGCTTACACTGATTTCTTTAAAGTATTATGTGCATCAAATAAATGATTCATTTATTATCCCTGACACCTGAATTTGCTAAAGAAAAAAGTATTGAGACATCATTTCAAAATCGCATTGGGATGCTACTTACCTTTGAAGTCATAAAAATTCAGTTCATTTGGACTTTGTCTTTAAATTACCATTTTTACTTAACATCTGTGTTTTGCAGTAGGAGAAGTCGTACTATCACTGGAGGTTATCAGGATAAAGTTTAGACTGTCACAGAAATAAATGCTAATATTTAATTGAATTGTTTTTATGAAAAACGAGTCAAAATTGTATTTTGATTCTGTAATTATAAGATGACATACCTTGCATTCGTTAGGGTAATACCAGATGATAGAAAACAAAACCCTTATGTAATAGCAGCTTAATTCAGTAGGTTTTATTTCCCATTGCTTAACAATTCAGTGAAGATGCTTCTGGTTAAACTTCTGCATAGGGTCCTGCCATCATCATATGTTTCTCCATTTAGCCTGGTGGATTTCTCCAGCCAAATGGGGGAAGATAGAATGGAAGGTTGCATGTGGGAAGTTTCTATGAGCCAAAACTGAAGGTGCCATACACTATTTTTGTCCATATTCTCTTGGCTAGAATTTAATTTGTTGACATACCCAACTCCGAGGGAAATATGTTCATGCTGTGTGCTTGGAAGTGGCTTTGGTAAACAGCCAGTGGTCTCTTCTCTAGGAAACATAATTGGGGAGATTCTCTGTTATGGTGGCTAGAGATGTAAATTTGAGGTCAGTCAGCCTTAAGGTAAAATGTATATAAGTTATGTAACCCTGGGAAAATTACTAGTCTTCCATTCCTAATCATAGAATAGGAAAATAACACCTACTGCACAGGACTGTTAAAAGATTAAATGATGTAATGTGTGTAAAGTGCCTAGCACAATGCAAGGAATATTAGAAACACTTGGTAATGAAGTCTTAATTTTTATTGTTAGTTTATACAATTTATTCTCTGATCTATAATAAATCTGATTTCATTGAACATTAGTTTGTTTCGATACCAAAGTGATTTTTAAGGAGGACTTAATCTATGTATAAGCCATAGCAGTTCAGAAAATTGTGCTTTTTAAGCAGGTGTCCAAAGCAAATGGATACCTAAATATTTATTCCGTAGGCCTAATTTTTGGGGCAGATAGGACACAAACTTAACATGTACTTTCGTTTTCTTTTCAGGCAGTAGATGCTGATTTTGAAGTTTGCTTCTTGGTTGAATTTGTTAAGGAAAGACATTAGGGCAGTTAGAGGGGAAACCCCTGGTGGCTCAGCTGGTAGAGAATCTGTGACAATGCAGGAGTGTGAGTGTGATAGTTGCTCAGTAGTGTCCAACTCTTTGTGACCCCAAGGACTATAGAGTCCATGGAATTATCCAGGCCAGAGTACCGGAGTTGGTAGCCATTCCCTTCTCCAGGGGATCTTCCCAACCCAGGGATAGAACCCAGCTCTCCCACATTGCAGGTGGGTTGCAATGCATGAGACCCAGGTTCAATTCCTGGGTCGGGAAGATACCCTGGAGAAGGGAATGGCAAGCCACTCCAGAATTCTTGCCTGGAGAAGTCCATGGACAGAGGAGCCTGGCGGGCTACAGTCCATGGGGTAGCAAAGAGTCAGAAACAACTGAGTGACTATGCACACACACACGCAGGATGGTTAGAAGAGTAAAATTATCTATGGTCTTAGTCCATTTGGGCTGCTATAACAGAATATCACAGGTTGAATGGCTTAAACAACAGATGTTTATTTCTCTTAGTCTAGAGGCAGGAGAGATTAGAAAGCCTTCCTCAATAATCAGTGCAAAGAAATAGAAGTAAACAGTAGAAATGGTATAACTAGAGATTTCTTCAAGAAAATAAGAGATAACATGGGAACATTTCCTACAAAGATGGGCATAATAAAGGACAGAAATTGTATGGACTTAACAGAAGCAGAAGATATAAAGGACAGATATTGTATGGACCTAACAGGAACAGAAGATATTAAGAAGAGGTGGCAAGAATACACAGAAGAATTGAAGAATTATACGAAAAAGATCCTCATGACCCAAATTACTACGAGTGGCATCACTCACCTAGAGCCAGACAACCTGAATGTTAAGTCAAGTGGGCCTTAGGATGCATAACTATGAACAAAGCTAGTAGAATTCCAGTTGAGCTATTTCAAATCTTAAAAGATGATGCTGTTAAAGTGCTGCACTCAGTATGCCAGCAAGTTTGGAAAACTCAACAGTGGTCATAGGATGGGAAAATGTTAGTTTTCATTAACATCTAAAAGGAAGGAAATACCAAAGAATGTTCAAACTACTGCACAACTGCACTCATCTAAAATGCTAGCAAAGTAATGCTTAAAATTCTTCAAGTGAGCCTTCAACAGTTTGTGAACCAAGAATTTCCAGATGTTCAAACAGGATTTAGTAAAGGCAGAGGAACCAGAGATCAAATTGCCAACATCCTCTGGATTATTGAAAAAGCAAGAGAGTTCCAGAAAAACATCTACTTTTCCTTTACTGACCTTGCAAAGCTTTTGACTGTGTGGATCACAACAAACTGTGGAAATTCTTCAAGAGATGGAAATACCAGACCACTTTACCTGCCTCCTGGGAAATCTGTATTCACGTCAAGAAGCAACATTTAGAAACGGACATGGAGCAGCGGACTGGTTCCAAATTGGGAAAGGACTTTGTTAAGGCTGTATACTACCACCTTGCTTATTTAACATATATGCAAAGTACGTCATGAGAAATGCTTGACTAGATGAAGCAAAACCTGAAATCAAGATTGCTGGGATAAATATCAATAACTTCAGATACATAAATGGCAGAAAGTGAAGAAGAACTAAAGAGTCTCTTGATGAAAGTGAAAGAGGAGAGTCAAAAATTTGGCTTAAATTTCAACATTCGAAAAACTGATATCATGGCATCTGGTCCCATCACTTCATGGCAAATAGACGGGGAAACAATGGAAATGGTGAGAGATTTTATTTTCTTGGTCTTCAAAATCACTGAAGATAGTTACTGGAGCCATGAAATTAAAAGATAATTTGGAAGATAAGCTATGACAAGCCTAGAGAGCATACTTAAAAGCAGAGACATTACTTTGCACACAAAAGTCCGTCTAATCAAAGCTATGATTTTTCCAGTATTCATGTACAGATGTGAGAGTTGGACTATAAAGAAAGCTGAGCACTGAAGAATTGATGCTTTTGAACTGCAATGTTGGAGAAGCCACTTGAGAGTCCCTTAGACTGCATAAAGATCCAACCAGTCCATCCTAAAGGAAATCAGCCCTGATTATTCATTGGAAGGACTGATGCTGAAGCTGAAACTCCAATTCTTTGGCCACCTGATGCAAATAACTAACTCATTGAAAGAGACCCTGATGCTGGGAAAGATGGAAGGAGGGAGGAGAAGGGGATGACAGAGGATGAGATGGTTGGATGGCATCACCGACTCGATGGCCATGAATTTGAGCAAGCTCTGGGTGTTGATGGTGGACAGGGAAGCCTGGTGTGCTGCATTCCATTGGGCCACAAAGGGTCAGAGATGACGGAGTGACTGAACTGAACTGAACTGAGGCAATTTTAAATGTATTTGCAAGACTATATATATTCTGCCAAAATTGAGAGTAATGAATTTTGGATTTCACCACAATGTTTCACTCTATATTACATTCAACTAAACACAATCATCTGCCTGTGATGCTGTTTAGGACCCATCTCGCACCATCAGAGCATAATGTAGGGTCATGTAGACAGACTTCAAGGTTTTATTTCCCTCTGTTCTCAGAGGTATTAATTATATAGTGTTAATCAGTTGCTTGGTTGTGTCTGACTTTGCGACCCCGTGGACCGCAGCACACCAGGCTTCTGTCCTTCACAGTCTCCCAGAGTTGCTCAAACTCTTGTCCATCGAATTGGTGATGTCATTCAACTATCTCATCCTCTGATGTCCCCTTCTCCTACTGCCTTCAATATTTCCCAGCACCAGGGTCTTTTCCAATGAGTTGGCTGTTTGCATCAGGTGGCCAAAGTATTAGCACTTCACTTTCAGCATCAGTCCTTCATTGAATGAATATTCAGTGTTGATTTCTTTTAGGACTGACTGATTTGATCTCCGTTCTTGTCAAGAGAATTTCAAGAGACTTCTCCAGCACCAAAAACCAAAGGCATGGATTCTTTTGTGCTCAGAATTATGTAGTACAATCAAAATAAGTCTAGTTTCCAGTTTTACAAACTAGAAGCTCCCACATGTATTTTTAATAAGGATTTGTTTCTAATTGAGTAAAATAATGCCATATCAGATTTTTCTTGAATGATAACTGGGACTGACACAAATGAACATATACACAAAACTGAAAAAGGGAAGAATAATAAAGTATATGTACCAGAAAATGTTAACCAGGTTTTTGTTTTCCTTAGATGAAAGAAAAGAGCAGGGTTGCACTATGAATATCTAAGTGAGAGTGTGGCATAAGGAAATCCTTCCAAGAAAGGTTGAAATTGGAAAATTTAAGTCTATGGAGTAAAGGAAGTAAGCTCTGCTCAATAAAATTCAAAAAGTCCATAGGAAAGCATCTGATTGTTATGAATATCTAAGGCAAAGTTAAATTAGACTGTAGGGATTTAGATAAATAGATAATGAAGGACTCTGTGCATCAGTAAAACAAGATGTTATAATCCAAAATCACAATCATCCACCTTCAGTGATACAATCATGCTGCTGCTGCTGCTGCTAAGTTGCTTCAGTCGTGTCCGACTCAGTGCGACTCCATAGACGGCAGCCCATCAAGGTCCCCCGTCCCTGGGATTCTCCAGGCAAGAACACTGGAGTGGGTTGCCATTTCCTTCTCCAATGCAGGAAAGTGAAAAGTGAAAGTGAAGTCGCTCAGTCGTGTCCGACTCGTAGCGACCCCACGGATTGCAGCTCACCAGGCTCCTCCATCCATGGGATTTTCCAGGCAAGAGTACTGGAGTGGGGTGCCATTGCCTTCTCCAAATACAATCATAAAAGTAGTTTAATTTGAGAATAGGGTTCTGAAGTAAACAATGTTGAAAAGGCAAGGCTGAAAATAAAACTTGAAATTATAGGTTTTCATGCTATAGGACACAAGTAATATCAAAGACACTGGATCAAAATGGTTCGGTATAACTCTAATCATGTTTAAGACTGTACTTCGGATATTTACCCTGCCAGTGATAAAAATACTATTTCTTCAAAAGTGCTCCTGCTTTCATGAAGATTTCTTTTCTCCCTCCAAGAAAAGATCAGACACATTTATTTATACTAAGTTTCAAATGATTAAAAAGCATGATTAAAATGACATTCACCATGAAGGAATTTGTGTTTTATTAGGTCACATAAAAATAAAATAAAAAGTTTAAATAGGTTTAGCAAAAATATTTGATGATTAGCTTTTCTTTTCATCACTAAACTAATGTATTTTTGTTAAGGTAAATGAGGTTTGTGAAGTCACACCCTGTTTTATTTACTTTGCACTTAAACACAAGAAAAAGTCAATAAATTCTTGAAATTGAGACTGAAAATTTACTTTGTGTAAACCTAGGTTAATTACCGTGATTAACACAGTTCCTGCAGCTTTGCTTTCCATACTCCAGTGTTTGCCAGTTTTACAACAGAATATACACTCCCCCAACCCTATTTATTCTAGAGGAGATCAATCCTGGGTGTTCATTGGAAGGACTGATGCTAAAGCTGAAACTCCAATACTTTGGACACCTCATGCGATGAGTTGACTCACTGGAAAAGACTCTGATGCTGGGAGGGATTGGGGGTGGGAGGAGAAAGGGACAACAGAGAATGAGATGGTTGGATGGCATCACCAACTCAATGGACATGAGTTTGAGTGAACTCTGGGAGTTGGTGATGGACAGGGAGGCCTGGCATGCTGTGATTCATGGGGTCACAAAGAGTTGGACATGACTGAGCGACCAAACTGAACTGAACCCTATTTACTACCAGGTCCAGACAAAACTTAGGTACATTAACTAAAGTCACATAAACTTTCCATATGAATAAAACTATTAGGAGCCAATTCTTTGACTGCGCTCCACTGATGTTCTGAAATTTTCTTCTGTTTACTTTCTTATTTAATGGTCCTATTGAGCTAATGTTCAGGTTCCAAGATATCTGAGACTAATGGGTTAATATCCTACAACTGGCTTTCATTCAAATGACTTAGGGCTTCCCTGGTAGCTCAGATGGTAAAGAATCTGCCTGTAATGTGGGAGACCTGGGTTCCATCCCTGAGTCAGGAAGATCCCCTGGAGGAGGGAATGGCAACCCACTCCAATTTTCTTGGCTGGAGAACTCCATGGACAAAGGAACCTGGTTGTCTACGGATCATGGGGTTGCCTACAGTTCATGGGGCTGTCTACAGTGCATGGGGACACAACTGAGCAAATAATACACACAAATTACTTAAGTCCACAATCCCAAGTGCTCCTCAGTCACATTTGATATCTTCAACTGATGTCCACCAACATCTGAAACTCTATGTGGCTCAAACTTCATATCATCCCAAATGCCCTGTCTCTGCTTTTGAATAATACCTTTTAATAGCCTAAGTAAGAAACTTCAGTCATGTGGCACTATATTTAGTATAAATTTGAGAAGAAAAATTCAAGACATTTGATGACACAGTGTTAGTAACCTAGAAAGTACTCAATAAATATTAAGCTCTATCAGTAATAAATGAATGCTTGTAAACTACGTAGAGATTGTTATAATCAGGAAAGCTGACTAAAATGGGTAGGAAAAAAAAATGAGAGGGGAATCCAATGACTTCCCTAAGCTCATAGTTATTAGAAATGTCTTTATTGAAGTATAGTTGATATAAAATATTATAAAAACTAGAGGTGTACAGCATAATGATTCAGAATTTTTGAAGGTTTTATGCCATTTATGGTTATTATACAATACTGGCTATATCTCCTGTGTTGTACAATGTATCCTCAGACATCTATTTTACACATGATAGTTTATACCTCTTAAAATGCTGTCCCTATTTTGGCCCTCCTCCATTCTTTCTCCTTATCTACTTTATCAACTTCTTTAACACTCAGGCTGCTTCTATATCTTAGCAATTGAAAATCATGATGCTACAAATATTGTGCTGCATGTATCTTTTGGAATTGCTAGATCATATGTAGTTCTATGTTTTCCTCCAGACATATTATGTTCTTTGGTCTTAAATTTAGGCTTTCAACCATTTATAACTTATTTTTCTATATGATCATTAGTGAAGTCGCTCAGTCGTGTCCGACTCTTTGTGAACCCATGGACTGTAGCCTACCAGGCTCCTCCGTCCATGGGATTTTCCAAGCAAGAGTACTGGAGTGGGTTGGCATTTCCTTCTCCATAGGATCTTCCAGAGAATATTCTAATTTCATTACTCAACATGAAGCTGTTTTCTCTACTTTTCCAACACCAGTTGTTGAAGAGAATGCCTTTTCTCCACTGTGTATTCTTCCCTACTTTGTCATAGATTAATTGACTATGGATTGATGGAGTTATTTCCAGGCTCTCTATCTTATTCCATTGATCTAAATATTTGTTATGGTGCCAGTATAATATAGTTTTGATTATTATATCTTTGTATTATAGTTTGAAATCAGGGAACATGATTCCTCCATCTCAGTTCTTTCTTAAGATCGTTTTGTCCTTCAGAGTTGTTTTTTTTTTTTCACATATAATTTAAAATTATTTGTCTTAGTTCTGTGGAAAAAAATGCTATTGGTATTTTGAAACATATTGCATTGAATCTGTAGATTCCTTAGAATATGTGACCATTTTAACAATATTAATTCTTTCAATCCATGGACACAGTATATATTCCTATCTTCCATTTTGTTGTCTTCAACTTCTTTCATCTGTGTCATAGTTTTCTAAATGCAAGCTTTTACCTCCTTTATTCCTAAGTATTTTATTCTTTATGGTTTAATGACAAATGTGAAATTTTCCTTAATTTCTCTTTCTGAGAGTTCATTATTAGTGGAGAAAACCAACCGAGTTCTGTATATCAACTTGTTTCTGAGACTTTTTCAAATTCACTCATGGACTCTTGGATATTTTTGGTGGCATCTTTAGGGTTTTTTACATGTAGTATTCTGTTATTTGTGAATAGTAATAGTATTAATTCTTCCTTTCCATATTATATGTTTTTATTCCTTTTCTTTGCATGACTGCTATAATTAAGACTTCCAATACTACGTTGAATAAAAATGAGGGAAATGGGGATCCATTTCTGATCTTACAGGAATAATTTCAGCTTTTTCCCATTGAGTGGGCTTGTCATATATGTTCTTTATTATGCTGGGGTATGTATGTTCCCTCAATTCCAACTTTCTGGAGAATTTTTATCGTGACTTGATGATGAAATTTGTCAAAAGCTTTTTTCTACATCTAGTGAGGTGACCATATGGTTTCTGTTCTTTAATCTACTAATGTATCATATCCCATGATTGATTTGCAGATATTGAAAAAAATTCTTGCATTCATGGGATAAATTCCATTTGATCATGGTATATGATCCTTTAATATATTGTTGAATCCAGTTTGTCCATATTGCAATTTTAGCTGATATGTTTATCAGCAAGATCAAACCAGTCAATCCTAAAGGCAATCAATGCTGAATATTCATAGGAAAAACCAATGCTGTAGCTGAAACTCTAATACATTGGCCACCTGATTCAAAGAGCTGATGCATTGGAAAATACCCTGATGCTGGAAAAGATTGAGGGTAAGAGGAGAAGGGGACATCAGAGGACAAGATGGTTGAATGGCATCACCAAGTCAATGGGAATGAGATTGAGCAAACTTTCCAAGATTGTGAAGTACAGGGAAGAATGGCATGCTGCAGTCCATGGGTTCACAAAGAGTTGGACATGACTGAGTGACTGAACAACAACAACAATGTTCATCAGGGACACTGACCCATAATTTTTATGACATCTTTGGTTTTATTTTTTTATTGATTAATTAATTTTAATTGGAGACTAACTAAATTACAACATTGTGGTGGTTTTTGCCATAGATTGACATGAATCAGCCACAGGTTTACATGTGTTCCACAGAGCCGAACCCTCCTCCAACATTCCTCCCCATCCTATCCCTCTGGGTTGTCCCAGTGCATCATTACCATCTTTCTAAATTCCATATATATGCATTAATATACTCTATTGGCGTTTTTCTTTCTGACTTATTTCACTGTGTGTAATAGGCCCCAGTTTCATCCACTTCATTAGAACAGATTCAAAAGCATTCTTTTTAATAGCTGAGTAATATTCCATTGTGTATATATAACACAACTTACTTATCCATTTGTCTGGCAAAGGACATCTAGGTTGCTTCCATGGCCTAGCTATTGTAAACTGTGCTGTGATAAATATTGGGGTACAAGTGTCTCTTTCAATTCTGGTTTTCTCTGTATGTATGCCCAGCAGTGGCATTGCTGAGTCATATGGCAGTTCTATTTCCATTTTTTTAAAGGAATCTCTACACTGTTCTCCATAGTGGCTTTAACAGTTTGTATTCCAAATATCAGTGTAAGTGGGTTCCCTTTTCTCCACACCCTCTCCAGCATTTATTGTCTGTAGACTTTTTGAAAGCAGCCATTCTGACCAGTGTGAGATGGTACCTCAGACGGGTTTTGATTTGCATTTCTCTAATAATGTGGCAAGCCACTCCAGTACTCTTGCCTAGAAAATCGCATGGACAGAGGAGCCTGGTAGGCTGCAGTCCATGGGCTCGCTACTAGTTGGAGACGACTGAGCAACTTCACTTTCACTTTTCACTTTCACACATTGGAGAAGGAAATGGCAACCCACTCCAGTGTTCTTGCCTAGAGAATCCCAGGGACGGCGGAGCCTGGTCAGCTGCCGTCTATGGGGTCGCACAGAGTCGGACACGACTGAAGGGACTTAGCAGCAGCAACAGCAGCAGCAGCAATAATGTGTGATGTTGAATATCTTTTCATGTGTTTGGTAGTCATCTGTATGTCTTCCTTGGGGAAACATCTGTTTACTTCTTTGACACAGTTTTTGATTGGGTCATTTACATTTATTTTTCTGGTACTGTGCTGCAGGGGTTGCTTGTATATTTTTGAGATTAATTCTTAATTGCTTTGTTTGGTATTATTTTCAGCCATCCAAAGAGGTGCTTTTCCACCTTGATTACAGTTTCCTTCATTGTGCAAAAGCTCTTAACTTTAGTTAGGTCCAATTTGCTAATATTTGTCTTTATTTCCATTATTCTGGGAGGTGGGTCGTAGAGGATCTGGCTGTGATTTATGTCAGAGAGTGTTCTGCCTATGTTTTCCTCTAGGAATTTTATAGGTTCTGGTCCTATTTTAGATCTTTAATCCATTATGAGATTATTTATTTTGTGTATGCTGTTAGGAAGTGTTCTAGTTTCATTATTTTGTAGGTGGTTGACCAGTTTTCCCAGCACCACTTGTTAAAGAGGTTGTTTTCTCTCCATTGTATATTTTTACCTCCTTTGTCAAAGATAAGGTTTCCATAGGTGCATGGGTTTATCTCTGGGCTTTCCATTTCCTTCCATTGATCTATATTTCTATTTTTGTGCCAGTACCATAGTGTCAGGATCACTTCAGTTTTGTAGTATAGTCTGAAGTGATGCAGGTTGATTCCTCCATTTCTATTCTTCTTGCTTAAGATTGCTTTGGATCTTGGAGGTTTTCTGTATTTCCATACAAATTGTAAAATTATTTGTTCCAGTTCTGTGAAAAATACTGTTGGTAGCTTGATAGAGATTGCTTTGAATCTATTGATTGATTTGGATAGTATATTCATTTTCACTATATTGATTCTTCCAATCCATGAACATGATATATTTCTCCATCTATTTCTGTCATCTTTGATTTCTTTCATCAGTGTTTTATAGTTTTCTATATATATGTCTTTGGTTTCCTTAGGTAAATTTATACCTAAGTAGTTTATTCTTTTCATTGCAATGGTGAATGGGATTGTTTCCTTAATTTCTCCTTCTGTTATCTTCATTGTTAGTGTATAGGAATGTAGGGGATTAATATGCATTAATTTTGTATCCTACAACTTTGCTAAATTCATTGATCAGCTCTAGTAACTTTCTGGTGTTGCCTTCAGGGTTTTCTATGTAGAAGCAAGGTCAAAGAATGCTCAACCTACTGCACAATTGCACTCATCTCACACACTAGTAAAGTAATGCTCAAAATTCTCCAAGCCATGATTCAGCGATACATGAACCATGAACTTCCAGATGTTCAAGCTGGTTTTAGAAAAGGCAGAGAAACCAGAGATCAAATTGCCAACATTTTCTGGATCATCGAAAAAACAAGGGAGTTCCAGAAAAAAAAAAAACAAACATAAAACATCTTCTACTGCTTTATTGACTATGCCAAAGCCTTTGACTGTGTGGATCACAATAAAACTGTGGAAAATTCTTAAAGAGATGGGAATATCAGACCACCTGACCTGCCTTTTGAGAAACCTGTATGCAGATCAGGAAGCAACAGATAGAATTGGACATGGAACAACACACTGATTCCAGATAGGAAAAGGAGTACATCAAAGCTGTATATTGTCACCCTGCTTATTTAATTTATATGCAGAGTACTTCATGAGAAACGTTGGGCTGAATGTAGCACAAGCTGGAATTAAGTTTGCCGGGAGAAATATCAATAACCTCAGATATGCAGATGACAACACCCTTATGGCAGAAATTAAAGAAGACTTAAAGAGCCTCTTGATGAAAGTAAAAGAGGAGAGTGAAAAAGTTGGCTTAAAGCTCAACATTCAGAAAACTTAAGATCTTGGCATCCGGTCCCATCACTTCATGGTGAATAGATGGGGAAACAGTGGCTGATTTTATTTTGGGGGGTTCAAAAATCACTGCAGATGGTGACTGTAGCCATGAAATTAAAAGACACTTACTCTTGGAAGGAAAGTTATGACAAACCTAGACAGCTTCTTAAAAAGCAGAGACATTACTTTGTCAACCAATGCCCGTCTAGTCAAGGCTATGGTTTTTCCAGTAGTAATGTATGGATGTGACAGTTGGACTATAAAGAAAACTGAGCACCGAAGAACTGATGCTTTTGAACTGTGATGTTGGAGAAGACTTTTGAGAGTCCCTTGGACTGAAAAATCCAGCTAGTTCATCCTAAAGGAGATCAGACCTGAATATTCATTGGAAGGACTGATATTGAAGCTGAAACTCCAATACTTTGGTCATCTGATGTGAAAACTGACTCATTTGAAAAGACTCTGATGCTGGGAAAGACTGAGGGCAAAAGGAAAATGGGACGGTAGAGGATGAGATGGTTAGGAGGCATCACCGACTCAATGGCCATGAGTTTGGGTGAACTCCTGGAGTTGGTGATGGACAGGGAGGCCTGGCATGCTGTGGTTCATGGGGTTACAAAGAGTCAGACACAACTGAGCAACTGAACTGAAATGATGTAAAAGATCATGTCATCTGCAAACAGTGAGAGTTTTACTTCTTTTCCAATATGGATTCCCTTCAATTCTTTTCATCATTGATTGCTGTGACTACTATGTTGAAGAGTAGTGGTGACTGTGGGCACCCTTGTATTCTTCCTGACTTTAGCAGACATGGTTTTAATTTTTCGTCAGTGAGGATAATGTTTGCTGTGGGTTTATCATATATGACTTTATTATTCTGAGGTATGTTCCTTCTATGCCTCTTTTCTGGAGAGTTTTTTTTTTTTTTTATCATAAATAGGTGTTGAATTTTGTCAAAGGCTTTCTCTGCATCTGCTGAGATAATCATATGGCTTTTATATTTCAATTTGTTAATGTGGTGTACCACATTGATTGGTTGGCGTATACTGAAGAATCCTTGCATCCCTGGGATAAAGCTCACTTGGTCATGATTTATGATCTTTTTCATATGTTGTTGGACTCTATTTGCTAGAATTTCGTTGGGGATTTTTGCGTCTAGGTTCATCAGTGATACTGTCCTGTAGTTTTCTTTTTCTCGTGGCGTCTTTGTCTCATTTTGGTATTAAGCTGATGGTGGCCTCATAGAATGAGTGTGGGAATTTATCTTACTCGGCAATTTTCTGGAAGAGTTTGAATAGGATAGGTATTAGCTCTTCTCTAAATTTTTGGTAGAATTCACCTGAGAAGCCATCTGGTTCTAGGCTTTTGTTTGTTAAGATTTTTTATTACAGTTTCTATTTCTGAGCTTGTAATGGGGTCCATTAAGGTTTTCCATTTCTTCTTGGTTCAATTTTGGAAGGTTATAGTTTTCTAAGAATTCATCCATTTCTTCCAAGTTGTCCATTTTATTGGCATATAGTTGCTGATAGTAGCCTCTTATGATCCTTTGCATTTCAATGTTGTCAGATGTGATTTCTCCATTTTCATTTCTACTTTTGTTGATTTGATTCTTCTCCTTCTTTTTTAATAGGTCTGGCTAATGGTTTGTGTCTTTTATTTATCTTCCCAAAGAACCAGCTTTTAGTTTTGTTGATTTTTACTATAGTCTCCTTTGTTTATTTTTCAGTTATTTCTGCTTTGACTTTTATGATTTATTTCCTTCTACTAACTTTGGGTTAGGGAGACCAGTGCTGGGTGTTCATTGGAAGGACTGATGTTGAGGCTGAAACTCCAATACTTTGGCCACCTGATTCGAAGTGCTGACTCATTGGAAAAGACCCTGATGTTGGGAAAGTTTGAGGGAAGGAGGAGAATGGAATGACAGAGGGTGAGATGGTTGGATGGCATCACTGACTCAATGGACGTGGCTTTGGGTGGACTTCGGGAGTTGGTCATGGACAGGGAGGCCTGGCATGCTGTGGTTCATGGGGTCGCAAAGAGTCACACGACTGAGCAACTAAACTCGACTGAACTGAACTTTGGGGTTCTTCATTTCTTCTTTTTCTAGCAATTTTAGGTGTAAAGTTAGATTATTTATTTGACGTTTCTGTTGTTTCTTGAGGTAAGCTTGTATTTCGATGAACCTTCCTCTTAGCACTGCTTTTACTGAATCCCATAGGTTTTTGGTAGTCGTGTTTTCACTTTTGTTTGTTTCTATGCATAATTTGATTTCATTTTTTATTTCTTCCATGATTTGTTGGTTATTCAGAAACATGTTTTCTACTTCCATATGTTTGCATATTTAATAGTTTTTTTTTTCCTGTAGTTGACATTTAATATTTACCGCATTGCAATCAGAAAAGATGCTTGAAATGATTTTAATTACTTTGAATTCACCAAGGGTAGATTAATGGCCCAGAATGTGATCTATCCTGGAGAAGGTTGCGTGTGCACTTGAGAAAAAGGTGAAATTCATTGTTTGGGAGCAAAATGTCCTATAGATATCAGTTAGGTCTAACTAGTTCATTTTATCATTTAAAGCTTGCGTTTCCTTGCTAATTTTGTTTGGTTGATCTATCCATAGGTTTGTGTGGGGTATTGAATTCTCTCACTATTTGTGTGTTACTGTTAATTTCCCCTTTCATATTTGTTAGCATTTGCCTTACGTATAGAAGTGTTCCTATGTTGGATGCATGTATATTTATAATTGTTATGCCTTCTTCTTGGATTGATCCTTTGATCATTATTTGGTGTCCTTTTTTGTCTCTTCTCACTGTCTTTATTAAAAAGTCTATTTTATCTAGTATGAGTATTACTACTCCTGCTTTTTTTGGTCTCTATTTGCATGAAATATATTTTCCCAACCCTTCACTTTCAGTCTGTATGTATTCCTTGATTTGAGATGGGTCTCTTGTAGACAGCATGTATAGGGGTCTTTTGTTTTTTTATCCATTCAGCCAGCCTTTGTCTTTTGGTTGGGTCATTCATCCCATTTACATTTAAGGTAATCATTGATAATTATGATGCCATTATCATTTACTTTGTTGCTTTGGGTTCAATTTTATAAACCATTTCTATGTTTCCTGTCTAGAGTAGATCCTTTAGCATTTTGTGTCTGCTGAGAGCTCACTTACTTGTTCATAGATGACCATCTTCTTTTTGTGTCTTCACATGGCAGAAGTGTGGGTAGGGTGCTCTCTGGAGTCTCTTTCATAAGGGCATTAAGGCTACATGAGGATTGCACCCTCGTGACAAAATCATCACCTCTCTGAGGACCTATCATTACACTGGGGGTTAGATTTCTATCTGCACAACACAAACATGCAGTCTATAAGTGTGTATATATGAGTGTATCTATCTACATTCGTATCTATCTATATATCTGTCCATCTATTTAAGAAGATATCATTTCTCTGACGTCTGTCCTATGGTAATGTGTCTCATAATTTTAATACTTTTATATCTTTGTTATGCAAATCACTTAAAATCTAATATAATTACAGTTATACATTCATAAAGAATAGAATGTGCTACATACTTTAATGTTATGGGACTTACAGTATAAATAATCCATGAGAGTCCACTTTTAGAAAGAGTACAGCTTTTCTTCAACAGAAATAACATGATTAACATGCTACTTTTTCTTATACATAAAAGAGTCTAGAGGAGAAAAAATCGTATTAGAACTAAACATGAAAGTATAAAATTATGCTTTTAAAAACAGAATCAAAATTCATATTTCTATTCAAATTTCAGAGACCCAAATTCTTGACCACATATAATTTTAGATCATTCAGTTATAGTTTGGTATTTTAAAGACTTTATTCTTTATCTTGATTCATAAAATGATTTCTTAAGTTTCTCTAAGTATTGAAATGTAATGACATCTTTTCATCACTAAGTCTTCTGTGAAGAACAAAGAGGACTGAACTTAATCTTTTCATTGCACTGGGCAGTGAATGACAGGGTTTGAGGAGAGTGATTTTGTCATCTGTAGACCAGAGCAAATATTTCAAGACAAGTATGGTTTCCAGTGTAAAGTCTTATCCTTGTTCCTTGCATACTAAATCCCAAATCCCCAATATATCTTATTTTCTGTGACTGTCAAAGAAGGATGTGATTGTGAATTTTTCTTCTCTTTCATTGCAGTTCTGTTTTTCCCCTGAATTTGTTAGATAGCTATCAAACTAGTTTGACTTATGCAGTATCTTAAGTAATTTCTGCCTAATCAGTTGATGAGTATTTATTTAGTTTGGGTATGACCTTGTCTAGAGCATCATCAGTCCACATTCAAATTCAGTTATACATTTTGCACATCTTAACTTCATGCCAGCAAATAGACAAATCACACATCCCAAGGATGTCAAGCTAAGTCAACATAGAGGATTTAGGGGGAAGGGTTTTTTAGTGCTAGAATTGACTTTGACTGGTAAAGGAGAATCTATTCATGCTTCTTTTGTCTACTTTGTATTATTAAATGTGTGACTGTGCATCTCTGTCTTCTGTAGTGGAAGATTCTGCAGCTGGTATTATGTGCTGTGTAAAAGTGTGTCTACAAAGACGGTATTGTACCAAATGGTCCTCACAGAGCACAGAATAAAGTTATCCTCTTCATAATGTCTGTCGAAGTTATTTTCAAGATCTGTTTATATTTATGAATTTCCTCCCCTTTTTCTCATTCAAATAGAATTAGCCTTTCAGGAAGGACAAAATTAGAGTAATTCTTCAATATATATCAGGTATATTCCCAGGATTTTTTAGCCTACTGGACAGTTTCTAAGATTCAAAGTTGCTTTCTTAAACTTACTTTCTTTTCCTCTTTTACTTCCACTTCCCCTGAAAGCTAATACATAGCATTACATGAAGAATGAGCGAACTCTCCCAGATCTATAGATGGACTGAATATTTTTTTGTAATTTTTTTCTAACTTCCTGGTTCAGGGTTTGCTATTCATTGGCAAGCAAATACTTTGTATAGCAAAGGCAGACACTGCAAACCTCCTAGATGTGTCTGTGTTGCATGACAAAAGTTATTGCCTCCTCCCTCATCCCCCAATGAATATATTTTCTTATTGTCCCTAGAAAGAAACTGGGGAGTCAACAAAATTAAAACAAATATTTAATTAAATTCCAGGACCATTTTTATAATACTTTTATAGTCATCATTTATATGTTAATATTTTACAGTGACTAATTTAATAGACAGATGATAGTTAATATTACAGTATGACAATGGGGCATTTCCTTGGGCCAATGATTATCTACCCAGTTTTCAATTAGAGAAGACTGCCAATTATCTGGAGTGATTTTTATTTTAATTACTGAGTCATTAGGATAGCCAGGTAACCAGCCCAGAGGAAGGAGAATTGAACTGTGTGTGTGAATCCTTATTTTACAAATCGTAAAATAAATAAAGGCTATGCAAAGAAACTTTCAGTGAAATGGTAGATAATTTATCCGAGGCTGTCCATATTCTTTTACCCATTTGATCACTAAAAAGTGAATTTAAAAAGCTAAACTAGCTGTCTATGAACTAGACATTGCTTTTCTCAAAGGAAAAATAAATTAAGAGGAAAGGTATTATTTGTTAGCAGTCAGTGTTCAATATTTTATGTTTAACATGTTTTGATATGGTATTTTTCTCTTTCAGAGAAGTCAGTTATAGAGTGATCTTTGCCCCCTGAAGTATGGCTGAGACTTGAGACAGAAAGATAGCATGAACACATTCCTGATTTTCTGTTCTCGTCTGTAACTTCAGATTTTTCACTCAAGTTCTTTTTCTAAATCTCCAGCTATCCTCTGAATATCTCCAGT
Source organism: Moschus berezovskii (assembly GCF_049115385.1). Taxonomy (NCBI): domain Eukaryota; kingdom Metazoa; phylum Chordata; class Mammalia; order Artiodactyla; family Moschidae; genus Moschus; species Moschus berezovskii. The sequence goes on from NC_142461.1 coordinate 35,923,007, forward strand.
TAAGTGTTCCCCTTTCATGTTAACTTCAACAAATATTCAAACCAATCCTATTTTCTTCCCGAACAAGGTTTGTTCTCAGGTTTTTGTGTTCTTGTCTCTGCCAAAGAAACCACTACTTTAGCATTCCTTCAGACAAAAATGGTTATAGTAGTTGATTCTATGCTACCATCTTCCATTTTTGTCCATCATCCTTTGAAAAATTTCTTAGGCCAGTATCTTTATCTCTTTTTGGGCCATCATTCCTATCCAGACTTTCATAGGCTCACAGCTAAAGAATCACAATAGCCTATACTGAGAAAATATTCTCATTTCTCTAAATAATCCTTTGAATAGCAAACGTTGTATTTTTATACAGTTACTTTACTTAAAAATATTTCATTGACTATTTAATCAAGTAAGGAATATATACATTTTCCTGCTTCAGTTTCAAAGCCTTCAATAATTTGTTACTACATAACTGATGGAAAAGGAAGGACCAGTTTGGTGATACCAAATTACTGAAAGGGACTGATTTAAGTTAATTAATGGATTAAAATTTGAGTTGGAGTACAAGAATTCTCCATTTAGATTTACCCTTATTTTATTTTTTTTAAAAAGATATTTAAAGTAAAAGGCTGTATTCAAACAGATGTTCCTAATATATTTAATTTTAAAAATAAAATATTAATTGTGATCTGAAAAAAAGTGAAAATGCTGAGTATAGAATTTAAGCAAATTAGGAAAACCATCTTCAGTTCAGTTCAGTCGCTCAGTCGTGTCCGACTCTTTGCAACCCCATGAATTCATAGCACGCCAGGCCTCCTTGTCCATCACCAACTCCCGGAGTTCACTCAAACTCATGTCCATCGAGTTGGTGATGCCATCCAGCCATCTCATTCTCTGTCGTCCCCGTCTCCTCCCACCCCCAATCCCTCCCAGCATCAGAGTCTTTTCCAGTGAGTCAACTCGTCGCATGAGGTGGCCAAAGTATTGGAGTTTCAGCGTAGGTGGTTTAAGCCATATATATTTTTTTAAATTAAATATAAAGTCAGCATGGAGATGCTGATCACTTGAGATAGGTAAATCGTGTAAGGATTGGGAAAATGAGTAGACCAGATAGTTTGAAAAAGATACTATGTGCCTTTAATTAGCTGCTAGTAGGGTTGATGGAGGAGCCTGGTGGGCTGCAGTCCGTGGGGTCGCTAAGGGTCGGACACGACTGAGGGACTTCACTTTCACTTTTCACTTTCACACATTGGAGAAGGAAATGGCAACCCACTCCAGTGTTCTTGTCTGGAGAATCCCAGGGACGGGGAACCCTGGTCGGCTTCCGTCTATGGGGTCACACGGAGTCGGACACGACTGAAGTGACACAACAGCAGCAGCAGCAGCAGGGTTGAAAAATGCCTGTTATAGGCTAATAAAATAGTAGGTTTACAATGTAAGGTAATTTCTTTTGTTTAGGGCTTCCCTGGTGGCTCAGATGGTAAATAATTAATAATCTGTCTGCAATGCAAGAGACCATGGTTCGATTCCATGGACAGAGCGGGCTGGTGGGCTATAGTCCACGGGGTCACAAAGAGTTGAACACGATTGAGCAACTAACACAATTTAAGGCAGTTTCTTTCTTCCCCTTGAGGAACACTGGGTACTAAAACTTATCAAGTTTAAACTACTCTGACACAACTAAGTGGTTACCACTCATGGAACCTGTTTCCAAACCCTGATTAATGCTACACAGAGGAAAGGCACATGGATGAGGAGATGGGGATTTTCTTAACAGTTTTCATGTAAAAGCAACACCATTCCTTTTCTATTTCACTATGGTTTTAATGTGGAAAAAGTAGGCTTGACCAACATAATAATGTAAATAAGCATCAGAATAAGTAACTGAAGAAATTAGACTAATCATTTACCATGGTTGAGATTGTATCTAAAGTGCAGTCTGAAATACATTATTTCCCATAGTCCTTTCCATTCTTAACTATTTTTAAAAATAAATCTAATGTTAATTGTAATTAATTTTTAATTTCATTAATTTCAACATTCAGCCTCCATTAAAACAAGAACAAAACAAAAGATTTACAAGGAGAAAAAATAGTAATACTTTTATTAATCACTGCCAGGATTTTGTTACAGCTTGGATCAATTTTGAATATTTTAAATATATATTCTGCTTGAATAATATTAATAGAAAAACACATATTGTTATAACTTAATAACTTGAGCACATTTACACCTTGGGCTCTCCTAAAATGTCTTTACTATAGGAAAGCATAAAATAAATATAAAGAAAAACTAAAGGACTGTTTGACTATTGAAATTCTATGTTAACTGAAATTAATAATTTTTAAAGCCAAATTTTTTCTAACCTTGCTGAAAATAATCTCTCCGAAAGAGCAAAATTTGATTACACTTTATCCAGGTGGTGCTAGTTTCCGCCTACCAGTGCAGGAAACGTGAGAGAAGTGGGTTTGATTTCAGGCTTGGGAAGATCCCTCGGAGGAGGGCATGGCAAACCACTCCATTATTCTTGCCTGGAGAATCCCATGGACAGAGGAACCTGTTCAGGCTACAGTCCATGGGGGTCTCAAAGAGCTGGACATGACTGAATGGCTACCACTTACTTACTTACTTATCACCCTCTAGGTTCAAGAAATCTGGTTGGTCATTTGGCAAGTTTAGAAGTATAGCTTTTGACATAAGCTGCAAACACAGATGCAACCCATGCATCCAAGTGTCACAGGAGGTTATAAGGGCTCTAAGTTGTGAGAGAGGAGACAGAAAGAAGACTTCATCCCTTTTGTTCTACAGAGGCAGCATGACTCAAGCTAGTTATGTTACTTCTCAGAATTTCTTTTTTCCTCATCTGTGAAAGAGGCATTAATTAAGTGATGTCTGTGTTCTCTCCAGATCAAAACTTTTAAAGCTCTCATTCTTAATATTCTCTCCATGTGTATAAAATTGAAAAAAAATCATATTTTTATAATCTATGAAAGCTGCTAATAGAACTGCATTTTAGCTGAGTTTTTCTATTACATATTACGATTTTGAAAAAGTAAAGTAGGTAAATCATATTGAAAAACATGATTGTGTATACATGCTTAGTCGCTCAGTCGTGTCTAACTCTTTGAAACCTCATGGATTGTAGCCTGCCTGACTTCTCTGTCCAGGATACTTTCCAAGCAAGAATACTGGAGAGGGTTGCCATTTCCTACTCCAACAATATGATCATTTTATCATAATTATTTCACTCTTTGAGTGCCATCCTTTATTAAAAATTAGCTTTATTAAACTATACCTTTTTTTCTAGTCTCATGACTAGAAGGAGATTTGTCTTTCTTAATAATTTTTTAAACTTTATCGAGGAATAATTGACAAATATATATAAATATATAATTGTATATATTTAAATTATACAGTGTGGTTATTTGATATACATTGTATAATGATTACAGAAATCAAGTTAATTAGCACATCCATACCCTACGTAGCTAATGCAGACGGCGTGTGTGTGTGTGTGTGTGTGGTGACAGTGCTTAAGTTCTATTCTCGGTAAATTTCAAGCATACAGTACTGACTGTAGTCACTATGCTGAACGTTAGTGCCTTAGAACTTACTTTTATGACACCTGAAAGTTTGTTCCTTGGACTGATAACACCCTATTTCCTCAACTAGCAAACCCTTGCCAACTACCATTTTTTTTTTCCCATTCTGATTCCATATATAAGTGACAATACAATATTTGTCTTTCTTTATTTGGCTAATTTCAATTAGCATAATGCCATCCACATTTCCTATGCTGTTGTGAATGGCAAGATTTTCTTCTTTTTTTTATGGGTGAATGATTTCCCATTGGGTGTATATCTGTATGTGTGAGTCTGTGTGTGTGTGTGTAAATTTTTCCCATCTGTTCTCCCACTGAACAACATATAGGTTGTTTTCATATCTTGGCTACTGTAAAAGATGCTGTAATGGACATCGGCTTGCACATGTCTCTTTGAGATACTGATTTCAGTTCCCTTGGATATATACTCAGGGGTGGTCTTGATGAATAATGTGTTAGTTCAGTTTTAAATTTTTTTGAGAAACTGCCTTACTATTTTCTTTAATGGCTGTAACATTTTACATTTTCACCTCAACAATTTATGAAGCTTCCCTTTTTTCACAGCATCACCTGCATTTGTCATCACTTGTCTTTTTGATGACAGACATCCTAACAGGTGGGAAGTGAGATTTCATTGTGTTTTGATTTGCATTTCCCTGTTGATTAGTGGTGTTGAGCACTTTTTCATATACCTGTTGGCATTTTTATGTCTTCTCTGGAAGCATGTCTATTTGGTTCCTTTGCCCATTTTTCAAGTGAATTATTCACATTTTTGCTTTTGAGTTATATGAATTATTTATATATTTCAGATATTAACCCCTAGTAGATATATAGCTATGAATATTTTCTCCCATTCTGTGGATTGTCTTTTCAATTTATCCATTGTTTCCTTTACTGTGCAGAATTTATGTAGTTTAAGGAGTCTCACTTCCAATACCAATTTTTTGGACTTTTCCCCTATGTTTTTTATATTTATTTTCCCTGTGTGTTTTATATTTAAGTTCTTAATCCATTTTGAGTTAATTTTTGTGAGTTGTGTAACACGTAGTTTCAGTTTTATTCTTTTGCATGTGGATGTCCAGGTTTCCTGGGACTGTCCATTTCCCATTGTGTGTACTTGGCACCCTTGTCAAAAATTAATTGACCACATATATAGGAGTTTATATCTGGGTCCTCTGTTCTGTTCCACTGGTCTATATGCCTGTTTTTATGTTAGTACCGTACTGTCATGATCACTATAGCTTTATAACATAGTTTGAAATTAGGTAGTGTGATACCTTTAGCTTTGTTCTTATTTCTCAAGATTTGCTTTTGCTATATAGGGTGTTTTTTGGTTACATACAAAATTTGGGATAATTTTAAAAAATCGTGAAAAATGCAGTTAGGTATTTGACTAGGATTACATTGTATCTGTAGATCACTTTAGGTAGTATGGACATTTTCACATTATTAATTCTTCCAGTCCAAGAACATGACATACTTTCCATCTGTTTGTGTTTTCTTTAATCTCTCATCAGTGCCTTATAGTTTTCAGTGTACAGGTCTTAAACTTTCTTGGTTAAATTTATTCCTAAGAATTATTTTATATGCTGTTGCAAAATGGATTGCTTTCTTAATTTCTCTTTCAGATAGTTTGTTACTAGTGTATAGAAACACACATTGTTTTTGTATATTGATTTTATATCTTGCAACTTTATATTTTATTAGTTCTAACAGTTTTTTTGAAGTCATTAGGGTTTTCTAGATATGATATATCATTTGTAAATAATTAAAATTTTACTTCTTTTGTCCCAGTTTGGATAACTTTTATCACTTTTTTTTTTTTGCCTGATTACTCTCTCTAACTGAGGCTTCCGGTACTATGTTGAGTGACAGTTGTCAGAGTAGGCACCCTTATCTTGTTCTTGATTTCAAAGGAAAAGTTTTCAGCCTCTCACCATTGAATGTGATATTAGCTTTGCATCTGTCATATATTCCATTTATTGTATTGAAGCATTTTCCTTTAAAGCCAGGTTTAGAGGTTTTTAGAAGGAAATGGCAACCCACTTCAGTGTTCTTGCCTGGAGAATCCCAGGGATGGTGGAACCTGGTGGGCTGCCATCTATGGGGTCACACAGAGTCGGACATGACTGAAGCGACTTAGCAGCAGCAGCAGAGATTTTTAAATTATGAAAAATGTTGTGATTTGTAAAATGCTTTTTCTGCATCTATTGAGATATTCCAGTGATTTTTTCTTTAATTCTATTAATGTGACATATCAAATTTATTGATTGCATATGTAGAATGATCCTTCCATCCCAGGGGTAAATCTCACTTGATAATGATGGATGAGTCTTTTAATGTAGTGTTGAGTTCAGTTTGCTCATATTTGGTTGATAATATTTTAAGTCAATATTCATCAGAGATATTGGTCTGCAGTTTTCTTATGGTGTCCCCTGGCTTTGTTTTCAGGGTGATGTTGCCCTCCTAAACTGAGTTTCTATTCAGTTTTTTGGAAGAGTTTGAGAGGTATTGGTATTCATTCTTCTTTAAGTGTTTGGTGGCATTCACCAGTAAAAACATCAGGTTCTGAACCTTTCTTTGGTAGGAGATTCAGTCTCCTTACTCATTATTATTCTGTTCAAATTGTCTACTTCTTCATGATCCAGTCGTTATTTTATAGGGGGTGACATAGGTGCATGCCAGAAGCTTTGCCCCTACATGCAAGCTCTGCTGCCTCCCTTCCCTTCTGCACCTGATGCCCCGCATGGGCTGCTGTCCCCTCTGCATCTGCTCTGTGCCTAGTCTGGGTGACCCACAAGGTGTGTATCTGGAGGAGCTCAAGAAACCACAGCTACAAACTCCCCACCACAGGGGCAGTCCAGCAGTGCTGCCATTTCAGGCTCTTGAGGCTGATGGAGATGCCTGGGGTGCCTGTGGACTCCAGCACTTCTGCCTTGCTTTGCCTTTGTTCAGTTCGGTTCAGTTCAGTCGCTCAGTCGTGTCCGACTCTCCGCGACCCCATGAATCACAGCACGCCAGGCCTCCCTGTCCATCACCAACTCCCGGAGTTCACTCAAACTCATGTCCACAGAGTCGGTGATGCCATCCAGCCATCTCATTCTCCGTCGTCCCCTTCTCCTCCCGCCCCCAACCTTTCCCAGCATCAGAGTCTTTTCCAGTGAGTCAACTCGTCGCATGAGGTGGCCAAAGTATTGCAGTTTCAGCTTTAGCATCAGTCCCTCCAATGAACATCCAGGATTGATCTCCTCCAGAATGGACTGGTTGGATCTCCTTGCAGTATAAGGGACTCTCAAGAGTCTTCTCCAACACCACAGTTCAAAAGCATCGATTCTTCGGCGGTCAGCCATCTTCACAGTCCAACTCTCACATCCATACATGACCACGGGAAAAACCATTGCCTTGACTAGACGGACCTTGGTTGGCAAAGTAATGTCTCTGCTTTTTAATATACTATCAAGGTTGGTCATAACTTTCCTTCCAAGGAGCAAGCGTCTTTTAATTTCATGGCTGCAATCAGCATCTGCAGTGATTTTGGAGCCCAAAAAAATAAAGTCTGACACTGTTTCCACTGTTTTTCCATCTATTTCCCATGAAGTGATGGGACCAGATGCCATGATCTTTGTTTTCTGAATGTTGAGCTTCAAGCCAATCTTTTCACTCTCCTCTTTCACTTTCATCAAGAGGCTTTTGAGTTCCTCTTCACTTTCTGCCATAAGGGTAGTGTCATCTGCATATCTGAGGTTATTGATATTTCTCCCGGCAATCTTGATTCCAGCTTGTGCTTCTTCCAGCCCAGCGTTCCTCATGATGTACTCTGCATATAAGTTAAATAAGCAAGGTGACAATATACAACCTTGACGTACACCTTTTCCTATTTGGAACCAGTCTGTTGTTCCATGTCCAGTTCTAACAGTTGCTTCCTGACCTGCATACAGGTTTCTCAAGAGGCAGGTCAGGTGGTCTGGGATTCCCATCTCTTTCAGAATGTTCCACAGTTTATTGTGATTCACACAGTCAAAGGCTTTGGCATAGTCAATAAAGCAGAAATAGAAGTTTTTCTGAAACTCTCTTGCTTTCTCCATGATCCAGCGGATGTTGGCAATTTGATCTCTGGTGCCTCTGCGTTTTCTAAAACCTGCTTGAACATCTGGGAGTTCACGGTTTACATACTGCTGAAGCCTGGCTTGGAGAATTTTGAGCATGACTTTACTAGCGTGTGAGATGAGTGCAATTGTGCGGTAGTTTGAGCATTCTTTGGCATTGCCTTTCTTTGGGATTGGAGTGAAGACTGACCTCTTCCAGTCCTGTGGCCACTGCTGAGTTTTCCAAATCTGCTGGCATATTGAGTGCAGCACTTTCACAGCATCATCTTTCAAGACTTGAAATAGCTCAACTGGAATTCCATCACCTCCACTAGCTTTGTTCGTAGTGATGCTTTCTAAGGCCCACTTGACTTCACATTCCAAGATGTCTGGCTCTAGGTCAGTGATCACGTTATCGTGACTATCTTGGTCGTGAAGATCTTTTTTGTACAGTTCTTCTGTGTATTCCTGCCACCTCTTTTTAATATCTTCTGCTTCTGTTAGGTCCATACCATTTCTGTCCTTTATCGAGCCCATCTTTGCATGAAATGTTCCCTTGGAATCTCTAATTTTCTTGAAGAGCTCTCTTGTTTTTCCTATTCTGTTGTTTTCCTCTATTTCTTTGCATTGATCACTGAGGAAGTCTTTCTTATCTCTCCTTGCTATTCTTTGGAACTCTGCATTCAGATGCTTATATCTTTCCTTTTCTCCTTTGCTTTTCGCCTCTCTTCTTTTTACAGCTATTTGTAAGGCCTCCTCAGACAGCCATTTCGCTCTTTTGCATTTCTTTTCCATGGGGATGGTCTTGGTCCCTGTCTCCTGTACAATGTCACGAACCTCCGTCCAGAGTTCATCAGGCACTCTATCTATCAGATCTAGTCCCTTAAATCTATTTCTCACTTCCACTGTATAATCATAAGGAATTTGATTGAGGTCATATCTGAATGGTCTAGTGGTTTTCCCTACATTCTTCAATTTAAGTCTGAACTTCGCAATAAGGAGTTCATGATCTGAGCCACAGTCAGCTCCTGGTCTTGTTTTCGCTAACTGTATACAGCTTCTCCATCTTTGGTTGCAAAGAATATAATCAATCTGATTTCGGTGTTGACCATCTGGTGATGTCCATGTGTAGAGTCTTCTCTTGTGTTGTTGGAAGAGGGTGTTTGCTATGACCAGTGCATTCTCTTGACAAAACTCTATTAGCCTTTGCCCTGCTTCATTCCGTGCTCCAAGGCCAAATTTGCCAGTTACTCCAGGTGTTTCTCCTCCCTAAATACTGTAGAAGGTGAATAAAGTCTGTGGGTTTCAAGGAATGTATACATTTCTTCCAGGTTATCCAGTTTGTTGTTCACAGTAGAGCTGGGCTTAGAGCATTAGCAGGACCTCCCCGCCATGACAGATCAGAGCCCTGATGGTGTGGAGTCCAAAGCAGGGTCAGGTCCTCTTCCTGTATGTGGTAAGGTGCTGTGGTGTTCACATCCCAGATAGAAGGACACAGAAGGGACTGGGGCTTCTGAGGGCAGGTCCCACTCCGGCACACAGAGAGTAGGTGCTGTGGCAACTTTAGGCAGGTCTGTCAGTGTAATCAGCATTGGTGAAGCCTGTGGGAGACCCCTGGAACAAAGGCTTCCAAAGTCCACAGTTGTGAATCTTGGGTTCTCTGGCTCTCCTTGCCCCATGGAGTGAAATTTCCTCTGAGGCTATCCTTTCTGGCTCCAAACTTTTCTGTACTGGACAGATGGGGCGACACAGATAACAGGCTTCCTTCCTGTGTTTTTCTGTGATCCCATCCTTGCCTTTTGAGCCATATAGGGTTTTTTGATGTTGCTTTGTTGTAGTCCAGAGCTTTCCCTGAGCTATTTTCTCTAGTTGTGGTTGTTTACTTATTATTTTGGGGATTTTTCTTTGGGAGATGGGTATTGGGATCTCCTTGCCCTCCATCCCCATTCATGGATCACATCCTTGTCATAGTGAAGGGATTTGTGTGACTCAATGAAGCTATGAGCCATGCCATGCAGGACCACTCAAGATGGACAAGTAATAATAAAGTGACCTGACAAAATGTGGTCCACAGAAGGAGGAAATGGGAACCCAATCCAATATTCTTGGACTGCAGGGAAATCAGACCAGTCAATCCTACAGGAAATCAACTCTGAATATTCATTGGAATCACTGTTGCTGAAGCTGAAGCTCTAATACTTTGGCCACATGTTGCAAAATGCTGACTCATTGGTAGAGATACTGATGCTGGGAAAGATTGAAGGAGAAGGGGACGACAAAGGATGGGATGGTTAGATAGCATCACCAACTCAATGTACATGAATTTGAGCAAACTCCAGGAAATAGTGGAGGACAGAGGAGATTCATGTGCTGCAGTCCATGAGGTCTCAAAGAATCAGACATGACTTAGCAACTGAACAACAAGCTCTCCATCTTGCTGACATCACCTCTCAATTCTTACTTTTCATGTATGTTTCAGAAATCTGAAATTGGATTTTTGCAAGGCTATTTTGAGTTGAAAGTTGTTTTTCAGAAGTTTAAAAATAAAAATCTTTCTATCATGTCATATCTGCATTAACTACATTATAAAGTTAATTAAGCAATGCCTGGGCATTTCATAGGGATTAATGATTAACGAGGAGTGGACGAGTGGATGGCCCAAGGTACAGCCAAGGACCATTAACATCCACTGGCTATTAATTTCCAGAAAATGCTCAGCATCAAAGTCATTATTGCTATTATGAACTGAAAATGGAAAAGAAATATAGGCATATGGATTTTTTTAAGGGTGATACAATTTTAATTAATATGTACAAGGCATTCATGGAGAACTTAATTTTTGTACGTTATCCAATCACATTGCTGTTCTCTTCTCTCATGGTTCCATTTGGGTTATAATTAAGCAGTAACAATTGTAGACCTGGGTATTTCCTGAGGATTAATGAATGGCTGGGTGGAGTTAATTGCCTAAAGTATAGCTTCAGGCCATTAACCTCAGTTGGTTACTAATCTCTAGGAATTTATAACTGAGGTCATTTTTATTTTTGTGGTAAGAAGAAAAATATATTCAATTATTTTAATATACTATTGCATTTTTGTTTTCTTGAGATGTATCCAATAATATTAGGGATCTGTGGAGTCTTTCTGTATGTCCATTTCACAGTTACCTCTTTTTGAATATGAAGAGTGGCTGGAGAACATACTTACATGCTTAGAATAGCCTTTTTTCATGAACTTGTTGATTCTTTTCCTTGTTGAGATAATCTGTTTCTTACCCTGGTTAAACCTGGAGAAAGATTTTCTTTGTTATCAATCTGTCATCTGTGAATAATATTTTTATCTAATACATATTTATTAATTCTATTGGCATTGTTTTTTGTAATGTATATATTCTTAATACAATTTTTCCTTGTGTTTCTCTTGATGTTCTAACAATAAAACCAATTCCTTTGATTTATTGTTGTGTTACTAATTTCTGCTTTACTTGAAAAGTAAAAAATTAAATGGGTTTATTTAGACTGAAGAGGATAATTAACAAAATGCTAAGATTACCACCTAAAACCCCATTTTGTACTGAAGGTACTATATAAAGAAACTAAAGGTCACAGAGTTACTAGGTCTCCATTGGTGGCTCAGTCAGTAAAGAATCCACCTCCCAAACAGGAAATGCTGGTTCGGTTGCTGATTCTGGAAGATCCCCTAGAGAAGGAAATGGCAGCCCACTCCAGAATTCTTGCCTGGAATATCCCATGGATAGAGGAGCCTGGTAGGCTACAGTTCATGAGTAAGAGTCAGACATGAGTTAGAGACTAAACCATCACCACCACAGAGTTACAGAAAAGAATTTTAATTTAATGAGTATCAGTACAAAATTTGGTAGTATTATGACAGAATTATATTGATTAGATTTCAGTAAATTCTAACACTAACCCTTGACTGACTTCAAATAACGTAAATTTTTGAAATGCTAGTATTAAAATTGTTATAAATTTTGAACTATGTATCTGGAAGGTACTTGCTAAGTACCCTAAATATGACTGATATAGAGGCTATTTATTGAAGTGATATAACTTCATATATATGTGAATTTGTTAGGACTCATACTATGTTAGCAAAGTTTGTGTGTTAGTCGCTCAGTTGTGTCCAACTCTTTGCAACCCCATGGGGTGGAGCCCACCAGGCTCCTCTTCCATGGGATTTGCCAGGCAAGAATACTGGAGTGGGTTGCCATTTCCTTCTGCAGGGGATCTTCCTGACCCAGGGATTGAACCCAGGTCTCCTGAATTGTAGGAAGACTCTTTACCGTCTGAACCATACCATGTCATAATAATTAATATTTTTGGAAGTCTTGGGTATATTTTTAGTAAACATACTTGAAAAATGGAATTATCTCCAAATAATGTAATACTTTTATGTTTGTCTATTAAGTAAAATTTGAGCATGTATCGTAAGATGCTTTCATTGGAGAAAGGCACTCTGGAAAACAGAGTGTGTGTATATGGATGGACTCATAAAAACAGCTTCCCATAAGAAAGTAGTCATTTTGTGTATAAACTGTGGTTCCTTTGTTGTTGACTTATTTATTTTCTTAAATTAATTATTTATCTATTTTTGGTTGACTGAATCTTCATTGCTGTGTGGGCTTTCTCTAGTTGTGCTGAGCAGGGGCTGCTCTTTGTTTTGGTACACAGGTTTCTCATTATGATGGCTTCCCTTTTGGAGGAGCACAGGGTCTAGACACACGGGCTTCAGTAGTTACATCAGGCGGGTTCAGAAGTTGTGGGTCCTGGGCCCTATGGCATGGGCTCAGTTGTTGTGGCGGGCAGGCTTTAGTTGCTCCATAGCATGTAAGATCTTCCCAGACCAGGGATCAGACCCTTGTCCCTTGCATTGCTAAGCAGATTCTTTACCATGGTACCACCAGGGAAACCCTGTTGTTGACTTATTTAAATAGTTACTTTTGTTTATTTTTACAAGTGTACAGTTCAGTTTAGTCCCTCAGTCATGTTGGACTCTTTGTGACCCCATGAATCACAGCACGCCAGGCTTCTCTGTCCATCACCAACTTCCGGAGTTCAAACCGGAAGTCTTATCGAGTTGGTGATGCCATCCAACCATCTCATCCTCTGTCGTCCCCTTCTCCTCCTGCCCCCAATCCCTCCCAGCATCAGGGTCTTTTCCAATGAGTCAACTCTTTGCATGAGGTGGCCAAAGTATTGGAGTTTCAGCTTCAGCATCAGGTCTTCCAAGGAACACCCAGGACTGATCTCCTTTAGGATGGACTGGTTGGATCTCCTTGCAGTCCAAGGGACTCTCAAGAGTCTTCCCCAGCACCACAGTTCAAAAGCATCAGTTCTTCGGCGCTCAGCTTTCTTCACAGTCCAACTCTCACATCCATACATGACCACTGGAAAAACCATAGCCTTGACTAGATGGACCTTTGTTGGCCAAGTAATGTCTCTGCTTTTTAATATGCTATCTAAGTTGGTCATAACTTTCCTTCCAAGGAGTAAGCATGCTGCTGCTGCTGCTAAGTCACTTCAGTAGTGTCTGACTGTGTGCAACCCCATAGACGGCAGCCCACCAGGCTCCCCCGTCCCTGGGATTCTCCAGGCAAGAACACTGGAGTAGGTTGTCATTTCCTTCTCCAGTGCATGAAAGTGAAAAGTGAAAGTGAAGTCGCTCAGCCGTGTCCGACTCTTCGAGACCCCATGGATTGTAGCCTACTAGGCTCCTCCGACTCTTCGAGACCCCATGGATTGTACCTTACTAGGCTCCTCTGCCCATGGGATTTTCCAGGCAAGAGTACTGGAGTGGGGTGCCATAGGTAGACCTAAATTTCAAAAAACATGAATCAAATAATCAGAATATGTTAACAACATATATCTGTTTAAAAAGGCTTTTTCTGTGACTCAGTGGTAAATAATTTGCCTCAGTGGTAAAGGCGCGGGACACTCAAGTTCTATCCCTGGGACAGGAAGATTCCCTGGAGAAGGAAATGGCAACCTAGTCCTGTATTCTTGCCTGGGAAAGCCCATGAACAGAGGAGCCTGGCAGGCTATAGTCCATGCAGTTGCAGAGTTGGACATGACTGAATGACTGAGCACATCTGTTAAAAAATATTTAATATTGAAATTAAAATAGAAAACATTCTAGCAGACTTTTTAACATTAAAAATATTCGATATTTCTAATTGGACTCGGTTTTTTGTGTTGTCTGTTATAATAAACGGTTACTCTATGAAATAAAACTAACCTTATCTGCCTTATACTATAATAATAGTATTTTTCCTAATGTTTATTCTGTATTGTACAATCTATAAAGGTTTTCATATTCCTTCATGCTAAGAAATAATTATTCTGTTTTAGTAAATGGCTGATGAAAACCAAGAAAATTAAATGACTTATTTAAAGTTCTTAAAGTAATGAGTAATAAGCCTGAAACCTAGGATTTCTTTCTCTATATCTGATACCTTACCTTATATCTGAGCTTCACAGATGGAGCAATATAATATTGGGTTGGCCAAGAAGTTCATTTGAGTTTTCTCATAATAGCTAACAGAAAAACCAGAATGAACTTTTTGTTTAACCCAATATGTCTGATCATATGGTCATTTTAAATGTATGTTAGTTACTTTAAGATACTTTTTAAATTTTATTTACAATTTAGCATTTTTTTCACTGTAAAGCATAGCAATACTATTTTCAGTTACATTTAAATCACATGCTCTTGTAAAATCAATTCTAATATTAAAATTAGGCAGTGAATTTTCTTTCTTTCTGGCCGAACAGTTGCTATTATGGTTTGTGGATTTATATTTCTTACAGAGTTTTAAACTGTCATTTTAAATTTCAACTTAATTTAGTGACCACACTACAATTAGTGTTATAATAGTCTTTAGAATTTCAAATAGATGTATCTTTTGATTGTCATCAAACACTGTTATAGTTCAGTCTGTTTCTTTATAAATCCATTGTTTAAAATGCAAAACAGTGCTCTTGTTTAGCCACATTTCAGTGAAGATATATATAATCTTGTATAGGTGCATTGCTTTCAACCTCCTAACCAATTTATTATTTTCCCTTATTTTAATTTTTGTAGAGCTTCATATTTGTTTTAATAAGCTTTACATTATTTTTGCTTCTTGGTACTGAATCTCCAATAGGTCTATTTTGTCTCTGCTTATAAGAGCATGCCAAAAAATTGTTATTTTTTTGAAAGTGGCACTTCAAGAATTTGTTTGAAAATGTCTTTGTATGCAACATTTATGTGCAACAAAGACTGTTTGTTTGTATGACAGTGAGAGTATTCAGGAATGCTGTGAAATGAAGACCAGGGTCAGGAAATTTATACAATCCAGATTTAATATGTTCTTTGGAATGTCAATAGTTTTGAATGTTCATATTGCTAGGGTAACAAAAGAAATAAAACACTGCATCTCAGTTTGTAAATTAGAAGATATCATAGAAACTGAAGGATGAGTTTTCCAAAAATGATAGATCCTACATACTAGGAATCAAAATAGTTTTCTAAACTATAATTTCAAAAGAAAATTCTAGATGGTTAATCAACGAAAGGCAGTAATCTGCTTTTCCATATATTTAAAATTTCTTTAGAGAAACTTTAAAATTCCAATGAAATTATGTATTATCTTCTAAGATAGTCTTGTTCCAGACCTAATGTTTTTCCAAGTTCACCCCTTTTAAAGCTGTAAGTTCCATCTTGAACCTCTGTGAAATAAATTGCTGTTTTTTGATGTCAAAGAGAAAAATACAGATTAAACACGTTACTATACCTGTAAGAAGGAGAACCTATTACTTTTAAAATGATGTGGATCTTGAATTATAAAGGCCTGACTTCTGTGCTGTCCCAACTTTGATTCTGTAAAGTTAAATATTAATAAAATAAAATGAATCTAGGAATAAAAATTCTTACTACTCCTTTTTAAAAAAAATATACATAATAGATTCTTAGTTCATATAGAACAGGTTATAGATACATTTGGAAATAAACTGATTTACAAACCTTACCTGTTTTAGGGCTAAAACAGTGCAGAGATTTACAACTTTTCTTTTGCTCATGATCAATCAGTCCTTCTGATTTAGTTATAGAGCCAACCTGTTTATGATAAGCTAACTTTAGAATGGTAATCTTTAAAAATATATACAGCAGATAAGAACTATGTAGATTTATTTCTGTATATAATAATGTTTTTCCTTTATTCTGAAAGAGTCCTAGCTATACTGGTATTTGAGGTTTAGATAATAATTATGTTTTTATTTAACTGTACAATAAAAGTTGATTTTCATTGTCTATCATGACCTGAAAGATAAATATTTTGATTTCTGATATTGGTAAGTCTTCCCTGTGAGATAAAATTGATGAGCCAAAGAAGGATAAACATCTTCTGTCTCACATCTGACTTAGTAGACTTGAGGAAATGTATTGCATTTTCTGTTAATCTTACTTTATGGCTGAGAATTTAGGGGACGGAACTATATAGGAGAACGTGAAGAAGTTTGAGTCTTGTTCACTGGGGTTGTTTTGGTGAGTATCCAGCTGATTTAGTCATGTACTGAGCCTTAGTTCAACCTCATTCCTTGTACGAGTGCAGGGAAACAATTGAAAGTGAGCTCCCAGAGAAAGGCAAGTCATGTTGGGTTGTTAACATGCTTTACATCACTAGCTGCATCTACTCTCAGAAAAACACCTTTAATCATGAATATCAGATATACTTTTGGGATAGAAGGGGGAAAGATCACTGCTGCCTGTTCTATTTTTTCTGCCCATTATATCTAATAATGATTCTTTTAAACTTGCTAATGCCTTTTTTCTTTAGCTTTAGAGAACTTAATTTGATTGAACCATATGGGTTGTGAGTTGACATTCATCAGTTGCCTAGTATATAAACTCAATTTTTCTTTGTGGATCATCTGAAGAAAGATGGATGATAATATCTGGCCATCCATTATGGTTTATTTCCAAAGTGGGGATTTATTTCCTTTCTGTCCTTGACCTCTGTATGACCAGTCAGATACTACTGACATAAATGGAAGGTTCAGTGGAGATTTTCAAGATATTTGTAATCATTTCAAGAGTTCAGAATGAGGTAATGAATGTTTACAAGTTAGTGTCCAGTGGCCACTGTGACCATGGGGGAATTATAAGCAGAGTATCTCTGTGGTAGGAATTTATCTGGGGTGTACCTTCTCTGGTTCTTGTTAGAGCTTGGTTCTCCAAAATTACCATTGATTCAGTGAGTTATCTGGTAAAATTCCAATAAATTCTTGTTTGTCCAAGTTAACTAAAGTCAATTTTAGTTGATAAAGTTCTGTCCTTTTAAGCTAAATTCTGATTGTGAGTTTGATAGGATGCTTTGAAACATACTGTCTACAACTTATTTCTGTAAACCATAAACTGTTCCTGAGCATGAGTACAGAGGTGGCCAGACCAGATTTGTGATTTAGAAAATCACTTGGACAACAGTGTGGATGATGGACTGTAGGTGTCAAAGCTGGAGAGATGCATATAATTAAAAGGCTGTTGTTATTTTTCAAGTGGGAGAGAATAAAGACCTGAACTCACAAATGACAATGTGAAATACGAATTCACAACCTTTATGGATTATTTCAGTAGTAAGGGGTGAGAAGGTAGAAAGACACGTTCGAGGTGTCCTATTTGGATGACTTTTAACATAGAGCCAAAAAAGAAAAAAAAAGAGATCCCAGGGAGAAGGCTGAGTAAAAAGTGAAAACAAGTAGAAGGAAAAGCAAGGCAGAGCGGTATCTTACAAGCCAAGAGAGGAGAGAGTTTCGTGAAAAACAGAAAATTTCAAAGTGTCAAATAACAGAGATGTCTAAGAGAATTGCAGTTAGAAATTAACCATAGGATTTGGCAGGTTGGAGGTTATCAGTGAACTGAGAGCAGTGCAGGTGAAACGGTAGGGTTGGAGCCACATTACAGAAGATTGATGTGGAGGTAAGCAACTTGACAAGTGTAGGTTTTCTGTTGTTACTTTTCTGATGAACTTGACCAAGAGAGTAAAAAGGGAGCAGTGCGATTAATAAATTCATCACTTAGAAACACACTTAGAAAACACAAGAAAGGGCTACTTATTTTTTAGGAAGCTAGAAGGCAACCCACTCCAGTGTTCTTGCCTGGAGAATCCCAGGGATGGGGGAGCCTGGTGGGCTGCCGTCTATGGGGTCGCACAGAGTCGGACACGACTGAAGCGACTTAGCAGCAGCAGCAGCAGCAGCAGCAGCAGCAGAAGCAGAAAGTAAGTTGGAACAAAGTCATGCTTTGAAACAAATTACTTTTTGTATCATGCATATAGTTTCCTCATTAGTGAAACTGGAATTACAGTAACTGCGTCATGTGGGATCTTGGAGACAGAGATATTGTAGGCTAAGCTCAGGGCTTGATATTTTGGATTGCACTTTTTTGATGCCCGTCTCCTATGCTGTCATGGTAATTGACCTGTGTTGTTTCTCTAGTTCCTTTTCTAAACTCTAATCTCTTTGTTGCCATATAGTATGGATTATATTCAAGGTTGCATTCCCAGCTTTTGGAATGTTTCTCCTACATATAGATTCTCAATATACCTTTGTTCAGTTGTTTTTATTTTGAGAATGTCACTGTTGAAGTCTTTATTGAATTTGTTACCATATTGTTTCTGTTTTATGCTTTGGTTTTTTGGCCACAAAACATGTGGGATCTTAGCTCCCCAACCAGGGATCGAAATTACACTCCCTGCATTGGGAGACAAAGTCTTAACTATTGGACCAGCAGCGAAGTCTCTACCTTTGTTGAATAAAGTAAATAAATGCCTAAGCCAGTGGAAATTTCTTCTTCTCTAAAGTATTTTGTCATCTTACACACTGACTCCCTTTAAAACATTAGTTTTTATTGCCTCACTTCTGCATTTTAAATTTTATTTCTGTAGGAAAAAAAGTTTGCTAAAGTTAATTATAGATTCTGATAAGGATTTTAGTCTTTTTCCTTGAGATAAAACATGGAAGTTATTTTTTGTTTGTTATAACTTAAGGTGAACAAGAGTGGAAGAAGAAATGTATTGTATAGAAATATGGCAATATAGAATTAGGACATGCTTTATATGACTGAATTATAGCCTTAAATAGAATGTCTTTATTTTTCTTTTGCTTTCCTCTCCTCAAAGCAAATCAAGTATTTCTGTCACAACACTTTATCATTGTAGAATCAAAAAATTATAAGACATATTAAGAGATCATCTAATTTAGTAATTGCCTCCAGTCTCATACTGTTTAAAAAAAAATAAAGAGATTTTGTAAATATGAATAATAGTGAAAATGTTAAAAGTGAAAAATTGTGAGAAGCCAAAGTGGGGCTTGTCTCCTCGTTCTAGTGCTATTTTATTATTTTTTAATGTATTTATTTTTAATAGAAGGGTAATTGGTTTACAATATTGTGTTGGTTTCTCCCATACATCAACATGAATCAGCAACAGGTATACAGATATCCCCTCCCTCTTGAACCTGTCTCCCACCTCCCACCCCATCCTACCCCTCTAGATTGCTGCTTTAAATTCTAATGGTTTTTAAAGTTATTTTTATTATAGTATAACCTAAAAGCTAGTTGTAATTTCATTATGTTACATCTTATTTCCAACTGTAAAACTAAAAGCTAAAATGAATCAATACAAAGCAATAAAACCATTAAAATTTTAGATTAACGTTACTTTAAAGCAACAGTTTTATTTTTCTGAAACCAAATCAGTGCTCACCATGTGATTGTGATCCAAACTCTCATAGGCACAGAGTGTTGGCAGTTCACTGTGTTTGTGTTTCAATCTGCCCAAAGAAGACTCAGTTCTCCTCCTACCTTCTCCATCCAAAATGCTACACATATTTCATAATGCTCACCTTCGTCATTCCACTTTCACTTGGAGTTAATTCATCCATGTCTTAAATCCCCCAGTTTTCTTTTCTCATTAGTCCAGTACAGTAAATCAAGTTCTACATGGTGGCAATGGGGACTGCAAATTCAGTCCCTGAATTGTGAGACAAAATGTGTCATTCGGGTTTTGACTCTTCAAAGTTGTCATTATGATGTTCTTATTTATCATTCAGATTATCTTGAAAACTAAGTAAAACACCAAAAGTGAATCTTATTGAAAACCCATTGAGTCTCTTGATTTTATAATAGATTGGGTAACCTGTATAATATCCATGGTGATCATAGGCTATTTCAGTTTTAATAAAAATCTTAAAAAATTTATCTCCATTTTTACTGAATGGCTATCCAAGCCAGTATTCTTGCCTGGAGAATTCCATGGACAGAGGAGTCTGGTGGGTTACTGTCCAAGGAGTCACAGAGAGTCAGACTCAACTGCGCAACTAACATTTGGGCTTCCCTGGTGGCTCAGACAGAAAAGAATCTGCCTGCCAATGCAGGAGACCTGGGTTCAATCCCTGGGTTGGGAAGACCCCTAAAGAAGGGAAAGGCAACCTACTACAGTATTCTTGGCAGGAGAATTTCATGAACAGGGGAGCCTGATGGGCTAGGACTGAGTGATTACCACTTAGTTACTTTAATGCTCTTAAGAACTTATTTTCATTTTTGCTCCTCCTTTATTTTATTAGCATTTTTTCTATTCTGCTTTCCCACCATTCTATTATGTTTCCACACTACTAAACTTCATTTTTAAGGGCCAGTGTTGCTTGAGTAGTATGATTGCTGGCCTGTTATTGCACATGTGTGATTTTAAAAGAAAACCCATTTTATATTTTTGTAACATTTATTTATTTTTAAATAACACCATGATATTCCTGACATATTCATATTGGAGTACTTGAAGTCCCTGTGTTGTCTTTACTTAACTCCTCTCCCATCCAGTTCTTATATTCTTTTTCTGAGTATTTCATTTTTATAATTCATTCAATAGGTATTCAGTTGTTTCTTGTGTGCTAAGCACAAAGGAGACATTAGTTTTAATATAAATCTATGCCTTCCTGGAGTTTACAGTTCTGGTTAGGAATGCAGACAAGTAAAACACTTTTAGGTATATTTTATTTATCCTACCAAGGCATGGTGCTGCAGAACAGACAGAGACTCACTTTAGCTCTGCAAGTAACTGGAAGCTTTCAGACAAGGAGGGGTTCACAGAGTAGGTGATATTGGAACTGATAGAATTGGAGAAAGAACTATCAAAATAGAAGAGTTTTTAGGACTTCAGTGACTGACACTACCAACATGTCCTCTACCTCCTGTTTCTGCTACTTTCTGACTCATCTTCCTTCTCTCAGACTTTTCCATTAATGAAATACCAACTTTATAGATACCTGTTTGCTCCAGGAGAAAAATATTAGAGAATGACTTTCAATGGCTGCACTTAGGTGACATGTTCATCTTTGGGACAGTCACAGTGACCAGAGCGAGGGGACACCTGTGATTACTTGGTCCGGTTTAGTTACATTTTGGAAGTTGTGGATGGGGAAAGCTAGAGGCTACCATCCCATTCTGGGCAGCAGAGGCAGCAGGTGAAAGAAAGAGAAACTGGAAAGAGTTAAAGTGGAATTTTAGAGACAGGATAGGGTTTAGTATGACCAAAGTGTATAAGGTGTATATAATAGAATGTGTGAGTAAAAAATAGAGATGATGGGAATGGTAAAGCAGCTTAAATCTTGAAGAGCTGTTGAAGTAATACCAGCACAATTTTCTTTTGTCCTCTAGGTGGAGACACTGAAGGTTTTTTAATTCAAATAATTTTTATTATATGTGCTATACTATTAAAATGATCTTCCCTGAAAATTCAGGAAAGAACAGATGAGAAGCTGAAAAAAAATAAAAATAGCAACAAAAAATAAATTCCCCTCATTAAACACTTTGTAACTTCAAAACATCAATGCTTTTTGACAATCATATATTTATCTTGCAATGAATAGTATATCTTTTATAGACTGTTATGCACATGGATATATAACTCACACAAAGATGTGAGAAAATACTAGAAACTAGGATCATGCAAGAAGAAAATGTACCTAACATTTTTTTTTTTTTTTGTACTTAACATTCACAAGCAAATCAGGCTTTTGAGTTTAAGACATGCTAACATTTCTGATGCTGGGAAAGGTTGGGGGCGGGAGGAGAGGGGGACGACCGAGAATGAGATGGCTGGATGGCATCACCGACTCTGTGGACATGAGTTTGAGTGAACTCCGGGAGTTGGTGACGGATAGGGAGGCCTGGCGTGCTGTGATTCATGGGGTCGCGGAGAGTCGGACACGACTGAGCGACTGAACTGAACTGAACATTTCAAGATGATTCTACTTTTGTACCCTTATTTGAGTGAAACAAATATATTACAGAAGATTTCAAGTGACAAGCCACTACTGAGATTTAGGACACTGAGTTTTGTGTTTCAGTTTTTTAAAATTGAAATATAGCACACATACAGAAAAATACACAAATAGTGTGTGGTTTGACACATTACTACTCTAGAAGCAACTAAAATGTTTAAGAAGGAAGATGACAAGATTAGATTCTGTGCTTTTGAAATTAATAGCAGAAATAGAAAGAGATTAGAGAGTTTTTCAGGATTCCAGGGAGAGGAAAAGGTCTTTCTAAACTAGAGTCTAAATTAGGAGAGGTGTGGTTATTTAGTCACTAAGTTGTGTCCAACATTTTGCGATGCCACATACTGTAGCACGCCAGGCATCCTGTCCTTCACTGTCACCTGAGTTTGCTCAAACTCATGTCCATTTAGTTGGCGATGCCATCCAACCATCATACATCCTCTGCTGCCCCCATCTCCTTTGGCCTTCTATCTTTTCCAGCATAAGGATATTTTCCCATGATTTGGCTCTTCACATCAGGTGATCAAAGTTTTGGAACTTCAGATTCAAATTAGAACAATATCTTTAGGCAAAGAGGAGAGGAAGCATTTATTCTCTGTGTGTGTGTGTGTGCATGCTAAGTCGCATCAGTTGTACCCAACTCTTTGGTACTCCATGGACTGTAGCCTGCAGACTCCTCTGTCCATGGGATTTTCCAGGCAAGAATACTGGAGTGGGTTGCCATTTTCTTCTCCAGGGAATCTTCCAGGATGAGGAATTTAACCCATGTCTCTTAATGTCTCCTTCATTGGCAGGCAGATTCTTTACCACTACCTGGGAAGCCCACATTTAGTCCCTGAACTATAGATAATTTTCTATGGAGAAATGTGAAAATTGGCTATTGGACCTGAAAACATTTTGGTTAATAGCTTGCTTTTCTAGATACAATTACATAAATTTATAATATCGTGACTTTAGCTCCCCTAACTTTTTAAAAAACTTAGGGTAAGAAATAAGTCCTAGCATTAGGAAAACACACTCAGAAGAATCTTTCTCAAGATAAAACAAAATTTCTAATACGAAAAATTTTTGTGAGGTTAATCTGATAGATGTAGATTTACCTCTAAAATATAATCAAGAGTCTTTGATTATATCAAGACTGGTCATTTCTTAATTACCTTTTTAATTTTCTTCCTGTAAAAATTATGAGCACTGAGAACATCATGTCAGTCATCTGTTCCGGTTAATTTCACAGGAAGATGGGGATAGAAACTCAGCAGATGGTACAGCCTTTGCTCTGAGAGTAGTGTGGGTTAAGTAGTCACTCTGTGGGTTCCTGTCTTTTTGTTTTAAACTCACAGAAAGCAATGGGATGATTAGTCCCTGGCCACTCACCCTGTCCTACTTCTCTCATTGTAAGGCAGAATGGTATAGTGGCATGAGTATTAGACAAGGGAATAGTAGTAAATGTTAATTTCAGTACCTGTCTGATTCTAACTATCTGATCTTAATCAAGTCTTTAAGTTCTCAAAAAACACCAAGGAAGTTGAGTTAAAAGCTTTCCTTCCCTCTATCTAAGATATATTGCTGAACCTCTAAGGTTTATTTGCCTTGTGTGATTCCCCAAAACATTATAAATCTTTTGCATTTTATAATAAAATTTATCTCAGGATGTTGGTAAGAATTCAGAGATTAAGGATTTTTAAGTAATCTAATTCTTAAATGCTACCCAAATTAACGGAAGTTATCCTTGTTACACTACCTTCCATCTTGCTCTAAACCCTTGCTCATATTCTCTCACTCGCTGAAGAAGTATTCCTTTTCCTAAGAAGATTCAGCTATGGATTTATTTCTGCGGACCTTAACACATTCATTCAGAAGGCTTGGTGGGATTTTCAGTTTGCTTGTTTTTGGTTTTTATGTTTAAACTTTGCTCAGGCAACATAACAACCATTTTCAAGCAAAACACATCGTATTCACCAACATGTTTATGAATTGAAATCCTGCAGTAGTCAGTGTCAACAGAGTATAAAATGAACTCTGAATGTTCAGAGAACTGTGCCTAAACTTTAAGAGAGTAAATCTCCAGATGGTTTATTGAGAAGTATGATGTGCACTATTTCCTTATTAAGTTTGCATTTTGGGTACACATGGCTTAATTGATGTTTACCATGCCCAGACTTGTGTAGAGAAGACTTACAAGCCAATAACTAAATATCTAAATGTAATTTGCCAGTGCTTAGCACTTTTAAGCATATCTGGGTCTGGAAAATATTTGATGAAAATGTTATTTTTCTAACTTTCCTTATATACTTCATAGCTCTGCAGCAGTATACAGTGATTGTGTGTGGGTGCCTCATGTTTGGAAAACATTGTTGTGAGTACTTTCTTTCATGGCATACTGCTGGAGTAATTTTCCAAAAGAGATGGGGAGAAAATGGGTATTGAGTATCTTCCAGGTATCGCATATTATCTCTTTTGATCTTGCTACAGCTTTGCACAGTATATTGCCATTTTAGAACTGAAAACATTGGGGCTCAAAAGGATAAGTTTTCCATTGATCACATGCTTGATGTTGGAGGAACTAGAATTTAATTCAAAGGCCAACGCAGCCTGTTAAGAGTTTCTCTTTTGTCCTTTTTAGGACAGAATTTTTCTGTCTAGAACCTCTGTACTGGGATTAAATGGTATCCTTTTTCCCAGGGTTTTCTGTGTTAGAGTTCATAATTTGTATGGTATAAAATTTGCATGTAATAGTTTTCATTATCAAATAATGAACAATTTGTAACTTTGGATGATGTTTTATGTTAATTATCAAAATGTGCTTTCAGAAATAATTTATACATTTGTTTGTATACATACAAGTGCTTGTGTGATATCTATAATTTGAGATAAAAGTAACTTACACTTATAACATATAAGTTATCTTATATATAATTTATAGGTCTAATTTGTATGTAATATAATATAAATATAGAAGTTATGATATAGCACACATAACTTACATATATGCATGTATATAAACTTAATCCAAAATTAGACAAGGTTTCAGAATAGATATTTAAAGTGACTTCACATTAGGATATTAAATTTTGCTCAAAATATGCTTTTCTTAAAATCTCAAAAACTGAGAAGGCAGTTTATACTTAGGTAAGTTCAAAAGCTACTTCAGGAACCTTAGCTACCCATGTATTTTTTTTTTTAAGTAAATAGTGCATTGTTATTAGTTGCTAACTGCAAAATCATAAGATTAGTAGTGTGAAGTCATTTCTTTTTAAAGCTCCCAAATAAACTTGAATGTATAATCAAAGCCAGCAGTAAAACTAGCAACAACATAATTTTAGGATACTCAAGGCATATGCCATAACTGTACAGTGTGTCAGTGATGCCAGCAGCGCATATGGCTTGCTTGCCTGCTTCTCTGTGGTGCTGTCTCCCTGTTGTTGGCACAAACAGTAGCATTCCACAGTTCAATTTACAGACATGGTATTTACATACAGACTCCACGATAAACACATATTATACCACAAGGCACTGTCTTTAAATGGTTGAGATAAGAATAAGTTATTTCAAGATTCGTAGTGAACATTATCCAGTTATCTTTAAAGATTTCTCATTTCTCTTTAAAATTGAAACTCTCTGCTTTGTCTGAGAAAGCCATGCATGAAATAATTCCATCTTATCTTTCTTTTCTCTTGCTATTCTTCCCTATACTCCAGCCACACTGGCCACCTTTTGCTACCTCCAATATGCTATATTTTTTACATACTGTGCCTTCTCAGTAAAATGCACTTGATAGTATGCCTATATTAATAAAGTCTAATTTTACAAGCATTAAGAGGCTTTGCTTTACATAGGTATTCAATAACATGTTACATTTGATTAAATAGATGAAACACTTTGTTTTTCGTAATTCATTAGAAGGTATTTTAAATGTGTTATCTTGCTTTGATGTCCACTTGCCTAAAGGCAGAGTTGCAAATAAGGTCTTGGTATAAATTTTTTTAAAAAGTAAGCATTTAATAATTCTTTTATTTAATTGAGAAGGCCTCAAATGCATAAATACCTTTATAGGTTTTCTTTGCTTCTAAACATGGCAGAAAAAAAACAGAACTATCGTAAATACAGGAAATGTCTTTTTGTAACACATGAAGTTTCTGTGGAGATTTTCTATGTCAGACTGTGACCTACTAGACAGAAATCATCATAAAAGTCCTCTGTTAAAGTCACATTCACTTTCATCAAAATCTCTGTGTGTTCTACTGCCAGTCTTTTACCATTTCTAGAGCTTATGGAGTCCACCAAACATATCCTGGAGAAATTTTAAAATATATGTTCTGTCATCCCCATATCACTCTTATGAAAGCTTCCATTTGAAGCGACCAGGCAGAGGCAGAATTGTAGTGGTTTTAAATGGAGGTTTCCTTTCTAGTTCAGACTCTACCTTAGACTCAACCCTATACTTCCTAATATTGTAGAGCTTAGGCAAGTTCCCTTGGGGTTTCTCAGGTGGCTCAGTGACAAAAAATTCCACCTGCCAATGCAGGAGACACAGGAGATGTGGGTTTGATCCATGGGTTCTCCCATGGAGGAGGAAATGGCAACCCACTCCAGAATTCTTGCCTGGAAAATCCCATGGATAGAGGAGCCTGGTGGGCTACAGTCCATGGGGTCGCAAAGAGTCGAACATGACTGAGCATGCATGACATTCTCAGGCAAGTTTCCTTGTCACTGAAATAGAGGTATTGATAGAACCTTCAACATAAGGGAAACTTAATTATTAAATAAGTTAATTATTAAGTAAAGTACTTGGTCAGTAAATACTTAATGTCAGATACTTTTGTTTTCATAAAAAGTTGCTTTTCTTAAATTGCAGCCTCAGCATTCCTCCTGGGGAGGAAAGGAGCTATCTTTTGGAATATGGTTTAATTGGCATGTGTAATGGAATGGAGGGTGGGTATGATTCTCTGGTCATAGTCTAGATGAAGCCATGGTAAGAGAAAGAAATAGTTCTGAGAGATTTACAAGGATCTGGGAGCTTTGTGGAATCAAGGGAGTAAAATAGAATCTAGTAACATGGCAGAAAGGGGAGGCTTGAGAATATAATGGGAGAATTTTGATTTTTATGATAAGAATGGCTAAGGGACTTTTTAAAAAATAGGAATGCCTGGTGTTTAAGTTTTTATTGTAAGGCTGCACTCTTATTGTAAGGTCACACTTTGAATAAAGTTGGCTATTCGAACACTCTTGAATGTGTGGCACTTTGAGGAGTAAGGGAATTGGGGTGGAGCTCAGCTAGGCAGTCATGATGCAAAATGAACAACAATGCTAAAGGTGAAATTGAGGGTTGATGTAGAAAATACGGCAGAAATGGGAACCCCAAACTAGGGATGAAGAGATGACATAGGTCGCCATTCCTACTGACAAATAATAATCTTTGGAAGTTTAGGGAGAGATGTGGGTTTCTGTTAGTGTTTAAGATGAAAGTGTATTTAGTGAACTTTTATTTAACTCTTAGAAAACTGGTAACCCAGTCCAGGTGGAGTTCTTGGTGGCATTAAGTTTATGACATTATTAATATGGAAGATGGTGGTGTTGGGGAAAATGTAAGGATGGTACATGCAGAATGGTCAGGCTTGACTGGTACTTCTAAGCTTCAGGGTAAAGGGCACCTGGAACTTTCAGGGGAATAGGATCCTAGGGCTATCAGGAATAGAGAAGCCAGTTCCTCTGCTTATTCCCCCTTCCCCAGCTCTCCTGATATGTCTGCCTTTTTCTCTGTATTTGTTTTTACCTATATTGCTACCATCTAACTACTCTTGCTCATTTACAGTTTATATTTATTCATAACTATTGATCGTGCTTACTTGTGAAACTCACTGCATGTTTTCAGCTTCTTTATTTACTCATCCCAATGGAATGTCCTAGTTCAAGAGAGAATATGATTGCACTAACTCATTTCCAAGTCATGCCTGTGAATGGACATCCTTGTGTCTGAATTCAACCTGGAGTAAAATGACTGAGAATAGACTGGTGTCAGAAAATATGTCTGGTACAAACTCTAGAAATAACCTTACATTTTCAAGACATTAATTTTCCCCTACTGAATCAATTTAGTTAAACGTTCTGAAAATGGGGTACATTGACCTGCATTTCAACAAGTTTTGTGACCTATGGAATATTTCAGAATAGGGAATCAAACTCAATTGTGTTGACTGCATTCCCTTGTTCTCCCTGGAAGTTAGTTCCTTGGTTGACACTTTCTAATAAGAGATACTCTTGTAAAGATAAAACAAATGACACACCCTAGTAAGATTATTCCTAGGATGAGTGATAAAAATAAGCAGGGGAACATCTGAACACTTCCCAGTTCTTTCTTTTCATGTCTTTCAAGGGAGATGCCAGAGAATCATTATCTGTTTCCTGTCCTCAAAACAGATCCCCCATATTGAAAAACTGAGTGACAAGCAATCTGGCCTATCCATATGACCATATTGTTTTCATCCCCTAATTAGCCTAGTCCTCGCTGTGCTGATGAGGAAACAGATGCATGAAGCAGCAAATTACCTTCATCTCTGCTCGGAACAACAACAACGAAAAGACTCAGCACTAAATTGTCTCATTTGAACTTGTGCAATTTAAATGCAGTAAAGTGGGAATGTTGCTTTTAAAAACATGTTTTCTTTTCATTTAAAAGTCACCACAGAATAGGGATTTGAATTATAGGAAAATGGCAACTTTAGTTGGAAAAAAAGACCGATAGCCAGTTGGTTCATTAATTGACATGTGGATAAATAGACGTAAATGTAATGTTTGTGTTCCTGAGGGCATGCTGCATGTTTATCTTCCATGCCTAGTTCTCAGTCAAAATAATTGTAACGGCTCCTTTTGGATTCTTTACCCGATTACAATGGAGGTGTAATTTTGTATCCCTATCAAAGTGGCATAAGTATAGGGAGGAAAAGTGTAAAGGGGAGCTAATGGGAACCAGTCAAATTGCTTGAGAGACAGTCTTTCAGCTCAGGTTTTTGACTTCCAGTTAGAACTCTGTAATGCTCTGTCATGCTATGTTATTCATCTCTGTCATTTCCAGACTCAGAGGTTTGAGGGGTTATCATCATTAGCAAAGGTTTATTGGATACTTGTAAGTTGACAAACATTATATTTTTGTACATAGATCATCTCATTTAATCTTTATAATTACACTGTAACAGGTACCATTGCTACACCATATTTATAGGTGAGGAAACTGAGGATTAGAGAGGTAGAACATAGAAACCCACGTTCCCAAAGCCATCCTAAAAGTGCAAGCAGAAGCAGACAAATAGTTCAATAGGACCCTCACAATTGAGTCTAGCCTTCTCATCTTTAGGCTTTGTTTCATGAAGTTATTCTTAGAGAGTTGTCTTATACACAGTGGCAGTCTTCAAGGGATATACTTAAAATAATGTTTAAAGCTCTCTGGGTCTGATTTAGGAAAATATTTTTTATGGTTTCTAGTTGTGTATTTCTAAAACTTACTAATTTGCATTAATGCATTTGTGAGGAAAGTAGTGTTTATTATTAAAATTGTGGGGTTCCTGCATTATTTTCCTCAAATTCTCAGTTGTTCAGTAGGGTCTTCAGGGAAGAACTCAGACATGCAAAGCTGCTAATATACAGCAGAATGCTTCTTAGAAATCTTTAGAGATATCTATCATACTTGCAGTATAATGAAGTGAAATATGAAGAACCATGAGTCAGGCCAGCCAGCATAAAGTATTGTTTTAAAGAGGGCAGAAGAGAATGAAAAGAATAATATTTATTCTCAGGGTACATATATTTTAGAGTCTTTGAAGTTTCCATGCCATGTGTCTACAAAATATTACTATCCAATATTAATTTGAGAAATTAGTTTTGGGGGCCCACCATCTGCCAAGTATATTGGAGATAGAATGTGAAAAAGAATAGACATGATTCCTGACTCAAAGTGTTCAGTCTTGGAAGGAGACACATTTTATTAATTTATTTACCGAAAGTTATAAATTATAAACTTCTAGTGCTAAAAAAGAAAGGTACAAACAGTATAGTGATGTGTGTGTAGAGGGATTGGCTTATTTTAATGTATGGGGCCAAGTAATTTTTCCCAGCCTTATTAATGAAGTAATATCTGAGCTGAAATCTGGAGGATGCAGACAAAGAATAATTGTTATAGGTCCACAATCTGAGTTTTATCTTTATAGATCCTTCCAGCTACAATGCATTGGAAGAAGTGAAGAGAACCTGTTAAAATAGTTCAGGCCAGAGATGAAGCATATCTGACTGAGCAGGAGTGAAGAAGGAACTAGGGAGAAGTGGGTAGATTCAGAATTGATTATACAAGTCACTATTTTAATTTGGTAGTTTTTGTTTTGAATACATTAATTCATGAGACAAAAAAAAAAAGCAGGGTTTTCTTATGCCTCTTTTCATTTTCTAGTTATTCATACAGTAAAACTTGATTGTGTGTTTTCTGTGTATTATTGACTATGTGAGTTTCAGAGTAATTCCTACTTCCTTTCCCTGGGCTCAGAGAAGAAAAGAACAGGTAATAATACAGTCTAGTAATTGAAATAATTGAGTTATTATGGGAGAGCTTAACCTATCTTAATTGTGCAGCAAGGGCTTGCTTGGGGAGGTGGCACCAAGAATGAGGATTTGGGGATTTGAGATGTTCTGAAAAGAGGAAAAATGAGAACAAAGACAAGAAGTGAGAAATTTCATGGTACATTTAGAGGCTATCACACAGATTTTACAGAGGATAAAGAGCACAGGAGGCAGAACTGGCCACATAATTTGCAGGTCCCGGTGCAAGAAAATGCAGGGCTCTGTGTTAAAAAAAATTACGATTTCAAGATGGTGACACTAGACCAGGAGACAAGCATGGTACACTTTCACGCAAGCTGTCTTGTGTGTCGCTGATGGCATGATGGGAAGTGCTAGAGGAAAGCTTTAATTTTGGGTAATAGAGGAGAAGCAAGAATTAAGAAGATTCTCAAGCCTTCTAGTTTGGTTGTGTGAGAGATCTTGATGCCACTGACAGAAATAGAATCTGGAAGAAGTCTGGCCAGGTGTCAGGGAATGGCAGTTTACCTTTTGACAAGTTTAAGGTATTTGTGGAGTTTTCTATTGGAAATACCTTACCAGCAGGCCTGTGAACATAAGAACTTAAATTTCTTGGGGGAGGTCAGGGCTGGAGAGTTTTGTGGATGTTAAACTCATGACAGTAGATGGCACATACTGACCCTGAAGCTCAGGGTAAGTTATTGCCATGTCACGGGTTATTTCTTTAGTAGCTGGAACACCATACCATGGTGGCCATTCCAGTAATATGAACATCAATTAAAGCTTTTCTCTGCCAGCACAATATGAAGTTAACACCATTGTGAGACAAACACAATGTCTTTCAGTAACCAGGAAATTAGCTACTTTGAAACTTATTACTCTAGTTTGCCTCTTATATTAATATGTTTTAATTACATGACCAATTTGTTGTTTAGTTGCTAAGTCATGTCCAACTCTTTTGTGAGGCTCTTCAGTCCATGGGATTTCCTAGGCATGAATACTGGAGAGGGTTGCCATTTCCTTCTCCAGTGGATCTTTCCAACAGTGTACCATATTGACGACATTACTGAGCAAACACTCTAATAAATCACTGTTTTGTCTGTATTTGCCTGAGGCATATTGTCCTGTTAATCAACTTTTCCATCACCTGTCTTAAATTTATTGTCCTCTCTATTTGGGTAATTAAATGGAAATATTGCTATCACTAAAATAATTGAAAAACATGTTTATTTCGTATTTCATGGTTTTCAAACTCATATTGTTTTATGTTAGGTGTTGAAGTGTCATTTAAGGAAATTTCTAGAACTGTTTGTTCTTTTTAGCTATTATAAAGTGTTTATCAAAGCTGTCTCTTTTATTCTATTTAGAATTAGTATGAAAATAAAAATATTTCAGTTTCATGATGTCATGAAAGATTTGTTTTTTCACAGTAATAAGAGCCCTGCATACATTTTAATAGATACTATTTAACTAATCCAAGACTTTATCATAAAATCTTATTAGATGTTCTTTATGGCCACCTCATGCGACGAGTTGACTCACTGGAAAAGACTCTGATGCTGGGAAAGGTTGGGGGCGGGAGGAGAAGGGGACGACAGAGAATGAGATGGCTGGATGGCGTCACCGACTCTGTGGACATGAGTTTGAGTGTACTCCGGGAGTTGGTGATGGACAGGGAGGCCTGGCGTGCTGTGATTCATGGGGTCGCGGAGAGTCGGACACTACTGAGCGACTGAACTGAACTGAACTGAACTGATGCACTCTGAGAGGAGGAAATATTAAACAAATGATAATTCCATTATTAGTAAGTTACAGTTTTGTCCATAAATCAAAAGTAATAAGATAGTTTTATTCCCAAATTACAAAAAAATGGTAATTATTTAGAGTAATCAGTAAATAGTAATCTCATTACTGTATCTATTATGCTTAAGTATACTCCATGGTTAATAACAATTGAAAAAGAAAATTAAAAACTAAATAACAATGTTATTATACAGTATGCTATACAAAGCTAGTTACTATGCTATGGGAAAAATCTATTTCATGTTTTTGTTTTCTACATTTAATTACACATTTTTCTAGAATCAGTGCCCAAATCTCATGATGTAAAACAAATTTTCACTTTGTCAAAATGCATTTAGGGATCTATTATGAACCTCTGCCACATTTTGGAAAATGGCAAGTGTAGAAACCTGTTTTTATGTGCTTGCTTTGACAGAAAGGATAAATAGAACATTAGTCATCTTGTTTCTCCATTGCTGTTTTTATTCAATATATTCAGTAAGAACAAATCATATCCCCTGAGCCTGTCAGAAAGAAGATGGAATAATTTTAATTGAAGAATAATAATTACCATATTCTGAAGTAATTAGCGATGTTTCATGTTGATGCTTAATAAATTTTTGTATATACACAGAACAAAAGTGAATGCTAAGTTGATAGGCCTATGCCTTTTTATCTGCCTGTTTCAGTAAGACAATATATATTTTATTCTGTTACCAAGTTTCTTAATCTTAAGAATACCTTTATTTTCTTTTATACTAAACTATCACGAAAAGCAACTTAATGAAGTAACAAGTGTTTGCAACAGATTGTTTGGAGTACAAGAATTTTTAAAATTTTAATAAAACCTAGGTACAGAAAAATATTTTCTAATATATAAGCTAATATTTATCAAATTTATTGCCTCTATTACCTGTCTTCTAGTTCAGTTCCACTCAAGTGTGGTACACAGGCTGGTGCTGGTTTCTTATAGATAAGTACACAAATTGAGAGTAAGCATTTAGGAATTTTTATACCAATTTAAAATTGCTATGACATTCAAGTGAATGATCATTTTTCAGGTAATTGATTTTTTCTAGTAATTATATATTTTTAAAGTATCGCAGAGTGGCAGTTTTAAATAACCAACCTATTCCTTTAGAAACACTGTTCTCTTCATTTATATATTTATATATTTTCTCCCTTTCAACACTTGCCTTCATTAACAGTTACTTAAAGTAGGTGATTTTTCAGTGGAACTCCAGATGTCTTAAATTCTCACATTCAATACTTTTCTTTATTTTCTGCTTATTTATTTATATGGAGTAAGAGAGTTAGGAAATAATAGTGCAAAGGAAAGAAAGATTTTAGAGCCAAGTAGATCTGGATTGAAGTGAGCTATACTGCTTTCTAGCTGTGAAATCCTGTGCAATTTGTTTGCACTTTTGGAGCCTCTGTTTCCTTAAGTGTAGAATGGAGGATGTATTTGTTGTGTCAGTATACTTAAGGTTTTCAGTGCATTTTAGTTCCCATTCTTTCTCTTCAGTAGGCAAGTTGAATAATGAATATGTAGTTTTATGGATATACATTTTATAATGTATTATACCTATTTATTAAACTCACAATTGATAGTAATTTATTTTGTGAGTATATTTCATTGACGTATATTAGCTTTGGCGTGATTACATATTATGCAAATTACATATAGCTATGAAATAATAGATGTTTGATATACAAACGGATTTCATGATACTTATAGCAGAAATAGACTTGCTTTCTTAAAGTAATAAAGTTTCTCAAATGCCAGTAACGTTGTCTCTAATTCAGATGAGGGGAGGTGATGACAACAGGTGTTAAAACCTCTCTTTTATCTTTGTTAACTGTCTGGATAATTGGATTAATGTGATTTAGATTTATTATTGGCTATCACTAAAAGAAAAAAAAACATATAATTAGTTAACTATTAATGATATTCATACTGCTAGAATATGTATATATATAATTTTAAATATATTCTAGGAGTGGTATTACCTTTAATAAATTACCAGTAAAATAATTTATGTATGTAAAATATGTAAAATAAACTAAATCTCTTTATGATTTCTGCTCCAATAAAACAGCAGTGACAACAGTAATAAGTGAAAAAGGAACAGATCATTTTAGAAGTGACGGTGCTATGCTATGTGCTAAGTCATTTCAGTCATGTTCGACTCTTTGTGATCCTATGGACAGAAGCTGGACAGGCTCCTCTGTCCATGGGATTCTCCTGGAAAGAATACTGGAGTGGGTTGCCATTTCCTACTCCAGGAATCTTTCTGACCCAGGGATCAAACCTGCCTCACTTTTGTCTTCAGCATTTTTAGGTGGGTTATTTACCCCTAGCACTACCTTGGAAATCCTACATATTTCATTTTATATTCCAGTAAGCTTTTTTATAAACAATCTGGTCCTTACATTCAGAAAAATTTGAACAGAATAGCAACAAAGAAATATTTGGATTCTTGTGCTATGTATGTATGTATATATATAGATAGATAGATAGATAAATATAGATATATACCAAATCTACACACACACACACACACACACACACATTTCATACACTTACATACCACTGTATACACACACCCACACACACACACCAAATATATACCGGTAGACACAATGGAATAGTAAACTTTTATGAGAAAGAAGGAAATCCTGCCATTTGTGACTACATTGATGGACCTTGAGGGAGGTCCATCAAGGTCCATCACTTAAAACTAAGTGAAATAAGCCAGACAGAGAAGGACAAATCCTGTCTGA
This sequence comes from Moschus berezovskii, assembly GCF_049115385.1. Classification (NCBI taxonomy): domain Eukaryota; kingdom Metazoa; phylum Chordata; class Mammalia; order Artiodactyla; family Moschidae; genus Moschus; species Moschus berezovskii. The sequence goes on from NC_142461.1 coordinate 35,958,142, forward strand.
TGTTACTTATCTTTGGAATCTTAAAGAAAAGTTGAAAGAGAAAGCATAAAAGTCAAATTCAAAGAATTAGAGACTAGAGAACTGTGTTGCCAAGAGCTGGGGAGAGGCTGGTCAAAGGGCACAAACTTTCAGCTAAAAGATGAGTCAAGTCTGAGGGTCTAATGCCAACATGGTAACTGTAGTTGATAACACTGTATTATATAATTAAAATTTGCAAAAGGAATGGAACTTAAGTGTTCTTAACAAATTTTTTAAAATATATGTGAGGTGATGAAAGTGTTAATTAACTAGATACTGTGAATCATTTCATAGTGTAATCATATATCTAATAACCATGATGTATACTTTAAATACTTTATGATTATATTTGTCAATTATGCCTCAAAAAAGTGAAAAAGTTCTTTTCCACTGAAATAGCTCGGTTATTTCTTTGTAAAGGAGAGAAAAGACTGTTCTGGGAAGCAGAATTGTGGCATTGGATGATTTCACACTGGTTTCAGTTTTGCAGAGATGTTGATGTTGTACTAGCAGTAGTAATAATAGCAAGAGTATTTCAGACAAATTTGTAATTGTAATTGATATATTTCTATATTAATCAGGAATTTCTTCAGAACTATAAGATGCAATCTTATATTAGTCAACAATATGAGACTGGAATGTGAGTTATTTCAAATCATCTGTTTAATATGACTATATCAAGTTTACCTACTTTACCCCTATGGCAAAATTAAATATTAGCTTATTTTTCTGTTTGTAGTCAAGTTGATCAAATATTAATACCTAATTGTACATATTTACTAAGTGTATTGGTACATAATATAAGTTCTTTTTTAACCGGAGGAGTACAGAACCAATCTTTGTTTACAGATTTTCAAGTTTAAAATATATTCTCACCTTTGATACTTAAATTTAAGGTAGCACAATAGATCAATCCTGGGTGTTCATTGCAAGGACTGATGTTAAAGCTGAAAGTCCAATACTTTGGGCACCTGATGTGAAGAGCTCACTCATTTGAAAAGACCCTGATACTGGGAAAAATTGAGGGCAGGAGGAGAAGGGGACGACAGAGGATGAGATGGTTGGATGGCATCACCAACTTGATGCACATGGGTTTGGGTGGATTCCAGGAGTTAGTGATGGACAGGGAGGCCTGGTGTGCTGCGGTTCATGGGGTTGCAAGGAGTTGGACATGACTGAGTAACTGAACGTAACTGAATATAACCTGTGCCATATACAAAAATTTATAATAATGAGTGATGATATGATGTGATTTTATTTTATCTATAATTTGGAAATAAGAAATTGAATCTAAAATGTACATAGTCACTTCAGTTCAGTTCAGTTCATTTCAGTTCAGTCGCTCAGTTGTGTCCGACTCTGCGCGACCCCATGAATCACAGCACACCAGGCCTCCCTGTCCATCACCAACTCCCGGAGTTCACTCAAACTCATGTCCATTGAGTTGGTGATGCCATCCAGCCATCTCATTCTCTGTCGTCCGCTTCTCCTCCCACCCCCAACCTTTCCCAGCATCAGAGTCTTTTCCAGTGAGTCAACTCATCGCATGAGATGGCCAAAGTATTGCAGTTTCAGCCTTAGCATCAGTCCTTCCAATGAACACCCAGGATTGATCTCCTTTAGAATGGACTGGTTGGATCTCCTTGCAGTCCAAGGGACTCTCAAGAGTCTTCTCCAATACCACAGTTCAAAAGCATCAATTCTTTGGCGATCCGCTTTCTTCACAGTCTAACTCTCACATCCATACATGACCACGGGAAAAACCATTGCCTTGACTAGACGGACCTTGGTTGGCAAAGTGAAGTCTCTGCTTTTTAATATACTATCAAGGTTGGTCATAACTTTCCTTCCAAGGAGTAAGCATCTTTTAATTTCATGGCTACAGTCAGCATCTGCAGTGATTTTGTAGCCCCCAAAAATAAAGTCTGACACTGTTTCCACTGTTTTTCCATCTATGTCCCATGAAGTGATGGGACTAGATGCCATGATCTTTGTTTTCTAAATGTTGAGCTTCAAGCCAACCTTTTCACTCTCCTCTTTCACTTTCATCAGAGGCTTTTGAGTTCCTCTTCACTTTCTGCCATAAGGGTGGTGTCATCTGCATATCTGAGGTTATTGATATTTCTCCCAGCAATCTTGATTCCAGCTTGTGCTTCTTCAACCCAGCGTTCCTCATGATGTATTCTGCATATGAGTTAAATAAGCAAGGTGACAATATACAGCCTTGACGTACTCCTTTTCCTATCTGGAACCAGTCTGTTGTTCCATGTACAGTTCTGACTGTTGCTTCCTGATCTGCATACAGGTTTCTCAACAGGCAGGTCAAGTGGTCTGGTATTCCCATCTCTTTCCCAGCTATTTCTTGAGTTGACGGAATCTGATACCCGAAGACTAAAGTTGATGACTGTGTAAAAGTCTCCTTATTAGAATTGTATTAAAGAATATAGACTGAAATGATACTGTTTCTTAAATAAGAGTACATTTCTTAAAACTGTTTGGAAAATTTCTTAAATTTACAAATGTCAGATACTAAATTTGATTCAAGTAGGAAGATGAATGTTAGAGGTAGAGGCACCATTTCAGGTATCTTTCCTTGTGAACAATGTCTCCAGTCAAAATGTTGTATTGAAGGTAAACTGCTCTCATTCTTGCTCATGTTATTACTCTAATCTTACGTGATATTCGCATGAATAGTGAAATTATTCTTGGTCTAGGCCAAGCGTAGAATTTCTCATTTTTCTATATAAAATATCCAGATTACTTATAGGAGAGAGTCAATAATCTAATCTATTATACTATTTTGTTTATGAATAGTAACATCATTTGCATGTGAAACGAATGGCATTTCCCTGGTGATTCAGTGATTAAGACTCTGAGCTTCCACTGGAATTTCCTCCTGCAGTAAGATGTGGCTAAAGAAGAAAAAAATTAAACAAAAAAAGAGCTTTTATTTGTAACTGCTGCTTTTTACCAAAGTGATATGTGTTCCTTGACCTAAGTTTAGAGTATGTAGTTCCTAATAAAGAAAGACATTAAAATAATCTATATTCTCTTCTCCTAGATTGTTAACCTTTGGATGTATGTCCACAGAGGGTTCCAGTTACTCATCTACTGGAATAGCAAGGGCACATTTGGGCCTCAGAGATAAATGAATCTAAAACTAGATTATTGCTACAAACCACTCTTCTAATTTTTTATCTATCTGTCCTTCTTATTCATGATAGTGCTATTCTCCCAGATTAACTTTCTCTATAGAGTGGAATCATAATTTCCACCAGCTTTCAGTCCTGTATCTTCTAAACTTTGCCATTCAGTTTTCTTTCTTTTTCTTGAGACCAGTTGGGAAATCTCCAGAGAATGTCTCTGATTGGCTCAGGTCTCATTATTTTTAAAACCTGTTGTTAGGAGGATTTAGAACTGTGATAAGCAACTCTAACTTGAATCACATAGTTGGAGTAAGTAGAAAATAAGACAGATATTCATTCACAGTGGAGTCAGTGGTGATGAGCCTATGACTTGGGTGAAGCACAGAGAATCTGGCCCCATACCCAGGCTGAATGTGTCAGAAAATAATTTTTGCTTTCATTGAAACAGTATAAGGATTTAGAACTGGACTGAGGAAGCTGGCAGGCTACAATTCATGGGGTCGCAAAGAGTCGGACACCACTGAGCGACTGAGCTGAACTGAACTGAAGTTTACTGTATTGAAATAAGTAGAGCTGAAGAAAGCTGGTGTTCCATCCAGAAAGAAGAACATAGAGAATATATTAGAAACAAGAATAAACATAGGATGTGCCCCAGACCTTAAAACTAGTTCACTGTAGGATTAGAAAGGTTGAAAGAAAACAATTGAGTATCTATTGTGAGACAGTTATGGAAGGCATTGAGAATCTGAATGCATGTATATTTGTTAAAAACAGGAATATGCAAATCAATACACTGGTCTCGAATTTGAGATAGTATTTTCCCAAAACCTTAAAAACATTAATACCATTAAGAAATCTGAAAGGTATCTATCTGTGCAAGATTGTCTTTGGAAAGTAGTAACCTTGAAATGAGAATGTGAAAAACTTTTTATAGAGCTAAGCATAGTTGAAAACCAAGACACATGAACATCTCTTTAGAACTGCCATTGGGCTTCCCTGGTGGCCCAGTGGTAAAGAATCTGCCTGCCAGTACAGGAGATATAAGAGACCCAGGTTTGGTTCAATCCCTGGGTTGGGAAGATCCTTTGGAGAAGCAAATGGCAATCCACTTCAGTATTCTTGCCTGGGAAATCCCATGGAGAGAGTAGCCTGGCGGGCTACAATCCGTGGGATCACAAAAGAGTTGGACATGACTTAGCCTCTAAACAACAAAAAACTGCAACTAACAAGTGACAGTCGTTTTGCTTTGAAGGAGAAGTTGCAGTCAAAAAGTGGAGGTAATATATATGTAGTATAGTCATAGGGGCAAACATTAAATGAAAGTTTACCATATAAAGAAAATGAAAGTTGCTCAGTCCTGTCCAACTCTTTTTGATCCCGTGGATTGTAGCCCACAAGACTCTGTCCATGGGATTCTCCAGGCAAGAATACTGGAGTGGGTTGCTATTTCCTTCTCCAGACTATCTTCCCAACTCAGGGATTGAGCCTAGGTCTCCTGCATTGCTGACAGATTCTTTACCATCTGAGCCATCAGGGAAACCCAAGAGAATATAACTCTATTTGATTATTGTCCCCAAGTGTTTCCAAGTGCCTAATTCTCTGAAATCATACTATTTTGAGAGATATTCATATACAAAAAAATGCATAACGATTTCATTTTGGGAACTGATGTGCTTTTGACCCTAAATATTCAAAGCATTATTTTATGCTGCATCTATAAATAGTAAGATGATGCTAATTATAGTAGTTAGAACACTATGATGTTATTAGTTGAAAAATGCCATTATTATATGAAAAATTGAAAAGTGAAAGTATTAGTTGTTCATATGTAGACTTTAAAAAGTTCTTCCTTAATTAAATGATGTGAAGAATACTATTTATTGGATGTTTGGTTTTTTTGATCCATCTTTTTTTTTTTTTAATTGAAGAATATTTGCTTTATACTGTTGTGTTGGTTTCTGCTGTACAACAAAGTGAATAAGCTATATGTATACATATGTCCCCTCACTCTGGGGCCTTCCTCTCACCTACTCCCCTTCCTTCCCACCCATCTAGGTCACCATAGATCACCAAGTTGAGCTCCCTGTACTAAACAAATTGAGCTCCCTATTCTCATCAGCTAGTTGTTTTACACGTGCATCCCAATCTCCTCATACCAGACAAAATGGCCCTCATCAAAAAATCTATGACAGTAAAAGCTAGAGGGAGTGTGGAGAAAAGGAAACTCTCTTGCACTGTTGGTGGGAATATAATTTGATAAGAGTATGGAGATTCCATCTTTGTTTTTTTTAAGTTAACTATTGAAACAGCTAATATTTTGGAAAAATAAGTGATTCCTTTGGTAATCTGCAAATCAGCATTGGCCTACTGATGTAATGGAGGGAAAATAATTGTTTTCCTAAAAAGAATCAGTTGTAACCATTGATCAGTTTTTTAAACATTGGTAATATGGCAAGTAAGATTTTAAGGACTCTATAATGTTTAAATGGTTTCACTGAATTTTAAGTTATGTTAGATGTTTTTAACTCCCTTTTTAACTGATAGTTTTCAGTCCTACCTTCAAAAAAAAGCAGTCTATTATCTAATGCTGATAAAATAGTATGCAGTTTCAAAGAACAACAAAATCACTATTGTTGAAAATGTAATATTCTTTAACTTCTAGAATTCTATAGTAGTTTCTTTTATTGTTATAAAATGTTTTATTTAAAAAATAATAAAGACAGGAATTTTAGGATGTTTTAAGTACCTTTAGGGTCTGTAGAAGTTTGGTAGGTCTGGTTCTTATATCTAATTGCACTTAAAAATTTTAGTTATCATTTCTTTGCCCTTGATTGGTTGAATATGTTAATAGTACTAAGCTGAACTTACTATCTATTATCAGAACTCAAGAAGTAGCAAAATTGAAACCACCAAATCAATAAATAGTATTTATTGTAAGTTTATAGTAAAAGTTTACGCTGCATTTAAGAACAGTTTGAAAACTGGAAGCTTTCAAAAACAAAAGCTAATGTAAATCATAGGGATGTGAAGTTTTACACAATAGCTTATAAAGTGAAATGAGGAAGTTGTTAACCTTTGCAGTGATTGGTTGTTATGATGGGGATTTCCAGAGATCAGGGGATTGGTTAAACGTAATTATCAGTTTTAGGAAGATGACCTGTTTCTTTTATGATTGTCTGAGAATTTACATTTGCATTTACAAAAAATAACCTAAGTAAAGTTTCACTTATGTTCATGAAATAAGCTAAATTCAGTTTTGCTTACGTGGCTTAAGTGGTTTTGTCTGCTCAGTGTATTCTCAAGTCCAGTCTCCATTTTAGATTTAATGTTAACATTATTATATCACTCTGAAATGAGATATGGAATTTAAAATACAAGAGAAAAATGATTGTGGCAAGCTGGGCTAGAAAAGAAAATGTAGTAGAAAAAAGAGAGTGCTAAAGTCTGTGTTTGACACACATAGAGGATACTAATTGAAGTACAAGTGGTAAAAAGCACGAACGTATTTAATATTGTAGTAATGACGCCTGGAGAAGCAGGAAAATAGGAAGTGATGAAAAGACTGATTGAGTCAGATAGTTATGGGTAAGACTGGAATATGGGCTAGACCTCGAGTGATTAACTTTGATATATGGCTTTACCTTTTAAATGTTTTCATGATCCTGGGTAAAAATATCCTGGTAAGTTTTTCAAAGGATTGTTTTTAGGATGCATTTATAAGAAAGCACCTAAGTGAAGTTTTCTTATCTCCATAAGCTTATGTTCATGCATAATTTGTGGGAAAACACTTTATAAATTAAAAAGAGACATAAAATATAATTGATTATATTCTATTTCTACTTCTTCATTCATTCAACCAAGGTGGACTGTGACTATTGCTGTATATTTTCCCCGTTAGCTTATTCATATTAGCCTTTTTCCAGAAAATTTCAATTAAAACCAATCTTAGGAAGTTTTCAGGGATTAACCTTAGCGATTTTGATCATGCCATTACTTGTGGTTCCCTTCATGAAATTATAATGCTCTAGAGATGAAAAGGAAGCAAGAGGGTCATTTAGTTCAATTCTCTCACTTTAAAATGAGAAAACAAGCCCAGAGAGGTTAATATAAATGCTGGACTGTGAACCAAGGCATCTTATTTCCTAGCCTTCCTGTTTTCATTCTTTGACATTATAATACACTTTGCTTCACTTTTACATTTAAGCATGTGACTTATCACAGAGCTAAATGGTGGCAAGATTAGATGAGAACCTGGTTTGGTTGATATTTAAAAATTGTTAATGTTTCCAATAATCTGCTGGTCCTCAATTTGCATTAATTTAAATGTTGCTTTCTAATATTTTTTCTTAGCCACATATTGCCCTTTTTCAGTACTTCAGTGAACTTTTACTAATTCATTTAAACAAATATTTTGACTTCCTGTACTTAGTCGCTCAGTCATGTCCGACTCCTTTCATGTCAAGCTCCTCTGTCCATGGGGATTCTCTAGGCAAGAATACTGGAGCGAATTGCCATGCCCTCCCCCAGGGGATCTTTCCAACCCAGGGATTCTCTACTGTCTGAGTCACCAGGGAAGCCCATTTTGACTGCCTACTATGTGTAAAACATCATTGCTGTTTGCAAAAATAGTTTTTAATTGACCACTGCTTGTTTTGAGAAGAAAGAAACATTTAAAATTCTAAAGGTTACTAAAAAATGATTTGGGCCAGAAGGACTCAAAATATCCTTCTAGGAAACTGACATAGTTGCCTAAAATGTGTAGTGTATTTCTGCTGCTGCTGCTAAGTCGCTTCAGTCATGTCCAACTCTGTGCGACCCCATAGATGGCAGCCCACCAGGCTCCCCCATCCCTGGGATTCTCCAGGCAAGAACACTGGAGTGGGTTGCCATTTCCTTCTCCAATGCATGAAAGTGAAAAGTGAAAGTGAAGTCACTCAGTCATGTCCAACTCTTCACGACCCTATGGACTGCAGCCTACCAGGCGCCTCCATCCATGGGATTTTCCAGGCAAGAGTACTGGAGTGGGTTGCCATTGCCTTCTCCATTGTGTATTTCTAGGTCAGTTTGAATTACTACTTGACAGGAATGGGTGTTTTTATAAGTAGAACTCCTTGAAAGTATGTCTGAGCCTTAAAATGTGAAAATGATTATAGAAAGGTGAATTCCCCAAGTGATTCTCAGGCTGCTACACTGAAAACTACCATGCTTAATTATAAAAATATTAATCTGAGAAATGCTGTGAAAAAAAAATGTTATTACCTGTTTATCAGTATGTAAATCAACAGCAACAATCCTAAAATGACTGTGAAATGATTCTATTGGAATGGAACTTTGTTTGAAAATATTCTCTTACTCCCAAAAAGAGAAAGAGAAATTTTAGTATAATAAATTTATCTATCTAGATGTAGAAATATATCAGTGTTTTTGGAGGTTGGTAAAAAATCTACTTAAAAATATGAGACAATTGTGGAAAAAGTAGAACAAAATAGCCTCCCTGATTTCCATGTAATAATTAAACATTTCAATCATTCCTAGCTAAGATGATTGGATTGGAGGATAAGAAGGAGAGTCATTATTCTGAGACTTCCTGGGGTTACTGATACCCTCTCATGCATAACTAATCCTTGTCAAATCACTCCAACTAGTTAAGTAGAGGAGGCAGTTTCTATATTCCACCTCCAGAGGTGTTGACTGCTGATCGACAGGTATTGTGTACAGAGTATATCATTGGATAAGATTGAATAGGAAATTGTTCTACCTCAGTGAAGGTTTCAATGGCAATTAACCTTCCCCTTATTTCTCTATGTTTAATAGCCAGAGAAGTTGATTAAGCTCAAATTTAAAATTTCTCGATGTCTTTGCATGTATCATAGATGGGCTGGTAATTCTGCAGTATGAAACAGGGACCAATTAATCACCTTTTGAACTGAGTCCAGTAGCTGATTGCATGAGACTGGTTGGGAACACGCACAAAATAATTAGTTTGTGCTTCTTATGTTGTCAGTATTGGGATATCATATGATTTTACCACATATGAGAATATTAATGCAGAATCATATTTTGAACCTTTTGTTTTTTTCCCTATCAAATAAACTTATTCATGTATAAAGTTTAATATCTAAAAATAATTTAGAAATTCTATGACAGATGAAATAAATTTACTGTTCATAACAAAAAAAGTCAATAATGTGATTAGTATATGGCCCAGTTATATATACATGTCTATTTAAACATATATATGTTTTAATAGCAAAGATTGTCACCGTGACTTTGCTTAGCTAACTTAAGTTGTATCTTATCTGGAAAGAACTGCCTAAAAGTGAGACTGTGGAAATATTTTGTGCAAATCTAGTACCATTCAAGAAAAAGTTAACTCAAAGAACATGAGCTAATGATGTCCTTATATATGAAGATCAAGGCATTTTGATATATGACCCCAAACCATTCCGATATATGGTACCAAACTTCATCCTGTACAAACTTACCAGTCAGACTTCTGATTATGCTTAAAACAGTTTTATACTTTGGTCATCTAGAAAAGCAGATTTATGGGTGAAAATATGGAGACTGTAGTAAGTGACTAACTGCAAAAATGAATATGACTTATTAGTTTGCAGCCATTTAAATGTCTGTAATATGCCTGTGTTACACAACAGATCTAAAGATGAATAGCATTTGTTCTCTCTTTAAGACACTCATGAAATTTTTTTCCTTTTTTTCCTATTTCAGTTATCTGTTACTTAAACTGGGAAGCTTTGAATCATATTTGATTTTTCATGTCTCCTTCTTGTCTTCAAGTTTAATAATTTTGTTTCTATATTTTTCCTCCTCCACTCAGTTGCTTCCCTCCCTTTTATTTTCTCAGCAATTGCTATCTGGAAATACTGTGGTAGTCCTTTGATTCCAAACTAGATCCCTCCAGCCTCTGCCCTGAAGCCTATTTTGCACTGTATTTAAGTGACTTTCCCAATGAAGACCTGAATATGGACTCTTGCACTAAAATCCTCCACTGCCTGGATAGGAATCAAGTACAAACTTCTAAGAACAACCTAGAAAGTCCTTTACAGCCTGACTGTATTTTTGCTTTTCAAAGATTCATCATCCTCTTTATCCATATTTGATTCCTATATTATGTGCCTGCTGGGTTATTCAGTTTTCTTCAACAAATTTCATCTGTCATAGAATTTCTGAATTATACTTTCTCAACTGTGTACCCTCATTGCTCTTCCTCTTGCTCCACCTCGCTTCACCAGGTGTTTTGTTCAGATGTTTGCATACATCTCAAAACCCAGCTAAAAATACAGTGCATATCATTCACTTTTCCTGATTCCACATTCCCAGAAGTAAATGAATTTTGCAGCCGTTGAATGCTACTTTCAAAAACTGTTATAGTATCACACTTATTTGATAATAACAGCTACTACTAGTAGCTGTTCTTAAGTTGCTCAGTTGTGTCTGACTCTTTGCAACCCATGAACTGAAGCGTGCCAGGCTTCCCTGTCCTTCACTGTGTCCCAGAGTTTGCTCAAACTCATGTCCATTGAGTCAGTGATGCCATCCAACCATCTCATCCTCTGTCGCCCCCTTCTTCTCCTGCCTTCAATCTTTCCAGCATCAGGGTCTTTTCCAATGAGTCAGTTCTTCTCGTCAGGTGGCCAAAGTATTGGAGCTTCAGCTTCAACATCAGTCCTTCCAATGAATATTCAGGGTTGATTTCCTTTAGGATTGACTGGTTTGATCTCCTTGCTGTCCATGGGACTCTCAAGAGTCTTCTCCAGCACCACAATTCTCAACACCTAGTGGGTATCCAGTAATATTTGTTGAAATAAATTATTAAATAAATGGCTTTGGGAGCCAAAATAAGAGGAACAATTGATGATTAGTTCCCATTACTTTATGGTATAAAATAAAAGATAATTATGTAATGAATACTTTATATATAATTAATAATGTTATTACACCTGAATGATTAAAAAAAAAACTCAGTGGTATTCCTAGAGTGCTCTATGGAAAAATTGATCTTGCCAATATTCTATTTTTAAAATCATCTTCAGGATTAAAACTTTCATCACTTCAAATATTTCTGGCCAAATAAAAAATGTTTCAAGGGAAAAATTGTTGGAGCTAATTGGAAAAAGTTTAATGTGGCATTAAAAGATTTAGAGATAATTAAGCCATATTATACCAAAGGCTGATAGGTAGTGATTTAATAGTATTAATTCTAGCGATATTAAAGGAAAATCATGAAGAAGGATGTTAAAAATAAGTAAAACTCATCATCACCTTGGTGTAAAGCTTGGGGGTATCCATTTCTGAGAGAATACTCTTATGTGCTAACATATCAAGGAAGATTTAACAAATCTTGCAATGGTCCAGAAAGGAGGAATTGAAGTGATTTAAAGGACAATGAACATGGCTGGGTAAATAAAGATGAAACCACAAAACATTCATGTACAGAAATGTCATTTGATTGGAGGACTCTAAAATTTTAATTTTAGAATTTTGTTTGGATTATTCATGTTTTATGATTTTAAAATAATTCAAATATACTTGGAGCCAAAAAGTAAAGACACCATCTGTCTCTATTAATTTAAAACAGTTAATAGTTTCAAGAATTATTTATATACACATTTAAAAATATTTATTCTGTGAAGGATCATTAAAGGATAGTGTACTTTGCTATTTTGAGGTAACCCTACCTTTTGAAGTTGGTATAATGAAGATCATTACACATCTTTATGAAAATTTCATTGGCATTATTGTGAGAACTGAATACTGTGATGAACTGAACTAAATAGACTTTGGGGCACAGTTATAATAAAATCTTAAGGCATGTACAGTAGAATATGTAAAATATGGAACATTTAGCTCTGAAAAAATAAGTGCCATTATAATTGATTTTGTTTTCTAGTTAAAAGAAAATGTAGAGTTTACAGGTACTTTCTGATAACATTGTAGAATACACTGCCAATGATTATCTTTTAATTTTGTGATCATGTATATTTTTTCAATGCTTTGACATAAAGTGAAAAAATACACTTTTGTCCTAAAAATCCTGTAAAAATTGTATTCTTTGAGTATAACTAGCTATACTTTTATTGTTATTTTAATTTTGAGTTAGTTCTGCATTTTAAAACTCCTAACAGAATATTTGTTTCTTAACCTTCACATTTAATCACCTCAGTATTGTTTTTTATTTTTTTTTAATAGAAGAAGATAACTAATGAAAGAAGCACTGTGGTATTTATAAACAGCAGACACAGTCTTTTTATACTTAAGAACAATCAGTTGAGAATATAATTCTGTAATGATTAATCAGCTCTTACAGATTTCTGTTTCTTCTACCTGTCACTTAATCTTATACCCTATTCATCCCATCAGTATTTGTACTTCAAAAATACTTTACACTTATTTAAGGCATGCCATATTTTCTAACAACTGTGGTAGAGGTTTTTTTTGTAGTTATTTAAAAACTAAATATATAGAGGTTATTGTGAATGTATAGTTCATTATTATTCTTAGTACCAATTTCATCTTAGGAGAAATATTTTGAAACTGTTTCTTGAAATTACATTTTCTTTCATTTCAAAAGGTTTTCTAGAAAAGGAATCAGATTTAATAAGGACAAAACACTAAAGATTAGTGTTTGCTCTAAAGAAAGAGTGTATGCGCTAAAGAAAGTGTATACTACTTTAAAAAGCACTGTTTCCTCAAGAGAAAAATATTTGTACTTATTTTTCCCTGATTCTATTTTCCCAGGTCTCCTTCAAGGGTAAAATTAGCTTGAATTTTTACCCGAGAAGAAAAACAACTTGTGAGAAAAGCCACTGTATTGAAGATTCATGAGGGCAAGGATGATGTCTGTTTTTCTTGCTTGCATAGTATCCAGAACCTAGGCTTCCCTGGTGGCACAGTTGAAAATAATTCATCTACCAATGCAGGAGATGTGGGTTTGATCTCTGGGTCAGGAAGATCCCTTGGAGAAGGAAGTGGCAACCCACTCCAGTATTCTTGTCTGGGGAATGCCATGGACAGAGCAGCCTGGAGGACCATGGGGTCGCAAAGAGTCGGACATGACATAGAGACTGACCATACAAGCACATACTCCCAGAACCTAGTATGGTGCCTTAAATATAGTAAGCACTCAATAAATATCTGTCAAATAAATAAATGAATAAGTGTTATACTTGTAACAATATATTCTTTTTTGGTTATTTTATTCTAACAAGATAAAAACAAAACTGGTATGCTCTGTTGCTTTGTAACTAAAATTTCTGAAATTTGCACTTTTTTTCATTCATTTCTCTCTCCAATGAAGTTTTAAAAAACATGGCCTTTGAGGTTTAGAATTTTCTCTTCACTATGGTTTTATGTTTTACCCGCAGTCTTTTTCCTTCTCTCCTAACTTTGGTAATGGAAACCAGCAGGGATTTTATACACATTGGTACATTCTTTCTTTCAGGGGAAGAAATTTAAAATACCAGAATGAAGCAGTCACTTTCTCATTCATTTCCTCTCTTGCTTCATTTCATATGGTCAGAAAGATATGTGGCTAGTAGTTCTTGTGATATTGAGAGTGCACATACAAGACATTTTCATCATTATGGAAAGTTCTTTGGATGTCTCAGAGCTAGAGACTGATACCTTCTATAGAGATGACCAGAGTGGGAGGTAGTGCAGGGTTAAGAAGATGATATAAATTTAACATTTTAAGTTTGAGAAGCCTGGGGATATCCATGTGGTTAAGCAGCTAGGCGCATGAGTCTATAATGTAGGGGAAAGATCAGAGCCCAAGATAAATATTTGGAAATCATCAGGACATGGGTGATAATTAAAACCAAGAGAATACATGAAATCACCTAATGAGAGAAGGGAAGGATGTCTAATGGATGATTGAAGCTACACATCCAGGGAAACACACAGGGTGTTGGAGAATAAGCCCTTGAAAGTGATCAGATTGTCAGAGGTGGGAGAAAAATGAGAAATTAACATCATGTGAAAATAGTTCCTTATATATTCATGAATAAAGTTAGGTCTTCAATGTCAAATACGGCAGCAGGGTACATTAAGTTGTGGTTAAACTCCAAAGGAGGGAGGATCAAGAATTTTTCATAACTTGGATCAAATATGCCTTGCTAAATTAAGATTATTTTTTAGTGTCTTAACATTGGCACTAGATATTTTGTTTTAGAATGTGTACCATATATTATTCTCTCTAAAATAAGTTCTGAGATGATGGTCATTTTTTTTTTTCCTGACATTTATATAATGGGAGGAGGTTCAAGAGAGATGGGACATATGTATACCTATGGCTGATTCATGTTGATATTTGACAGAAAACAACAAAATTCTGTAAAGCAGTTATCCTTCAATTTAAAAAAAAAAAGGAAAAAGAGAAAAACTCAGTTTTTGTTAAGATCTGTTTTGATTCTACAATTCTAAGTTCAGTTGCTTCACTTGTTGACATGGAAACAGACCTCAGAATTAAAAATGATGTACTAAGTTTTCACAGAATAGTTAGTGAGCTTTTCCATAGTACTTATTACATCGCTCCTGTTTGATGTTTTGGTCCTGCAGCTGATGCTTGAAGAACTATAAAGTTAATAGGTTGTGATTCTATCTACCAGAAGTTAAAAGTTTTGAGAAAGAAACATTTCTTAAAATAGATTCATGGGAATCATTAAGCTGTTTAAGAAGACAAAATATTATTTATTGTGAAAACAATTTTCACCTTCCTAAAGGAGCTCACACATCAAAAGACTTTCTGTTCTTATACAGATTCTAACAATGTGTATAGTTTATGCATAGTCTTTTCTACAAGATATCAGTATGGGCAGCCCTCTTGGATAATAGCTAGCTTTTCAAATTGGCATTTTCATGCTAAGCAGTCAGTGAGTCTTTCAGTCTGACAGCATGTTTTGGGTTGTGTGAAAGAGAAATCATCTTAAATTAATCTATCTTCTCAGTGGAAAAAAAGAGAAATTGTCAACTTTCTAGTGCCTTACTGTAGTAAGTTATAGAAATTAAGAAATAGAGTTGTATCTGTGACATATGGAATCTTTGCAATTCATGATTTTGGAAAGAAGACAGAAAATATTTTCTCAAATACTCTGTCTCTGTTTCAGACATGTCTGAATATTGAAAAATTAGGTCTACATATCCTAAAAATGAATAAAATCTATTAGTCCTCATTCTCATTCCTGATCTCTTTCTGTAATATTTGAAATCCATTTATCTGATAGATAAAAGCGTTTTAAAAATTTTGAAATAACAAAAACAACAAAAAAACCCTGAAAACAGTAATCATATGGAAATATTGAAATCATACCAAGTTTGTTATATGAAGAAATGGCAAATTCCTTATCACACATCTCACAGAAACGAAAGAAATTAGGCTAATATCAATTGGTGTATATCAATTGGATTCTTTACCACTGTGCCACTTGGGAATCCTCTAATGAAATAAACATCTTTAAATAATGATCTGACTGAAAAAACTGAACCTAATAAGTAGAACATTGATCATATGTTATCTGCTTTTGAAAATTGTTTTGGTTGCTCTATCAGTAAGTAAAATTGGTAGATATAGCCATGTGGGCCTTTAAAAAATATTTATCAACTATTGGAGGCAGATGGGAAATAGATGGGGAAAAATTGGAAACAGTGTCAGACTTTATTTTTTCGGGCTCCAAAGTCACTGCAGATGCTGATTGCAGCCATGAAATTAAAAGATGTTTACTCCTTGGAAGGAAAATTATGACCAACCTAGATAGCATATTAAAAAGCAGAGGCATTACTTTGCCAACAAAGGTCTGTCTAGTCAAGGCTATGGTTTTTCCTGTGGTCATGTATGGATGTGAGAGTTGGACTGTGAAGAAAGCTGATCGCCGAAGAATTGATGCTTTTGAACTGTAGTGTTGGAGAAGACTCTTGAGAGTCCCTTGGGCTGCAAGGAGATCCAACCAGTCCATTCTAAAGGAGATCAATCCTGGGTGTTCATAGGAAGGACTGATCCTGAAGCTGAAACTCCAATACTTTGCCTACCTCATGCGTTGAGTTGACTCACTGGAAAAGAGTCTGATGCTAGGAAGAATTGGGGGTGGGAGGAGACGGGGACGATGGAGAATGAAATGGCTGGATGGCATTACCGACTCGATAGACATGAGTTTGAGTGAACTCTGGGGGTTGGTGGTGTACAGGGAGGCCTGGCGTGCTGTGATTCATAGGGTTGCAAAGAGTCAGACACGACTGAGCGACTGAACTGAACTGAACTGAACTGATTGGAGGTAGAAGAAGTTTGCAAAGTTTATTTGAACTTTTATCTTCTATTGAGATTCTTTGCACATCTCTGTTATCCTGTAGGCCTTAATTGGGAAATTATCAGTTTGATTCTTTCTTTTCAAAACAGATTTTCATGGGTAGAGTCTATATGAGGGAGGGGGTGAGTGAAAGATGTAGGAACTAGTCGCCATAGAGTTATAGCTGTTATACAGTTACATAATCCTCACACAGTCATGTAGGTGGGGATATATCATTCTTGTTTTTTAGCTAAAATCTCTTAACTCTGATGAGTTAAGTGATTTGCCCCAAGTTACACAACTAGAAAATGTCAGAGCTAGAATTTGTATAGTCTTATCTCATTCTAGAATCTGAGTTTGTTCTAAGTTAGCAAGTATAGTGGAGAACTAAATTTTTCTATTAATAATTATGTAGTTTTGAGAACCAAGTTAGTATAGCTAGTTTTAACATTTTCTTAAATATAAAATGTTGTGATTTGTCCTCATATACTTAGTTAAAAACAATGTAAAATTTTTATCTCTTTTAATATATCTAATACGTTGACATGTCTTAATGAAAGGATTTTATGGGTCGAGTGTTTGTAAATTTGGAATAAGTTTATGAAATGTCTGTCAAATGTTGATTCTAAATTTTATTCATACACATTAGTATGTATATACATATTACTATATATATATAAACATGTAAGTTTTTTGAATGTGTTAAAATGATAAGATTTTAATTGATTTCTTCAGTTAAGTATGTTTTTTCTGATAGTATCCTCCCATGAATTCCTATAAAGATATCCTAAGCTATTGTTGAATTTTATTAACTTATATATTGACAAGAAAAGCTAAATTTATTCTCAATTTCTTAGTTATAGTCACTTACACATTTGGATGTGTACTGAAGTGAAGTGAAAGTCGTTCAGTCGTGTCTGACTCTTTGCGACCCCACTGACTATACAGTCCATGGAATTCTCCAGGCCAGAATACTAGAATGGATAGCCTTTCCCTTCTCCAGGGGATATTCCCAACCCAGGGAGCGAACCCAGGTCCCCTGCATTGCAGGTGGATTCTTTACGAGCTCAGCCACAAGGGAAGCCCAAGAATATTAGAGTGGGTAGCCTCTGCGTATAGTAATGTTTTTTTAAAACATTTGCAATTTTGATACCCAAATTATAGACACAAATATATTTTCTCCTTTTCTCTACGAAGATTCAAAAGATTGCTGCATTTTATTTTTACCTTTTTTAAACTTTTGAGTTTAAAAGACATCTTACTTGAATCTTTTCAGACTCTGACATTGTCACAAGTCTTGTCTCTCTGAAGGTTGGAAAGCCTGTGTGAGTGAAATGTGCAAGGGCATTAACTTGCATGCTTTAAAGAACCTTGGTAAGTTATTCCCTCCCATCTGCCTCCCCCTTCATTCCTCACATAACTTTCTTCCCTACTCATGACATCTTTCCCCACCCCTATCCATTTATTTTCTGCAACAAAAAGAATGATCGTTAACTGCCCTTGATAAATATCTGGAAAAGAACTGGACACTCACAATCCATGCAGTGTACGAAAGAGGTGCCTCAGACAATCGTTCTCTTGTTCTATTCTATTGTACTTCATGCTTTTTCTTGTGATGCAACCTTTATTTCACCCATTCTCCCCTCACATGTAAATCCAACAGGCTTTGCAGATATGAATAGCTGTGCCCTGTAGCAACTAGACAGAAATGAAAAGAATGTATGCTTAAGTCTGAAGTATAGTATTTTATTACATAAGTTCAGCTGTACTTAAATGTTGGAAAATATCAGGACATTACTTCAGATGCTGGAGTTAATGATTTTGGGTGAAGTTGGTGACATTTGTTAAACATATGTTTGTTTATGATTAAATTTAAACACTTTTGCTTACTTTTTTATATAAAACAGTTGAGCTTTTAAAAATAAAACAATTGGAGATAAACTGAGTATGTTGATTTTAATACTAAGTTAAAATTTATTAACTAATGAAAAAAGAGTCACTCTATTTTATTCTCCAGCACTCTGACCACTGTGTAATTTGTTTTGCACTGCATTAAAAAGATGTGACAATGAGTAGTATTAGCTGAAGATAAGAAGGCCTTTACAAAGCTCTATGTCATGTTTATATCAATTTAGTCAATTCTGTTGGGAGATATTTTAAATTAGTTATTTCTATTTAATATTTAAAGTTTTAGCAAGTAGTTGATTTTTTGCAATATTATGGGACACATCTAGAATGCTTTTTTTATAATTTTGTAAAACACAGCTTAACTTTTCTTTGAAATATTCTTCAACCTTACTACAAAAATTAGTGGTTTTGCTCATATGCAGAATGTGTGTCATCGTGCAGCAATTAGATTGATATATTTTATTCATGGTCTTCTCAACATCTGGACTATAAAATAAAAGGGCTAGATCCATCTTTTATTCTCTTTTATTTCAAATATCCCTTATTCTCGATTTTCTGCTGCATATTGGAGTATGTAGGATATAATAATCCCCTCATTCATAAACATAGTGTGCTACGACCTCATAGTCTAATTTATTTATTTTTAATATTTATTTTGTGTTTGACTGCATTGGTCTCAGTTGTGGCACATGGGATCTTTGATGCATCATGTGGGATCTTTCACTGCAGTTTACAGACTCTCTACTTTTGGTGTCTGGGCTCACTCGTTGTGGCACGTGGGCTTTCTTGTTGTGGGACATGGGCCCCAGAATGTATCAGCTCAGTAGTTGCAGCACACAGGCCCCAGAGCGCACAGGCTTCAGTAGTTGCAGTACATGGGCTCAGTTGTTCGATGGCATGTGGGATCCTAGTTCCCTAACCAGGAATTGAACCTGTGTCCTTTGCATTGCAAGGTGGATTCTTAACCGCTTAACCACCAGGGAAGTTCCCCAATAGTTTCAACAAGGAAACTGCATTCTACTGTCATGCACTTACATTTCTTTCTCAAATTTTAAATATGAATAATGAAAACTACAGGAAAACTATGTAAAATTAAATATTGAATTCCATCTAACTTACTGCTAATCTATAGGGTTAGAGCCTCATTCTAGCAATATTTTTTTAGGATTTTATAATGTCTTTTGAGTACTTATCTAATATTATATGGCAAGGAACACTGTTTACCTCTATCAGCCTTGTATAAGGGGGACCAGACAACAGCAACAACTAATGAACTAATGAAAAGAAAGAAAAAAGGAGCTGCTCTATTTTAATCACCAGTATACTGATCGTTTTGTAATTTGTTTTGTACTGCATCAAAAAAAGGTGATGGTGTGGTATTAGATGAAGGAAAGGAGGTCCTTACCTAGGAGTAGGCCATGTTTATATCAGTTCAGTCAATTCAATTGGAAAATATTTTAAATCCCTTAATTCTATTTAATATGTTATTTTCCTTAATATGTAACATATGGATTTGCTTATGAAGAAATGTATTGTATTATATGAGTGCTGTGAAACCTGTATACAACATTATGCATAACAGCATTTTTTTTTCTTTTTAAAATATGTCACTTAATTAAAGAATTCCTGGAGAGAACTATAACAGGAATATAATCTATTAATTTGTAAGTGTAAAATTATGTTATATATAGTTCTGTTTGGGAAAGACTTACTATGCTCTTGCCATATGTTTCAGCTGAATGATCATAAAATGAAGAATTCATAATTTAGAACTGAGGTAGAAGGATTCATACTTTTAACTTAATTTATTTTTGACTACACTGGGTCTTCATAGCTGTTCACAGACTTTCTCTAGTTGAGGTGAAAGGAGACTACTCTCCATTGAGGTCATAGACTTCTCATTGCCATAGCTTCTCTTGTTGCAGAGCACGGGCCATAGAGTGCATGGGCTCAGTAGTTGCAGTGCATAGGCTCAGTATTTGTAGTATGCAAGCTTAGTTATTCTGTGGCATGAGGTATCTTTCCAGGCCAGGGACTGAACCCATGTCCCTCACATTGGTGAGTGAATTTTTAACCCCTGGACCACCAGGGAGGTCCTGGATCCATCTTTTTTTTTAATGAAAGACTGGAACTGTGAGACTGACTTTTATCTAAAAACTTGGAATTGGCCATTTTCATTAAATATTAATAGATCTGGTTTTCTATAGAAGTACTAATCCCTATGGAAATATAGTTAAGTTAAAGTCACTATGTAGACAAAAAGTTAATGTAACTAAGACTGTGATAAGCTTTATTATTAAAAATAAATATTAATTATTTGCATTCTTTACTTACCCATTTTCTCCTCTAACTGCCTGAATTTTCACTTATTCATTCAGTCCCATTGAGGGAAATGGGAAGAAAAAAACAAATGGATGGTTCTGATTTGGTGAAGAAAATAGTTAAATCTCCATCTATACATGGTAAATAAATATTCATATATTATTTGTCCCAAGATTTTTAATCTTGTCTTGCTTCTTTTTTTTCTTTCTCCCTGAATTAGGATTGGACTTGAATTACTATTAACTATTTTTAGTCAATGAGTCAGATGATTCAGGAGACGTATTTGATGTATACTAATATGCCTTTGCAGCTTCCCTGGTGGCTCAGATGGTAAAGAATCTGCCTGCAGAAGATCTGGGTTCAATCCCTGGGTCGGGAAGATCCCCTGGAGAAGGGAATGGCAGCCCACTCCATTATTTTTGTCTGGAGAATCCCATGGACAGAGGAGTCTGGTGGGCTACAGTCCATGGAGTTGCACAGAGTTGGACACGACTGAGCAACTAACAGGCACACAATATGCTTTTGCTGTTTAAAGCCTTTTGTTATTGCTATCATAAGAAATTGCCATAAACCCAATGGCTGAAAACCACAGATTTTATTGTTTTAAAGTTCTGGAAGTCAGAAGTTCACAGTTGGTTTCACTGGCCTAAAATCAGTGTTGTCAACAGCATTGTTTCTTCTTAAGCTCTAGGAGAGAATCTTTTGGTCTTTTCCAACTGCTTCTGGTTGTCTGTATTCATTGGTTTGTGGTGCTCAGCCAGTCATTTCGTCACTCCAGTCTCTGTTTCCTTCCTTATATCTCCTCTAGCTCTGAACTTCTATCTTTCTTTATAAGTACCCTTTTGATCACATTGGGCCTATCCAGATAATCCATTATGTAATCTCACATCTCAAGGACCCTAATTTTATCATATCTGCAAAATATATTTTGCCCTGTAAATTTAATATATTCACAAATTCCAGAGATTCGGACCTGAACATCTTTGGGAGTCATTGTTTTGCTTACCATAAGGGGTTTATTTGATATAGCCAGACTGTCAACACTGTTTGTTACTGTTTAGATCATTGTTGGGTTTGAAATGAAGAACTAGTTTAGCAGTTCCTGGTCTAATATCATGATCACCTCTGAAGTGCATCCCAAGTAATATATAACCAGGAACAGTTAAGTCTAATTTTTTAAATGATTTACTTCTTTTTAAATAAATTACAGTATAGGCAAAGTTTTTCCCATAACTTATTCTAATTCTGCTAATGATTTCTTAAATGGGAAAGAAAGAGGTAGGTGTTAAAATACACTTAAAAACCCCCACATATTTCAAGTCTACAGTATCTGTGGATGTACTACAAATAAATATCTATAATTATAAATTATTGTAATTATGAAATTTGTGACAGTGGGAGGTACTTATCTAGTCCTTAGGCTAATGTTTTATACCTGTGAATAAATTAAATGTTTTTTATACCTGTGAGTGTGATTTTTCATGTTGGTCATGGATCAATGGATGAAATTTGACACTTTTTTGCTCTTGTGGACCAAAAGTTAATGTACTGTAAATAGTGCAGAAGTTAATGCACTGTGAATATGGTATACAAAAGAGCATAGGTAAATAATAATAATAATGCAAATTTGATAAAATAAAAGCAACAATGAAACCAATAGTGTGAAATATATTAAAACTGGTTTAGAAAAGAGATGTAAGCAAGTGTAACTTGAAATCATCTTTATCAGTATCATATCTTTGGGGAAAGTTGTATATGGTTAAGTATAGCCTAATTCTTCTAATAAAAAGTGCACATTTGACTTATATTTTTCTTTCAATAATTTTTTATAGACATTGTATTTTTATCATAAATTATCAAGAGTGGCTTGTATCTGATGTATTTTGTATCTTTTCCCACCATTAGAATTTTAGAAATCAGTTGATATTCTTCATTTGTAACAAAATACTTCTGCCAGTGACACCTTAGGTGATTAATGTATATTTGACTTCATAGAAAAACCGGAAATACGTTTCTGAGCTACAGTAAATTGGTGAGTAAATCTCTTTCAAGGTAATGCATAGTGGTGATGCTCTGTGCTAATCAGTAATAAAGAAGAAATAAGCAGTAGGAAAAGGAAACAATTTTAATGAGTTAGAGAAAAACGGGAAAGGCCACACTTTCTTTTTAAAAGAAAACACACACACACACACACACACTCACACACAGCACTTAGACTGAATAGAAACATGGAAAGATAAATGACTTCATATGCATTCAGAAAAGTCTGAGGCAATGATGTTAAACATGAAAGAGGAAAAGTGAATGTAACTTCAGTGGCCACATGCTATAAACTCAAATAGAAAGATAATCTGGGAGTATAAGAGGATGAAGCCATAAAACTTAAGCAGAGAGCTTGGTAGCAATTAAAATAAAGACAAAATTCTGGGGTGGATAAACAAAGTAGTACATGTTACAAAGGAAAATATGCTGGTATCATGTAAGAGATTATTTAGTAACTGCTTTCAAATAATTGAATCATAGACCCAGATTTCTGAGGTTTTAAGCTCATTATTTTGGCTCCCTGGTTTCTCCTAGGATGCAGTATAGAATCTCCATGCTTGGTGTTTATGTACAAACAGAAGCTGCTTTTTCTTTCTTTCTTTCTGTCTTTTTTAAGTGAAAGTTAATACCTTTTATATGTTACAGAGAAGAGGCAGAAAAAGCCACACTCCCACTCTGGTACAATGCAGAGAGAATCAGCTGAGGGAGGATTATGCACATGACTGAGTACAGTTTGTTCATTGGTGCTTTTGCTTTGTAGATAACAAAGGGTGGTATTCTGTAACATCTTGTGTGATTAGCAAATGCGAGGTCAAAATGAATCTTTTAACAACTATTTAGAAATCATTTTGTTATTTAAAAATGGTTTGATTTTATTAATTATATTGATACTTATTTGGAATTCATTCTAATACTAACTTTATATGACCATCTCCTCCTGACTTTTCCCTTAGAAATTAACTCTGTTGAGTACACAAACAGCAGGAACAAAGATTTAGACTTGGATGATTAAAAGTATTCCTTATGTGTGTGTGTGTGCAAGTATTCCTTGAGAATGTGCCTGCAAACTGGAGCATCATGATAATATCTTTTAGACCGTGGTAAGGGGGCCATATTTTGTTTGAATCCTCTCATGGTGAAATCCTTAGAATAACTCAGTTACCAATACCTCTGAAGCTGCTGGATTTTAGTCTGAAACAAGACAGCTTAACATCAGATTCTATGTGATATTAATTCTGCTTCATGTCAAATGATAGTGTGATTCTAAATTCAAATTCCATACAATTCAGTAAACATTTCTGAAGCACTTAATTTTTTCCTATAAAAGATCTCAGATCAACATATGAAAATAATTAAGACATAGTGTAAGATTTTTGGCATTTTAAAAGCCACTGTGAAAGACAGCAGTGTTTGCAACTAGCATAAACATTGTACAATGCATACACACATGTTGAATATAGATACATATCTTTCAGGAAGAGTTAGGTTTTTAATGTGCTATGTAAGTGACAGAAAAATTAGTTTTTACTTATTTTGGCCCATTGTTAGAATGTTTATCAAAACATTCTTAGAGTTTTTACTACTTTTATAATTCTTAACTTCTACCATGGTGCTTATTACATTTATTGCTTCTTTATAAATTGGATTAAATGCATACAGATGAAATACAAAATGCTCAGAATGACAATAACTTAAGGAAGTTCGAAGATGATGTTTATGGGAAGCATTTTCCATGGTACAAAGAATAGCCAGTGATAAAAGGGGAACATGTTGAAAATGTTTCTGTGGAAATGTCATTATTAGTCTTAATTAGTTTAATAAGTCACAGTTTTTAAAAAGCAGAAACAATAGGTCTTTGGAGGACAAATTAGTGGACTTATTTGGAAACTTTAGGTGGAATGTGTTATTTCAATCTTTTGAAAAATTTGATGCCAATTAATTCTCTTTCTTTTATATTGACTCATTTTCTTATAAAATAATTGACCAAGCCATTGCCACTTATTATGAATAACTTCTCGTGTATCTTTTCAAATATGTTAGAGATGGGTTAGACTTATTATTTCTTTCATTTAATATTTGTACTTCAGGTTAACCATACTTTGAATCATAATTACTCTAGTGCTAAAATTACAAGATTTTGGAAAAAAATTAGAACATGTATCCTAAATCATCTGAACTTCTCTTTTTCTTGAAAATGAAGATTAAGGTAGGTTTTCAAATACCCTGTCTACTTTAGGGCATCTTCTTCTGTTTGGAGAAGTTAGAGATGGCGTTTTCATTATATCCATTAAATATGGCTCACAGGAATCCTCTTTGATTTCCCTTTGGACTTTTATTTGAGTTGCAGACTCGTTATCATATCCAGCAAGGTGCCAAATGATACAGACCTTGACTACTTTACTGATAGCATCATATTCTGTTACATCTCTTTACTCACAATTACCTAACTACCATGCTATTACACTAGCCCTCTTTTTGGTCTTTCAAATATGAAATAAGCTTATTCTTTATAAATCATAGGGGTTTTATACTTGTATTTAAAAAGTTCTTGAACATTCTTTCTTTGGGTCTGGAATGACTGTTCAGGAGGCACAGTAGCAAAGAGTCTGCCTGCTAATGTAGGAGACACAAAAGACATTGGTTCTTATCCCTGAGTCAGGAAGACCCCCTGAAGTAGGAAATGGCAATCTGCTCCAGTGTTCTTGCCTGGAATAGTCCATGGACAGAAGAGCCCGGTGGGCTATAGTCCATGGGGTCACAAAGAGTCGGACATGACTGAGCACCCACACCATACCATACCGCGGAATAGCTCCCTAAATTTCATTAAAGTAAACCCTGATGTCACTTCCTCAAGAAGCCTTTCCTGATTAGGCTTGCATTCTTGCAGAAATAATGCTTTTTAACAGTGAAGAACAGTTTTCAATTAAAGGACTGAAGCTATAGAAGCAAAATTTAGTGCCTCAGTGATCTGAATGGGGAGATATTTCAAAAGGGTAGAAGGTACATCTCAGAGTCTGTGAATTCAGCCACCTGTGAATGCCTTTTAAATGTTAGATTTGGGGGAGACACATTATATCTTGATCATAACTGTGTACATGTATTAGTAGGAATTCTCAAAAATAATAAAGCAGTTTGAATTAATGGAAGAATCTGGAAATTAGAGCTAGAAACACATTTTATGGCAAACTTCGACGTGAGGCAAACTATTTAATTTTGAATGTGGATAAGCTGGGAATTAAAGATATAGTTAAAGCACCATCACCACTAGCATGGTAACTTTTGAGGCAGTCATTTATTAATAACTCTTCTAGTTTCATTTTACTTATCTGTAAAATTGAGCCTTTTATCTCAGCCAGAATTATTTAAGATATCTAAAGCAGGCTGAGAAGTAATGAAGCACAGTCTTGAAAGTATGTTCTTTTAGAGCTCAGATCTAGTGTCTGCTTACTTTCTAGTCAGTATATGATTCTGGGTTAGTTACTTGGTTCTCTAAATATCAAATAGATGTCCAGCTTTTCTAACACAATTTATTGCAAAATCCACCATTTTCCAGTGATTTGAACTGGTACCTTTATCATATGTTTGTCATATATACATAAATCTGTTTCTGGATTCTTTTTTCTCTCCCAAAACCACCACCCCACCAAATCATGGTTTTGATTTCAGTTACATTAAATGTATAAATGAATAGGAGAATAACTGGTGTGCTTGCAACTTTGTCTATAAAAGTTTAATGTTCCATTTATTCAGGTCTACTATTTAGTCGGTAACATTTATAGATTTATATGTGAGTCTTTCACAGTTTTCATTAAGTTTTTTACTGATAAATCTATGGTTATTTATATTATTGTGAAAATGATTTTCCCTTCCTTTGGAAATGGAAACCTATTGATGATGTTCATTTATATTATTTATGGCAAATATACTGAACAGTTATATTAGTTCTAATGTTTTTACAGTTGATTTCTGGGATTTTTCTATGTACGTAATCATAACATCTGTAAATGATTTTGTTCTTCATGTCCAATATTTATCTATTTGTATTCACTTAGGGGGATAATTGAACTTCATGTGTGATATATTATAGAGGGGTGTTACCATATTGCAGAACCATGGTGAGGGTTGGTGGTAATCAATATAAAACAATTGATATATAATAAGAATTCAGTAAATGTAACTATTCAACATTTTTATAGAATCGTCTATGACTTGTAAAGTTACTAAGTACACAAAATTCAAAATGTATGTTTGTATAGTTTACTTTCAAATATATATATTTATGAAATGTTTCATAATTGCATCCAATAAGAAAATCATTATGTGTTTTCTTCATAATTTTTTTTGTTTAAATGTGCTTGAAAATGTGACAGGAATAACCAAAACAGTTATAGCATGATAAATAAGTAGTGTTTTATTTTCCCCTTTTCCTCTCCTTTTTTTAATCAGAATATAATTGCTTTATAATTTTGTGTTAGTTTCTGCTGTACAATGAAGTGAATTAGCCATATGCATACATATATTTCCAGTAGTCAGGTATGGATTTGAGAGTTGGACTGTAAAGAAAGCTGAGAGCTGAAGCATTGATGCTTTTGAACTGTGGTGATGGAGAAGACTCTTGAGAGTCCCTTGGATGCAAGGAGATCCAACCAGTCCATCCTAAAGGAAATCAGTCCTGAATATTCATTGGAAGGACTGATGCTGAAGCTGAAACTCCAATACTTTGGCCACCTGATGCAAAGAACTGACTTATCTGAAAAGACCCGGATGCTGGGAAAGATTGAAGACGGGAGGAGAAGGCGACAACAGAGGATGAGATGGTTGCATGGCATCACCAACTCAATGGACATGAGTTTGAATAAACTCCAGGAGTTGGTGATAGACAGGGAGGCCTGGCATGCTGCAGTCCATGGGGTTGCAAAGAGTTGGACACGACTGGGCAACTGAACTGAACATGTCTGACACTTTCGTGATCCCATGGGTTGTAGCCCACTAGATTCCTCTGTCCATGGAATTTTCCAGGCAAGATTACTGGAGTGGGAAGCCATTCCCTTTTCCAGGGTATCTTCCTGACCTAGGGATCAAACCTAGGTCTCCTGCATTGCAGGCAGATTCTTTACAGTCTGAACCTCCAGGGAAGCCCAAGAATACTGCAGTGGGTAGCCATTCCCTTCTCCAACAGATAACACATCGAACTGGGTTCTGTCTCCTGGTCCATGCTCTCACTCCAACAGCCTCTCTCTCACAATCATCTCACCTCAGCTGGTGGCAACTCCATTCGTCCACATCCTGAGATCAAAAGTCTTGAACTTATTTTTGCATTATTTTTCTTGTAGTTCCACATCTTATTTCTCAGTGATCTTCCTGGTTCTCTCTACTTTTAAAATGCATTCAGAACCCCACTCCCTTTTACCACCTTCACTGCTGCTGCTGTGAACAACGTCAACAGTCTCTCACCTGGATTACTGCTCTTGCCCATACACACAGCGGTTCTTGTTATTTCCTTAAACAGAGCCATCAGAGGTCCCTTGCACTGCTGTTCTGTCAGCCTAACTGTTCTTCCATCCGCCTCTTTACTTCCCTCTGATCTTTACTCAAATGCTACTTTTTTCAGTAGATTTTCCCCTGTACACCCTACATAAAATTAAAATTTTAATTTTGCAACATTCATTGCCCTCTTTGTGTATTATTCTTCGTAATACTTACCATGTAGTGTTCTGTATATTTAATTTACATCTTGAGTCTCCTCTATATCAATATAAACTCTATCAGGTCAAGAATTTTGTGAAGGATTTTTAAAGGATTTTTATTTATTTATTTTTAATTTTATTTATTTTTGACTGTGCTGGGTCTGTTTCTGTACAGACTTTTCCCTAACTGCTTTGCCCATGACTCTTTTCTACTGACTGAAATATTTGTTGACTTGAGTATAAGATCAAGGAAAAATAGGACCTCTCTGTAATCCAGGTAATATCACCCTGAGGGATGGCTTCCTTGAAAGGAGGTGAGATCAAAAACTCAGTGGTCATAATAGAATATGAATGTTTATGCTTATTAAAGAAAGATAAATAGAATTTTATAATTAACAGCCACTTCAGACTATATTTTAAAATGCCCTTTCTCTCAATGTGTAATCTTAAAAAAAGAACTCACAATTTTATGTTTCTGTGCAATGCATTAGTGGTTGCAATTTACTTTTCAGTTACTTACTGGTTGCAATTTGCTTTTCAGCTACTTTTAATATGATTAAAAGTAATCATATTACTATTATGATTAAAAGTATCATGATTATGCTTCTGTACAAATTTTGTATCCAACTGCGAATCACAGGCTAACTCTAATAATTTAATGGGTGCTGTCTATGTAATCCTATCAGAGATGTACCCTGCTAAGTATTAAATAACTCAGCTTCTGTAAATATAGCCTTACATTGTCTAATTTAAAGGCAAAATTAGACTTCAACATGTCTAAATGTCACCAATAACAGTAATTAGCTGTTACATTAGCTTATTGAGAATTAGTTGATAAAAATCCAATTAGGTTTTTAAATCACCATTGCAAATTATTAAGCTCTGTTTTCAAGAAACATCTTTTACATCAGTAATGACCCAAAAACGTTGCAGAGGACAATGCTTTTTTTTTTAGAGAATGACCTCTAAGAGACCTAGGTTTAGTTTGCCTGTTCACTGAAGAGTCACTCATATAATTATCTTTTCTCATCTCTTTTTCTGGCAGTGAGAAAGGCAATGGCAGGCACAAACTCCTGGAATCATCTATAAAGTTTAACCATACAGCACTGTCCTCATATGTTACACAGTCTTGATTATGCAGCAGAAAAGTTTCTTATAACATATGAATCCAGCAATATAGCATGAAGAGTTACATATTGTGTATTCTTAAAGTAAAATACTTTAAAAACCTTATACTGCTTTTAGATAAATTACTTCGCTTGTGGATAGAGTAGCTTTCATGGGATAATTAATATTTTCTAAAATATTTCCTAAATTCTACTGAGAAATGTTCATAATATATATTGTTATTCAAGCTCCAGTTTGCATAGATTATCAGTGTGATAATTCATTTGGAAGCTATATAAATAAGAGAAAGCTTTCCTTTTACCTTCCTATTAGATATAGATTATTTTTTTCTTTTTTTTTGAATTTTTATTTTTTAAAATTTATTTATTTTAATTGGAGGCTAATTACTTTACATTATTGTATTGGTTTTGCCATACATTGACATGAATCTGCCCCGGGTGTACATGTGTTCCCCATCTTGAACCCCCCTCCCACCTCCCTCCCCATCCCATCCCTCTACAGAGTGAAGTAAGCCAGAAAGAAAAACACCAATACAGTATACTAACACATATATATGGAATTTAGAAAGATGATAATGATAATCCTGTGTACGAGATAGCAAAAGAGACACAGATGTATAGAACAGTCTTTTGGACTCTGTGGGAGAGAGCAAGGGTGGGTGATTTGGGAGAATGGCATTGAAACATGTATATTATCATATGTGAAATGAATTGCCAGTCCAGGTTCAATGCATGAGTTAGATTATTTTTTCTTAAGATCAACATATGCTTTGTTAAATTTGAGAAACAAATGTAACCATTCTCATTCTGCAAGAAATTATGTATTATTTCTGAAGGGGTTAACGTGTTCAACTGCTTGTGTTTTTATAGACAGAAATATCTACAAAATATCAAAAGACTGGAAATGTACACAAAATTGAAAACTGTATCCCTCTTAATATAAGATTCAGACTTTATTCACTTCACGTATCAGGTTTTCAACAAGAACTCATCTAGGAAAAAATAGGAACTTGACAGAGGTCCTTTCTTGGAAGAATCGTGATCTATATACAAATCAATGGCAGTGAAGAACACACACATACATTGAAAAGTTAGAAAATATAATTTATTATATCTTTGTTCTACAGTAAGTCAATAGGAAGATACAAATACTCAAGATAAAACATCAAACATGTTGAAATCTTCTTTGGAGTGATGTGTTCTGTGTGATGGCAGTGTGCCTTCTAAAATCAATGCTGTGTTTACTGATGATTTTGTCATATACTCTAGCAGAATCGTTACATGAAAAAGGAATGCCCAAAGAGACACTTTAAATTTGAGAATTATTTTTCTCTGTTCAGCTGTTAAACTACTTCTCAGGAAACCAATAATTCACAAAGTGAAATTAAGCAAGGTGACTCAATTATGTAGTTTTATGTTCCAGTTCCTGTACATGCTTTAGAAAGGCATGTCAAAAATCATTTTACTCCTTAGCAGTCAGCAGGAGAATAGGCAGTCCACAATGGAATTTCATGGTATGGATTCATGGTCATGCAATATGAATTGTGCCCTCTGGAGTTCCAGGGATCACTGGCAGTTAAATCACAGTGGTTATGATGAATTCTGAAATCTCACAACTATGTGAATACAAATGTGATTTCATGTAACCAGCAAGACTATGAATTTGAGAAATGCTAGAAAGCCAGAGACACAATCAAATGACATTTTGTCCTTTTATCACCTAGCTGATATTTATGGGAACAACAGATTTCTTTTCACACTTCAGAATATTGGGGATTGGTAAAAGTGCCTGAATTTGTCTTTTTCCTTGTATCATATATTTGGAAAATCTATCAGAGGGGTTACAGGAGAAAACATGATTTCCTGACACAGATTCTCAGGAACCTTAGGAGTGTGTGTAGCAGGAAAAGGTATGGAAAAAATAATCACACTTTTCTTACCACAACTTGGAATTAATGGAGTCAAGAGACCTCACCCATACTCATATACACAAAATCATATTCACCTTAGTAATTTCAAATTCTCAGAGGAAATTCTACATCTTTGTCTTGTGCCAGTAGTATGATTAGTCTTTAAGAATTAAAGCATGCCCCATTCTCCTTTTATTTGCCAGCAGAAACTCTTTTTGTAATCTTCCTATGATTTGAAATTAAACCCCAAGTTTCACCTGCTTCTATTATGTAAAGCATTCTCATTAAAACTAAGAAAAGATATGTAAAGGATACTATTAGATAAAAATGTAAAATGCCATGAATTTTACTCCTCAAGATTTTCCAGCTTCCATCCATTTGCTGAAAAATTAAAAGGAAAAAGTCTGAATTTCTCTAATGTAAAGCTGAATTCAAACTTTTAACTTAGAAGCGTATTTATCAAGTAACTTGAATAACTTGCTATTTATTCATATTTCTTGTAAGGAAAAAATGCTGTTTCTAAGTCTCACAGAACTTTTCAAAAA
This sequence comes from Moschus berezovskii, assembly GCF_049115385.1. Classification (NCBI taxonomy): domain Eukaryota; kingdom Metazoa; phylum Chordata; class Mammalia; order Artiodactyla; family Moschidae; genus Moschus; species Moschus berezovskii. The sequence continues at coordinate 35,990,146 of NC_142461.1, forward strand.
GGCTAAGACCTTAGAAGTAAAGATTTGAAATCAAGCTATGACCAGAGGATTGTGAACAAGTTGATGATGCTCATCTTGACCTAGTCTCCAGGTGAAAGTTCCCCTGGCTCCAATGCTTCCACAGATCTCTGATCTCCAAACACTTTTGTAATCCTGGGTAACATTAATGTAGGGAGGGAAAATTATGCAATTTTATGTGTTCACATAATATTACCTTTGAACACACAATGTTACTGTTCCTTGGAGTTCTAAATTGGTGATATCAAAAAAACCCTCTCATTGAACCTAGAAAACTACCATAAATTCTTATTAACACTTTTATTAAAGGAAAGTATAATAAATGAATGAAGGACATAACTAAGTGATTTATACTTGCAGAAATAAAAACATGCACAAAGCTAAGGCTAAAAGCTTTGTGATTGTTTACTAAAGTTCAGGATCTAGACAAAGTATTACCATAAACTTCCTAATTTACTCATTTTGGCCCCTGAAACAGATGTTAATATTATTTAGATAAGAAAACATAGTTTTAAAATTATACTTCGTCCAAGCTCTATAGCTAAGACTTGCTCCCATGCCTTGCTGATCTCAAAGTTCCAGCTCCTAACAACTATACTTTAATACTAGCTACATTAACCCACTCTAATACTCTTGCCTGGAAAATCCCATGGATGTAGGAGCGTGGTAGGCTACAGTCCATGGGGTCGCAAAGAGTCTGACACGACTGATTCACTCACTCACTAGCTACATCGCCTTAACACTTACATGGGAGTGCATGCGTGCTAAGTTGCTTCAGTCATGTCTGACTCCTGTGACCCATGGACTGGCTCGTGAGGCTCCACTGTCCATGGGATTCGCCAGGCAAGAATACTGGAGTGGGTTGCCATGCCCTCCTCCAGGGGATCTCCCTGAACCAGGGATTGAACTCACATTTCTTATATCTTCTGCATTGGCAGGAGGGTTCTTTACCACTGGTGCCCCCTGCGAAGCCCTAACACTTTTATATCTATATTTAAATATACTGATGAGAAAAATAAAAGAAATAATACTTTCTAGGTATATTCCAGAAAATTTTCAGATATGTTAGGTCCTAGAAATGAATCTCTGTTGAGAATCTTGTACAATGAATAAAAAATTCAGTACATGGCACAAGACAGCAGTGTAATTATAATCATAAAAGCAAGGAGAAGATAGCCATAAAATTTTGTCAGTCATTATATATACTATAGAGAAGACCAGAAATAGGTAAATAAATTAGTACATATAATCTCTAGAAAAGGTTTCTAGTCAACATTGGCCACAATAAATTTAAAAAAACCCAGAAAAAGCAATCACTAAGATTAAAAACAAACTGAGTCAATTCATTTAGAAATTTAAAACTTTATAACTTTATATCAGTTATAAATCATATATTGAAAGCAATGAACATAACATCATTGAACAAATAAAAGACAGAAAATTTAGAAAGCCACATCATCTCCAAGGAACCATATCTGACATCCTTCAAAGATGATAAGTAAATATATTACAGCAATTAAAAGACTCAGCCAGCTTACACTGACAGGTGATTCCAGCTCCAGGAGAAATGCAATAAAATGCTCTCAAGAGAAAAAAAGAACGAGTAAAAGAAATGACCACTAAGTAACCATATGACCTTATGTCCACATCTTAGAGACTTCCTTTCTTCTCTCTGGGTCTCATTTTCTCTACATCGAATTCAACTTTTAAATTCCATAGTTTTATAGACTTTATTTGCCTTTTTTTAACATATAGGAAGGAGATGTATAAGTGAATTCTATCTGCATTCAGTTCAAATAAGAACAAAAGTTAAGGTTAACACATTAATCCTCACACCATATTTGCCTGTCAATCTTAAAGTTGTTGTGCCACAGATATAATTGGAATGGCCAACCTTTCTCAAACAAAAAAGACTAACACACTAATACTTGAAATGGACAATCTGCATGTCTCATCATTAATGAGAGCAAGGGAAGAAGAGATGTAGGCAGAACACACCAGAGACAAGAGGGATTGAAGGTCAGGAAAATGAAAAGTTACAAATATCAGCATTGGAGTTGCACAGAGTCGGACACGACTGAAGCAATTTAGCAGCAGCAGCAGAGACCGTTGTTGTTGCTGTTGTTCAGTCGCTGGTCAACATAAAAACCAGAGATGGGTTGTGAAACAAACCATATAATCTCAGGGTAAGATATGTAAACAACAAGGTGATCTAGAGAAAATGAGCAAACAGCAGAAGAAAGGCAATAATGCCCATCCTTGGTGGTCTTTATTTATATTCATTCATCAAGAATACTCTTAAACAAATTTTGAAAATATAAGATTACTAGCACAGTCGTCTCCTGGAATTTAATCAAGCTCCCTGAGACACAAACATTTTCATAACTCTCATCAGCTTCCAAATTTGAGGAACACAAATCAAAGTAATAAGCTCAGCTAAACCTGGGAGTAAACTTACATGGTGGTTTATGTAACAATTTTTAAATCCTAAAATCTGTTATAACTAGTATTCTGTTTTCCTTTGTAATATAAATAGAAGACTCTAAGAGATAATAAACCTTTTAATCTGTATATTTCATATACTTTAAGTTCTAGTATATATATTCTCTAGCAGAGGATGAGATGGTTAGATAGCATTACTGACTCAATGGACATCAATTGGAGCAAGGGAAATAGTGGAGGACAGAGGAGCCTGAAATGCTGAAGTCCATGGGCTGTAGAGTCAGACATGACTTAGTGACTGAACAACAACATATAGAAAATTTAATTAAGAAAACCAGGAAAGTTGGTCAAAAGTAATTTTGTAAGAGACATTCATTTTTCTGGCCCTCTCTGACCATCCATGATCCCTCTTACTAAACACTGTTTTCCCTGCTATTCACACTACAGAATAATGTTCAAATATCTTAGTAGATCACCCAAGGCTCCCCATAATCTGATTGGCCTGATTCTCAAGCCAGTTTCTGCCTTTCTCTTTGTCTTAAAAACATCTGCAGTGTGTGTTAACTTTTGCCCACATCATTCTGTTTCATGCTTGTGTGCATTTTTTTCTGTGATTCTCTGTATTTGGAATGCCTCCTCCTTCTCTTTATCCAATTATTCTTATTTATTCTTTAAAACTGATCTAAAATATCTGCTCCTTCAGGAAGCCACTTTGATATTTCATTCCCATTACTCTCTGGTTCACTATATAATCAACCTATTTGCAACTTTTGCCTCAGTAATATTCCAGGTATAAAATTAGACTATATTTCATATTATTTCATGAGTATCACTTTGTGCCTCTCCAGAGTTTTGTGTCTATGATACCAACCGTGGGCTTCCTGGCATCTCAGATGGTAAAGAATCCACCTGTAAGCCAGAAGATCCTAGTTCAATTCCTGGGTCGGACACTTGCCCTGGAGAAGGGATAAGCTACTCACTTCAGTATTCTTGCCTGGAGAATCCCCATATACACAGGAGACTGGTGGGCTACAGTCCATAGGATTGCAGAGTCAGACATGACTGAGTGACTAAGCAGAGCAAACCAAACCTAAAGTAACTGCTTATTTTCTTTCTTACAATTCATATAATATTCACCAGATAATTTTAATGTATTTTTATGTCTATAAGGATAGATGTGATATAGCATTTGTAATGAGAATTAAAGAATCTGCCTGCAATGCAGGAGACCCTGGTTTGATTCCTTGGTCAGGAAGATCCCTAAAGAAGGAATAAGCTACCCACTACAGTGTTCTAGGGCTTCCCTGGAGGCTCAGGTGGTAAAGAATCTGCCTGCAATGTGAAAGACCCAGGTTTGATCCCTGGGTTGGGATGACATTACTTTGCTGACAAAGGTCCATATAGTCAAAGCCATGGTTTTTCCAGTAGGCATATATGGATGTGAGAGTTGGACCATACAGAAGGCTGAATGTCAAAGACCTGATGCTTTTGAACTGTGGTCTTGAAGAAGACTCTTGAGAGTCCCTTGGGCATCAAGGAGATCACACCTGTCAATCCTAAAGGAAATCAATCTTGAATATTCATTGGAAGGACTGATGTTGAAGCTGAAGCTCCAATACTTTGGCCACCTGATGCAAAGAACTGACTCATTTGAAAAGACCCTGATGCTGGGAAAGATTGAGGGCAGGAAGAGAAAGGGACAACAGAAGACGAGATGGTTGTATGGCAATATTTACTCAATGGACATGAGTTTGAGCAAACTCTAGGAATTGGTGAAGGACAGGGAAGCCTGGTGTGCTTCAGTCCATGGGGTTGCAAGGAGTCAGACATGACTGAGTGATTGAACAACAACAACAAATGAGAATTAAAAAATGGGTTTTGGAGCCAGACTTATCACTTGCTTTATAAGTTTTGGCAGTTTACTAACCATTTCCCACCATTTTCACACCTATAAATATAGAAGAAAAATGCCACTATCACTGGGTTTTTGTAAGATGTTATATTAAAAGCAACTGGCAAAATGCCTAGTGAACAAATATTATTGATTATTTTCTTTCAACTCTAAGCTCCTAGAAAATAAATGATGATGATTTGTGTTTTTTAAAAAACATCTTCAACAATTAGCAAGCACAGTATGCAATATGATATGAGTACTTTGTAAGTGTGTGTTGAATGAATAAATCATTATGAATAAATAAGCATATATATACATAAAAATGAATCATTAGTAAATTATGTTTCTATAATCTAAAGCTCTTAAAGTATTTCCTAATTAATATTAAATAGAAAAAATGTTCAGCAGTTTTTAGGAAAATCCATTAGAACATGGTTGAAAGAAAACCCAAAGACCCGAAATAAATGAAACATCTACTTGCTTACACAGGAGTTCCCAGAAACCCATTACTTGCATATCTATTCCTCATCCTATGCTAACTGTTCTGGAAAAAGAAAGATACTTATTCAGTTCAGTTCAGTTCAGTCGCTCAGTCATGTCTGACTCTTTGTGACCCCATGAATCACAGCATGCCAGGCCTCCCTGTCCATCACCAACTCCCGGAGTTCACTCAAACTCATGTCCATCAAGTCTGTGATGCCATCCAGCCATCTCATTCTCCGTCGTCCCCTTCTCCTCTTGCCCCCAATCCTTCTCTAGACAGCCTATTAAAAAGCAGAGACATTACTTTGCCAATAAAGGTCCATCTAGTCAAAGCTATGGTTTTTCCATGGACCTTTATTGGCAAAGTAATGTCTCTGCTTTTTAATAGGCTGTCTAGGTTTGTCATAGCTTTTCTTCCAAGAAGCAAGTGTTTTTTAATTCCATGGCTTCAGTCACCATCTGCAGTGATTTTGGAGCCTAAGAAAATAAAGTCTCTGGCTGTTTCCACTGTTTCCCCATCTATTTGCCACGAAGTGATGGGAGCAGACGCCATGATTAATTTTTTTGAATGTTGAGTTTTAAGCCAGATTTTTCACTCTCTTTCCTCTTTCACTTTCATCAAGAGACTCTTCAGTTCCTCTTCACTTTCTACCGTAAGGGGGGTATCATCTGCCCGCCTTGATATTTCTGAGGTTATTGATATTTCTCCCAGCAATCTTATTCCAGCTTATGCTTCATCCAGCCTGGCATTTCACATGATGCACTCTGCATATAAGTTAAATAAGCAGGGTTGCAACATACAACCTTGGTATACTCCTTCCCAATTTGGAACCAGTCTGTTGTTCCATGTCCAATTCTAAATATTGCTTCTTGACCTGCATACAGATTTCTGGAGGCAGGTAAAGTGGTGTGGTTTTCCCATATCTTAAAGAATTTTCCACAGTCCGTTGTGATCCACATGGTCAAAGACTTTAGTGTAGTCAATGAAGCAGAAGTAGATGTTTTTATGGAATTCCCTTGCTTATTCTATGGTAGAATGGATTTTGGCAACTTGATTATCTTGTTCCTCTCCCTTTTCTAAATCCGTCTTGAATATTCGGATTTTCTCAGTTCATGTACTGTTGAAGCCTAGCTTGAAGAATTTTCAGCATTACTTTGCTAGTGTGTGAGTTGAGTGCTGTTGTGCTGTAGTTTGAACATTCGTTGGCATTGCCTTTCTTTGGGATTGGAATGAAAACTGACCTTTTCCAGTCCCGTGGGCATTGCTGAATTTTCCAAATTTGCTGGCATATTGAGTGCAGCACTTTAAGAACACCATCTTTTAGGAATTGACCTTGAGAATTCCATGGACAGAGGAGCCTAGTGGGCTACAGCCCATGGGGTCACAAAGGAGTCAGACTTGACTGACTGGCTAACACCTGGACCTGATTGATGTATTAGGCTTATGTTACCTTCCATCCAAATAGCAATTTTGAGTAGACAGCTAGATATATATGCCTGAAATTCTGGAAAAGGGTCTGTGAAAGAGGGAGTCATTATTATATAGATTTACAGCCATAAGTTTACATGATATCATCAAGATTTGAGATGTCATTCAAGGAGTAAGTCCATGACTCCTTCTAATTAAGCAAAAGCAGTGTAGGCATGACACCACATGATTTATTATTTACACTGGTATTACCAGATGTGAAGACAGGAGCAAGAGGTTGTTAAAGCTTAGCACCTCAATTTCAATATCTCTGTCTGTCTCTCTTTTATTTCTTTAGCTGTGCCAGGTCTTGGTTGCAGTACATGAGATATTTATCTTTATGGCATGTGGGTTCTTTAGTTGTGGCATGTGGGATCCAGTTCCCTGACCAGACATTGAACCTGGGTCCTTTGCATTGGGAGCTCAGGCCTCGAAGTCTTAGCCACTGGACCACCAGGGAAGTCCCCTGCCCCTCTTTGTTCCTTTTCTTGTCATTCTGTCTCTAGCTCTCTCCCTCTCCTTCTCTCCCTCTCTCCAGCTCCCTCCCCTTCCTCATCACCTATTCCCTCTCCATTTCTCATTTTTCAGTCTTATTTGAAAAGATGCAACCGTTTGTCTTATTTGCCTCAGGCTAAACAAGGTCTTGGGATGAGATATAAAAATGTAGATAACAAAATACCTATGAAGTGCTAATTTTATTTATTAAGCACCTGCATTTTCATGACACTTATAATTCTGATGACTAATAATCTTAGTTCCTGCATTAGTGATTGTTATTTATAACAAAATAAAATGTTCTGATTTCCTTATATTGTTGGTATAAACGTGAAGTCTTTGCATATAAAATAGCATGCAAATTAAACATAATTCACATATTTCTTACTTTGAGTAATTTTTCTTTGTTCATAGTTTTATGTCAAAAAATTCTCCTGCTTTGAAGATTAGATGTGTATATAGTATAGATTTTAATAATTGGTTACTAATCATATTTCATTTTACATGTGTTTTACATATGCAGGTCCTACTTAAGTAAAATACATTCTACACCTGTGCATTATACACAAGTATTACTATAAGAAAAAAATAATATTTAAGTCCAAACTAAATAATAAATTCTAGAACTTCATGACTTTCTTTGAAGCCATGAACCATATAGCACTCAAGATAAATTTATGTACTGTGGAAAGAATAGCTGCCTTCTCCTAACCACACCAAGCCTTTATCTCTCTCTGCATTCACTCATATCTCCATGGATATAGTCACCTTTTAATTAACATTTGCTTTCATGATCAATAAAACGTCTCAAGCATTTGATATTAAGTAGAAATGTGACATAAAGCAAAGTAGTCCTCCAAAAGGTCTTTCTGTAAATTATTGAACTTTAGGGTGTGTTTTTAACATTTCAGTGGAATTCCTTTCAGATTCTCAGATCTTAAATCAAAGTTTACTTTCAGTGAAGATTTTACATGTGTGTGTGTGTGATTTCATTAATTAGTTTATTTTTTAAATTTACCTGTCAGATTTCAGCAAAGTGCACGATTTTATCTGTCCAATGAGTATATCTACCCAAATGATTCCTTCCTCTTCATCTCATTTTTTAAGCAATAGTGCAATTTTGTGTATGTAGTAAATCCCATCAGTTCTGCTTCCCCTCCAACTTAATGCTACAGAGTTGCCATAAAACTTAAAACTCTAATACATATTATTACTCATAACAACCTGTTAATTCATATTATATTTAGTAAATTTAAATATCTTTGTGTTTTAATTCCTTTCCACAATTGGAACTTTGTCAGCATTTTAAGTCAACTATTGGAAAGTATTATATGTGGTTGTTAAGTGAACAGGCTCTAGCCTAGACCCATACAGATTTGACTCTAACAGCTATAATTTCATCATGTGTTCTTTAATAAGATAATTACCTTTGTGTGCTCAGTTGCATACTCAACAAAATGAGAACAATAGGACCTACCTCAAAATACTGTAAGGAGGAATACAGGTAATTAAAATGTTTAGCACAATCCATTGGACAAATGAAGAACTTAATTGTTGTTTATTCACTAGGTTGTGCCCGACTCTTGGCAACCCCATGGACTGTAGCCATCCAGGGTCCTCAGGCAAAAATACTGGAGTGGGTTACCATTTTCTTCTCCAGGGGATCTTCCTGACCCAGGAATGGAACCCACGTCTCCTCACTGGCAGGCAGATTCTTTACCACTGAGCCACCTGGGATGCCCAGATGTTGGTAAATATCCTTACAATTTGGGGTAAGGACTATTATTTTCTGGCCCAAGACCACCACCTCTGGTATGCTTATCTATCCAAATGTATATGGTCCATTGAAGACATAGGCTCCTCTACTTCCTTGGGAATCCTGGCTTTGCCTAACCACTTGGTAGAAGGCCGACATGTCTGAATAATTATCCATGGACGCTTCTGCTTTCTGGGTTTTGGATAGGTTTATCCAGTGGTCCTTTTGGGAAGACACAGCAGGAAATTAGAGCGAGAAAACATAGGCAGACTATTTATTCTCCTGGCTGCTTCTTTGTGAGATGTTTGGTTTGTGTCCTTCAATAGATGGGCTATTGCTGCTCCAAAGGAAGATGACACCACAAGGCTCTCCTTTCTCTGTATCTCCCTCTTCTTGGGTTTAGTTGTGTTGGGCCTGAGACTTATGTCAGCTCTGAAGAGCTGGTCCCATTCTTGCACTACCCTTTATTACTCCCCTCACTGCCTACAACTGTTAAAGTCATAACTTTTACATTAACTTTCCTTGAATTATCCTGATCTGAGTGAGTCATCTCTTAGTTTCTAGGGATCTGGTTAACTGGGGAATAAACAGCTAGTCCCCAGAAATCAGGGTGTTTTCTGAAAGTGTGTTCAGTGGATGGGGCTTGGGTCCCTCTATCTGTCACACCAGAGATTTCCCTTCCTTCCCATTTAGAAGGCATGCATCTGTCTCTTTTCTTCTGAATACTAATGCATGGAAAGTGAAAGTGAAAGTTGCTCAGTCATGTCCGACTCTGCAACCCCATGAACTATACAGTGGGAGAAGGCAATGGCAGCCCGCTCCAGTACTCTTGCCTCGAAAATCCCATGGATGGAGGAGCGTGGTAGGCTGCAGTCCATGGGGTCGCTAAGAGTTGGACATGACTGAGTGACTTCACTTTCACTTTTCACTTTCACACATTGGAGAAGGAAATGGCAACCCACTCCAGTGTTCTTGCCTGGAGAATCCCAGGGACGGTGGAGCCTGGTGGGCTGCCATCTATGGGATCTCACAGAGTCGGACACGACTGAAGCGACTTAGCAGCAGCAGCAGAACTATACAGTCCATGGGATTCTCCAGGTCAGGATACTGGAGAGGGTCCAGGGGATCTTCCCAACCCAGGGATTGAACCCAGGTCTTCCGATTGCAGGCAGATTCTTTACCAGCTGAGCCACAAGGTATGGACTTACTTCAAATCCATTCACCTTCCCTCTAGTTTAATCTTCTCAGTGAGTTTACGGTTTTTAAAACAAAATCAGGATGTTATCTTTGAAAACTCCAGTGAGGTGAGGAAACTCATTAGTTATCTCCTTGGAATTATAGGAAGAAAGATATAGTATTTACAAAAGATAAATTGATACCTCGAAAAGACCAACTATGACACAGCTTCAGATACTATGTATATATAATACTTTAAAAAAAATCTGGCATAGTAAAAATGTTTTTCACCATATCATTGTATTTAATATAACCTAGATAGCATACTAAAAAGCCGAGACATTAGTTTGCTGACAAAGGTCCGTATAGTCAAAGCTATGGTTTTTCCAGTAGGCAAAGCCATGTATGATTTGATGCTTTTGAACTGTGGTGTTGGAGAAGACTCTTGAAAGTCCCTTGGGCTGCAAGGAGAACAAACCAGTCAATCTTAAAGGAAATCAACCATGCATCTTCATTGGAAGGACTGATGCTGAAGCTGAAGCTCTAATTCTTTAGCCACATGATGAGAAGAGCTGACTCATTGGAAGACTGTGATGCTGGGAAAGATAGAAAGCAGGAGGAAAAGGGGATGACAAAGGATGAGATGGTTGGATGGCATCACAGAGTCAATGGATGTTGAGTTTGAGCAAGCTCAAGAGATGGTGAAGGACAGGGAAGCCAGGCGTGCTGCAGTCCATGGGGTCAGAAAGAGTCAGATATGACTGAGCAAATGAACAACAACAATATTATTATTATATTTAAATATAGTGTTTTTATCTCCTTCACATAATATTCTTGCCCAATTTATGTCATTCTTGAGCTCATAGCTTAATAAAAGTTAACAATAAACAAAAAAGATTTCATAAGTGATTGATATCTATAAGATTATATTTGTTATATTTATGAAGTTGTTAAGATGGAGCTAATTTACCTAAGTGAGTTTGAAATCTTTTTATTTCATATATTTCCAAAATACATTATCATCCTAAGTTCTATATTTATGTGAGTCTTCCAAATATTATTATATATATATGAGTGAAGCTTTCAGAATATTCAGTTGCTCCCATCCTATTTCTTCTTCTAGCTTTTCATGCATCCTACCTTTGTTCCCATTGCACTAGGCAGGCATTGGTCTGTAGCTAATGCACTCAAAGTGCAGACATTCCCCAGAAAATTAAACAAAAGGGACCAAATAAGAAAGGCAGAACAGTTTCTTTAAGTATGCTGAATACTTTCCAATAAGGCCTACCAATAATTTTTTAGTTCTGGAATCATTGCTAGTTTGCCTGCCTCCTTACAAGAAAATAAAGTATGTTTGTAGGAAAATGAAGTGAATTATATGACCCGTAATGATAGTTTATTTCATAATAGGAAGTCTTTATGGTGTTTTTCCCTGCTGACATAAAATATATCTCATACATTGCAGAACACTTACAGGCACTCTCACAATCATTCCCAATTCCTGTTGTGCAAATTAGAAGGAACTAAAAATACATTTGAAGGTGCTATTAGAATAGACTCAAGAAGGAATATACAGTAGAAAAAAGGAGTAACTTTGAAAACTAGTGCAACTATTTGTGTTTTAATTTTCTTAAGTCCTTGAACTGAGACTGATGTGATAAGCTGTCATCTCTACCTTAAACCCTTAGCCTTGCCTTTCATTTGCAAATGAGCAAGCAAGTGGCCTGTTTTTAACACATGGACCATTAACTGCCTTCTTCTATTTGCATAGTAATGATAGTGAACCAATGGTGATTTACTGCTCTGACTTGTATCATAAATAACAGATCATTTACGCTGCTAATTACACTCATTTCCATATCAATAATGCATTCTGGGTTGGGTTGGACTACTGCATTAGAAATGGAATGGAATGACAAATTGATTCTCTCTTAAAATGTTGTAAAACAGGTATCTATTACAAATAGATACTATTAAGGAATGTAGATTAGTGCAAGAGACATTTTTACACTTAATCTTGTAATTTGAAGTGTCAAAAGTATAGATTTGTTAGAAAACTGTTGTCCCGTGGGCAAGCCTAGTGTGTAACATTTGTTTCTGTCTGTTGGTGTCTGTCAGCCCTACTTGTCTAGTGTATGGTAATCCTGAGGTTTCTGTCTCATGTTTACTTTGTGGGTGGGCCAGTTAGCTCTGTTATGTGACCCTAAACTGCCCTCAGGATCTGCAACAGTTATTTTGAAGATACAGGCTCTAATTCAGAAGGGCTTATCATAAAAGAGTGAAGATAGGTAGTATAAACTCATGATTACTTCTGAAGAATCATCAGTGTTCAGTATAAGACTTATAGATCAGCGGTGCTGCACACACACACACACACACAAGAAGGAACTTGGAAGAGCTTTCATATTAATGATGAATCTATATACGTGTGTTTATGTGTATGTGGCCAAGTAGAGAAAGACAGAGACAGAGAGACATGAGATTTTTTGAAAGGCTTTTATTAAAATATCAATGTCTGTGTTTCAGCTCCAGAATGAAATTACAAAGCCACGTCAAAATACATGTTTAGAAGAAAATTCACTATGAAAAAGAGCAAACTTGTGAGTTATATCCATATAGTCTTATTAAAAATTATGATAATATATGTCAATAAAATACATTTTAAAAGTAACTGAAACACTCCAAAATTGTATTTTAAAGTTGATTTAAACCCTCTGTGAAGACTAATATCATGTTCAAACTTAAAAGTAGAGAACAGTGAAGAATAATTTATTTTCAAAGTTGTTAAAGTCTAAAAAATTTGGAGAGAATACATATATTCTATCAATGAAGGAGGAGATAAAAAGCCTGTTATAATTTTTTTTATATCGGAAGACATTTCTGAAGGTAAATGGTTCAGGTATGTGAAAATTCATTCAGAAATAAACTTTATGATTAGAATTGAACTGAGAAGCTAATAATGCACATGATTAGGTGACTTCTCCTGCATATCAAGAATTTGATTGTTAACACATTTAGTGGACAGGAATGAAGAAATGAAAAATATATGAACTTTCCTGTTCCTCTAAATTATGGTTTAATGGTGGATACCAACTAGCTAGAAAATTCTAGGAGAGGATTGAATGAAACACAGACATTGATTTTAAAAGCGTTCAGTTCAGTTCAGTTCAGTTGCTCAGTCGTGTCCGACTCTCCGCGACCCCATGAATCACAGCACGCCAGGCGTCCCTGTCCATCACCAACTCCCGGAGTTCACTCAAACTCATGTCCACAGAGTCGGTGATGCCATCCAGCCATCTCATTCTCCGTCGTCCCCTTCTCCTCCCGCCCCCAACCTTTCCCAGCATCAGAGTCTTTTCCAGTGAGTCAACTCGTCTCATGAGGTGGCCAAAGTATTGCAGTTTCAGCTTTAGCGTCAGTCCCTCCAATGAACACCCAGGATTGATCTCCTTTAGAATGGACTGGTTGGATCTCCTTGCGGTATAAGGGACTCTCAAGAGTCTTCTCCAACACCACTGTTCAAAAGCATCTTCTTCGGCGATCAGCTTTCTTCACAGTCCAACTCTCACATCCATACATGACCACGGGAAAAACCATAGCCTTGACTAGACGGACCTTGGTTGGCAAAGTAATGTCTCTGCTTTTTAATATACTATCAAGGTTGGTCATAACTTTCCTTCCAAGGAGTAAGCGTCTTTTAATTTCATGGCTGCAATCAGCATCTGCAGTGATTTTGGAGCCCAAAAAAATAAAGTCTGACACTGTTTCCACTGTTTCCCCATCTATTTCCCATGAAGTGATGGGACCAGATGCCATGATCTTTGTTTTCTGAATGTTGAGCTTCAAGCCAACCTTTTCACTCTCCTCTTTCACTTTCATCAAGAGGCTTTTGAGTTCCTCTTCACTTTCTGCCGTAAGGGTAGTGTCATCTGCATATCTGAGGTTATTCATTCATAAATCTTAAGAGTGTTTTTCATTGATAGGTCAATTTATACATAATGAAATGCTGAATAGAATGTAACCAAAAAAGACAATGAGGTGAAGGATTGGTGAATTTTTAATGGGTAAGTTGTCCTAATATCTGAAGAATATTTTCCCCTAAATGAATATTATTTTTATATTAGAATGTATATCACCAAATTACTGTCACATTATTATATCACAATATACATATGCTTCATTTTGAAGAGGTTTTTTGAAGTTATTATTTAACATAAGAACTGGCTTAGTATTGTGGCAGAAATATGTAATTACTTTAATATATTGAATATTATTAATAGATATACTTTACAACCGTATAGCTTTGTGTGTGTGTGTATGTTTCCCTGAAAATAGCATCACTAGTTCTATGGGTCCTTCCAGAGATATTGTATGATGCATATTCAGAAATTTTGCATATACATATAATTTCCCTTATCCTCTTTCTTTAGACGAATGATAGCACATTACATACTGTGTTACACTGTGCTTTAATAAGTATAGTTTTAGAGTAGTACCTTTATAAGTACACTCCAAAATTGTATTTTAAAGTTTGATTTAAGCCTTCTGTGAAGACTAATATCATGTTCAAACTTGAAAGTAGAGAACAGTGAAGAATAATTTATTTCCAAAGCTGTTAAAGTCTAAAATGTTTTGTGAGAATACAGATATTCTATAAATGAAGGAGGAGATAAAATGTCTGTTATAATTTTTTTATATCGGAAGACATTTCTGAAGATAAATGGTTCAGTATGTGAAAATTCATTCATAAGTAAACTTAATGATTAAAATTGAACTGAGGAGCTAATAATTCATATGATTAGGTGACTGTGTCACAGGGTAAGTGGTGACACTTAGTATATAAGTGTTCCAAGTTAGTATATAAAAATATGAAATTATTAATATATATGTTTTAATATATGTGCAGATGTCAGTATCAAACTCAAGTTTATTAAAAGATGACTTTCTTTTACCTGAAAAGGTTTGAGCCAGATCAATAATGAGCTTGACTTAGAATACCAACTTACACTTTTGAACAGTGTTATAACTCCTTTAAATTATAACGATATATTTAATAAAGCTTAGAAAAATCTTTTTTCATATTTAAAAAATCATATATATGTATATATATTTGGACAGGAGTTGCTATATTTATATTTCTGGGCAACATTTTTTTCCTAGATTTATAGCTAACATTAGATATCACCTCTTACTGTTACTTTTGTGTGTCATAAATAAACATGCTCATAACTAAAACGAGTGTTGTCTCCAGTAAGGTGATTGACAAATTGATTAATTGCCTTTATGCTTACACTTTTCACTCTGAAAATAAGTAAAAGAGAGCTTTTTCCTTGATTATAAACACAAGTAAGCAAAGTCTTTGTGGGTTTCCATGCTATAATTTGAATTTCCTACCTCTTCCCTTTCACAACAGCATACCTTCATAAGAACAACCCATATGCTAACTTGGGCTCACCTAATTTTATCTGATAACTGTAGGTGATCTGTAGCTAGCATTCTACTATAGTATTCTGCATCTTTGAAAAATTTTTTTAACTATTTTAGTTATAGTTTAAAATAATGTTCATTATATCAACAATGACTATTGATCAACAATATCAACAATTATATAAGAGCAAAGGGAATTAATTTTGACAATTTTAAATTACACATTTACATTTACATTGGTTGATTCCTTTTAATGTTTTTACTTAGAGTCACACTGATGTCTAACTTGGTACCTCCTCTCCTACCAAAATTAATACAGATCCAAACCAATGATTTTCTGAACAGAGTCTGCTGGTATTTTATATCATACAGTATTAGACCCTGATGAGATAAAACTATCTCTGTGAAAGCTTTCCTCCTCAGTGAAAGCTTTTGGCTGTGCGTAGAATACACCTGGTGAAAGTTGGTATTGTCCTAGTGACTTAAGACAAATTGTTAACTTGTGTTTCTGTTAGTGCTGACTTTGCAAAGGAACAGATTATTTTTCCATGTCTTAGTACAGGAATGGTTCTGTGACAATTCGCTAGCATATAACAAATACTAAAACAAACAAACAAACTATGCATTATCCCACTGAGCAGTTAGCGATTTGATATTTAACAAATCTGAAGTTTCTAAATCTTCAATAAACTTCAATGATACATTATCACTGGGGATATGTTTAAAACTATTTTCACTTGTGGCACCACACCATATTATTGGTTTTCCCTGAATTGTTCACTACTTTTTCCTTCATGTTTGTGTCTTACCTATTTTGGGGGTTTAGGTTTTGAATTAAAGTTGTATGGATAATATACTTTTCATTTCAAATGCCTCAGATTTTTCTGAGTATTTCTAAATGATTTATTCACTTTACTGGCTCAGCTTTTAATCTCTTGTGATTACAATAATGTCTCCAATTCATTATTACACAGAGCTGTGGATTCAGGTCAACATTCTGTGCTCTCAAAGAGCCCTAAAGAAAACCACAACCTATTTTCTGTCTTCAGGTATTTCTAATATGGTGATGTTGATAGTTTCAACAATTTCTTATCTTCTTCCACTTTATGGTCTTTAAAGAAACTATTGAAAAAGTTTGATTTTCACCTCTACAATGTAAGCAACCAAGCACGATATGGCATTTGCCATACTTATTTTATGAAAATATCCCAAAGAAGCAGCCCTCAACAAAAGTAGTTCTTCATGTATAGTGGACAGAATTTTCTACTCCTACTTGGCAAACTATTATTGGGTTGGCTAAAGGTTTGTTCAGGTGTTTTTCATTACATTTTATGGAAAGACCCAAATTGCTAACTGCCCTCCCCAATATATATGGGTAACAAGAAAACTAAATTACATAAGTGTTGAGGCAGGTAAAATTTTGGAATTATTGGTTAAATCTGTCAGTTCAGTTCAGTCACTCAGTCGTGTCCAACTCTTTTCAACCCCCTGAACTGTGGCACGCAAGGCCTCCCTGTCCATTACCAATAGCCGGAGTTTACCCAGACTCATGTCCATTGAGTCAGTGATGCCATCCAACCGTCTCATCCTCTGTCGTCCCCTTCTCCTTCTGCCCTTAATCTTTCCCAGCATCAGGATCTTTTCAAACGAGTCAGCTCTTCACATCAGGTGGCCAAATATTGGAGTTTCAGCATCAACATCAGTCCTTCCAATGAACACACAGGACTAATCTACTTTAGGATGGACTGGTTGGATCTCCTTGCAGTCCAAGGGACTCTCAAGAGTCTTCTCCACATCAGAGTTCAAAAGCATCAATTCTTCGGCGATCAGCTTTCTTCACAGTCCAACTCTCACATCCATACATGACTACTGGGAAAACCATAGCCTTGACTAGACGGACCTCTGTTGGCAAAGTAATGTCTCTGGTTTTTAATATGCTATCTAGGTTGGTCATAAATTTCCTTCCAAGGAGTAAGTGTCTTTTAATTTCATGGCTGTAGTCACCATCTGCAGTGATTTTGGAGCCCCCCCAAAATAAAGTCTGACACTGTTTCCACTGTTTCCCCATCTATTTGCCATGAAGTGATGGGACTGGATGCCATGATCTTAGTTTTCTGAATGTTGAGCTTTTAGCCAACTTTTTCACTCTCTTCCTTCACTTTCATCAAGAGATTCTTTAGTTTTTCTTCACTTTCTGCCATTAAGGGTGATATCATCTCCATATCTGAGGTTATTGATATTTCTCCCGGCAACTTTGATTCCAGCTTGTGCTTCCTCCAACCCAGTGTTTCTCATGATGTACTCTCCTGCTGCTGCTGCTAAGTCGCTTCAGTCATGTCCGACTCTGTGTGATCCCATAGATGGCAACCTACCAGGCTCCTCCGTCCATGGGATTTTCCAGGCAAGAGTACTGGAGTGGGGTGCCATTGCCTTCTCCAGATGTACTCTGCATATAAGTTAAATAAGCAGGGTGACAATATACAACCTTGACGTACTCCTTTTCCTATTTGGAACCAGTCTGTTGTTCCATGTCCAGTTCTAACTTTTGCTCCCTGAACTGTATACAGGTTTCTCAAGAGGCAGGTCAGGTGGTCTGGTATTCCCATCTCTTTCAGAATTTTCCACAGTTTATTGTGATCCACACAGTCAAAGGCTTTGGCATAGTCAATAAAGCAGAAATGGATGTTTTTCTGGAACTCTCTTGCTTTTTTGATGATCCAGGGGATGTTGGCAATTTGATCTCTGTTTCCTCTGCCTTTTCTAAAACCAGCTTGAGCATATGGAAGTTCATGGTTCACGTATTGCTGAAGCCTGGCTTGGAGAATTTTGAGCATGACTTTACTAGCCTGTGATACAAGTGCAATTGTGCGGTAGTTGGAGCATTTTTTGGCATTGCTTTTCTTTGGAATTGGAATGAAGACTGACCTTTTCCAGTCCTGTGGCCATTGCTGAGTTTTCCAGATTTGCTGGCATATCGAGTGCAGCACTTTCACAGCATCATCTTTCAGGATTTGAAATAGCTCAACTGGAATTCCATCATCTACACTAGCTTTGTTCGTAATGATGCTTCTTAAGGCCCACTTGACTGGTGTAACTTAAAATAAATAAACTTAGTTAAATAACTGGCAGTTGTCAGTGTGACCATAAAGATGTTTTTCAGAAAGAACGCAGTGAATACAGACACATTTCAATACCATTTCTTATAAGTAAGTACAGTCTCTAAGGAAGTATAAAATTTCCAATTACACAAAAGTAACCTATCATAGGCGGAGAAGGCAATGGCACCCCATTCTAGTACTCTTGCCTGGAAAATCCCAGGGTCGGGGGAGCCTGGTGGGCTGCCGTCTATGGGGTTGCACAGAGTTGGACAAGACTGAAGCGACCTAGCAGCAGCAGCAGCAACCTATTATAGGAAAGTAATATTGTTTTTGTTAAGTATTCTCTTAATATTTAACCAAAAAATTCCACTGAAATTATCTATTAAGATAATTTATTTGGTGAATATTGTCTAGGCTTTCAAAATATTTGCTTTTTTGGCTATAGTGTATGAAAGCCATTGCCTTAAACTGGAGACAAATGTGTCCCAATTGTGTGAGCCATCTTCATACAATATGGAATATTTGACCTTGAAGTCTGATCCCACAGTGGAATCTCCAGATTTGCAGGAACCAAAAAGACCTCTAAAAACAAAAATAAAATTATACAATAGAATTTAATCTGTTTATCCATTCTTTCAGGGCTTCCCAGGTGGTGCTAGTTGTAAAGAACCCGCCTACCAGTGCAGGAGACGTGAGACGTGGGTATGATTCCTGGGTTGGGAAGATCCCCAAGAGAAGGAAATCACAACCCACTCCGGTATTCTTGAGTGAAGAATCCCATAAACAGAGGAACCTGGCAGGCTACAGTCCATAACGTTGCACAGAGTCAGACATGACTCAAGAAACTTAGCACATCCATTCTTTTAGCAAACATTTATTGAGCCAGGTTCTGTGTCATGTCCTAATAATAGAATATCCCTTGTGCTTGTAATGCTTGTCATCTGCCTAGAAAGAAAGCCATTGAGCAAGTAAAGGTAAGTATGAGGTGTGCTGTGAAGGGTGGCTCATTACTACCATGTCATACTCTGTAATACTGGGAGGTTGTTTATTAGGAAGCCAAGAGCAAGATTTGAAAATAATGATGTTGTCCTGAGTAGGATGCAGAAAGAAACTTCTTTAAGAAGCTATGCTTCTTACAGAATGAAGATCCAAACTTTTGGTTTGTTGAGTGGGAAAGCGTAAAGGGATATCCCATTCTCCTAGAATTGAAGCATTTCAAATATATGTTTGAGGAGGTAAATATAAGAACTTCCTAAATGAATCAAAAATAATTTAAATAAGTGTGTTTGTAAATAGAATTTAAGGTACACCCATAAGATTTCAATTTCATTTATATTCAGCTTGATAGTGAACTGGCTATAGCCTGTCACTTCTTATTTACCAAACATTAGTTTCCTAAGTGAAAAATTAAATTGTGCATCTTGAATGTACTTCTTGGAACAATTTTCAGAAATACATTAATGTATGAGAGGATATGATTTTTGTTGTGTGTGAACGGTTTATATAATATTTCTGAAATCTGGCTTAAAGGATGAATGCTGTACAATGGAAATACGTATCACTATGGTTTATTTGTATATTAAAGGAAGGTATGGATATCTGATATTCTGAAATCTTACTAGATACTTCTGTTTTCATAATACACTCAGTAATGTAATTTTTATAATTTTGCACTTAGAACAAATTCATTTTATTGTAGCACAGATATTTAAGAAATATGTTGGGCAAAATAGCACAAACACATGCATTTTGAAAGTAGATAATATAATAAAGATTCCTATCAGAGCTAGTAATAGTGTCTCAATTCAAGCAGTTTTAAAGAACCTCAAATATAATCAGTATTCTGAATTTTACTAACTATAAAATAGTACACTGATTAGTTTAGCTCTAGATATGAATGGGTTTCCTAATCCATTCAGGTGTCTAAGTGTAAATTACAGAAAAGTGAGTGAAAGGCATTTCATTCCTAACACATTGTAAGTCCTCAAAATTTACTAAGTGAAAAATTGGAAAATGAATAAGTGAATCAGTTAAATTAGTAAATTAATGAATTTAAATTCTTAATATAGTTTATTATAATACTGTGCATTAAAGATAAATATAGGTACATGCATTTATTTGTACATGTGTCTATGTACACCTATACATACAAACATACATGATATCTTAAAATCACAAGTGATAATGTTCATTATAGACTGAATAACTGTATCATTCAAATATCATTCATATTTGAAGCCCTACCCAGCAAATGTGTTGGTATTTGGTAGTGGTGCCTTTAGAAGGTAATTGGGTTTAGATGAAGTCATGTAGGTGGGGCCCTCTAGATAGGATTAGAGCCCTTGAAGAAGGGGAGGAGACAGGAGGTGTCTGTCTGTACATGTGCATACACTGAGGAAAGACCATGTAAGCACACATCAAGGAGACAATGTGCAAGTCTTGCTTCTTCTCACCAGGAACTCAATCTGCTGATCTTGGACCTCTCGGCCTTTAGACCTGTCAGAAATAAATGTCTGTTGTTTAAGACACCCAGGCTATAGTATTTTGTGATGACAGCCCAAATGATAAAACAGTGTCTAACTTAGGAAGAATTACTCAAAGTGAAATTCATCTTGTTCTTTTGGCTTATTTCCATGATCAAGATGATTCTGAAAAAGTTCAGTCTGTAGGTACTTGCTAATAATAAATTAGTTCTGTCAATGTGAATGTCTGTTTAGTACGTCAGAATTCAGGCCAAGGCTCTGCCCCTTACCTCCACCTTAGCATCCATTGTAGTGACTACATATCATGGCATTTGATATCACCTGCAGATGCTAAAAAAATTAATACTTGCAGATATTGAAAAATCATGTCTCTACTTTGAAGACACTGATTTTAAAAGTTCAGTTCATTTTCTTACAGGAATTTGGAGTAGATGTGGAGTAAATTTTGGATGTCTTCTTAATGTAGAGTTAAAACAAAATACAAAGCTACAGTACTGTCCACATAGTAAGTTAATAAATACGGTGAATAAAATACAGGCAGAGGCTATAAGATATCTTGTGTCTCTATATGACACTTAAGATCTATTTTAAGAAAGCTATAAGTACTTCTGCTTTCTTAAATCTTTCCCGTTTGCACTGAAATTCAGTATTTTATAAATTTAATTATAATAAACTGAACTCTGTAAATCTATTGTAGAGCTAATTTGAGGCTAATAAATGTCAGAAACACTAATTGACCAGGTAATGCTTACCTTGCATTAAAATCTACTCTTGATAGTTTGTAATTTGAAGTTTGTGTGGCAAATAATTTATATTCCTTAAAGAAAATAATATTTATAATTATATTTATTATTAACAATTTAAGGGAGGCACAATTAAATTTAAAAACACATTTCTCAAGTTATGAAAAAGATGTTTGAGTCTCTTCTTCATTAATGTTATTTTTTTATTTTCTTTAACAGTTAAAGGGAACCAAAGCTTTTATTTTTATGTAGGAGTCTATTTTATTTTTTTACTAAAGGCAGACTATTGACAAAAAATTACTATTATATGAAGCTAGTATCAAAAATTTAGACTCTTGGCTGGTAGAGAATGCACTGATCTGGACTACTCTAAGTTATGCTCTAAAGTACTCCAGACAATTTAGGCATTGTACTATAATTAATGAATTTGGAAAACACCATAAAATGTTAATTGAATAAATTAGAATGGAAATTTCCAGGAAAGGATTTTACAACTTAAGCATTTTTTTCATATACCATTGATACTATATTTGATATTAAGGTGGTGGTAGCTTGCAACATGTTTTTTCACTTTTTTTTTCACAAAAGTGCCAATTTAAATTAAAATATATCCCTTTTCTGTGTCATTAGGACAAGTGGCCCTCAGGAAAGAGCCATTATAATAAATGCGTTCTAACTGATGAAATAATCAGGTTTCAAACATATAGAGTTTTTATTGAGAACTATTATTATTTTAATATAGCTAAGCTATGGCTACCCAATTATTATTAAACTTCAGATTGCCATTGTTTGCTTCATCTCTTTCTGATTTCCTTTATTTATTGAATTCCTGTTTTGTTAATTTAAGGCAGTATAGAGAGAAGAAATAAACATTCTTTTTTCTTTCAAGAAATGGAAAAGTATTGTTATATCTTTCACAAATTCTTGTGATTAAAAAAGTATGGAATAAAATCCGTTTAAAAATTACTTATCTAACCATTTTTTCTAAATAGGGATATGTAAGATACACCTCCAATAAATTTTTAAATTGGACCAATACTATAATTTAAATAATGAGGAAGATTCATCTCCTGATCTTTCAGGTGCTAATTTTTGAAAATTTCTTTTAAAGCATAAATCTTTAGTCCCCTTCTTTAGTTAGTGTGCTTTTTCTCGGATATATATTCTTTCTAAGAAATCAATTTATGAGACTATCTTAGCAAAGGACTTACCAATGACAGTTTGGATGAAAGTAGAAAACATCTTCGTTTACCAAATAAAGTTGGACTTGATATGATTAAGATTTTAAATATGCTGATATAATCTTGTGAATTAGTCAAGCTTTGAAACACTGTGAGGGAAAAAGAAAATCTGTCAATAAGTGAAATGTTAAGGAATCATTATATGTGCGGTATGCCTGTAGACTTCATTGAAGAAGGAGTTTCCTTGTCTGATTTCTATAGTGACCCCAAACTTCATCTACATGTCAGTAATATATGCATTGCTAATAATGATGTAAGAGTTGAACCTGAGTGTTTCACAGAGTTCATATATATATAGATCACTTAATCTTATTGGAGTTTTAAAGGTTTTGTTCATATTCTTTGTGAATATAGTATACAAGTTTAAATGATTCAGGAACAAGGCAGTTTGAAGTTCAAGAGTTTTAATTCATATATTATAGATACTTGATGTCTTTTTGAATGTAGGAAGAAGAAATCCTAAAACTGAGCAAATATTTCTAAACCACTTTCTGAACGATCGCAACTTTTCACAAATCTTCACCAGTGTGAGCCAGACCTATCTAGGAAAAGAATAAAGGGATGTTGTAAACAGTAAACTATTGTGCATTTCTATCAAAGGCAGGAAACTGGAGAGCTTGATATGTGTCTTAATTCCCCCAATTCTTGCCCTTGCTTCCATGTTTTCAACAGCCTGTCCATATTTAATGTGGCAGATAAGTAAGTATGGGTGGACCCAGTAGGAGAGTCACTTTCCCTTGGTTGAACTAGCAAGGAATGATGCTTTAGTAATGACCCTCCCTGTATTTTGCAATTCTATTAGCAATACAATGTAAGTTAATGGAAAGTTTTAGGGATGGACCCATATGTGGTTGGCTTTGGGAGTTTGCAATCTTATGTAGTAAGTTACACAGGTCCCTGTGCTTAGAAGGGCCCCACGCTTTGTTGTCACCATCTTGAAATTATTCATTTGAATAACGGACCCCATATTTTCCATTTTCACTGGGCTCCTGCTATTAGTTTTGTAGCTTGCTGTGGTCCCATGTTGGAGAAGACTCTTGAGAGTCTCTTGGAGTGCGAGGAGATCCAACCAGTCCATCCTAAAGGTGATCAGTCCTGGGTGTTCATTAGAAGGACTGATGTTGAAGCTGAATCTCCAATCCTCTGGCCAGCTGATGGGAAGAATTGACTCATTCGAAAAGACCCTGATGCTGGGAAAGATTGAGGGCAGGAGGAGGAGGGGATGACAGAGGATGAGATGGTTACATGGCATCACCAACTCAATGGACATGAGCTTGGGTAAACTCTGGGAGTTGGTGGGAAACCTGGCGTGCTGCGGTTCATGGGGTCTCAAAGAGTCGGACAGGACTGAACAACTGAACTGAACTGAACAGTGGTCCCATTAATAATATCATAAATTGAATGGAAAAATGAAATTCTCCATATTTTGCATGTTGCTAAATAAAGAGCCATATCTATCTCTGACATCAGTACAGAAAATTTTATTATTTCAAAGAGGAAAATAATCATTAGAAACACAGTTTAGAAAATACTGATGTCCTGCTACTCAACCAGACATTCATTTGCATATTTAACAACGTATTTTCTCTTTATTTTGTCCTAGAATGTCAGTATATCAATGATATATACAGTGTATCATTGATATATACAGTATATCAATGTCTTCCAACTAAATACAGTTGATTAGACATCTGTTGAGTTGGCAAAAAACTTCATTCAGCTTTTCTTATGGTCAAACCTGATTAAACTTTTTGACCAATCCAGTATATGCCTTTAGTCTTCAATTAATTTGGAAAGTCTCCTCTTTGACTTGGTATGTTTTTTCCATCCAAATAAATATTTGTGTTGTATTCTTTATTTACTGATATTTCTATTTGGCATTCTCTTTTAGCCATGGGATGAAAAATCTACAAATACAAATGGAGAGCATTCCAAGATAACTGACACACAGAAATAGAAACCCATATAAGTTGTTTTCACTTACGCTGCTATTTTCATTAGGTTTATCTTGCTTTTAATGAAGCTTAGGAAGATGGACTATGGCTAATTTCAGATAAATGCATTATCTCTACACCTAGTTATAAAATAGGTATTACAAAATAAAGTAGTTAAATGTAGGCCTTTTTTCCCAACTCAAATGATATAGCCAAAGGATTCCCTATCTCAATTCATGCATCATTCTTTCCAATTCTAGGGTACCAAAGTAGGTACAGTAAGTGGCATTTGAGAGGAAAATTAGGTTCCAGACCTACTCCAGTGGGATAATGTTCTCATCAGACATGTTCCTGAAATCATCATCAGATTCAGTTTAATGGATTCAAAGACTCATTTGTTGTGAACAAAAAGGCATATTACTTTTAGTTGAATTAGCATTATGCTGGCAGAGCTTAAGACAACTTTTGGCCTAGTTGATGTTTGGATTCAGTTCTCTGAATATTTATTTCAAGCCAAATATCTAACTAGACAGAAATCTGTGCATGTAGTCATTTATTGTGACAACAACTACATCATTAGACAAACCAGTCTGGTCACAGACTATGAGTTAGCCTCCATGTCTTTAGCCAGCTTCCTTCTGTGGGTTCCAATTTAAATCAGTTCAATATGCTTTCCAGTTCAAATTTATACAAAACAGAAAGAAAGCTAGGGGGGAAAATGCTGTACTCATTTCTATTTTTTGCATATTGTAAGACTGGAAAGGAATTGTTAAGCTTCATATTTTCATTAGGATCAGAAATTTTAAAGTTAAGTATCCAACTTACCAATTTCATTTAAATAGTAAAATTGGAGCCTTGGAATTTCTTTAAACTGGTCTTATTAGAAGGCCCTGAATTTTTGGAATGAAGCAATTCAGTGCCATATAAAGTTTTTATAGCATTTCAGAATTCTAAGAGAAAGATCACCTTCCAAATTGTAGATGAACTTCTGGTATGCCAGATCCCTCTACCTACTAAAGGCATATTCAGCCTGCTAAATTGCAAATATTAAATCATTTTGATTTTTTAAAGTTCTTTGTTAAAAGAATATAGAATGAAAATATAATTTTTATAGTCTTTCGCTAATAGGGCAATGAATCTGCCAAATGAGAAGTTTTACAAAACATTCCTTTACATAAAGTACTTTAAGTGGTGATATTTAGTGGTAAAGCATGTTACTGTTGAAATTTAATGCATCTTTAATACCAGTCAAGAGATTTCAGAGATGAAGTCCCATGAAATACTACAAGTTTGTTTTTAAATTTCGGGGTTTGTGTGTATAAATGTATATGTTTAGAAGTGTGATAAAATAATCTTATCTGTTTATACCACTTTATGGAGCATTTTCACATAAATTATTTCATCAGATCCTAACAACTCTGGAAAGAAGAAAACTGGCATTTTATCCCTATGTCACAGGTGAAAATAACTAAGAATCTAAAGATTAAATAAGCTTCCCTGATTTCTGAGTCTATGATTTATCTTGGAGAACACTGTTGCTTTATTATTTTAAATATTTTTTTGAAACAGAATCACTATAGATAATGTATTATCAGCAGAAGATAAGTGAAGTTTTGTGTGTTGTCTATGAATGCACACATGTGTGCATACTTATATAAGTTCTTATTAAAATAATTTGGTAATATCTATTAGTCTAAATAATATGAAAAATAGGAATAGAGGCCTGGACTAGATAGTCATTTCAAACACAGGACTCTTTCTGTTACACTGTGTAGCCTCCATATTGTTTGTGTTACTGGATTTTAAAATTGAGTAGATCCTTTCCATTAGCAAGCATAAGATCAAACAAGGTGTACAAACCATATGCCTGCTTTACAGCTGTATTTCTTCTAAACACTGTTAACTGTGATATTATTAATTAAAATAAACTTAAGTAAAAATGTCTTATCCAGTTGAGTTAAGGGGATATAACAATGGAGACTGTTTAATATTATGAGTTATTTTTAATGATATGATCAGATGTGTGTGTGTGTGTATTTAACTCTTCCATGTATTTGGAATCATGCTAAGTGTGCAAGGACTTTGCCTCCTTTCAACACTCTAAAAATACCATTTGCTTCAGTCTGTACATACATATCACAGAGTAGTGCAGAGGGAATTTTCCTATTCATCAGACTGATGTTGATTACAAAACTTGGGAATAATGGGCTGAAGATTTTATGATCTGTTTTTAAAATGCAGTAACATGGTTGAGAAATGCATTTTAAGCTGTTTTGTAAAATGAAAGTTAGCTCATTTTGAATGATCTATGTAATTGAATACATTTGGAATGGAATGTGTGTGGAATGGAATGGAAGTATTAGCTGAGACCTGAAGACAAGAGGAACAGCATTCCAAATTACAAGATTATCATGATTGATTTTAAAAAAGAAATAAAGGGGAAAACTACTATTAGGATTCTTAAACACCTTACCAAAATTAAGGAGGAATTTGAAGATTTATAAATAGAGTTTCTTGTGTACTGTGATTTCTCTTCCCACATCCTCCAAAGTGGCATGTGTGTGCATAAATCTCTCCATGCCTGTGCTTTTAAATAAACCAAAGATTGGGTTTATCAGTTTGAATGACATGGAGGACCAGGTACGTGAGAGAAAGGCTGAATAATTACCTTGACTTCAGAGAGACCAAGACATTATTGTGTTGGACTTTATAGTAGATCTGAAGTAAAAAAAAAAAGTCTTTCCCATGGACCTGATGAGGACTTATGGGAAAGTGCTGGTGTGGCATCATTTTAGTCTAGAAGCTGCAGATACTACAGGATAATTAGTGAGTAAGAATGTTGCATTTATCCTTGTCAGGGGAACTTTAGGTTGTTGTTCAGTTGTGTCTGGCTGTTTGCAATCCCATGGACTGCAGCACACCAGGCTTCCGAGTCTGTGTCCCTTCCCTTCACTATCTCTCAGAGTTTGCTCAAACTCAT
Organism: Moschus berezovskii; assembly: GCF_049115385.1. Classification (NCBI taxonomy): domain Eukaryota; kingdom Metazoa; phylum Chordata; class Mammalia; order Artiodactyla; family Moschidae; genus Moschus; species Moschus berezovskii. The sequence goes on from NC_142461.1 coordinate 36,017,784, forward strand.
GTCCATTGTGTCAATGATTCCATCCAACTATCTCATCTTTGTCATCTCCTTGTCCTCCTACCATCAGTCTTTACCAGCATCAGACTCTTGTGCAATGAGTTGGCTCTTCGCATCAAGTGGCCAGCCATCAAGGGCTTCGCATCACAGGCTTCCCTGGTGGCTCGGACAGTAAAGCACTCGCGTGCAGTGCAGGAGACCTGGATTCAATTCCTGGGTCAGGAAGATCCCCTGGAGAAGGAAATGGCCACACAATCCAGTATTCTTGCCTGGAGAATTCCATGGACAGCGGAGCCTGGTGGGCTACAGTCCCTGGGGTCACAGAGTTGGACTGAGCGACTAACACACACACAACAAGTGGCCAAAGTATTGGAGCTTCAGCATCAGTCTTTCCAATGAATATTCAGGGTTGATTTCCTTTAGGATTGACTGGTTTCATCTCCTTGCTGTCCAAGGGACTCTCAGATTCTTCTCCAGCACCATGGTTCGAAAGGATCAATTCTTATGGTTCAGTTCTCACATCCGTACATGACTACTGTAAAATCATAACTTTGTACAGAACTTTGTTGGCAAAGTGATATCTCTGCCTTTTAATATACTGTATAGGTTTGTCATAGCTCTCCTTCCAAGGAGCAAGCATCTTTTAATATCATGGCTTCTGTCACCCTTTGCAGTGATTTTGGAGCCCAAGAAAATAAAGTCTGTCACTGTACCCATGACCAGCTATTTTCCTTGAAGTGATGGGACCAGCTGCCATGATCTTTGTATTTGAATGTTGAGTTTTAGGCCAGCTTTTTCACTCTCTTCTGCATATCTGAGGTTACTGATATTTCTCTCAGCAGTCTTGATTACACACGGAGCTTCATTCAGCCTTGTATTTTGCATGATGTACTCTGTACATAGGTTAAATAAGCGGGTGACAGTATACAGCCCTGACATACTCCTTTCCCGATTTTGAACCAGTCTGTTGTTCCATGTCCAGTTCTAACTGTTGCTTCTTGACCTGCATAGAGATTTCTCAGGAGGTAGGTAAGGTGGTCTGGTATTCCCATCTCTTTAAGATTTTTCTACAGTTTGTTGTGATCCAGTCAAAGGCTTTAGCATAGTCAATGAAGCAGAAGCAGGTGTTTTTCTGGAATTCATCCTTGTTGGGGGTAAGAAAATCCAAACTAAAGTGGTAGGGGGAAAGAGGAAATATTTCTTCCTTGTTGAGCTTATGAAAGTACTTAGAAGCAAAGAATCACTGCAAATAATTGGTAAGTTGTGAGCACTCCATACTAGCTCCTCACCAATCAAGAAAGAACTTTTCTATTCCCCTCTGTTTGATCTGAAGCTGAGGACTTTAGAAATTGGTGTTAGCAAGATGAGAGAGAAAGGGTAAGAGCATGAGCCTGAAAAAGAGAGGGACCATCATTTCCAAGGCTTATTTATCAAAATCGGTATTACAATAGTAATCTTTTTGTACACTATTTGTTTATAATCTTTTGTACATTACAATTCTTTTGTTTATTGAGTATTTTGATGTAATATCTTCATATATGCCAATGTTAGTGGTTTAGCCACTAAATCATGTCTGACTCTTGAGATCTCATGGACACCTCTGTCCATGGGCTTCTCCAGGCAGGTATACTGGAATGGGTAGCTATTTCCTTCTCCAGGTGATCTTGCTGACCCAGGAACTGAACCCAGGTCTCCTGCATTGTAGGCAGATTCTTTACCAACTGAGCTATGAGGGAAGCACCATATATGCCAATATGTGTTTCTAATTTTTAGTTTCACAAATTCCCCTCTTAGATATTTCTAAAATTTGTAGGAATCCTCCTTATAGAACAAAATGATACTCTAAAGATGATATGACTGAATTTGGTAAGGGGCACCATTTAAATACTACTTTTAATCAAATTTATTGGTCCTGCCACTGAAAGATATAACTTTGAAACTAACAGAAGAGGAGTAAATTTTAAACTTTTGTTTATATCTTAATCTATTAACTTAATTTTTATGATTATTTTTTCTGAGTTAGCTATTTAGATTGGAGAACGCACTGGCGACCCACTCCAGTACTCTTGCCTGGAAAACCCCATGGATGGAGGAGCCTGGTAGGCTGCAGTCCATGGGGTCGCTAAGAGTTGGACACGACTGAGCGACTTCACTTTCACTTTTCACTTTTGTGAAGTGGAGAAGGAAATGGCAACCCACTCCAGTGTTCTTACCTGGAGAATCCCAGGGATGGCGGAGCCTGGTGGGCTGCCATCTATGGGGTTGCACAGAGTCGGACACAACTGACATGACTTAGCAGCAGCAGCAGCTATTTAGATACCGTTGTATATTTCAAGTATTAAATAACTTTGGTTGTATTTATTTTACCTTAAAAACCAAGAGGTTTTAAAAAATAGTTTAAGTCATTTTACTTAAAATTGCTCTTTTATATTACAACTTTTAAGACTGAAATGTTACAATTTGTTTTAATGCAAATTTGGTCAATAGCATTGTAAAACATTTGCCAAACCTAGTACTTAAAATGTCAATTAAAAAAAAATGTTGAGCATCAGAGAATATATCTGTGCTTCATTATTTTGAGGCTAACAATTACTCAATAATAAATTATCTTGTGAATGCATGACTGTAAGGATAGATGTGCATATTTGTGTACATGCTAGAAACACATGATGCAGTCAGTATAAGAACAGTTTAAGTGTCATAATCTTAAATGAAATATTAGTTTGACAAAAAAGTAATTGTGATTTTGGACTGTTAATTTTAAATCATTATAGCTAGGTTCAAACACATCTTTATTATTCAAAATAGGAACTATTGTAATCAACATATTTTTGCCAGTGAGAAATAAGTTTATTTATTTCTATAGCATAAAAATCTGTGCTTCAGGATTTGAGGAACTCTTGGAAAGCATTTTCTGCCTCCTGCTGGTTGTGGAAGCATTTTCTCTGCAAAAAGTTATCAAGATGATTGGAAGTGGTGGTTGGCTGGTGAGAGGTCAGGTGAATATGGTGGATGAGACAAAATTTGTAGCCCAGTCTGTACCACTTTGGAAGTGTTGGTTGTGCAAAGTATGATTGGGCATTGTTGTGGGGAAGAATGGGCCCTTTCTGTTGACCAGTGCCGGCTACAGATGTTGCAGTTTTCAGTACATCTCATCAATTTGCTGAGCATGCTTCTCAGCTATAATGGTTTCACCAGGATTCAGAAAGCTATAATGGATCAGATGGGCAGCAGACTACCAAACAATGACCATGATATTTTTTGAGTGCAAGTTTGATTTTGGGAAGTGCTTTGGAGCTTCTTCACCATCCAGCCACTGAGCTGGTCATCACTGGTTGTCATATAAAATCCATTTTACACCACATGTCACAATCCAATTGAGAAATAGTTCTTTGTTGTTGCATACAATAAGAAAAGATGACACTTCAAGACAGTGTCAACAACACTTCAAGACAATTTTTTTGATTTTCAGTCAGCGCATGAGGCATCCACTTATGGAGCTTTTTCACGCTTTCAAATTTCTTCACATATTGCACAACCATAAAATGGTCGACACTGAATTCTTCAGCAACTTCTCATGTAGTTGTAAGAGGATCAGTTTTGATAATCTTCTCAGTTAGTCATTGTCAACTTTTGATGGCTGGCCACTGTACTCCTCCTCTTCAAGGCTCTAGTCTCCTTTGCAAAACTTCTTGAACCAGCACTGCACTGTTCATTCATTAGCGGTTCCTGCGCCAAACGTGTTGTTGATGTTGTGAGTTGTCTTTGCTCCTTTAAACCCACTTTGAATTGAAATTTAAAAATACTCAGATTTGGTTTTTGTCTAACATTGTTTCTATAGTCTAAAATAAATATAAAATGAACAAGTGATGTCATTAGCAAAAAAATATAAAGCAGGAAGTATGCATTAAAATGATGTATATTATTTAAATATGTATTCCAGTATCAAATGGCAGAGTTGAACAATGCAAAACTGCAATTACTTTTGCACCAAACTAATAACTATGATTTGGGAGATAATGTAACTGCTAGTAGTACATCAGTCAGTCAGTTCAGTCAGTTCAGTCGCTCAGTCGTGTCTGACTCTTTGTGACCCCATGAACCGCAGCACACCAGGCCTCCCTGAGGCCTCCATCACCAACTCCCGGAGTCTACCCAAACCCATGTCCATTGAGTCAGTGATGCCATCCAACCGTCTCATCCTCTGTCATCCCCTTCTCCTCCTTTCCTCAATGTTTCCCAGCATCAGGGTCTTTTCATATGAGTCAGCTCTTCACATCAGATGGACAAATTATTGGAGTTTCAGTTTCAGCATCAGTCCTACCAATGAACACCCAAGACTGATCTCCTTTAGGATGGACTGGTTGGATCTCCTTGTAGTCCAAGGGACTCTAGGAGCCTTCTCCAACACCATAGCTCAAAAGCATAAATTCTTTAGCACTCATCCTTCTTTATAGTCCAACTCTTACATCCACACATGACCACTGGAAAAACCATAGCTTTGACTCGACGGACCTTGGTTGACAAAGTAATATCTCTGCTTTTTAATATGCTGTCTAGGTTGGTCATAACTTTCCTTCCAAGGAGTAAGCGTTGTTCAATTTCATGGCTGCAATCACCATCTACAGTGATTCTGGAACCCAGAAAAATAAAGTCAGCCACTGTTTCCGCATCTATTTGCTATGAAGTGATGGGACCGGATGCCATGATCTTAGTTTTCTGAATGTTGAGCTTTAGGCCAATGTTTTCACTCTCCTCTCTCACTTTCATCAAGAGGCTCTTTAGTTCTTCTTCACTTTCAGCCATAGGGTGGTGTCATCTGCATGTCTGAGGTTATTGCTATTTCTCCCGGCAATCTTGATTCCAGCTTGTGCTTCCTCCAGCCCAGTGTTTCTCATGATGTACTCTGCATATAAGTTAAATAAGCAGGGTGACAATATGCAGCCTTGACGTACTCCTTTTCCTATTTGGAACCAGTCTGTTGTTCCATGTCCAGTTCTAACTGTTGCTCCCTGACCTGCATACAGGTTTCTCAAGAGGCAGGTAGGTGGTCTGGTATTCCCATCTCTTTCAGAATGTTCCACAGTTTATTGTGATCGACACAGTGAAAGGCTTTGGCATAGTCAATAAAGCAGAAATGGATGTTTTTCTGGAACTCTCTTGCTTTTTCAGTGATCCAGGGGATGTTGGCAATTTGGTCTCTGTTTCCTCTGCCTTTTCTAAAACCAGCTTGAACATCTGAAAGTTTGCGGTTCATGTATTGCTGAAGCCTGGCTTGGAGAATGTCAAGCATTACTAGCGTGTGAGATGATTGCAATTGTGCAGTAGTTTGAGCATTCTTTGGCATTGCCTTTCTTTGGGATTGGAATGAAAACTGACCTTTTCCAGTCCTGTGGCCATTGCTGAGTTTTCCAAATTTGCTGACGTATTGAGTGCAGCATTTTCACAGCATCATCTTTCAGAATTTAAAGTAGCTCAACTGGAATTCCATCCTCTCCACTAGCTTTGTTCATAGTGATGCTTCCTAAGGCCCACTTGACTTTTACATTGGAGGATGTCTGGCTCTAACTGAGTGTGAGTTATCACACCATTGTGATTATCTGAGTCGTGAAGATCTTTTTTAACAGTTCTTCTATTTATTCTTGCCACCTCTTCTTAGTATCTTCTGCTTCTGTTAGGTCCATATCACATCTCTCCTTTATTGAGCCCCTCTTTGCTTGAAATTTTCCCTGGTATCTCTAATTTTCTTGAAGAGATCTCTAGTCTTTCCCATTCTATTGTTTTCCTTTATTTCTTTGCACTGATCACTGAGGAAGGCTTTCTTATCTCTCCTTGCTTTTCTTTGGAACTCTGCATTCAAATGGGTATATCTTTTCTTTTCTCCTTTGCTTTTCGATTCTCTTCTCTTCACAGCTATTTGTAAGGCCTCCTTAGACAGCCATTATGCTTTTTTGCATTTCTTTTTCTTGGGGATGGTCTTGATCCTGTTACACTAAATTTCACTTTTATTTTTTGGCTTATATGCATATGACTTTTAGTATTAAAAAAAATGTAAGCAGAATTCTTACCTTACATTACTCTTAGACTTGGGGCTTCCCTGGTGGCTGAGATGGTAAACAACCTGCCTGCAACGTAGGAGATCCAGGTTTGCTTTTTGGGTTGGGAATATCTACTGGAGAAGCAATGGCTGCCTACTCTAGTATTCTTGCCTGGAGAATTCCATGGACAGAGAAGCCTGGCAGGCTCCAGTCCATGAGGTTTCAAAGAGTCAGACACGATTGAGTGACTAACACACATGCTCACACACATTCTTAGACTTAGATGAAAAGAAAATGAGAAGCGATATTATTTAGTGAGACCACACATGCAGTTTGTGTTGTAGAAAGACCTTTACAGAATTTAAAACAAACATTAAATGCATTTCATGATTTTCCATGTAAAACAAGTTAGAAAATAATAATAGAATTTTCTGAGAATAAATCTGTATGTGGGTTCCATATTTTCTTAATTTAATTTTACCTTCTCAATGATAGTTCTTAAAAAATTAAACATTTTCCCCATTTATAATTATTCACAACCACTATGAAATTTCATGTATATTGTGCACTAGAGTGTGTTTATTATTTATTATTATTCTTGACTTTCTAACCCTGACCCCCGACTTTAACACAAACCAGGGAATCAGTAAATATGTTACACAGTTTTCACAATCAATCACAGTGATTCTTATCATGTATTTCTTAATAAAAATCATTTGTAATGTAATCTTTTAGGAATTATATTGTGTGGCTGTGTAAAATGTCTTGCTTCTTTTATAATAATTATGCAAACCGGTCGCAAAAAGTCAGACACAACTGAATGACTTTCACTTCACTTCATTCAATAGTTGGGGCTTCCCTGGTGGCTCAGACAGTAAAGACTCTGCCTGCAATGTGGGAGGCCTGGGTTTGAAACCCTGGGTTGGGAAGATCCTCTGGAGGAGGACATGGCAGCCCACTCTAGTATTCTTGCTGGAGAATCCCCATGGACAGAGGAGCCTGGCAGGCTACACTCCACGGAGTCACAAAGTGTCAATCATGACTGAGTGACTAAACACAGCACAGTACAGCATTTAATAGTTGAAAATCCAGAAAATAAAATAGAAACACGGTTATTTCTTTCAGATTTTATAATTAACTTGTCTAGGAGGTTTCTTCAATATCTAACAAACTATTTCAGATTTGTTGTTTTCTGTAGATGAATACAGAATTTATTTCAATGTTTATGTCAATAACTAGAACACATGAATTTAGACAGAGTGCTGTGATACTGAGTCTGAATAATCATTCCACCATAAAATTTGTGTCTGGCTTGATGTCTTGTGAGAGCATACACTTTGTGCATTTGTTACTGGGCCATAATGATCAACATTTTTGTTGTATCATTCAGTGATTTATCATCATGTTGGAGATTGATGAATGTGACTCATGGTGTCAGTGCAGTGGATCCAGCAACTTGTTCTACAAATTTAATAGCAAAAATACTTAATGAATTCTCCATGTGAGTGTGTGATAAGCAAAACTCTTTGGTCATCATGCTTTACAGACTAGTCATTACTGTTTTACCTTGGATTATTTTTACATTGTACCTGAAGCAGAGAGCTGCCAGTTCTTACTCCAACACATTCAATTTAAATGTGATTTTTTTTTCTTTTCTGAAATAGACATACTTATTTAAATACACAATTATATCTAAATGTAAAATTTCATTAAGGATAGGCTAAATTATACCACAGTAAGAAGTAACCAACAAATCTTGAGGACTTTGAAACATCAGATTTATTTCTCACTCATATTAAAATTACAGTGAGAAATAACTGGGTGCTCTGCTTCATGTTGTCATTGTCCTTGCCTTGTGACCTAGGCAGATAGAGCAGGCACTGTCTAGGACTTTGTCAGTTGTTATGCCAGAAGGAAAAGAGAACATGTTGAAGTTCTGCTGGGTCTTGAAACTTCTGCTTTAGGAGTGCCACATGATACTGACATATTTTTAGTCAAATTAAGTCAAATGAAGAAAAGCAGTTCTACCTTGGCTCCTCGAGAAGAGAGAATCAAGAATCAGTGCACCATCTTAATGACTACTAGATATATAATATTGATGTAGATATAGCTATTAATGTAAATATATTCATATTTAAGAGGTAGAGAGTTGGCTTTTATAAGACAATATATCCACATGAACATTAACGTTAGTATTGACTTACTTGTAATTTTTAATTTGAGGCAACACAAGAATATAAACAAATTAGAATGGACAGGTAGATTAGGAGAGAGAGTGTGTAGTATGATGCTGTCTTGAAACATTTGTGTTTCCATGTATTTTACCCTAATGTTAACTTCTTTTCTTCTCAGTTCAGTTCAGTTGCTCAGTCGTGTCCAACTCTTTGCGACCCCATGAACCACAGCATGCCAGGCCTCCCTGTCCATCACCAACTGCCAGAGTCTACCCAAACCCGTGTCCATTGAGTCGGTGATGCCATTCAACCATCTCATCCTCTGTCGTCCTCTTCTCCTCCTGCCCTTAATGTTTCCCAGCATCAGGGTTTTTTCAAATGAGTCAGCTCTTTGCATCAGGTGGCCAAAGTATTGGAGTTTCGACTTCAACATCAGTCCTTCCAATGAGCACCCAGGACTGATCTCCTTTAGGATGGACTGGTTGGATCTCCTTGCAGTCCAAAGGACTCTCAAGAGTCTTCTCCATCACCACAGTTCAAAAGCATCAGTTCTTCGGTGATCAGCTTTCTTCAGAGTCCAACTCTCACATCCATACATGACCACTGGAAAAACCATAGCCTTGACTAGATGGACCTTTGTTGGCAAAGTAATGTCTCTGCTTTTTAATATGCTGTCTAGGTTGGTCATAACTTTGCTTTCAAGGAGTAAGTGTCTTTCAATTTCATGGCTGAAATCACCATCTGCAGTGATCTTTGAGCCCCCCCAAAAATAAAGTCAGCTACTGTTTCCACTGTTTCCCCATCTGTTTTCCATGAAGTGATGGGACAGATGCCATGATCTTAGTTTTCTGAATGTTGAGCTTTAAGACAGCTTTTTCATTCTCCTCTTTCACTTTCATCAAGAGGCTCTTTAGCTTCTTCTCTTTCTGCCATAAGGGTGGTGTCATCTGCATATCTGAGTTTATTGATATTTCTCCCAGCAATTTTGATTCCAGCTTGTGTTTCCTCCAGCCCAGCATTTCTCATGATGGTCTTCTCAGTTACCTGTTGCTTGTCCAAGCTACATGTTTTTCCATTTTAAGCATATGGAAATTGATACTTTCTTAAGATGAATTATAATTCTGCCTAATTAAACTTGGAAACTCCAATACTTTGGCCACCTCATGCGATGAGTTGACTCACTGGAAAAGACTCTGATGCTGGGAAGGATTGGGGGCGGGAGGAGAAGGGAATGACAGAGAATGAGATGGCTGGATGGCATCACCGACTCAATGGACATGAGTTTGAGTGAACTCCAGGAGTTGGTGATGGACAGGGAGGCCTGGTATGCTGTGATTAATGGGGTCGAAAGAGTCGGACACGACTGAGCGACTGAACTGAACTGAACTAGATAGTAAATTTAGTTATATCCTTGAAGAGTTAATTTAGCAAAAAAGTGATTTTTATTAAAAATATCTATAAAGAGAATTTGTCAAAATGAAAGGAATTATGGTGAAGAATGCGGTAGCCAAGCAGTAAATTTGGTTACCACAAAGTACAATATAAGTTCTGGCATTGTTGAGTTGAAAATCATTTAAAGTGATTTCATTTGTCACAGTTACATTTAAATGAGGCATGGAAGAAATTCCAGTAAAAATTTAGAGTGCGTTCATGCATGCTCAGTTGCTTCAATTGTGTCCAACTCTTTGTGACGCTATGGCCAGTCTTCTCTGTCCAAGGGGATTCTCCAGGCAGGAACACTGTAGTGGATTGCCATGCCCTCCTTCATGGGATCTTCTGGACCCAGGGACTGAACCCTTGTCTCATATGTCTCCTGCATTTGGAGGTTTACCAGGGCTTCTCTTGTGGCTCAGCTTGTAAAGAATCCTCCTGGGTTCAGTCCCTGGGTTGAGAAGATCCCCTGGAGAAGGGTAAGGCTACCCACTCTAGTACTGTGGCCTAGAGAATTCCATGGACTGTGTAGTCCATGGGGTTGCAAAGAGTCGGACATGACTGAGTGACTTTCACTACTTTACCACTGGCGTCACCTGGGAAGCCCAGAAATTTAGAGTAAACTCAGATAAAGCTCAGTGGAATTTTAGTTCCCAAACTTTGTTGCATATTGAAATTATCTGGGAGACTCTAAAACATCCTAATGCTTAGGTATCAGAACGTCTTTCTAGGGGTAGGTAGAGAGTGTTAGTGATCCAACCATCAGGTTTTTATAATTTTTTTTTTCTTAAAAGCTCCTCAAGGGATTCTATTGTACAGTAAAATTTGAAATCATGAGAAAATATTGAGTTGAAAACTTTTCAGAATGTAAAATAATATTACTGAAAAAATTAGGTTAATATATGTATAAGCATATATTTTTGTTCTTCTAAATAAAACACATATTCAGGTAATTGTCGTAAGCAAATTATTTTGCAAACCTAATATTGTAGACCTTATGCATAAATTTTAAATTTTGCCAAGTTTTATGGTAGTGATATGTGTCATTCTTCATGATGATAAATATCTTCTTAACACACAGCTTAATACATAAAATCTATAATATATTGATGGAAAAGAAGACAAGTTCTAGGATATCAGATGGCCTTTTATAAAAACTTCTAATTCACTGATGTAACTTAGTTTTGCTGTTTAGAGTTTATTATTAAAAGCCAATAGTGTTTTATGTATATGCATGAGTAAATATATGTAGTATATATTGAGAAATATGCCTATTGATTAATTTACTTAAAAGTGCATACATATACACATATATTCAAGAAGTATCTATAGGTTGGTTGTGAAGAGCATGAAGTTTGAAATCAGAGTGCTTGGGTTCAAATCCTGCCTTTGTCACTTACTAGGTTTGTAATTTTGGACAAGTTATATAAATTCAACTGTGCCCTCAGTTTCCTGACCATAGAAGAATACTTTGCAATTATTAAACATTCAATACTTGGTAGTTTCTGTTACTTTTGTTTTATATTCACATATTCAACTCAGTATTTTTGTTTTTTTTTTAAAACATGAATAAGACACTTTCCTCAGAAGTCTTAGTCCAGTGATTTTTTTTTTAATGTAATGTGATAAGCTCAGCAGTAATAGAATTTAGAAGAGGAAGAAGTGCTATTAATAATTCAGGAGGCATGTTCCTTGAGATTCAAGGAAGGCTTCCAAATGAAGGTGACTATTTTAAAGGAATTTGCCTAGGTAGGAGGTAAGGGAGAGCAATTGTGCAAAAAAATAAGGAATGTATTGTAAAGAAAGTAGAGTAGGTGTCGAAAGCATGGCATGTTTGGGAAACTGCAGAGAACTGTGAATGGGAGGGTGTGGAATGTGTGGAGAGGGAGAGAAGACCCAGACCACAAAGACCTTTTTGTCTCATTCTAAGGAGTTTGGACTTTTTCTTGGTGGTAATGGAGAATCACCGAAGGACTCATAATGCTAGTATTGGTATCTTTAGAACCAATAATCAATGCACTCACAAGTACATTATCCAAAATGACAAACCAGAGTTAGTTCTTAGTCTATGATGAGTCTCTGAAAGGTTTTTAACAGTGAGCAACAAAAAGTAAATTTTTCATTAATGTATCTGTCCTGTATCTTTATTCAGTTTAGCTTTCCTGTAATCTTAAATCATTTAGTCCTTATAATGAAAACTAGATAAGTATAATACATGTAATTGTCTTTTATCTGCAATTTGTAACAGCACATAAGTAGTAGTAATTTTGTCCCTAATATGGCCTCAGCCATATATGCTCTTCCCATTTTACACCAAGAAATTGGCCATTTCATCCTCCCAGACTGAGTCAGTCATGCTAGTTCGGTGTTTGCCATTCTAGGTCCAAAGTGAAACCTGCTTTTGTATAGGTTCCTTTTGACTCTCAGGGAGTTCTTTTTTGTACAGTGATTTACTAAGACATGAAGTATTATGCTGACAGGTGTTTGATGGCAAAAACAAACTTAGTCTGTCGCCACAGGTATATGTTATCTAGCTCTATGTGAAACTGCTCAGACTCCTATCAGTGATATGTTAATCATACTGTGGGATACTTAAATAAGCTTAAGGCCTGGAACAAGATCAGAATTAGGATAGGTAGAAACTGATCAAGTATATTCACTTAGGGCTTCATCCTTTTTGTGTTGTGAAGATATAGATTTGGAGGATTCATCAGTTCATACTGTGAGTGGCCTATGACTTGTCCTGCAACTTTCTTAGGATTTAGATTTCTTCATCTTACCTCTGAATTGGAAACATCATACCCCTATGAAAACATTTGGAAAATCATACCCCTATGAAATTCAGTAGTTAAACAATGAGAGTGTAGGAAGTTTTAGGTATGTTGCTGATTTAAGTCAGCATTATATTCAACCTCAATAATATTCTGAAATAAAGAGCCAACTGTAGTTGAAAGACAACTGATCTTTATGATACCTGAGATTTTTCATTCTATGTGTACTTGCTAAGTTGCTTCTACATAGAAACTCCTGTTCTAGATGCTGGCATACAAAAATGATTAAGTCTTTATCAGTCCTTAACCCTGAAGATCTTAACCTATAGAGGGAAATAAATTTGTGCAATTAATTTTGAGAACATATCCTCACCTCCTTCAGATCTTTAATTAAATATTATTCTTCCTACTGAGGCCTTTCCAGGCTGTCCTATATAAAACTGCACACACCATCTTCAAATGCATACTTTCTATCTCCCTTCACTTCCAATTTTCTTCTACTTTTATTTATCTAACATACTATAAGTAACATATCAAACTTAAACTATTTTTTCTTTTTCTTTTTAGTTTGCTTTCTGTTTTTGTTTTACTTTTTATTCTTTATTTTTGTTAGTTTAGTCCTTACTGATTATTTTTATTTCTTTCTTTTTTTTTACTTTTCTTTCTGCTTGTTTGTTTCTGTTTGGTCTTATTTTTACCATTTGTCTTGGATTTAGTTTGTCTGTCTTCTTTCTTACATTTTTTAGGTGTATTGTTGCTATTTGTTTGTTTTTGTTTTACTACTTGTCTTGTTTTCTTACTGTTTTTTTTTTCTCCCCTGCCCACCCCACTTTTTTTCATTTTCTCTGGCCATGCTGTGTGACTTGTGAGCTCTTCATTCCCCAGCCAGGAGTCAGGGTAGGGCCTGTGGGGTTGGAGTACTGAGTCCAGGATGCTGGACCAGCAGATAATGACTTGGCCCAAGGAATATTAATATGAGTCTGCTCTTCTGGAGATATCCACCTTAAAACCAAGACCCAGCTCCGCACAACTGCCTGAAGGCTCCAGTGCCAGACACCTCATGTAACCCTGCACATCAGCTCCACCTACCAGAGCGCAGACAGGTGTATCTCCCACAAGGAAGCCTATTTAAGCCCCTGGACCAACCTCACTCACCAGGGGGCAGAAAACAGAATCAAGAGGAACTTGATTGCAGCTTGCAGAAAAGAGGCCATAACCACAGTCAGTCAGACAAAATGAGATAATAGAGAAATGTGTTGCAGATAAAGAAGCAAGGTCAAAACAGAAAAGACCAAATACATGAATAGGAAATAGGCAATCTACCTGAAATAGAGTTCAGAGTTGTGATAGTAAAGATGATGCAAGATTTCAGAAACAGAATGGAGGCATGGACTGAAAAATAAGAAATGTTTAACAAAGATCTAGAGGAACTGACTGAGAAGGCAGTGGCACCCCACTCCAGTGCTCTTGCCTGGAGAATCCCAGGGACGGAGGAGCCTGGTGGGCTGCGGTCCGTGGGGTTGCTAAGAGTCGGACACGACTGAGTGACTTCACTTTCACTTTTCACTTTCATGCATCGGAGAAGGAAATGGCAACCCACTCCAGTGTTCTTGCCTGGAGAATCCCAGGGATGGGGGAGCCTGGTGGGCTGCTGTCTCTGCAGTTGCATAGAGTCAGACACAACTGAAGTGAGTTAGCAGCAGCAGCAGAGGAACTGAAGAACAAACTATCAACAATGAACAACACAATAACTGAAATGAAAAATACACTAGAAGGAATCAGTAGCAGGAAAGCTGCAGTGGAAGAACAGATAAGTGAGCTGGAAAATAGAATGATGGGAATAACTGCCATGGAGCAGAGTAAAGATAAAAAAATGAAAATAACTGAGGACCATCTCAGATACAAATGCTAATAGCCATAAAAGGGGAAATCACAGTAACACAATAATAGCGAGAGACTTTAACAATCCTATTGTTAATAGATCATTCCAGACAGAAAATTAATAAGGAAATACAAGCCTTAAATTATACATTAGATCGTGTAGACACAATTGATGTTATAGGACATTCCATCGGAAAACACCAGAATACACTCTCAAGTGCACAGAAACTGTTCTCCAGGATAAATCACATCTTCGGTCACAAATAAAGCCTCATTAAATTTAAGAAAATTGACATCATATCAAGCATCTTTTCTGACCACAATGCTATGAAATTAGAACTCAGAAAAAGAAAATTTTGAAAGGCAACTCAATATAAAAAAATTACCCAATTGAAAAAATAGGTGGAAGACATAGATATTTCTGCAAAGAAGACATACAGATGGTCAGCAAACACATGAAAAGATGCTCAACATCACTAATTATTAGAGAAACATAGATCAAAACTACAATGAGGTATCACCTCACACTAGTTAGAATCAGTTCAGTTCAGTTGCTCAGTCTTGTCCGACTCTTTGCAACCCCATGGACTGTAGCACACCAAGCCTCCCTGTCCATTACCAACTCCCAGGGGTTTACTCAAACTCATGTCTGTTGCGTTGGTGATGCCATCCAATCGTCTCATCCTCTGTCGTCCCCTTTTCCTCCTGCCCTCAATCTTTCCCAGCATCAGGGTCTTTTCAAATGAGTCAGCTCTTCACATCAGGTGGCCAAAGTATTGGAGTTTCAACTTCAACGTAAGTCGTTCCAGTGAATACCCAGGACTGATCTCCTTTAGAATGGACTGGTTGGATCTCCTTGAGTCCAAGGGACTCTCAAGAGTCTTCTCCAACACCACAGTTCAGAAGCATCAATTCTTCGGTGCTCAGCCTTCTTCACAGTCCAACTCTCACATCCATACATGACTACTGGAAAAACCATAGCCTTGACTAGACGGACCTTTCGGCAAAGTAATGGACTTTTATTGATAATGTCTCTGCTTTTTAATATGCTGTCTAGGTTGGTCATAACTTTTCTTCCAAAGAGCAAGCATCTTTTAATTTCATGGCTGCAATCACCATCTGCAGTGATTTAGGAGCCCAAAAATAGTCTCTCACTGTTTCCACTGTTGCCCCATCTGTTTGCCATGAAGTGATGGAATCAGTTAGAATGATCACCACCAAAAAAATCTGTGAGCAATAAATGCTGAAATGGGTGTGGAGAAAAGGGAGCCTTCTTCACTATTGATGGGAATGTAAATTAACATGGCCACAATGGAAGTTCCTTTAAAACTAAACAGGATGGAAGTTCCTTAAAATACTAAAAATAGGGCTTCTATATAACTGAACAATCCTGCTCCTGGGCATATACCGAGGGAAAACCATAATTCAAAAAGATACACTCGACCCTCATTGCAGCACTATTTACAATAGCCAGGACATGGAAGCAACCTAAGCATCCATCAAGGAGTGGGTAAAGCAGATGTGGTACGTATATACAGTGAAACATGACTCAGCTGTGAAAGGAACAAAACTGTGTCATTGAGGAGATGTGGTGGATTTACAGACTATCATACAGAGTGCTGTAAGTCAGAAAGAGAAAAAATACAAATATATATTAATGGTTAAGTGTGGAATCTAGAAAAAATGGTATAAATGATCTTATTTAAATTTCAGTTTAACATTTTGAACTTTTAAGTTGTAGTGTGTATGTGCATAGTGCTAAATCACTTTAGTCAAGTCTAACTCTTTGTGACTCTATGGACTATAGTGTGCCAGACTCCCCTCTCCGTGGATTCTTCAGGGAATAACAGGAATGGAGTACCATTTCCTTCTCTAGAGGATCCTTTTCCAGGGGTTGAACCTGTGTTTCTTATATCTCCTGCATTGTCAGGTGGGTTCTCTACCACTAATGCCACCTGGCACATCCAAGTGTAAATTCATTTCGCAAAGATTCTGCTAATAATTCTAACAAAAAGTGTTACCTCTACACATAAGTTGGTTAATAGCCAGTTTATCTTTTAAAAGTTGTGTCTTTTTGTGAAAGCTTGAAGATTAAAGAGTGGATTAATAGTTACTGTTCAAATAACAAGTAAGCTGAAAATATTTTGACATAATCACGTAAAAATTGGTTTGTAAAATTTAATTTTCATTAGTCATTGTTTTTACTGTTTAGCTTGAGCTCCAGCAATGCAATCAACTATTATTTAATAACATCATTTGAACTTAGATATAGCCTTTAAAAATTATATTTTATTTTTAAAATTAAAATATCTAAGGAAAGGGAACAATGCATCATGCCTTAATTTAAGGTACTTTTTACATTATATAACGTATTACTGGATGAAACATATACTGAAATACTTAAGAATAATCTGTTCAATGTGAGATTTAAACAGTTTGTCCTTACTGACTAAAATGACATAAAAAATTTAGTCAAGAGAATACTTTTAAGGAATTAGGTTATCTTTCAGTTCAGTTCAGTCCAGTCGCTCAGTCGTGTCCAACTCTTTGCGACCCCATGAATCACAGCATGCCAGGCCTCCCTGTCTATCACCAATTCCCGGACCATCAATTTGAAGTATCTATAACTTAAAGATTTAGGGCCCCAAGTCTGCAGTCTGTCATTCTTTAATTTTCTTTGGGTTTTACTCTCACATTCACGCAATCACCAAATTCCACTGATACTTCTTTCTAAATGTCTCTCAAGTTCAGCCTCTTATCTGAGTACTTCCCCATCACCCAATCTAGAACACCATGAACCTGCCGTAGCCTCCTGGCCAATTCTCATCCAAATGCTCTGAGAGCCAGAGTGATTTGAAATGTAATCGTGTCCCCTCCCCACTTAAAACCTTTAGAGTTTCGTGTTGCTTTTAGGAGAAAGATGAAACTCATGCACAGACTAAAAGGGTTTTCCCTCTTTCTAACAGCACATAACCTCAGCCATATGACTTTTTCATGGTCTTCCCATGGACACTTAACCCTGCCTGGTTCAGTCCTTAAAGCCATTTACTTATTTGAAAGTGCTTCTTGCCCACTAGACTGTAGGCTTTCAAGGCACCCTGAACTCCTTTTATCAAAATGTACACCACACTTTCTGCAAAGTTATGCTGTGTTAACTTATGTTTCTGTTCTTGCCTCACTATCCTGCAAGTTCCCCTGGCAGGCACCAGCTCTGTTTAGTGTTGCAGTTGTTGCTTCTGGTATAATGACTGAAGTGTCATCATTGCCCAGTAAATATCTATTAAATTAGTAAATAAAGGAATAACAGTTACAGTTAGCTTTTTGTATTTTTCTATTGTAAATTAGAAAAGACATGACTTATTAGCAGCCCTTAGATTGGAGGTGAGTACATTGACAAAATTCCTACTGACAAAATTATTCACTATTGTATAAGATCATATTGCATCAAAAACAAGTGTTAAAATATGTAATGTAACCTCTTAATACTCCCATGTCTATATGAGCTTGACTACAGGACAATTATAATTAAGCAGTTGAATATTCATCTCATATCTTTTCATAGTTAAGATTCATAAATAATACCAGTCTTCATATAGAAAATTTGAAATATAAAGATGAATAATCTCAGATGTAGCCTGAAATAGAAGATTCTTTCAGGAAAGGTTTATATTTATATATTAATACCTTAACGTTTAATCTATTTTGGTCCTGTAAACCTTAACAAGTTTTGAATAAGAATCAATGAATCAGTGTAACTCCTTTCTTTTTTTTATGAGTTTCCTCATTAAATGCTTCACTTACGGCATTGTCATAATGTGACCAAATTGTAGAAACACGTAAAATTATTCTACTTTTAATACACTATCTTTTAAAAGTACTATTTTTTAAATGACAAAAACATGTAAGTGTAATTATAGTAATTAGCTCTGTCTATAAGCAAGTCTTGCAATAAATCTCTTTTGCTCCACATTAAATTAAATCTCACTCTGCCGTCTTGGCATTGTTATTGTCATAATAAAATTTAATTAACATCACAGTGATCATGTTGGCATTTTGGATGAGTATTTTTTTTAGGATGAAGTGTTTATCTTGAGTAAATGTAGAGCTGTATTACATTTACAGTGAGGTACATCCTGAAGTGTCTTCAGCCTTTATTATATTGGATGTTTGGTTTGATTGGTCACTGATAAAGATTGGTTTTACTAATAGGTTTATAAAAATTTTTAAAAGCCACATATGTGTTCCAGAGAGGAGAATAAAGAGAATGACAAAAATCACCCATAACTCCTTCACCAAGAGATAATAGGAGGCAATATTTTTCTGTATATCCTTACAATCTTAAAACTACTTTCTGTTTTTCAGCTTTGAGATCATAATATATATTTAATTTTACTTTTGATTATTCACTTCACATATTATTAATGTGAACTATTTTCATGTCATGTTGCATTCTTTAGGAGTGTTTTTGATGTAATGGCTGTATTAAGTAACATTATAAAGATGCTTCATATTCCTGATTTCAGTAGGTGTTACTAGTTTGCCTCATTTTACTTTGAACACCATTAATAACAATAAAATAAAAAGAATTGGTTGGAAAAATTAACTGAAACATTTGACTAGTGGCTAATATCCATAATCAATTAAAAACTGTCCACAATTAATACGGAAAATAGATGCCCTGATAGAGAAGTGAGCAAAACATGGATATACTATTGATAAAAAACAGCTGGAAATATTAAAAGCGTGTTCAGTCATATATATCCAAATGGAGGCAGCACTTTGCTGCAATCTTTGGTAGAATAAGATTGCCAGAATTTAAAAAGACTTTCTATGTTGTCAGGGTATAGGAAAGAGGACAGTCCCCTAGCCTAATAAAATTCTAACCATTCAGAAAATAATTTAGAAATAAAAAAAATTAAGGCATTCCAGTTTTTAGAACTTTATTCCAGGAAAATATTCTGATATCTGTTTAAAAAATGGGCAATTCTCTTGTCTTGTTTTCAAATAATAGGACAAAACTTGAGAGTAAATAAATTTTTAATCTAAATTATGGAATTTGTGTGTTAAGTAATACTGTAATAACATAATTGATTAATATGCAGTCAATAAAGTGGAATAATATACATTTATTATCTAGTTAAAATTTATTACAAAAGAGTATAATTTTTACTTTTGTTTTTCATTTTTTTATATAAACACATTTTTATTTAACTGAAATTTACAAGGCGGTTATTATGATAAGAAGTTAGAACATACATTTGAACTTTCTCTCTGGATTCAGAGTCAGTCAAAAATAAGGCATGCTTAAAAAAACTTCTTTTAAGAAGTCATTTTCTTAAAAAAAATTGATGTCATTAAGCAAAAAATAGAATACTTATTGAAGTCATTTGTTTGTTTCTGCTATAGCTTAAGCAGATCTTGTGAACCTGGTGCATCTAAATATCTGCCACATTAAAAAAAAAATTGAAGCTGCCTTTTCTTGAAGCTCTTCATAGGCCTTGAAGCTTCTATAAAGGTCATTAAGTTGTGTTAGTCACTCAGTCATGTCTGACTGTTTGTGACCCCATGGACTGTGCTCCTCTATGGAGAAGGAATTCTCTGGGTAAAAATACTGGAGTGGGTTCCCATTCCCTTCTCTAGGGTATCTTCCTGACCCAGGAATCAGACCAGGGTCTCCCATACTACAGACATATTCTTTACTATCTGAGCCACCAGGGAAGCCCTATAAAGATCATATCTAACATTTAATGATTCTCACTCTGTGTGAGGTGTTGATTCTATTTTAAGAATTTTATGTATTTTCACTTATAACAATAACCATATAAAATAGATATCTTGATTATCCACATTTTGTAGAGGCAGAAACTATGCATGTTGGTGTATGGATGCTAAGTTGCTTTAGTCGTGTCTAACTCTTTACAACCCTATGGACTGTAGCCTGCCAGGCTCCTCTGTCCATGGGATTCTCCAGGCAAGAATACTGGAGTGGGTAGCCATTTCCTTCTCCATAGAGTGTTGGTATCTTGCTCCAATCAGGCTTACTTAGTGGTTGACCTTAGATTTGAATACAGGCAGTCAGCTTTAGGGTCACTAAACTATACTGCTTCTTAAGTTAGGAATTAAAAACTTGGAGAAGTTTAAGTAGCTCCACAGGCTCTTCTCTGGATTCTCTCTGAATTTTAGATTGAGATGAGCTTTATATACTCTCCAGCAAAATGGCGTGCTGTGATTCATGGGGTCAGGGAGAGTCGGACACGACTGAGTGACTGAACTGAACTGAACTGAGAGTTCATCATGAGGAATGCTGGTCTGGAAGAAGCATAAGCTGGAATCAAGATTGCTGGGAGAAATATCAATAATCTCAGATATGCAGGTGATACCACTCTTATGGCAGAAAGTGAAGAGGAACTAAAAAGCTTCTCAATGAAAGTGAAAGAGGAGAGTGAAAAAGTTGGCTTGAAGCTCAACATTTAAAAAATATGATCATGGCATCTGGTCCCATCACTTCATGGGAAATAGATGGAAAAACAGTGGAAACAGTGTCAGACTTTATTGTTTTGGGCTCCAAAATCACTGTGGATGCTGACTGCAGCCATGAAATTAAAAGATGCTTACTCCTTGGAAGGAACCTAGATAGTATATTGGAGAAGGCAATGGCACCCCACTCCCAGTACTCTTGCCTGGAAAATCCCATGGACGGAGGAATCTGGTAGTCTTCAATCCATGGGGTCGCACAGAGTCGGACACAACTGAAGTGACTTAGCAGCATCAGCAGCAGCAGCAGATAGCATATTAAAAAGCAGAGACATTACTTTGCCAACCAAGGTCCGTCTAGTCAAGGCTATGGTTTTTCCAGTGGTCATGTATGGATGTGAGAGTTGGACTGTGAAGAAAGCTGATCGCCGAAGAATTGATGCTTTTGAACTGTGGTGTTGGAGAAGACTCTTGAGAGTTCCTTGTACTGCAAGGAGATCCAACCAGTCCATTCTAAAGGAGATCAGTCCTGGGTGTTCACTGGAGGACTGATGCCAAAGCTGAAACTCCAATACTTTGGCCACCTGATGCGAAGAGCTGACTCACTGGAAAAGACTCTGATGCTGGGAGGGATTGGGGGCAGGAGGAGATGGGGACGACAGAGAATGAGATGGCTGGATGGCATCACCGACTCTATGGACATGAGTTTGAGTGAACTCCGCGAGTTGGTGATGGACAGGGAGGCCTGGCGTGCTGTGATTCATGGGGTCGCAAATAGTCAGACATGACTGAGCGACTGAACTGAACTGAACTGAGAGTTCATCAAGGAAATGGCAACCCACTCCAGTGTTCTTGCCTGGAGAATCCCAGGGACGGCGGAGCCTGGTGGGCTGCCGTCTATGGGGTCGCACAGAGTCGGACACAACTGAAGCGACTTAGCAGCAGCAGTAGCAGCAGAGTTCATCAAAGCATTTTAAAGGATTATACTGCTAAATGATTCCATTCTTTCCAGTGTCCTTTAGAAAAGATATTTCCCCATTCTTTCTCTTTAAGGACACTTTTAAATAGTAGAAGTTTTACACCATATTTTAAAGGTAGTAAAATATCCCAAAATGCGTGAAACAAGTCAGCTAAAATTAATGAACAGTCACCCCTACTGTGTAAGACTATTTGCAAACACCTATCAAAGCTTCACTGATAACCCACTGGGTTGGCCTTCATACTGGGGAGAAGAGGAAAACTGTCCACTTGTATTCTACCTTGGGACTCTCATGGAACACTCCTAAACCAGAGGAACCCTGGGAAAAATATTTACCTTTTCTTTGTCATTATATGTATATGGCATAGAGATAAGAACATTCACACATATACTCTCACATGGATGGTTGTGTGAATGGAAGGAAATAATGCATATAAAGGGCCCAGTACAGTAGGCCTGACTGATTGTGTGTAGTCCAAAATGCTAAATTTTTATATCATTGTTAAGTAATGATGTAGTATAGTATTGTATATATACATCATAATAAGTACATTAGCCTTCTCATTCACCTGCCACCTCTCCGCTTAGTATCTACTCATGCAAGAAAATTTGCCTTATAAACTAAAGCATAGTCTTTAGAAAATCTCCCTTTAAAAAAGTGAATGTGGGAAAGCTCATAAAGGTGATTTCCTACTCTCAGTTGAAAAGGGCATTAAAATGTTCGTTTAAAGTTGGGAAACTTGGAAAACAGAGCCTTCAGAAAATGGAATGCAAAGGTACATTTGTTTGTAGGTGATAAAAGTCTGCCATGGAAATAGTATGAGAAGGTCCAAGAAGACTCTGGTTTGGAAAGAGTGGAGAGGCATATATAACAGTGGAAAAGAAGGATTAAAAAGGATTTGAGCCATATCAGTTTTGCCCAGGATTTCCCCTAGTGGCTAGTACAGCTTCTTTGACTATCTTAATGCTTTTTTTTTTTTTTGTCAGTCCTGGCAAACTTTAAAATCTGGGGCTGTAGAATGAGGGTGATTGCTGTGGATAAAGAGTGCCGCAAAATGACAAAGATAAGGGAGCAGCCACCTAACAGAAAAATGCCATCTTAAATCATGATTTATTGTATAAGTTGATGATTTGGAAGAGTTATATTTCTGAAAACCAGCAAAATGAATATGTTTTTCTAATTCATTACAGTTAGAACAAAGTAGATGAGGCTACTTAAGCTGGGGATGATTAAAAATGTCTGTGAACCGTGAAAAAATTTATGTTTTATTGTTCAAAGATGGTGGGAAATAATGGTTTATTCTCTTTCTTGGGAAACAGACCTTTTTGGAAGTACCAAGTGAAGGTTGCTCAGTTGTGTCCAACTCTTTGTGACCCCATGGACTACACAGTCCGTGGAATTCTCCAGGCCAGAATACTGGAGTGGGTGACCTTTCCCTTCTCCAGGGGATATTCCCAACCAAGGAATCAAACCCAGGTCTCCTGCATTGCAGGCAAATTCTTTATCAGCTGAGCCACAAGGGACGCCTGAAAGTACCAAAGTCATTCACAAAAAGTAAAGGATGCAATATGCAGTGAAATGACAGTATATATTTGCATGTTACTACTTGTCAAGTATTTTATCTTTGCTGATGGTATATTGCCACCATAGCTAGTCTTCTATAAGTATGGAGCTCATATGCTGTCTGCTTTTATTTCATTGAGTTTTCTACTCTTGAATTCTGGATCCTTTTAAAAGGAGACTCACAATGTTACAGATTTCTCAGTCGAGCTTAGTAAATTGTTCAAAGATCTGGAGTCCATTAGAGAACCTAGACAGAGGAAAAAGCCAGTCATAAATTTTTAAGATCCTTTTTGTTGAGTTTTGCTTTTATTAAAAGTAAAGTAAAACTTAAGTCACTGAATATTAAATTCTTCAAAATCCATGATGCAGGGCTACTGAAAAGTTAGATTTGCTATTTTTTTTGAGAGAATACGAACATTTCATTTATTATGGTTTATTTCTAGCATTTGAATTGATTGTGCACAATATTCTTTGAAGAAGATGTGAGTTCTGGCCTAAAGTCAGCATGAGTTTGAACATTAGTAAATGAAATCAACCTTCCTAGTGGACTTAAAAGCAGTATAATTAATTAAAAGGCAATAGGTTGGATAAAAATATTACTAAATTGGGTTAATTTAGTGTGACAAATAAAAGATGCTAGTGCAGAAAGGAAGCAAAGTCATTTCAGAAAAATTTCAAACAGAAAAGTAGAATTTCCTATAAAGATTCAAAAAACTAGAAAATTAAAAGTTTTGGATGAAAACTTCATCATTAATTGTTCTATTATGATCTTTTTCCTACTTATTTCTTGCATTCTCACAGAAGAAACACAAATTTTTCGTCAAAACATAGTCCTGTTTGGAAAACAGTTGGATCATCCTTACATGTATTAGTTTAAAAACTGAAAACATTATGTAAATAAATAGGTGTTTATTATGCATGTATGGATATTAGTGGGCTTCCCAGGTGGCTCAGTGGTAAAGAATCTGCCTGCCAATGCAGGAGCCTCAGGAGACATGGATTCAATCCCTGGGTTGGAAAGATTCACTGGAGGATGGCATGGCAACCCACTCTGGTATTCTTGCCTGGGAAATCCCATGGACAATGAGCCTGATGGCCTACAGTTCACGGGATCACAAACAGTCAGACACAGCTGAGGACACAAACATACACACACACACACACATGAATATTAATATCAGACAATTAAATAACACATATCCCTCAATTTTTTAATATATTTATCATCATATCTTTTAATTGTAAGTCTGCGCTCTCTCTTTTTTTTTTTTTGTTCTACCAGAAGGAATCTAAATGCCTTAATTATGAGGAGCTATTCCCACTTTAGGGGTTATTTTTTGCAGAAGTAAATTTTAGATATTAAGAACTTAGTTTTAGAAAAGAATCACACTACTGCCTGATTCTATGATAATTGAATGCAGAAATCCCTTCAACATCCAAGTTTAATCTGAACAATTTTAGTAATTAAGCTTACTTCTTTATGTGGTAGCCCATTATTAGATATCTTGATAATAATTATGAGAAAACTCTTACCTGATTTGAGTTACAGACCCAATTTTGGCCTTACGATCCTCTTAAGCTGTAATTTTCCTTCCCTTAACAATGGTTTGTAAACATGTGAAGACAACAAATTCTCATTCTCTATAAGATGCTTTTGGATTAGCTACTCATAGTTTTTTCCTGCCCCCCGCCCTTTTTTTCAAATTACATCTTAAAAAACTTCTGTTTTCTGTCTAGATTATATCTCAGTATGGTGACAAATGTCCTTGCATAAACTTGTTTGTAATATCATTATACCAAATATTCTGTAGTAGCTGATTACCTGGTTTGGTTTAACAACTGATATATTTATTTACATGAAGTAAGATTGTAACATTCTGAAAATCAGTACAGTGATTCATACTGGGAGGACATAAAATTATGAATTACTGCATACTGAGTGAAAAGAAGTGTAGTGTCTATTCACAGGAATGAATTCAAGATTTGTTTTCACTTGACAACTCCTTCTTAGACTTTTCTACTTTCAACACTCCTGATTCTGCTACTTATGTCTTTGCTATAGCTAACATAAATGAGGTTGTTCTCTCTGCCAACATCTAACAGTTTCCATTTGGGCCTTTAGAAGTATCTGGTTCACCGATGTTTCTTTTCTCCCTTTCTGATAGACTACATCTCTCATACAGATTGTGACCCAAATACCATTCAAAGAGAAATTGTTTGCAAGTCAGACCAAACAAAACATAAATACTTCCATATTCTAGATTTTCTAACTTCAGGAGTTTTGCATTAACTGATAAGTTACCTATACTTCTCATTTTATTTCTTCTTTGATGATGGGATTCTTCCTCTAAATCCCATCAACACAAAGCTCACCTCTCAGTCAAGTCTTTACATATAAAGAAAAAGAGTAAGTAGCCCTCTTATGAAGCCTTTTTAAGAATAAATAATAATTGATCATGTTGCCAAACTTGTAAGGATCTAGGGAGATAAAGATAATACAATTTCTACTATCAAGAATCTCATAGTCTATTTACATAACTATGTTGACCAGTATTGTAATATGAAAATAAAAACATAAATAGAGGTGATATCTCACTGTTGCCCCAAAGAATTGACACAAAGGAAGGAGTGCATTATAAAGAAAATACTTGAGTGGGCCTTAAAGAGTAACTGAAAACTCATTCTCTGTGCTACTTTATATTTGGTTCATATTATATAGTATTTTTATGTGTTTGTTCACATTAGGTATCTCTTTGCCCTGATAATACATCTATTTCTGTGCTATAATTTCTATGTTTTTGGTACTTAACGGGATTTATAATCTAACAAGTGCAAGCACAGAATTCAATAATGTTTGAGGAACGAGTTAAGACAAAAAATTTCTAATCTATTTCAAAAGTTATCTCTTCCTTTCTTCTAAGCATTGTCTTTCCTTAAATTTTAAGTTCAGGGGTCAGCTTACACTCTTTTCAATACTGTATTACCTCTTGCTACTTTCCAGAATCATTTTTATTTTTACTATTTAATTTCATTTTATGGAAACCAAAACAAATAATTTTCAGATTTCTGTTCCTATCATTGAGATATGACTCAATAATTGAAATAGCTGAGACATCTGTGAAAGAACTAAACACATTTGTCTGGGTAACCAAAAACTCTGATAGTCTTATGGATCAACAGGACAAGGAGGCCCCTTTTTTACTGTGCTTATTTATTTTATATAAAATCTTAAAACCCTTATTTTTATTTTTTTCTGATGGTTATGTGCCTGTAGAAACCAATAAAATATGCCAATAAAACCTGTACATTTGGTGAATGTTTCTACTTAGTCATTAACTAGTGTAACTTACACTGTATAACTACTGTGATACTTTTCATTTAAAACTAATTTCCTTACTTTTTAAATTTGGTTGATTGTTAAGTTATCGCTCTTCTTTATGAAATGGAACAAAGGTAATCAATTAAAATGCTTTGTATTTATATGTTTTATATAAGTTTGTATTCTATCCTGTGACTGTTAGTTGCCCAGTCATGTTTGATTCTTTGTGACCACATGGACAGTAGTCTGCCAGGCTCCTCTGTCCATGGAATTCTCCAAGCAAGAATTGTGAAGTTGGTAGTCATTGCCTTCTCCAGGGGTTTCCCGACCCAGGGATGGAACTCTGGTCTCTTGCATTATAGGTGGATTATTTCCCGTCTGAGCTACCAGGGAAGCTCCGTAATATCGTATATAAAACTATATATCAGCAACTTATTTTAGTAGCAAAATTCTAAGGGAAAATTTGATGAATCCATAATTTTGTAGACAGTGCTGTTGGTGACATATATATGAGGACATACAATGTAGAAATTATAAATATTTTGTGGGTTAAATTGCAATCTTGGAACTGATGATGTTTTGTTTCAATAATTACTGAAAAATTATTTTAATTAAAATTATTTTAATTAAGATTTACTCATTCAGCAAACACTATGTACAGCTATAATTAAAGTGTTTTACCAAGCATTGCCAATACAAACATGACCAAAATAGGCCATGCTCTCAAAGACACTGTTTATTACTACTGTCACTTTACTATTGATATAGTTTATGTTTCTGTTAATCATATAGCCAGTCAGTAAATTTCATGTTTTTTTTACTGATGCAAATATTGTACATTAAGTTTTGCTGGAGTTATAAGTATATAGCCAGAAAAATAATTATATAGATGCATTTTAGGACATCTATTTTTTAGTGAACCATAAGACCTTGATGAGTTTGAAATTGGATGATGATCATTCATTAAGATGTAAAGATAGCAATAAAGAGAATTTATAAGTTATATGTGATATCTTAGTTTCACATATTTTAAGCATCTCTGCCGAGATCTAAATGTGCACTTGAATCAAACATTTTTTTGTTTTAAAACTATTAAAATAACTTTTTAAGTAACTGATTTTATACAGAATACTCATATCACAACTGTCTTATGTTTAATTTAAGAACTTTGGACCAAAAAAAGCAATTAATGTACTCTTTCTCTCGAGCCTGAGCCTTCCTTATATCCAAAAGTATTAAGTTTAATGACAAAGGAGATAAAGAAGGGAGACTTGTGGAAAATATCTAGTACCAGTAAAGAAATTAAGGAAAATGTAATGTCTTTTGAGTAGTGTCCTAGAGAAAGTGCTCATAAATCCATTTGAAGAAAAATGCATATGTATTAGATATTATAATCTCCCATTTCAGTGAATTAAATTCTGTAATCCTTCATTATATATTGAAGGACATAGCATAGATTTTCTTTCTGGCATTAGGTGAGCAGTGGTATTTGAGCAATATAAATGAAGCAAAAGAAAAAAGAGTAGATTTCCTAGACATATTATTTTAGCAGAGTTCTCAGTTTAGAAATACTTTATACGTTGATTTATTTTTTTTCTCTTTCTGTGTGCAAATTCTCTGAGATATGACAGGTGGGGAATTATTTTTATTTTTTAAACAACAATAGAAACAAAATTAAATAAAAGTTGATATTTAGAACACTTCTTAAACTGATTAAATTGATTTATACAATCTTGCATAATACTTAAAATATTAATAAATGAACTTTCTGCCCTGAACAACTATAATGTAAGAAACCTTAATAAATTCAATGACAGTGAGAATTTCTTTTGCAATGTGACTACTTTTTAAATGTTTTAAATGAAAATTCTTGAGGTGTTGTTATAATTTACAGATGGATTCGAAATTTAAGATTCTGCATTAACAGCTTTTCCTCATTTAAAGTAACACATTTCTTTTTCCAGATTCTTCTGTTCTACTTGGACATTTCATTACTAAGGAGAAAAATCACTTAATCTCTTTGTACCTCTTTATTCTAATTGATATATTGAATTATTTCTTTTCCTCTAGAGATAGATAGCATAGCAGAGTCAAGAGCACAGTTTTTAGAGTAAGATAGACCCGGGTTTGACTCATGGCTCTTTGCATGAGTTATTGGATCATTTTAACCACGTTTTCCAAATATCAGGGTTTTTTTTTTTTGTTGATATTGTTGTTTTGTTTTTAATCTGTAGTCTTAATTTTTTTTTTTTTGAGGGGTATAGTTTATTTGCAATATTGTATTAGTTTCATGTATACAGCAAAGTGAACAGTTTTATATACATATATATCTCCACATTTTAATTCTTTTCACATATAGGCCATTCAGTTCAGTTCAGTTCAGTCGCTCAGTCGTGTCCGACTCTCCGCGACCCCATGAATCACAGCACGCCAGGCCTCCCTGTCCATCACCAACTCCCGGAGTTCACTCAAACTCATGTCCACAGAGTCGGTGATGCCATCCAGCCATCTCATTCTCCGTCGTCCCCTTCTTCTCCCGCCCCCAACCTTTCCCAGCATCAGAGTCCATTACATAGTATCAAATAGAGCTCCCTGTGATATACAGTAGGTTCTTATTAGTTATCTATTTTATATATAGTAGTATGCATACGCCAATCCCTATCTTCCAGTTTATTTCTCCCCCATTTCCCCCTTAGTAAACATAAGTTTGTTTTCTATATCTGAGACTCTGTTTCTGTTTTGTATTATAGAGAAGTTCATTTGTACCCTTCTTTTAGATTCCACATATTAACTATATCATATTTGGCTTTCTCTGATTGAGTTACTTGACACATTGTGACAGTTCCTAGGTCCATTCAGGTTGCTGCAGATGGCATTATTTTGTTCTTTTTATGGCTAAGTAATATTCCATTGTATATGTACCATTTCTTTATCCATTCTTTTGTTGATGTATGTTTAAGTTGTATGTTTTTAAGGGTTAGCTTTCCCAGGTGGCTCAGTGGTAAAGAATCTGCCTGCCAATCAGTTGACTCTTGTTTGATCCTTTGGTTGGAAAGATCCCCTGGAGAAGAAAATGCTACCCACTCCAGTATTCTTGCCTAGGAAATCCATGTACAAAGGAGCCTGATGGACTTATAGTATACTGGTCCCAAAAGAGTCTGACATGACTCTTCAGTTCAGTTCAGTTCAGTCACTCAGTTGTGTCCAAGTCTTTGCAACCCTATGAATCACTGCACGCTAGGCCTCCCTGTCCATCACCAACTCCCGGAGTTCATTCAAACTCATGTCCATTGAGTTGGTGATGCCATCCAGCCATCTCATTCTCTGTTGTCCCTGTCTCCTCCCGCCCCCAATCCTTCCCAGCATCAGAGTCTTTTCCAGTGAGTCAACTCGTCGCATGAGGTGGCCAAAGTGTTGGAGTTTCAGCTTTAGCTTTAGTCCTTCCAGTGAACACCCAGGATTGTTCTCTTAAACAACAACAAAAAATTTCATGCAGGTCTGAATAGTGTTTAGAATTATACACAAAAGAGGTAAATTTTGATACATAATGTATGTTCAATAAATAGTTCAGTGGCAATCCACTCCAGTACTCCTGCCTGGAAAATCCCATGGACAGAGGAGCCTGGTAGGCTGCAGTCCATGGGGTTGCAAAGAGTCAGACACAACTGAGTGACTTCACTTTCACTTTTCACTTTCATGCATCAGAGAAGGAAATGGCAACCCACTCCAGTATTCTTGCCTGGAGAATCCCAGGGACGGGGGAGCCTGGTGGGCTGCTGTCTATGGGGTCGCACAGAGTTGGAGACGACTGAAGCGACTTAACAGCAACAGTCCCAAGTCCCTCGGAGTGTGCTTAGCCAATAAAAAGTATTCTATATATTTGCTGAAAGATGAATAAATGAATGAGTAAATTATTTTTACTTCCTAAGGTTATGAGTGATCAGCGGGTTGAATTTTTGAGAATTGCTTATGATTACCTTACCTAGGAAATAGGGAAAATTTTGTATGTAGTTTTGCTTTTAAAATTGAATTTTAGGCTTTAGAAGTACATCATTTGAACTGGAATTAAAATCTACAACCTTTGAACACACAAAAATAGGGAGCAATTTATGCCATATATATATATATATATATATATAGCATATATGTTTTATAGCTAGTATAATATTTGAGTAAATATGGATAATGTATATATTTATTTTCTTTATCATGCTATATTATTTCTCTTTTATTTTATTGGGTAATGAGTTTATAACTCCATCACATTACCAAAATGTAATAAATATTCTGTAACATTATGCTTGAGCATCAGACAGGTCCTTTCTTGTGGCACTGACACCAAGAACTTTGATAATTTGACCCATGGTGGTCTGAACAACTTGCCTGACCTATGGTTCAGTTAACACTCATTCTGGACAGAATGGGGCTTCCCTGGTAGCTTAGCTGGTAAAGAATCCACCTCCAATGCAGGAGAGCCTGGTTTGATTCCTGGGTCAGGAAGATATGCTGAAGAAGAGATAGGCTACCCACTCCAGTATTCTTGGGTTTCATTGGTGGCTCAGCTGGTAAAGAATCTGTGGGAGACCTGGGTTCGATCCCGTGGAGAAGGGAAAGTCTACCGACTCCAGAATTCTGGCCTGGAAAATTCCATGGACCATATTGTCCATGGGGTCGCAAAGAGCTGGACACGACTGAGCAACTTTCAGTCACTGGGCAGAATGAACAGAGGATATAAAGACATAAAAAATCTTACTGTTTCATCAAGTCCTAGACATGAAACCAAAGATCTTCAACATTGTTAATTATATATATCCTTGCTTTCTGCTTCTTCTGGCAACAATTAAAAAAAACAACTATGTTGAGTATTAGGTAAATACTTCAGCAAAAGGTTAGTGGTTAATTTATTATTGGTTTTGTTTCCAGAAAATACAGATATTACCTTGTTCCATACAACAAACCAAGAAGATAGCATTTAATGATTTGTTCAAAATCTATTAAGCACCTGCAATAGCCAGGCATTATGCAAGATTGTTGCTGTTGTTTGCTCGCTAAGTTGTGAATGACTCTCTGTGGCCCCATGGACTGAAGCATGAACACCTCCTTGGTCATCCACTATCTCCCGGAATTTGCTCAAATTCTTGTCTATTGAGTTAGTGATGCTATCTAACCATTTCATCTTTTGCTGCCCCTTTCTCCTTTTGCCTTCAATCTTTCCCAGCATCAGGATCTCTTCCAACATCAGGATCTTTTCCAGTGATCCTGAATGTTGCATCAGGTAGCTAAAGAATTGGAGCTTCAGCTTCAGTAGCAGACCTTCCAGTGAGTATTCAGGGTTGATTTCATTTAGGATTGGTTGGTTTAATCTCCTTACAGTCCAAGGAATTCTCAAGAGCTTTCTTCAGCACTGTATCAATTCTTTGGTACTCAGCCTTCTTCATGGTCCAACTCTCACATCCACTCATGATTACTGGAAAGAGCATGGCTTTGACTATATGGACCTTTGTTGGCAAAGTGACGTCTCTGCTTCTTAATACACTGTCTAGGTTGGTCATAGCTTTTATTCCAAGGAATAAGTGTCTTTTATAATTTCATGGCTGTAGTCACTGTCCACATTGATTTTGGAGCCCAAGAAAACAAAATTTTTCACTGCTTATATTTTCCCTCTTCTGTTACTATGAAGTGATGGGACCAGATGCCATGATCTTAGTATTTTTTAATGTTTATTGTAAAGCCAAAATTTTCACGCTCCTCTTTCACTCTCATCAGGAAGCTCTTTAGTTCCTCTTCACTTTCTGCCATTGAAGTGGTATCATCTACATATCTGAGGTTGTTGATATTTCTACCAGCAATCTTGATTCCATGCGAGATACTAAGGATAAGCAAATGAACAAGACAAACATCACTGCTGTTAAGTAGTAGGGAGATAATCGGAGAAACATAGTCTGAAGACAATAACTCCTGTGTGCACACACAGTCACTCAGGCCTATCTGACTCTTTGCAACCCTACCAGGCTCCTTTGTCCTTGGAATTTTCCAGGCGAAAATACTGGAGCAGGTTGCCAATACCTACTCCAAGGTATCTTCTTGACTCAGGGGGATCAAACGCGTGTCTCCTGAGTCTCCTACATTGTCAGGCAGATTCTTTTTTACTAAACCACCTGGGTAATGATGATTCCTATAGTCGAATATATTGTTAGTATTGTAGGAACAAACTAATAAAACATTTGATGAAAAGTGATCACTTCTAAAAGAACACGGAGTATAGTTATATATGTAATAACAAGGGAAGTCAGAGTAAATGGTAGAAGACAAAGTATGGTTGGGGTCTAGATGCATTCATTTCATCTTCAGAAATTTTCCTTCAAGGAAAATGGTAAAACTTATTAATAAAATTTTAGATAGGAAAGTATATCTGATTTTATGAACAAGAATGCTCTTGGTAGTATGGGAATGAGCAGAAGGCTTTCTGATTGCTATATAGGGAAAGAGGAATGAGTTCAAGGTTTATTTGGCAGAATTATCTGACAGGGCATGGTTACACACAGTGTCGGTACTAAGAAAGTGGGTAGATAATTCGGCCATATCCCACCTCAAACCTGGAGATAGAAGGGAATTAAGATTCCAGGATGTGCTTGGCAAGTTAGTAGTTGATGTGCCAGTGAGACATCAAGGAGGGCCAGACTACAGACATTGGGTTGGCCAAAATCTTTGTTTGGGTTTTTCTGTAACATATTTTCCATAAAACCCAAATGAACCAAATATAGAAGTTAGGAAATAAGTATTTACGTAAAACGGAAATCCATGGGAGTTGATGAAAACATTTAAGCAGAAGATACCAAGTGAGAAGAGATGAAACAGACAAGGAAACCTGAGGATGAGGGTGGGAGGCTGTAGGGAGAGGAAGATACATGGGAGAAAGGCACCTCTCCTAACATTGCAGCAAATACAGAAAATAAATCATTAAAAAAAAGTTATGTTTTTGTGAGAAGAAATATGGGTAACCTAGAGATTTTCTTTTTAATGTGGAAAAAATAATTAGATAAGATTGTCAGATCTTGAATGTGGGATAATTTAAAAATCAGAGCTTTCAATATATAAATTTTGTTTGGAAAGTTCATATTTTTAATTGTATGTTCCTTGAACATAGGTTGCTGAGATTTTCCCCCAGCTATTTTATACTTGAGCTTATACTAATATTGTGAACTATTGGGAAAAATATTACAACTACCCTTTCTCTCCTGACAGAGTGATTTACAAATTTTCTATGAACAGGAACTAGAAAGATTAAACTACCAACTAGAAAT
The DNA here is from genome assembly GCF_049115385.1 of Moschus berezovskii. Classification (NCBI taxonomy): domain Eukaryota; kingdom Metazoa; phylum Chordata; class Mammalia; order Artiodactyla; family Moschidae; genus Moschus; species Moschus berezovskii. The sequence continues at coordinate 36,051,716 of NC_142461.1, forward strand.
AATAGCAAGAATTCCAGTCCTTGAAGTTTTTCATAGATATAATAATAGAAAGTAGGCTTCTTTATTTTATATCAAGAAGAGAGGTGCCTAATTTATACAGATAATTGTGATCATGCAGGGACTTGTTTTAATGTTTGGATTGAGTGTTAACTCTTATAGACAGAAGAATAGGATTTCCCTAGATTATTTAAAAAGAAAAACTTGGTTTGTCTATGAGTGAGAAATGCATTTAGCATCTTCACCCACCTGTATTCTCCTGTGTATCCTTTGATTAAAACACTGTCCACTATACATTTGAATTCTTCTACAAACTCCCCACCCTAATTAGAATTGATTTTAAGTATAGAATTAAGCCTAAGAGGCATGATGCATTTATTCAATATGCTGAAGTATATTTTACAAAAAAGCTTTTAAACTGCCATTTTATGTGGTTTTTAAAATTTAATTTGTCAGCCCTAGATCAATCACAACTGAATTAGTTCACCTAAGTTGTTTATTTGCATAAAAGTGTAATCTTCCAGTTATTCTACAAACACTGCTGAATTTTTCTGTCATAAACATGAAGATTGCAGCTACATAAACAATTCCCTCTCTTTTAAATATAATAAAAACAGCATATTATGGAACATCAAGTTTACTATATGTTTTATTTTCTTCCTCCACAAACATGGTATTTAAGAACAAAAATTCTATTATTTCTTTACATTTACAACATTTTCTTGACCTGAGATTCACTCCTGAAACTCAACTGCCAGATGTTTTTTTGGAAAATCCATATTTTTCCATTACTTTTAGAAAACTGGCACTAGGTAGAAATGAAGAGTGAAAATGAATGCTGTAATTATGTCATTATGGCAGCAGGAATTACTGCCATTTTTATGTTTAAATACATTTAATTTGTTCCTACATATATACTCCTGTATTGAAATAGTTATAAAATTAAAATATACCTATTAAATGGCTTTGAACTGATAGAAGAAAAATCAAATGAACCTTTGGATCTGACCTTTGCATAAGTTTCTCTGCTAATGTAATGTCATAGTCATTTCAAGATTCTTGTCTCTTTGGAAGCAGAATAGTAGAGACAATATTATAGCTCTTTGCTTCCCAGTCCTAGACCATTAGGACCCCTTTCCCTTATACCATCTCCCTCAGCGATAAGGCGTGAGGGAAATGACTGATCTGCACTGAAAAGAGTGCTCTAGGTAAGTTGCTGAAATGATCCCAGCAGTTATAGGCCAGTCCACTCAGTTCAGTCGCTCAGTTGTGTCTGACACTTTGCGACCCCGTGAAGTGCAGCACACCAGGCCTCCCTGTCCATCACCAGCTCCCGGAGTCCACCCAAACCCATGTCCACTAAGTCAGTGATGCCATCCAACCATCTCATCATCTGTCGTCCCCTTCTCCTCCTGCCCCAATAATTCCCATCATCAGGGTCTTTTCCAATGAGACAGCTCTTCGCAGCAGGTGGCCAAAGTATTGGAGTTTCAGCTTCAGCATCAGTCCTTTCAATGAACACCCAGGACTGATCTCCTTTAGAATGGACTGGTTGGATCTCCTTGCAGTCGAAGGGCCTCTCAAGAGTCTTCTCCAGCACCACAGTTCAAAAGCATCAATTCTTCTTCACTCAGTCATCTTTATAGACCAACTCTCACATCCATACATGACCACTGGTAAAACCATAGCCTTGACTAGACGGACCTTGGTTGGCAATGTCTCTGCTTTTTAATGTGCTGTCTAGGTTGGTCATAACTTTTCTTCCAGGGAGCAAGTATCTTTTAATTTCATGGCTTCAATCACCAACTGCAGTGATTTTGGAGCCCAGAAAAATAAAGTCAGTCACTGTTTCCACTGTTTTCCATCTATTTGCCATGAAGTGATGGGACCGGATGCCATGATTTTAGTTTTCTGAATGTTGAGCTTTAAGCCAACTTTTTCACTCTCCTCTTTCACTTTCATCAAGAGGCTCTTTAGTTCTTCTTCACTTTCAGCCATAAGGGTGGTGTCATCTGCATATCAGAGGTTATTGCTATTTCTCCTGGCAATCTTGATTCCAGCTTGTGCTTCCTCCAGCCCAGCGTTTCTCATGATGTACTCTGCATAGAAGTTAAATAAGCAGGGTGACAATATGCAGCCTTGATGTACTCCTTTTCCTATTTGGGACCAGTCTGTTGTTCCATGTCCAGTTCTAACTCTTGCTTCCTGACCTGCCTATAGGTTTCTCAAGAGGCAGGTCAGATGGTATGGTATTCCCATCTTTTTCAGAATTTTCCACAGTTTATTGTGATCCACACAGTGAAAGGCTTTGGCATAGTCAATAAAGCAGAAATAGATGTTTTTCTGGAACTCTCTTGCTTTTTCAGTGATCCATCCGATGTTGGCAATTTGATCTCTGGTTTCTCTGCCTTTTCTATAACCAGCTTGAAATCTGGAAGTTCATGGTTTACATATTGCTGAAGCCTGGCTTGGAGAATTTTAGCATTACTTTACTAGCACGTGAGATGACTGCAGTTGTGTGGTAGTTTGGGCATTCTTTGGCATTGCCATTGTTTGGGATTGGAATGAAAACTGACCTTTTCCAGTCCTGTGGCCAATGCTGAGTCTTCCAAATGTGCTGGCATATTGAGTGATTTTTCTTAAGTCACTGCTAAAAATCTGGACAAGAATTTTGATGAGGTGTTTACAGTTCAGTTCAGTTCAGTCACTCAGTCATGTCCAACTCTTTGTGATCCAATGGACTGAAGCATGCCAGGCCTCCCTGTCCATTGCCAACTCCCAGAGTTTACTCAAACTCATGTCCATTGAATTGGTGATGCCATCCAGCCATCTCATCCTCTGTTGTCCCCTTCTCCTTCCACCTTCAATCTTTCCCAACGTCAGGGTCTTTTCCAGTGAGTCAGTTCTTCACATCAGGTGGCCAAAGTATTGGAGTTTCAGCTTCAGCATCTGTCCTTCCAATGGATATTCAGGACTGATCTCCTTTAGGATGGACTGGTTGGATCTCCTTGCAGTCCAAGGGACTCTCAAGAGTCTTCTAAAACATCACAGTTCAAAAGCGTCAATTCTTCTGCACTCAGCTTTCTTTATACTCCAACTCTCACATCTGTACATGACTACTAGAAAAACCAGAGCTTTGACTAGACGGGCCTTAACACTGTAACTTGATCTGTCATCTCATAAACTTCCACAGATAGGATCACAGTTGCTATTGCTTACTTTTATGATGTTTCTCTTGAGTGAAGAAAAAGCAACTTCCATATTCATTAAGAGTTATTAGACACTGGGGCTGGAAGATAGTGCCAATCATAAATTTGGGGATATCTTTATTTAAAAATACAATTTAAGGATACAGGTATAATGAATAGAAGTCAAGATTAGGAAATAGAGTCCCTTGGACTGCAAGGAGATCCAACCAGTCCATTCTAAAGGAGATCAATCCTGGGTGTTCATTGGAAGGACTGATGCTGAAGCTGAAACTCCAAATCTTTGGCCACCTCATGCAACGAGTTGACTCACTGGAACAGAATCTGATGTTGGGAAGGATTGGGGGCGGGAGGAGAAGGGGACGACAGAGAATTAGATGGCTGCATGGCATCACTGACTCGATGGACATGAGTTTGAGTGAACTCCAGGATTTGGTGATGGACAGGGAGGCCTGGTGTGCTGTGATTCATGGGGTCGCAAAGAGTTGGTCACGACCGAGTGACTGAACTGAACTGAAAAATGAAAAGCATTTGTTGAACCAATTATCCATTAAGCAATGATAATAGACAAAGTAACTGTGCTCAGAGCTCTGTTAGGACATTGAAAATATGTAACTATGGTTCTTAATATCAACCTGTGGTTAGTTGGAAAGCCATAATATATACTTAAGTGATTATAGTAAAATAGAATTGTCTTAGATAACAGGAATAACTAAACAGGTGTTTTGTACTAGTTACTTCCACCTGGAATGAACTTCCCATTTACTATAAAACTTCAGTCTCACTGCTGGCATAAAGCTTCCTTCAGTTTTTCTTCCCAACACTCTTCTTTCTTTTCTTGAATCTCTGAAAGCTAGCAGAATTAACACCTAAAAGTTCTGTATGTTTTGTCTCCAGAGTTGAATTGTATCCACCATAATTCGTAGTAAAGTGGTTCAGTTCAGTTCAGTTCAGTTGAGTCGCTCAGTCGTGTCCGACTCTCCGTGACCCCATGAATCACAGCATGCCAGGCCTCCCTGTCCATCACCAACTCCCGGAGTTCACTCAAACTCATGTCCACAGAGTCGGTGATGCCATCCAGCCATCTCATTCTCGGTCATCCCCTTCTCCTCCCGCCCCCAACCTTTCCTAGCATCAGAGTCTTTTTCCAGTGAGTCAACTCGTCGCATGAGGTGGCCAAAGATTTGGAGTTTCAGCTTCAGCATCAGTCCTTCCAATGAACACCCAGGATTGATCTCCTTTAGAATGGACTGGTTGGATCTCCTTGCAGTCCAAGGGACTCTCAAGAGTCTTCTCCAGCACCACAGTTCAAAAGCATCAATTCTTCGGTGATCAGCTTTCTTCACAGTCCAACTCTCACATCCATACATGACCACTGGAAAAATCATAGCCTTGACTGCTACTGCTAAGTCACTTCAGTCGTGTCTGACTCTGTGCAACCCCACAGATGGCAGCCCAGCAGGCTCCGCTGTCCCTGGGATTCTCCAGGCAAGAACATTGGAGTAGGTTGCCATTTCCTTCTCCAATGCATGAAATTGAAAAGTGAAAGTGAAGTCGCTCAGTCGTGTCCTACTCTTCACGACCCCATGGACTGCAGCCTACCAGGCTCCTCCGTTCATCGGATTTTCCAGGCAAGAGTACTAGAGTGGGGTGCCATTGCCTTCTCCAGGTTAAATTTGCTATAGCCTTGACTAGACAGACCTTTGTTGGCAAAGTAATGTCTCTGCTTTTTAATATACTATCAAGGTTGGTCATAACTTTCCTTCCAAGGAGTAAGCGTCTTTTAATTTCATGGTTGCAATCATGGCTGCAATCAGCATCTGCAGTGATTTTGGAGCCCCCCAAAATAAAGTCTGACACTGTTTCCACTGTTTTTCCATCTATTTCCCATGAAGTGATGGGACCAGATGCCATGATCTTTGTTTTCTGAATGTTGAGCTTCAAGCCAACCTTTTCACTCTCCTCTTTCACTTTCATCAAGAGGCTTTTGAGTTCCTCTTCACTTTCTGCCATAAGGGTAGTGTCATCTGCATATCTGAGGTTATTGATATTTCTCCCAGCAATCTTGATTCCAGCTTGTGCTTCTTCCAGCCCAGCGTTCCTCATGATGTACTCTGCATATAAGTTAAATAAGCAGGGTGACAATATACAGCCTTGACGCACTCCTTTTCCTATTTGGAACCAGTCTGTTGTTCCATGTACAGTTCTGACTGTTGGTTACCATATAATAATTGTTGAAAAAGATTTGCTTGTCAATAGAATGTACTGAAAACCTAAGTTTATATATCTTACAAATTAGGGAAGAGTTCTACAACCATTTTTTCTTCCTTTTTTCCTTACTGCCTCCTTCCTTTCTTTCTTTCACACAGAAACTTTGAATTAGTAGAAGACCATTTGCCAGGAATCTGGAGAAGAAAAAAATGTATTATATATATTTTTAGAGTTACTATCTGTGCTTTGATAGTTATGAGCCTTTCATCACAACATAGTTGTAGTGGTCAAACCAGTAAATGTTTAATTGGTAAGACAAAAAATATGCTAAATTTAAGCTCAGGGTGGTTGATTTGGTGTCATTTGAAGACATGCGGCAATTACTTGCAAGTTAAGTAACCCTCTTAAATTGAGAGAGGAAACATGGAAAATCAATGTCTTTCTCACATCACACATATATATGTGATCGTTTTACTTTGCTTATGGTTTACCAAGCAACACAGTACAGTTAACCACACAGGATTGTCTGGAAACTCATACAATGAGAAGGATAGCGTTGACATCATGTTTTGTGCACTTCTCCAAGGAAGAGTGAAAATAACTCCCCAGAAGTGGCTCCTTGATTATTTACGGCACAACTAGTTTTGAACTAAACTCTTTTGGCCTTTATCTAACCTTCTGAACTGACTCACCTTTTTTTTTTTAATAGAACTCTGACTTGGTATTTTCATTATGTTTAGGGTAATTAGAGTTACTTTTCCTGTGAAAGATAGATAATGTTTTAAGTTTGTCAGTATTTTAAACAGCATATAAATGCACAATAATTAGTCTGAACTTTTCATTTGGTATAGAAGTACATTTAACAGTTTTTCAGTTGGAATACTACTGAGATTGCTTTTAAGTTGAGAAAAAGCAATCATTTTAAACAAAACAATGACTGCAAAAAGGAAACCCTCTATCTCATGCCCATAGTCTTTGCTTAGGAAATTCATATAGATTGAAATCAATATACAATTAAAAAAAATTTTTAATTTGAGGATAATTGCTTTACAATGTTGTGTTGGTTTCTTCCATACAACAAACATAAATCAGCTGTAAGTATACATATATCGCCTCCCTCTTGAATCACCTTCCCACCCCTCTAGGTTGTCACAGAGCACCAGGTTGAACTCCCAGTGTTATACAGCAACTTCCCCACTATCTGTTTTACATATGGTAATGTGTATATTTCAGTGCTAATTTCTCAATTCAGTCTCACTCTCTTCTTCCCCTACTACATCCAAAGTCTGTTCTCTATCGCTGTGTCTGAAGACTGTTCTCTGTGTCCCAGTCTCTATTCCCGCCCTGCAAATGGGTTCATCAGTGTGTGTTAATATATGCTATATCCTGCCCTACAAATAGGTTCATCAGCATGCGTTAGTATATAATATTTGTTTTTCTCTTTCTGACTTACTTTACTCTCTAGTGTAAAGAATCTGCCTGCAATGCAGGAGACCCCGATTCGTTTCCTGGGTTGGGAAGATCTGCAGGAAAAGGGATAGGCTACCCACTCCAGTTTTCTTGGCTTTCCCTTGTGACTCAGCTGATAAAGAATCCGCCTGCAATGAGGAGACCTGGGTTCGATCCCTGGGTTGGGAAGATCCCTGGAGAAGGGAAAGGCTACCCACTCCAGTATTCTGGCCTGGAGAATTCCATGGACTGTGTAGTCCATGGGTCGCAAAGAGTCGGACAGGACTGAACGACTTTCACTTTCACCTTCACTTTACTCTGTACAACAGGTTCTAGGTTCATCCACCTCTCTATGGCAAGTAGACGTTTTCTTAACTTTGATAGTATTATATGTGTAGAATTTAAATAAATAAAAGCAAAGTATATTTAATTCGCTCTCTAGTGGAACCAAGTGTCATCAATTGCTGTAATATTCCAAATGTAATTTTGATAATTATTAAAAAAAATGGATGCCATATAATAATTATAAAGGGTAAAGATTTCCAAAGTGCCTGAAATTCCTGAAAGGAAATTATTTAATAGTTTAATATATTTAAATAAAATATATTTAGTATAAATACAATGTATTTAATAGAAATAATATATAAGTATAGTTTAAATGTATACTTTCAAAATAGATTTGTGTTGAGAATACTATCTTAAAATAAGTGAGTTACATTCCTGATGTTCATTTCTTAAAACAACACATCAATCATGAGTTTGTTCTTACCACATAACGTATGTGTATGTTTGTGTATGTCATGTTTCCATAATCATGCAGCAGTGCAACAGAAACATATGAGATTTAAGTCTTATTTAGATATCAGCTATAAAGAGATTTTCTGTTCTTAGCACTACTATAAAAGTCTTTCTTTTGTGTTTTTTGCATCTATAACTGAGTCAAGTGCCCAGTAGATATGACTTTGCAGTATATTCATTTTGTGTTTTATTTTAAATATTCAAAAATGCATATAATGTTTATCTTATAGCTTTCAATTTCTCTCTGGACAGTGTGGAAACATACATGTGGATGTGCATATTACACCCACACACTCAGTAAAGAGTTATATGAAAGAAAAATGTGATTGGAAAGTTGAAATTTCTGTTGGAAAATATCAGGGACAAAGGATTAATTTAGATTCTTTCTTGTGTCATTTTTATCTTGTTATATCTTGTCCATTGATGCTTTTTCATTTTCCTTTCTCCCTTTGCCAAAAATAGCTTATTAAAGATAAAGAGCTGTGGAAATGGCCTTCTTGGCAATAACGTTGACAGAGTTTTTAAAAAGATCTTTCTGGCTCAAGCTAATTCTATATTATCATTCCTGATCAGATGTTAATAAATGTGATCTATATAAATGTTGAGTATTTTTTACATTGTTTCTTCGCATTGATAACTTTTCATCATAGTACATTTAGAATAGTACAATGCACTCATTCCTTAATCCGTGGATGTTTGAATAAAGAAACTGTTTCTGAACTTCACATAGCTGTATTTCTTATCATTATGTGGTTACTGGCATATTGAAAGCTACTTTGTTGTGTGGAAACAGAAAATATTTTTAAAACATGAACAAATGAGCATGGTGGTGGTGATTTAGTTGCTAAGTCATGTCCGACTCTTGCGACCGAGTGGACGGTAGCCTGCCAGTCTCCTCTGTCCGTGGGACTTCCCAGGCAAGAATACTGAAGTGAGCTGCCATTCCCATCTCTAGGGCATCTTCCTGACCCAGGAATCAAACCCATGTCTACTGCATTAAGGCAATCTCTTGCATTGCATATGGATTCTTTACCACTGAGCTACTGCTGCTACTGCTGCTGCATCACTTCAGTCGTGTCCGACTCTCTGTGACCCCAGACACGGCAGCCAACCAGGCTCCCCGGCCCTGGGATTCTCCAGGCAAGAACACTGGAGTGGGTTGCCATACTAGGGAAGCCCACACAAATGATCACCTGATAACTTAATAATGGCTTTGAAGATAACTATTCCATGAAACTCACTTATTTTTACTAGTGCTTTGTACACTTGGTATTTGTCCCAGTTCTTTTGATAGTTAAATGAAATATTCTGCTGCTGCTACTGCTGCTGCTGCTAAGTCACTTCAGTCGTGTCCAACTCTGTGCAGCCCCATAGACGGCAGCCCACCAGGCTCCCCTATCCCTGGGATTCTCCAGGCAAGAACACCGAGTGGGTTGCCATTTCCTCCTCCAATGTGTGAGAGTGAAAAGTGAACGTGAAGTCACTCAGTCATGTCTGACTCGTAGCTACCCCATGGACTGCAGCCTACCAGGCTCCTCCGTCCATGGGATTTTCCAGGCAAGAGTACTGGAGTGGCTTGCCATTGCCTTCTCCGTGAAATATTTTGCTAGAATCAGCTAAGGATGGAAGGATTTAACTGTGAATTCACAAAATTGAAACTTTCACTACTGATACTGAGTAGTAAATGAATGTAGACTTTGATTTTACTCACTGTAAATGTAGCGACAGTACAAAATACGCAGAATTATAAAAGAAAAAGCAATCAGGGGTTGTAATAATTAATATGTTATAGAACTTAAGGACATCTAGTTTCTTTGGAGAAGGCACTGGCACCCCACTCCAGTACTCTTGCCTAGAAAAATCCCATGGACGGAGGAGCCTGATAGGCTGCAGTCCATGGGGTCGCTAAGAGTCGGACATGACTGAGCGACTTCACTTTCAATTTTCACTTTCATACCTTGGAGAAGGAAATGGCAACCCACTCCAGTGTTCTTGCCTGGAGAATCCCAGGGATGGGGGAGCCTGGTGGGCTGCCGTCTATGGAGTCGCACAGAGTCGGACACGACTGAAGTGACTTAGCAGCAGCAGTTTCTTTTTTAAAATGAAATTAAAGTCTTTATTTCTAATTACTTCAGTGTCAAAATTATTTCTTAAATGGTAATAGATATTACTGCATTTCTGTGCAGAACTTTACAATAGCTAATATACTGGTAGTGCATGCTGCTGCTGCTGCTGCTAAGTCACTTCAGTCGTGTCCGACTCTGTGTGACCCCATAGACGGAAGCCCACCAGGCTCCCCCGTCCCTGGGATTCTCCAGGCAAGAACACTGGAGTGGGTTGCCATTTCCTTCTCCAATGTGTGAAAGTGAAAAGTGAAAGTGAAGTCGCTCAGTCGTGTCCGACCCTTAGCGACCCCACGGACTGCAGCCTACCAGGCTCCTCCATCCATGGGATTTTCTAGGCAATAGTACTGGAGTGGCTTGCCATTGCCTTCTCCGCTGGTAGTGCATAGTATATAATATAATGATAATATAATGTAGATAATGTGTTAGTCTATAAGTGTGCAGGGCAGCTTTGTAGTGTTTTCAGTTAATATTGTCAAACTTTGATGAAGTACTAAACATGGAGCCACAGAGACAATCAAAGAGATAGATAAGACTAAGAAGAAATGTTCAAAGTTGAGAAAATTTGACCAAAGAAATAAGAAAAAATAACTATTTGAATGATGATATTCAAATGGATGAAGACAATGCTATCAAGATTGATTTCCCAGAGCCATGTCAAACATGAATGAAGAAGTATCTCTTGCACTTACTATATTGCTAAATATCTTAATGTTTTCTGATAATGCCTCCATCTTTGAATTGAGATTCGCAGTAATTTTAATGCTCAATGTAGATCTTTTTCCTTATTTATTTGAACAAGGAAAATTGATTTTACTGAAACTTTTGAAGTTCTGTGTTTTGATTGTATTACAGTATCCTATTCAATATTTTTAATTTCCAGAGACACTTAAGTGCTTCCTAAACTTTAGCCATTCTTGTTCAGTTCAGTTCAGTTCAGTCGCTCAGTCGTGTCTGACTCTGCGCGACCCCGTGAATCACAGCACGCCAGGCCTCCCTGTCCATCACCAACTCCCGGAGTTCACTCAAACTCATGTCCACAGAGTCGGTGATGCCATCCAGCCATCTCATTCTCTGTCGTCCCCTTCTCCTCCCGCCCCCAACCTTTCCCAGCATCAGAGTCTTTTCCAGTGAGTCAACTCGTCGTATGAGGTGGCCAAAGTATTGCAGTTTCAGCTTTAGCATCAGTCCTTCCAATGAACATCCAGGATTGATCTCCTTTAGAATGGACTGGTTGGATCTCCTTGCAGTCCAAGGAACTCTCAAGAGTCTTCTCCAACACCACAGTTCAAAAGCATCAATTCTTCGGCAATCAGTACCACCTTTATAATTTTGGATTGTCACACAAGGCTTTTATATTTTATTAATAAATATAAATAAAATGCATTATATATATTTAAATAAAATTTTCGTTCTCTTGAAGACATATGCAGTAGTAATAGTAATTCCATCATTTCATGGTAAATAGATGGGGAACCAATGGAAATGGTGAGAGTTTATTTTCTTGGGCTCCAAAATCACTGCAGATGGTGACTGCAGCCATGAAATTAAAAGACGCTTGCTCCTTGGAAGAAATGCTATGACCAACCTAGACAGTATATTAAAAAGCAGAGACATTATTTTACCAACAAAAGTCCATCTATTCAAAGCTGTGGTTTTTCCAGTAGTCATATATGAATGTGAGAATTGGACTATAAAGAAAGCTTAGCATCGAAGAATTGATGCTTTGAACTGTGGTGTTGGAGAAGACTCTTGAGAGTCCCTTGAACTGCAAGCAGATCCAGCTAGTCCATCCTAAAGAAGATCAGTCCTGAATATTCATTGGAAGGACTGATGCTGGAGATGAAACTCCAATACTTTGGCCACCTGATGCGAAGGACTGACTAATTGGAAAAGACCTAGGATTCTGGGAAAGACTGAAGGTGGGAGGAGAAGGGGACAACTGAGGATGAGATGGTTGGATGGCATCACTGACTTGATGGACATGAGTTTGAGTAAGCTCCTGGAGTTGGTGATGGACAGGGAAGCCTGGTGTGCTGCTGTCTATGGGGTCGCAAAGAGTCAGACATGATTGAGTGACTGAGCTGAATTGAATTCTAAAGTCATAGATTTGATATTCTTGTTTAAATTATCTTTATAATATGCATAAAATCTATACAAAGCCATTAAATTTTTAAAAAATCATCTGTATGCATTGTGCAGTGTTGGTAACAATGGGAAATCTAAATGAAAGCAAAGCCTAAGTCTAGGAAAATGAAATTTAGAGTACAAATATGTAAGAGAACTATTTATATAAGATTAAAATTTAAAAAATCAAAACATTTTCCAAGGCACCCATATATAACACTTTTAATGTCTATTCATAGAGCTCCCATACACATTAAATAGTATTCTTGCATTATTTAAATACTTGGAAAATTCTGTTATCATTTGTACCTTCAAAATATTATCTTAGGATGGACTTAAGCCATACATCAAAGACAGTGTCAACAAAATAATATCCACATAGATGAGTTAGGCAGGGGAGAAAATTTAGTTCAGGGTCTTCCATATCTCCTCCAACTATTCTCTGCCTCAGTCCATAACCTAGATACAGATAGATGGAAAGATGTTGGGTTCTTCTCCTAACGATTTGTATGCCTCTTGTATATTCTTCTCTGAACATTTACAAGACAAAAAAAAAAAAGTAAGCTGCTTTGCTGTAGGAACATTACTATTAAGAATTTAGTTATAATCCACATTTGTTTTCTCAGAGACAGAGTTGCCCAGCAATTTGCTATTGACAGAACTGCAAACACAAACCATATATACAATGAATGAATTTAGTGAGAAAAATTGTACAAATGGTAGAATTTTTATGTTAGTTCTATTTGTTGTTGAAAGATCATACAGGATTCGGTGTCAAATGGTTCTTTACCAGATAAACTTCACATTTATTTAGTTGTACATTTAACTTTTTAAGCTTGGACCAATTGTTTATAATGTTGTTGTTCAGTCACTCAATCATGTCTGACTCTTTGTGACCCCATGGATTGCAGCATGTCAGGCTCTTCTGTCCTCTACTATCCTCCTGAGTTTGTTCAAATTCATGACCATTTCATTGGTGATGCTATCTAACCATCTCCTCCTCTGCTGCCCCCTCTCCTTTTGGCTTCAGTCTTTCCCTGGCAGTCTTGATTCCAGCTTGTGATACATCCAGCCCAGCATTTTGCATGATGTACTCTGCATATAAGTTAAATAAGCAGCATGAACTACTTTCCCAGTTTTGAACAAGTCAGTTGTTCCATGTTGAGTTCTAACTGTTGCTTTACCTGCATATGGGTTTTTAGGAGACAGGTAAGGTGGTCTGGTACTCCCATCTCTGTAAGAATTATTGTGATTCACACAGTTAAAAGCTTTAGTGTAGTCAATGAAACAGAAATCGATGTTTTTCTGGAATTCCCTTGCTTCCCATGGAATGTTGGCAATTTGATCTCTGGTTCCTCAGCCTTTATACATCTGAAGTTCTCAGTTCGTATACTGCTGAAGCCTAGCTTGAAAAATTTTGAGCATAACCTTGCTAGCATGTGAAATGAGCACAAGTGTACAGCAATCTGAATATTCTTTGGCATTGCCCTTCTTTGGGACTGGGGTGAAAACTGACCTTTTCCCATCCTGTGACCACTATTGAGTTTTCCAAGTTTGCTGACATATGGAATGTAGCACTTTAACAATATCATCTTTTAAGATTTTAAATAGCTCAGCTGGAATTCCATTACCTCTGCTAGCTTTGTTCATAGTAATGCTTCCTAAGGCCCACAATTGTTTATAATAAAACAGCTTAATGTTAATTGCCACAATAGCCAATAAATATTATTACTGTAATGCTACATTGGCTAACTTTTGGGGACATTATTTTCCAAACTCAAAGTGAGAATTTTTGTAAGATTTTGTCATAAACCCTCTATTCATCTGGCTTTAATATAAGATATATGATTTATTGAAATGAGTTAATAATTTTTCCATAAAAGGATGTCTTACCTCCACTTGGTTTTATGTTACACATCAATGTGCTTTTCTAACTAGATGTATTAAATAATCTTTACCAAATATCTCTTATTTGTGTATTAATTCAGTCTGGGAGAACTTCCCTTTCTCTCATATTTATCTCTAAAGATCTCAGTAATTACCTAAATTAACAGTCTTTCATACTTTCCTCTGTGAATTATGGCACTCTCTGCTATGGTTATATGACAAAGTCCTCAGTTACTGAAGAAAATTACGTTGCCAATATCATATACAATTTCTTTTATTTTTTGGTTTCTAAAAGCTGAGTACATGATGAATTAATGGGTACCTTCTTGAAAGTCAACAACAGAATGTACCTCATCCTTGTCATTTAATCTCGTTTATCTTCTAATGCACCAGTTCTTCCTCTTTTCAAATATGTGACTGTGTTTTTATATTCACAACCTTTCAGTTACTTTGACTTATGAATTAAGACTTTTAAAACCTTGGATGAGATATGAATAATGATAACTTTGAAAGACTTGAACGGAAAACAGACAACAGACAACATCATTTACATTTATGCAAACCTGTAAGGACTTCACCAAGGCATAACGGGAAGTGATGCATACACATGCTTTATTATTGGATTTTTTGTTTTGTTTTGTTGCACCATGTTGGATATACCCTTAATCTTTTGTTGTTGATCATTTCTATATTTTGTTTAGAGATTATTACCACTTATCATTGACTTGCTCCATAGGCAGTTGAGTGTCTGTTAAGATTTTAGAAATGTTTTAGCCAAAGACGTTATGTAATTACAGCATTGTCTTTTGGTCTCTAAAATATTTTAGTCTCTAAAATAGCATATCTACTTCATTTTTGCATAAATATGTATTTGTAGTAATTGCATATATTTAAATCAGATCATAGATATTTTATATACCACATCCATTGATTTTATCCACTTTGAATCATTTCATATTAAAAAAAGAACAATGTCAGTTCCTCTTATTTTGCAACTTTTTAGCTTTTAAAATTATTTAAACTGCTACAGAATTATTCTTAGTACTTTCATTCTTGACTACTTTCCTTAATTAGCTATAATAGAAGTTGTAAAAGTCCTGGAATCATCATTAAATAAATAAACCAGTACATAATACTGATTAAAAGCTATTATTGTTATTACTGTAAATTTATTACCAGTTTCATTGACTGCAGAAAAAGATGTTTCCTAAGAAAAGTCAGTACTATAATTTGATTAATAATTTAACTAAAGACATTATAGAAGTATATTATTTTGAATGATGCTCTCTTCACACTATAGAATCAAATCAGTTTAACTGAATTCAGATTGGACTCCATTATATTATCTAGTTGTATAATGTTTGACAAGTTCCTTAAACTTGCTACCCTTATTCCCCATTCTCTATATGGATAATATTATATCTATCTCACTGGGTTCATATTTGTTATTAATAATGCATTTAAGGCTTTCAATAAGGAGCCTTGGATATACTGACCACTTAATAAATTTTATTTAGTGTTGTCATCAGTTATCATCATTATCATTTATATAATTTTAATTCTCAAGTGTGAAAAATATTGTGTCAGTAGAATTAACTTTGGGGATTTCTTCTGCTCCTATTTTTTTTTTTGGCTGTGATGGGTCTTCATTATAGTACCTAGGCTTTCTCTAGTTGCAGCATGTGGGCTTAGTTGCCTGGCAGCATGGGGGATCTTAGTTCCCCAACAAGGGATGGAACCCAGTTCCCCTGCATTTGAAGGTGAGTTCTCAACTACTGAACCACCAGGGAAGTCTCTCTTCTGCTACTTTAAATATTAGTTACTGCTTTTGGTTTTTATTTTACTGTTGAGTACAGTGTTAAACTCACCTTGAAAGATGATTGGGTAAAAAGTCTATTCTGGTCAAGGGGTGAGTATGTACAACAGCCTGGGAGTAGAAAATAAGATGCAGTGTCCTAAGAATTGCAGGTAGCTGTGCATAGCTATAGTGATGGTCAGAGATGTAATCAAGTCATTTTGTCATGTCAGACCTTACAAGCTAGGCAAAGAAACTGATCAGTATAACATTCAAGTTCAATATGGAATTCTTTGTTCAGTGTCAACAGAGGTCCTACACCTTGAATCAAATCAGTTGGGCTATAGATTCATATTTTTCTATGAAGAATTCAAGCAATTTAATGGAAATCTGCCTATAAATTTAAATTTGTGTCCATGAGCCTGCAAGGGTCATGTCAAAATAGCTATAGACAGAAAAGAGAGGAAGGTCTGATGCTAAAGCTGAAGCTCCAATACTTTGGCCACCTGATGCAAAGAGTTGACTCACTGGAAAAGACTCTGATGCTGGGAGGGACTGGGGGCAGGAGGAGAAGGGGACGACAGGGAATGAGATGGCTGGATGGCATCACCGATTCGATGCAGGTGAGTTTGAGTGAACTCTGGGAGTTGATGATGGACAGGGAGACCTGGCATGCTGTGATTCATGGGGTTGCGAAGAGTTGGACATGACTGAGCGACTGAACTGAACTAACTATTCTTTAATTCAGGTTTGCCTGTTTTCAACCACCAGATAATAGATATATTATCCATTAGGTAAGGAAAAAGTGAATATGAGATGTAGGACTGGTTGATGAAGGACTCGGTTATACTTGGCCGGCTGCCATCTGGGTTTCATGTTTCAGGTTCTCCAACACTGTAAATTAAAGCCTAGGTCTTCGAGTCTATGCCAGCATTTCATTCTTTAAAGTGAAAAAATTCAATATAATTTAAAATATTTTATATACTATTCCCATCTTATTTTTCAAGTAGATAAACATTCATAAGAGAACAACCTTGCTACTAAATTTCAATTTTCCTGTTCACACAAACCATTTTTTTTGGGGGGGTGGACAACCTAATGCTTTGTGTCTTTAAATTTTTTCTCTTTTACTGAGTGGAGTGAAAAAAATGAGCATCTTAGCTCAAACTAAGACTTTTAATGGTGGAGAATTCTCACTTTTATGGCCTGAGCAACCTGAAGTTCCAGCCTGGAACATTTAAGTTAGTAATCAACTGAATGTAATTGATGACTTTTTTTTTTTAATGACGTTTTAGATGTTCAGCACGGTGTTGTGTCTTTTAATTTCATTAAAAGACGCTTACTCCTTGGAAGGAAAGTTATGACCAACCTTGATAGTATATTAAAAAGCAGAGACATTACTTTGCCAACAAAGGTCCTTCTAGTCAAGGCTATGGTTTTTCCAGTGGTCATGTATGGATGTGAGAGTTGGACTGTGAAGAAAGCTGATCGCCGAAGAATGGATGCTTTTGAACTGTGGTGTTGGAGAAGACTCTTGAGAGTCCCTTGTACTGCAAGGAGATCCAACCAGTCCATTCTAAAGGAGATCAATCCTTGGTATTCACTGGAAGGACTGATGCTAAAGCTGAAACTGCAATACTTTGGCCACCTCATGCGACAAGTTGACACACTGGAAAAGACTCTGATGCTGGGAAAGGTTGGGGGCGGGAGGAGAAGGGGACGACAGAGAATGAGATGGCTGGATGGCATCACTGACTCTGTGGACATGAGTTTGAGTGAACTCCGGGAGTTGGTGATGGACAGGGAGGCCTGGCGTGCTGTGATTCATGGGGTTGCGGAGAGTCAGACACGACTGAGCAACTGAACTGAACTGAATCTTTAAAATTATGGTGCTTGTTACATCAACAGTCAGCTAAGAAAAAAATTGATATGTGGGGAAAATAAAATTAGGTACTAGAAATATTTAGTTTGAGAGTGATTTTTCTTAGGTAGAATTTTTTGGTATTTGATAAAAGGTATTTCAAATCCTAAAAGATGCTGCTGCTAAAGTGCTGCACTCAATATGCCAGCAAATTTGAAAAATTCAGTAGTGGCCAAAGGACTGTGAAAGGTCAGTTTTAATGCAAATCCCAAAGAAAAGGCAATGCCAAAGAATGTTCAAATCCCACACAATTGTACTCATTTCACATGAGAGCAAGGTCATGCTCAAAATCCTCCACGCTTGACTTCAACAGTATATGAACCGAGAACTTCCAGATGTACAAGCTGGATTTAGAAAAGGCTGAGGAACAAGAGATAAAATAGCCAGCATATGTTGGATCATAGAAAAAGCAAGAGAATTCCTAGAAAAACATCTGCTTCATTGACTATGCTAAAGACTTTGACTATGTGGACCACAGCAAACTGCAGAAAATTACGAAAGACATGGGGATATCAGACCACCTTAGCTGCCTCCTGAGAAATCTGTATTCAGGTGAAGAAGCAACCGTTAGAACTGGACATTGAATACCAGACTGGTTCCAAATTGGGAAAGGAGTAGGCCAAGGCTGTATATATTGTCACCCTGGTTATTTAATTTATATGCAGAATACATCATGCGAAATGTGGGACTGGATGAAGGGTAGCTGGAACAAGATTACTGGGGAAAATATCAGTAACCTCAGATATACAGATGACACCACCCTTATGGCGAAAGTGAAGAGGAACTAAAGATCTACTTGATGAAGGTGAAAGAGGAGAGTGAAAAAAGCTGGCTAAATAAAACTCAAAATTCAAAAAACAAAGATCATGGCATCTGGTCCCATCACTTCATGCAAATAGTTGGGGAAATAATGGAAACAGTGAAACAGTGACAGACTTTATATTCTTGGGCTCCAAAATCACTGCAGTTGGTGACTACAGCCATGAAATTAAAAGACACTTCCTCCTTAGAATAAAAGCTATGACCAACCTAAGCTGTGTGTTAAAAAGCAGAAACATTACTTTGCCAACAAAGATCCCTATAGTCAAAGGTATGGTTTTTCCGGTCATCATGTATGGATGTGAGAGTTGGACCATAAAGAAGGCTGAGTGTGGAAGAATTGATCCATTTGAACTTTGGTGTTGGAGAAGACTCTTGAAAGTTTCTTGAACTGCAAGGGTATCAAACCAGTCAATCCTAAAGGAAATCAGTCTTGAATATTCATTGGAAGGTTGACGCTGAAGCTGAAGCTCCAATACTTTGGCCATCTGATGCGAAGAACTGACTCATCTTAAAAGACCCTGATGCTGGGAAAGTTTGAAGGCAGGAGAAGGGGATGACAGAGGACAAGATGGCTGATGGCGTCACTGACTCAGTGCACATGAATTTGAGCAAGCTCCGGGAGTTGGTGATGGACAGGGAAGCCTGGCGTGCTGCAGACCTTGGGGATGCAATGATTCAGAGACAACTGAGCGACTGAAATGAATTGAGGACTTATGTAACGACCGTACCAATGAAAGAGTCAGAACTTGAATGAGTAGATCTAAATACTGATGACTTGTTGCTATCGACATTATGGTTGTATCTATGTGAATGCATTTCGGTATTTAAGGCAATTAGTGCCCAAGGGTTATGTTTTTAACAAAAGTGTAAATGGCTTCATAACTCTGAACATTAAAATATGAATAAGGCTTGGAATTTGAGAGGGTGAAGGTAAAATTCCTAAAGTTGTAAAAAGTAAAAATTAAAATAGTATCACTAGTATGTTAAACATTTTCTTAATTTCCATTAATTCCAATGAAATCAGCATCCTTGAAAGTTCAAGGCCCAAGGTACTTTACGTAGCTGAGAATATATCAATTTTCATAACTTCCACAAACTTTCTTTGAGGCAATATGTCTTATGATTAATTCTTTTATAATTCCAAGTAGTTACCAAAGGCACATAATATAACTAGATTTTTGGCATTCTTTAGGCTAGTGCCTCTTCTGAATTTAGTTTTCAGTCAGCTAATCATTATTTTATTAATTTGTTATTTGATGTGTTTACCAGGAGTAGTTTGTCCACTATTGGCAAGAAAACAAAAACTGGTGGCATGCATGTCTTATATTTACTAATCCTTAGTTCAGTTCAGTTCAGTTCAGTCGCTCAGTCGTGTCCGACTCTTTGCGACCCCATGAATCACAGCACAACAGGCCTCCCTATCCATCACCAACTCCCTGAGTTCACTCAAACTCACATCCGTCGAGTTGGTGATGCCATCCAGCCATCTCATTTGCTGTCGTCCCCTTCTCCTCCTGCCCCCAATCCCTCCCAGCATCAGAGTCTTTTCCAGTGAGTCAACTCTTCGCATGAGGTGGCCAAAGTATTAGTCTAGGCTTATTTTATAAATGAAGAAACTGAAGTTCAGATATGCAGATGACACCACCCTTATGGCAGAAAGTGAAGAGGAACTAAAAAGCCTCTTGATGAAAGTGAAAGAGGAGAGTGAAAAAGTTGACTTGAAGCTCAACATTCAGAAAACTAAGATCATGGCATCTGGTCCCATCACTTCATGGGAAATAGATGGGGAAACAGTGGAAACAGTGTCAGACTTTATTTTTTCGTGCTCCAAAATCACTGCAGATGGTTATTGCAGCCATGAAATTAAAAGATACTCCTTGGAAGGAAAGTTATGACCAACCTAGATAGCATATTAAAAAGCAGAGACATTACTTTGCCAACCAAGGTCCGTCTAGTCAAGTCTATGGCTTTTCCAGTGGTCATGTATGGATGTGAGAGTTGGACTGTGAAGAAAGCTGATTGCCAAAGAACTGATGCTTTTGAACTGTGGTGCTGGAGGAGACTCTTGAGAGTCCCTTGGACTGCAAGGAGATCCAACCAGTCCAGTCTAAAGGAGATCAGTCCTGGGTGTTCACTGGAAGGAGTGATGCTAAAGCTGAAACTCCAGTACTTTGGCCACCTCATGCAAAGAGTTGACTCACTGGAAAAGAGTCTGATGCTGGGAGGGATTGGGGGCAGGAGGAGAAGGGGACGACAGAGAATGAGATGGCTGGATGGCATCACCTACTCAATGGACATGAGTTTGAGTGAACTCCAGGAGTTGGTGATGGACAGGGAGGCCTGGCGTGCTGTGATTCATGGGGTCGCAAGGAGTCGGACACGACTGAGCGACTGAACTGAATTGAGCTGAGTTGAAGTTCAGAAGAATTAAATGAGTTCCTCAACTTTATATTTCTAAGTAGTTAAAGAGAAAAAGTAGTGTTTATGGAGTCTGAATTAGTCTGTGAGGGCTGCCCTAAGAAAATATCATAGACTTGGTGGCTTAGAGGACAGAAATTTATTCTCTTGCATTTCTTCCGGCTAAAAAGCCAAAATCAAGTGCCAGCAAAGTATTATTTGGAGGCCTCTCTCCTAAGCTTGTAAATGTTTGCCTTCCCACTGTGTCCACATGTGGCCACTTCCTTATGTGTGATATTCAGTGATCCCTTGTGTCTATTCCTCTTTTTATAAGGACACAAGTCTTACTGGATTAGGGCCTACCCTATGAACTCATTTAAATTTAATGACTTCCTTAAGGGCCCTGTCTCCAAATGCAGTCACCTTGGGTGTTAGGGATTGAACATAGGAAATTTTAGGGAACACGGTATACTCTATTACAGAAACTATTTACTGATATCTCATTAATTTATACAACTGTAATTAATCTTTGTTAATGAAAATAGTATACTACTAAATGGTTTTTTTAATAGGTTAAATTTTGCAGAGAGAATGTGTGAATTTATTTTAAATGAATGTATGCCCTTTTTAAAATTTTATTTATTTTTAATTGAAGGATAATTGCTTTACAGTATTGTGTTGATTTCTGCCAGACATCAATATGAGTCAATCATAACTATACATATGTTCCCCTCATTTGCCCTTTTTTATTCATCTGATTTAATCTATAAAGCTTTGTTCACAGCAGGGAGAGTTTTAAAAGCAATATTTGATAATGTCCAACAAGAAGATACCAAGTGTTCTGAGTTATGTATACAGACATTTTACCGGTGATGCTCTTTTGAGAAAATATATATCATTAATGAGAAAATCACTTGGAAATGTTAACAGAAATCTGTTCTCATTCATTTTTTTTTATAACAGCAATTTCCATGAGCTCAACAGTGTGGCATGTAGTGGCTATAGACCTGTCTGACTGAATCCATCTACCATGTGATCCCAAGTTCCCCTTTAAAGAAACTTTGTATCCTTAACATTGAAAGAGGTCATTTGTACCATAGAGCGGATCAAGGTCAATATTCTTTTTTTCCCCTCATAATTTCTGTATCCTCTTTGTTGTATAAGCAGTCCAGTGAAGCTGGGATAATAACCTAATCGTGGTTTTAATTCATTATTGTATTTTGGAGGAAACAATATTTGTAATCTTATCTTAGCACAAAGTGAAAACTGTCAAGATTTTTAATATGATCATTGTTTATATCTGATAAACCACCATGAGCATCAGAAAGAATATTCTAATACTTGTTTCAACTTTATTCTTATTCTGTGAATAGAACGTAAATAATCTCAAAGCAGATTTTGCCAATCATATATATCTCTTAGGAGGCTGGTACCTTGAGATACTCATCTTCTTTGCCTCACTGCCACTGAAGGACATGAAATACACACTTAGGGCATTTCATTGGATTAGAGGAGGCTTTGTTTGTCATGTGTTTGATTACATTGTTACTTTGGCTGATGTGATTGGGGATGTTTTTGCCTTCTAGACACACTTCCTGAAACTGAGTAAACACAATTTTTGTCAATAGGAAGGTATCCTCAATATGTACCTACAGTTATTTGTGAATTCTTATAAATTTGAACATAGTTTTGTTCTCTGTGAGCTAGTTAGCCTGAAAACAGTTTGATTTGTAGATGAAAAAATATAAAACAGGTAGAAAATGAACCAAGGATATCATTAAATATGATAAATATGGAACAAACAAATTGTACTAATACATCCAAAACTGTCTCCTATATGAGCTTGCTTTTTAAAATTTTTTACCTCATAAAATTTATAGTGTTGGAATTATTTTTATTAACATTAAGTCTAAATTTGAAGGTTTTTTTTTTTCTTGTAGTTAATTCAGTTTGAGTGATAATGCTGGATTTGCAATAGAGTGTCAATATTTTTAATGACATTTAGATCATGGTCCTTAATATTGTTTCCTTTTCTATAATTTCATTTTAGCAGTTATGGTTTTCTTTGAATTATTACAATTTATTTGCTTCATATTTTTCCCCTAACTCTTAATGATTTATATATTTTTATTTCTGTTCTAAATTGGAATACATTTTCCAAAACAGCTTTTAAGAAGCCTTATCAGCACAAAAAGAAGATTCATTTAATCAAGAAAATCAAAGAGTTCACAAGATAATTTGGACATTTTATTCTTATATAAACTTATATATCTTTGAAAAGTTTGATTTGGGTGATTTAATTATATGTCTTTGCAAACCTTATTTTGTGATCCTCAACGAATGATGTTAGTTATATATCCTTGATGACAGAAAGGCAAATTCCTGGTTCAGAAATTAAAACAAGCACAAAATTTTTCTTTTTTTCTTCACTTGAAAAGATTTTCACTATTTCAAAAAATGTGTGATTTATTTAAATTTGAAGGAGAGACTGTAATCATTCATAGTTAACAGTCTGTTACACACACACACACACAAAACTAATCTGTTCCAGCTTCTTAATTCAGAAGACAGACCTCCCTGTCTCCCACTGAAATAAGTGATCCTGAATGGATAGTGTACTGGCATGCATAGAATGCAAGTCAGTCTTAATAGCCAGAATAGTGTATTTTGGGGATGGGGGAGAATGGAATTTATTTAGAGTCTGCTCACAGCTTAATCTGCCACCACAAGTGTCAGTGGCCTTGGCTCTTATTCCCAGCTTCTTTTGATGAGCCACAAAACTTTTTTGCCCTCCCCTGAATAGCAAAGGTATAATTTGCCATAATAATCAAAACTTTGCATCATTATGGTCACAGTTGATTCAACTTTTTTTATGGTACATTTTAAAGGGGGAGGAAATAAGTATGAACCCATTGGGAGAGCTTACATTGTTTGTCAGCCTTTTTATTCCCTCTCTTTGGTGTTTTGTTTTGCTTGTAAAGGCTGCCCAGTTCCATTATCCCTGGCTTTCCTACTTTGCAAATTGCTGACTGAGAATTCTTTATTAGGAGGAGTAGGAGTCAAGGGGCTTTAGACAGAAATTCATTTTTTTTTGAAAGAAAAAAAATCAGGTTCTAATTGGGCACAGGACAACTTGGAAAAGCATAGCATGCACAGTGTAAAATGTTTGGCAATACATGCTCTGAATCACTTCCCTGGTATTCTCCCATCTCCCTTTCCTCCCATCTCCCTGAACAATCAACTGGCTGTATGCTAAGTTGATTCAAAAGAATTGCTAATTGCAGAAGATGTTAGAACTACTCAACAAAGCCAGAGTAGAAAGTTTATAGCACAATATTGAGATAGGCAGTATTCTATGTTTGAAGGGAGTTTTTTTCAGTATAGATTCTTCTATAAACTGCTTAGTCTGGTAAAGATGTATGGAATTGTGCCATTCTACAGTGCCAACTAGATGGTTTTCATGGTTCCTATTCTAACACTGAACAAACACTTCTCCCATTGATTCTTGTTCCATTACCTGTTTGGTATCTGTGAATCATTAAGTTCAAAGCTATAGTGGAAATTATGGGCAAAATGAATTGGTAGTTTTTGGAAGTTTCATAAATTTATATGTAAACCTGTATGGAGGCTTGTTTAGTTGTGGTAATACTTCACAATAGGTTGAAAAGAAAATAAAATCTGACTATCAAGAATTGAAACTACTGCACAGTTGCACTCATCTCACACGCTAGTAAAGTGATGCTCAAAATTCTCCAAGCCAGGCTTCAGCAATATGTGAACTGTGAACTCCCAGATGTTCAAGCAGGTTTTAGAAAAGGCAGAGGCACCAGAGATCATGGAGAAAGCAAGAGAGTTCCAGAAGAGCATCTATTTCTGCTTCATTGACTATGCCAAAGCCTTTGACTGTGTGGATCACAATAAACTGTAGAAGATTCTGAAAGAGATGGGAATACCAGACCACCTGACCTGCCTCTTGAGAAACCTGTATGCAGGTCAGGAAGCAACATTCAGAACTGTACATGGAACAACAGACTGGTTCCAAATAGGAAAAGGAGTGCATCAAGGCTGTATATTGTCACCCTGCTTATTTAACTTATATGCAGAGTACATCATGAGGAACGCTGGGCTGGAAGAAGCACAAGCTGGAATCAAGATTGCTGGGAGAAATATCAATAATCTCAGATATTCTGATGACAGTGCCCTTATGGCAGAAAGTGAAGAGGAACTCAAAAGCCTCTTGATGAAAGTGAAAGAGGAGAGTGAAAAGGTTGGCTTGAAGCTCAACATTCAGAAAACAAAGATCATGGCATCTGGTCCCATCACTTCATGGGAAATAGATGGAAAAACAGTGGAAACAGTGTCAGACTTTATTTTTTGGGCTCCAAAATCACTGCAGATGCTGATTGCAGCCATGAAATTAAAAGACGCTTGCTCCTTGGAAGGAAAGTTATGACCAACCTTGATAATATATTAAAAAGTAGAGACATTACTTTGTCAACAAAGGTCCGACTTGTCAAGGCTATGGTTTTTCCCGTGGTCATGTATGGATGTGAGAGTTGGACTATGAAGAAAGCTGATCGCCGAAGAATTGATGCTTTTGAACTGTGGTGTTGGAGAAGACTCTTGAGAGTCCCTTGTACCGCAAGGAGATCCAACCAGTCCATTCTAAGGGAGATTGATCCTGGCTGTTCATTGGAAGAACTGATGCTAAAGCTGAAACTGCAATACTTTGGCCACCTCATGCGATGAGTTGACTCACTGGAAAAGACTCTGATGCTGGGAAAGGTTGGGGGCAGGAGGAGAAGGGGACGACCGAGAATGAGATGGCTGGATGGCATCACCGACTCTGTGGACATGGGTTTGAGTGAACTCCAGGAGTTAGTGATGGACAGGGAGGCCTGGTGTGCTGTGATTCATGGGGTCGCGGAGAGTCGGACACGACTGAGCGACTGAACTGAACTGATCATCCTATGATTGAGGAATTACATATTTATTTTTTTAAAGTTTTGACAGTTGCACCTTTGTTTTCTTGGTGCCAACATAACTATTTAAACATGAAAGTATCAATTATTCTGCACAGCCAAATGGGATATATTATTCCACTGATATACTGATTTAGTCAAACAGACAAGCTTACATTTTTATACCCTTGCATTGTAAAATTGCAATAAAAGTATATTCCAGTGTAAATTCATATATAAATTGAATTACCTAACATATTTTAAGTTATTGCTTCTCCAATAAATATATAAGATTATATGTTTTAAGAAAGCAACAAATGCAGTTGCCTTAGATGTATTTACTGTCAAATGTAAATTATGTCTATTTTTCTTACATAGGTAGCTGGCTTCGGTATTCTTATCTAAGTGTATTGTTGGATTTGGAATTGTTTCTGGGTGGATGTGAGTGTTACATTTCGAGATATTAACAGTTCAATAAAATAATGCTCATATTAGCATATTAATTTATTATAGGTATCATGTATATTTTACTATATTTTGTCATCAATGATAATGAAGTGGAATAAATATCAAGAGTATTCTCATTTTCATATTCTAACTTTAGTACTATAGAAATGATCTTTTCCTTAATAATGTCTTAATGAGATGAAGAAAATAAATCAAGTTTATAGTATAATTTTGAAAAAAGTCTGCATGTACTGTTTAATCACAGGGTTATAAACATGTGCTTTTAAAAACTATTTTCACCAATATTTAAATTAAAAATTATATATTACCTCATGTAAATATATTACATGGTGACCAAGCACAACATAGCACATATATAAATACACACACACACACATATATGTGTGTGTATGTGTGCTCAGTTGTATCCAACTCTTTGTGACCCTATGGACAGTAGCCTGCCTGGCTTCTCTGTCTGTGGGATTCTCCAGGCAAGAATACTGGAGGGGGTTCCCATGCCCTCCTCCAGGGTATCTTCCCAACCCAAGGATTGAACCTGCATCTCCTTTGTCTCCTGAATTGGCCAGCAGGTTCTTCTACTGCTAGTGCTACCTGGGAAGCCCATATGAAAGTATACTGCTGCTGCTGCTAAGTCGCTTCAGTCATGTCTGACTCTGTGCTACCCCATAGACGGCAGCCCACCAGGCTCCCCTGTCCCTGGGATTCTCCAGGCAAGAACACTGGAGTGGGTTGCCATTTCCTTCTCCAATGCATGAAAGTGAAAAGGGAAAGTGAAGTCACTCAGTCGTGTCCTACTCTTAGGCACCCCATTGACTGCAGCCTACCAGGCTCCTCCATCCATGGGATTTTCCAGGCAAGAGTACTGGAGTGGCATGCCATTGCCTTCTCTGATATAAAAGTATACATGGCTGATATTTTAATAATGATAAAATCTATAACAAAATGTTAAATTTAATATCTGCTGTTGTCTTTTAGCCATTATATATAGTATGCAGTCAGTGAGCAGAGAGATATTTTCATGTTTTAAATCATGTGTTTTATAAGCATATAGATTATATCATGGCCTAAGTGGGGGGAAAATATATAGTGGATAAAAGTGATATTTGGCAATTATACACTGTATTTAAATTTCCGTTATTTTAGAATTAGACCTGTTATATTTTAACCGAGAGTTTTAAGTTGAATTGTGACTCTTTTTAAAAACATGGCTTTGTTTATGATAGGAAAATTTAGGTGTACATTTGTGTTTGTGTTTTAAGTTTTATTCTTGTTACTCTGAGATCAGTATTGCAAATTTTATTCAACATTTCTATTGAATTCTTTTCTTATTCATAAAGATTGTGTTGGCAATGACTACATCTCTGTTTTGGTAAAATAAAGTTTTCTATTCATGTAATTCATCAGAATCTGTGAGCATTTGACATCAATGTCAGGGTAAAAAGATACACGTCAAATAGAGTAAGTGACAGTTCTATTTTGTCTCTCTACTAACTAATCAGAGATTTTATTAATTTTCTAAAAGCTCGAGTAAATTTTTAGCATATCAAAGTAGACTTGTGATTGCTAAGGGAAAGTATAAATAAGTATATGTCTAAATTTAAAAAAAAATGAATAATAGTTGATCTAAAAGCATATACTATAAGCCCTATTAGTCTTTATTTTCCTTAAATTTGCAGCTGATTTGATTGCTCCTTTATCTTATTTCTGCTTCAAGTTTTTAAGCCTTTATTTTAGTATATTGTTAAAAGTTAAATATTTCAGTTAAATATTTCAAGTCATGAATTTGCCAAATTTTACTGGTACAGAAAACCCAAATGAATAGCTATTGAATTATAAAAGTTATTGTAAGAGTGTAGAAAAATATCCATAGACTGAAATGAGATATTTATTGTAACTCTTTGAAATACTTAAAATAATTGTCTCAAATACCTTTATAGCCTAGAAATAAAACTTCCTCCAGGAAACTATTTTAAAATATTATATATATTTAAATTATATGCTTATAAATATATGCTTATAGGGCTTCCCTATTTGCTCAGATGGTAAAACATCTGCCTGCAATGCAAGAAACCCAGGTTCAAACCCTGGGTCGGGAAGATCCCCTGGAGAAGGAAATGGCAACCCACTCTAGTATTGGCCGGAGAATCCCCATGGACAGAAGATCCTAGCGGGCTATATAGTCAATGGTGTCGCAAAGAGTTGGACACGACTAAGCGACTAATAAGCAACAGTTAGAACTGTACATGGAACAACAGACTGGTTCCAAATAGGAAAAGGAGTGCATCAAGGCTGTATATTGTCACCCTGCTTATTTAACTTATATGCAGAGTACATCATGAGGAACGCTGGGCTGGAAGAAGCACAAGCTGGAATCAAGATTGCTGGGAGAAATATCAATAACCTCAGATATGCAGATGACACTACCCTTATGGCAGAAAGTGAAGAGGAACTCAAAAGCCTCTTGATGAAAGTGAAAGAGGAGAGTGAAAAGGTTGGCTTGAAGCTCAACATTCAGAAAACAAAGATCATGGCATCTGGTCCCATCACTTCATGGGAAATAGATGGAAAAACAGTGGAAACAGTGTCAGACTTTATTTTGGGGGGCTCCAAAATCACTGCAGATGCTGATTGCAGCCATGATTGCAGCCATGAAATTAAAAGACGCTTGCTCCTTGGAAGGAAAGTTATGACCAACCTTGATAGTATATTAAAAAGCAGAGACATGACTTTGCCAACCAAGGTCCGTCTAGTCAAGGCAATGGTTTTTCCCGTGGTCATGTATGGATGTGAGAGTTGGACTGCGAAGAAAGCTGATCGCCGAAGAATCGATGCTTTTGAACTGTGGTGTTGGAGAAGACTCTTGAGAGTCCCTTATCCTGCAAGGAGATCCAACCAGTCCATTCTAAAGGAGATCAATCCTGGATGTTCATTGGAGGGACTGATGCTAAAGCTGAAACTGCAATACTTTGGCCACCTCATGCGACGAGTTGACTCACTGGAAAAGACTCTGATGCTGGGAAAGGTTGGGGGTGGGAGGAGAAGGGGACGACGGAGAATGAGATGGCTGGATGGCATCACCGACTCTGTGGACATGAGTTTGAGTGAACTCCGGGAGTTGGTGATGGACAGGGAGGCCTGGCGTGCTGTGATTCATGGGGTCGCGGAGAGTCGGACACGACTGAGCGACTGAACTGAACTGAACTGAAGCGACTAATACACACACACACACAATTTATTATACATACTTTATCAATCAAAATGTTTTTTGTTAAATTTATATATCAATCATTTAAAAATAGTTTATATTAAATGCTAACACACATGGGGGTGTCAGAATATTAAAATTTAAAGAATATTGCTATATATAGATAATCAATTTGATGATCTAAATGTATTGCATAAATAAATAAATTTCACTAATACTATTGACACCAATTTAATTTTGCATATTTTTTAATTAGTATATCTAGAAAAAGAATGAAGTCCATGTCATTATGCTGCGATCAATCCCTAGAACCAATATAATGTAAATGAATTTTTCTCACTGCTTCAGTATCTAGGGTTAGCAAGACTGGTTATCTTTTTCTATTCTTCTTTTCAAATGTATGGACAATCTTTCACACTTTGCTCTTTCATGTTAATCAAATGATAATGTAGTGACCCTATGCCAGACATTGCCAGGAAGATATTATTATTTCTTTATTGTGGATGAACAGATTGAGAATTGCCTTAGGCAGTATAGGTAGCAGTGGGTAGAAATGGATTTCAAATTAGTTGCTCTCAAGCTGCAGAGTCCTTTCTCTAACCATTATTCTACAGTGCTAAGGAAACGCTTTCTTCTGTCCATGCATTCATGCATTCTCATATACTGTGGGATTTATTTTCTACTATAGAGAGCCTGGCCTAAATTGCTGATTACTTAATATGAGTGCCAACAAGAGAGTGAATTAATATTAACATTCTGCAGTGCATTGTGCTTTCAAAGGTCAAAATTGCAGTTATGATACCATTTGCTTTATATAGAATCTATATTGAAAATATTCCCTCATTTAGAATCCATGTCAAATTGTCCATAACCGAAGAGTAAACTCAGTTTCCTCTGAGAAGCATCTATTGATAAAATGAGACTGTATCAGATGTGACAATAGCCACGTCTGAGCTTGTAAATACCAAAATGAGACATCTATGACTAATTCACAAGTCATTCGTCAAGTAAGCCTCAGTTTATTTAACACCGAATCTTTCATCAAAAATTATAAGTGGAGGATTCAGATGGTTTTAGACACATACCAAAAGGCTATCCTTACAGGTTAATAATCTTAGGTAGATTAATAAGATGTAAAGCCTTTAGCTTGGTGCCTGCTGCATAGTAAGTCTCTACAAAAGTTAGTTAATTTTTCCTAAGAAACCTAGAAATATTGAAAGTGATTACACTTTCTATGATAAAAGAGGATTGTCTTACCATCCTTAAAATCCCATGAAATAGAGACTTTCCAGGCGGTTCAGTGGTTAAATCTCCATGCTTCCAGTGCAGGGGCACAGATTTGATCCCTGAATGAGGAACTAGGATCCCAAATGCTCTGCATTGTGGCCAAATAAATCCATAGAAGGATCTTAACTGTCTCATTTACCACTCATTTACCATAGGATTTCATAAATCCTATGGTAAATGAGACAGTTAAGATCCTAAGTTCAGTTATTGAGAAACACTAATTATGACCCAGAAAGTACCAAATATTAGAACAAACATCTTTATGATATGAAAGCTGCTAAAGAAATTCTGAGGAGAAAGGAGATTACTTCCAATTGCATGAGAGAAATAAGAACAGAGGTCATATGAAGGAATTCAGATATGAGACTCGGGAGTTTCCAGGAAAAGTGAACCTGTAGAGATGGCAACTGGACAGTCATCTGATCTGAAGAAATCCTGTATTAGGGCCAGAGTGTGGGAAAGGGCAAGGAGGGTGTGACTTCAAAGTCGCATTTTCCTTGCACTCAGTAATAGAAGGCCTGAGAGAAAGTAAAAGTTAATTCTGGATATTTTAAAGGCTTTGGAAGCCTCTAAGATTCTCTGATTGCAGGACTATGAGAGGTCTATTAAATTTAAAGAATAGGAGGTCATTGTAGATGCCTTCATTTTGAAATGGTAGAAAGCGTCTTTGTCAGGGACAGTGAGGTGTCAGTTTTCCACAAATAGATCCTGAGACAAACACTGTACTGATATGGAAGAACATTGGTTTACTTCAAGTGTTGTGATAAAAGAAGGTTATGTGATATTCTCTGTTTCTGATCAATGCATTTAGATACAAAGGTGAAAATTCTTCTTGAATCTTTGACTTCAGTGGAAATTTTCTGTATCGCTGGAGGCACGTATAAAACACACACACACACACACACACACACACACACACAGACACGAATGCCAT
The DNA here is from genome assembly GCF_049115385.1 of Moschus berezovskii. NCBI lineage: Eukaryota > Metazoa > Chordata > Mammalia > Artiodactyla > Moschidae > Moschus > Moschus berezovskii. The sequence goes on from NC_142461.1 coordinate 36,083,304, forward strand.
TCTTTCTTGAAAACAGAAAAAATAAATGAAAAGTAGAAGTTGCTTTGTTTCTGCAAGAAGTGTATCTTTAAATTTTTTTTTTTGTTATTGTTGTTAGCATTAGTTTTCTTACCTTTGAGAAAACAGAAAATCTTCACAATAGAATATTGAGTTCTGTTCCTTTTGATGTAGTAATGCATATACAATATTGCACTAATGATTAACTGTCGTGCCCCTGAAGTTTCCCCAGACAAAACCGCCTTTCAGCAGATTCCTTATCTGCTATCAGGGGAGTGTTTACAGCAGCTAAAACTCTTAAGCGCCTTGTCTCTGAGACTGATGGGGATAATTAAGCCAGTGTTTGCTAGTCCTCTGCTCTTCTTTGTGAGGTTGGAAACTAGGAAAAACGTGATGCATTAGCCAAAAACAAAACCCAGGAAATACATGTTCAGCAATTTGGTATAGATTTTGTTGGTTGAATCTCTTCTAAATCTTCTACTTTGTTGCTGGTACTCACATATCTGAACCTTCAAGCAGAACACTGCTCTCTTAATATAGATCATCGAATCTTCCATGAAAGGGACAGGTGTATGTGTATGTGTGTGTATGTATAACAATCTCTATTCAGTGCAAGTTTTCTTTTTTTCCATGTATTGTAAACATCTTTCAATTCCAAGGATTCATAATTGAAGTTAGATTTTGAATCCAAAATCCAATGTTTACTGCTGGTGAGTTGTTGCTAAGACATTTTTAAAATATGAATATTTCTTTATTCCTGTACTTTAATCCCTTCTTAATAAGTTGATGATAATGATAATGGCAACATTTATCTTCAGTCCCTTTAAAGACTATGCAATGTACCATTTTTGGTAGCAAATTAATTATTTCATAGTTTAGGCAAAGTAGCTGTATGTGTATAGATAATCCTAGTAATGAAAAATATCTTAATGATCAAAAGATTCAAATTGAAAACCTAGATTATGGTTAGCTAAGATGCTACATAAATGATATAATGAAGGAATAAGAATTTTTTCTCCATTATGCTTTTTGAACAACACATTTTTCAAACAAATTGCTATTGTGCTATAAAAGTGTACTTGTCCATATTTTAGGAGATAAGAATATTGTCAAATAGGATCAAGCTAAGGATTGACTGTATTAGTTAACAACAAATACTGTTTGCTAATCACCAGATGTAGAATATGTAGGGAAATAAATAATATTATGAAAAAGTACTTGAGCATATGAAGTAGCTAAAAATAACAAGATAATATGAATAGCACAGATCACTTAAAATTTTATAAATGCCTCTGTTGGAAAGATTAAAATAGTTCTTTTTTTAAAATATATTCATATGTGGGAAGATAGGACTCCACTCTTTCAGAAATGGAAGATATAAATATGTTTGAATATGTTTTGTTATGTTTGTCAAGCATATTTGTTTCAGAAATCTGAAAATATCTGTAGGAAGCCATTTAGAAATACTCTCGAAATCAAGATTTGGCCTAGAAAATGTACTTTGACGGAAAGGAAGGAGTACACTTTCTTTAAGAGTAATCTAATGGGGATTCTGGATGAGGCCAGTGGAAATCAAATGAATCCATCACCATGAAATCCATCATTGTTCATCCATTATCTAGTCCCTCACAGTTCAGAAAGGATACTTTGTCATGCCCCCGACTGTGTGTACCTACTATATTCTTGCAGTGTAATGTAGTAACCAAGGACCCTAGGTCTGAACAATTTCAAGTCTCCCACATGGTGTAGGGCAGCATATTGTACTTTTGATAGAAAGCTACATTTCTGCACTATTTAGTGTTAAGCAGTAGTTGTAAGGAGGCTGGTAAAAGGAAAAATTTGAAGGTATTTATGAGGCCATTTTCAGTTTCTGGGCTTTACTGTGGGCAAGTGTACATTTCAATGAAATGAAAATGAGATAAAGAAAGGTGAAGTAGTTCCAAAATTTCAGCTTGATGAAAAAAAGCTCCAGAAGATTTATTGTAAATTTCTGTTAATTTATCTTTTGTCTATTTTCCACAGTTTATCTGTAATATGTTATAGGTATGTACTATAGCTAATATACTTTATAAACTTTTTGAATCTTCTTATACATGGTCTCTAATTATTTTTAACACCGTATTCTCATAGCATTTCTGCTTCACAGATGGATAGATGGATATGCAGACTCCTTTGTTTGATAAATTGGTCTTACTAATTTATCTTAATAGTAGGAGGACACTATCAAGAGAAACTTTATGATTTCTCACTAAAAAGAGGTAATCATATAATATTTAGAGAAAGTGAGTCCTTTTTTGTTTTAAAATCCTTTGTTCTGAATGAAATAATATTAGCAAGGATCTGTGTTGTAAACAAAGGGAAAATGGGAGGAAAAGCAAAACCCAAGAGATGAATTATCTCCTGGAATATCAAATTTCTCCACATAATTTTAGAAGGGTTAGACACTAATGTAGTCCATTATGTATCAAATTTATGTTATATTTTATTTCCATATATTAAAATTTAAATTATGTTTAATTTTTCGTAGGCCACCAGAGTTTTTTAAAATTATCGAATTTAGAACAAAATATATTCATGTTTAACTTATAAGACTGAGAATGTAACATTTTATCTTAATCAATAAGGTGTTTCTACAAATAAAGTGGAGCTTCCCAGGTGACTCAGTGATAAAGAATCTGCCTGCCAATGCAAGATAAACAAGAGACAGGTTTGATCTTTGGGTCAGGAGGATCCCCTGGAGAAGGAAATGGAAACCCACTCCAGTGTTCTTGTCTGGGAAACCCCATGGACAGAGGAGCTTGGGGGGGATCACAAAGGGTCGGACACAACTGAGCTACTGAGCACGCACATGTGAACACAATACAAAGACAACAAGATAAATTCATTTGCATTTTGTTTTCGCATAGAAAATAATATTATGGATAGTGTTCAATGAGCTCTCATACTACTAAGATAAAAGCTGGTAAGATCACTTTATCAAAGGATGGTCCAAATAGGGGTCTATATGTTCATCTGCAAAACAAAAGTGCTATGAGATTATGGTTTGAAAATAGAGAACACGTACAGGCAGTTGTAAAAAGAGGTGGTTAAAATGTATTAACATAGAGACAAGCATTGGAAATGGCAAAAGTAACACTTTTCTTTCAGAAACTTAAATATTATGTGATAAATTGTTAAAGGCATGTTTTTTTAAATTCTGTTTTTGATGATTACTTTAAAAATAATTTTGCTATTAGGAGGGGAAGAAGTGGCTGCAGGAAGCAAATTGTACCATCAGTACAGCCTTAAGATTTTACAATACTTTATTCTCTGTAAAATAAATTGAATGAAAACAGAGTTTAGGGTGGGACGTCTGGGACAGACCAACTGGCACTGCCCATGGCTGATGTGTATAAATTGGTTAATGAGGTCTTGCTTCTTTGTGAAATTATATGTGTAATTTGTGCAGTTCTGTGAGGATCAAACAGTAGAATGGTTACATGCCCCTTCCAATAAGCAGTTCTGAGTTACAAATATTATTTAAAGGTATTGGACTTGTTAACACAATCAGCTTTTTATAGAAAAGATCAAGTAGCTTCATGTTCAAAACTGGATGTAGTTGTAAGGATAAACAGTAACTCTTTTACCTCTGGGAGTTTATTTGAAACATATTACTATATACAAAGGGGAATTCACTTAATTTTATTTGGTACATTTTTCCTTAACCCCCGTGGGACTAAACAGCACATCACAAACTTTCTTTTTAATGGTTGACATGGTTAACTTTCTTACAGAAGGTGGGAACAGATGACATGTAAGTTGGCAGTGTTTTCATCATGTTTATTAATATAAAATTGTGATTTCTTGCACTATTTCTAACCCCATAATAGTTAATGTAACATACACCCTTTAAAAGCTAGGATTTATTTAAATCCTATAATAAACTCCATCCTGACAAGGTGACTAGCTGGTTATGAGCATAGTCCAATGACAGACAAAATTTTAAAATATTTTTTATTGAGAAGGTAGGAAAAATGGAGTGAGTTATGAGAATAATCAGCAGCATTCCTATGCCTTCGGTCTGTAGTGTGGTGATTTCTTATCTTTCTTGGATGTTTCCATTGCTGTTAAGCTAAAGCTGAGCAAATGCTACTCAATATTCAATGACTATTTAAGGACTTCAATTGGTTTATAGATCAGGGTGCCTGTATTTTAGTACAGACCATTTTTGTACTAGTCATGGAGAAGCCCACTTTAAAGTTTATTTAATGTTGATAGCTTGCTTGTGATCCTATAATAAAGAATCTTAGGACACATAAAATAAGCTGTTATTCTTCAGAATTTTATGGACAATAGTCTTGTCCATAAAATTTGTAACAAGAACACCTGAGTGGATGTAGAGTAAAATGATACAGAGTCAAATGCAATGTAATTTATGAAGTAAGGATACCACACATCAGGAGTCCCAACCTCCAGGATCTAATGCCTGATTATCTGAGATGGAGCCAATGCAGTAATAATAGAAATAAGAAAGTGAAAGTGAAGTCGCTCAGTCGTGTCCAACTCTTTGCGACCCCATGGATTGTAACCTACCAGGTTCCTCTGTCCATGCGATTTTCCAGGCAAGAATACTGGAGTGGGTTGCTATTTCCTAATAAATTGCACAATAAATGTAATGCACTTGAATCATCTTGAAACCATTCCTCTGCACCTCGGTCCATGGAAAAATTGTCTTCAAAGAAACTGGTTCCTGGTGCCAAAAAGGTTGGGGACTTCTGCATAAATGATTAGACTTGAAAATATAGCTTGAATTATTTAAATACTGACGAGTTCAAGATAATTTTAATAGAAATTGACCTCAAGATACAATTTAAATTAATATTCACAGTCTTATTTTCCATCTTTTTTCAGTGAGAACAAGGATTTCTGGCTTATTAGACATTAGAACACTCTTAAGCCTATCACAAGTCATTGCATTCAGTATATGGTAAACAAGGACTTCCTGAAAACAAAATACAAAAGAAAATCAATAAATATACTAGTGTTCTCAAGCCCAACTGCAGTTGTAAAAGCCAACTTGTAAAAGTTGGAAATATTAAGTGATTTAAACCTACTTCCTTTTTTCAATTACCTTCCCTTGCTTCCTTTCTACAAATGAAAGTTTCCGTGAAAGAGTTTCTTGACCCAAGAAACATGACCATAATTGTAGTGCTAGTTTTCAGGAACAATTGCCTGTCTCTTTCGTTATCTGTAAACAGATTTGGAAGGTAGATTTAAAGATAAAAATTGTACTTTTGTGAAAATGCTGGTGTCGAAATTCCCAGGAATACCCAAGTTCTTTACCAGTGTGTGTGTGTATATACATATGTTTTTATATTTGTGTGTGTATGTGTGTGTCATGGTGGATTTTTGTGTACCTCTTTGTGTTGCATGTAAATATATTTCTGTACTAATTGGTGGAACACCTTGAATCTGATTTGGAAACTTCCACGTACTATATTCTTCTCTTCTGTGGCCTCAATATGCTCAAGCTCTGGTCTCCTTTGTGCTGTGCTTAGTTGCCCAGTTGTGTCCAACTCTTTGCAACCCAATGGACTGTAGCCTACCAAGCTCCTTTGTACATGGGTATTCTCCAGGCAAGAGTACTGGAGTGGGTAGCCATGCCCTCCTCCAGGGGATCTTCCCAACCCAGGAATCGAACCCAGGTCTCCCACTCTGCAGGCAGATTCTTTACGGTCTGAGCCACCAGGGAAGCTCCTTTACTAAGGACTTATTCAAATTGCAAAGCACCTCAGGAATCTCTTGGCTCTTCAACTATTCAACAATGTCACATAAACTAGATTTAAAATTGCGCTTAAATGTAGACACTTACCTGTGTGAAGCTGCTTATAGATATCTGCTTTAAAAGTCATTTATACAATAAGTTTGTTTAGTCAGATTAATCACAAATATCTCTGTAAAATAAAAATAAATAAATAATGGGCCTTCATTGGTTAGATTAAACCAATGAAGGCAGTAGATGAATCCTGTAGTGATAATACAAAACTTAACAAAGTACAGGCTTATTTCTCTCTCATAGAAAGAGTCAGTATAGGTTGTTTACTCCTCCCTAAACTATGGTTACTGTATCCCTGAAGGCCTCCCAAATTACCATTTAAGGAAAGAGAATAATGGTGGAGGTACTGTGTTATACATTGGTTCCAAATTGAAATGGCTCAGAAACAACATAGTGAGTTGGTCAGACTTGGTTACATGGTCCTGATATAATGGGGATTTACCTATCCCAGAGGCCTCATGATTTTTCTCTTAACTTAACTCTTCAGCCTGATATTTCAAGTTTTCTGCCCCTCACCCTCATACATTTTATACACTGCTCTACTAAATATATTTAAGTGTGGATCTCTTTCCATCTTATAAAAATATATATTCAAATTAGGTTTTAATAAGCATTTTCAAAGACACTACTTTTAGAGTAGAAATTTTTTGAAGAGGAATTTTTTACAGAGAGAAATAATAACAAAATTTCTAGTATAGGTTGTATCTGTCTAGGAAATAATCTTTAATAATCTGTATCAACACGTTATTATTATTTTCTTAGAGGGCCCTGGGTCTAAAGTTTAGAGTCATGCATTCATTGCTAGAGAATTCAATGCTGACAAAAACAGTCTTCTGCCAAGAATTTTGCATTTGGCACAGAACAGCATTAAATTAGATTTGGGAAGTGGAAATATATGAGTTTCCAGTGTGTCAAGCAACTCACCACAGTGAAAGGATTTTTTTAAGAAGCATTTATCCTGCCAACTGCACATCTCTTTGGATATTCCCTGGTGACTCAGATGGCTCTGAGACTCAGCCTACAATGTAGAATCAGCCTACAATGCAGGAGACCAGGTTCAATCCCTGGGTCAGGAATCCCCTAGAGAAGGTAATGGCAACCCCCTCTAGCATTCTTGCCTGGAGAAGTCCATGAACAGAAGAACCCTGGTAGGCTACAGTTCATGGGATCCCAAAACATTGGACATGACTGAGAAACTAACACTTTGAGTTTCATCAGTGAAGTATATCTTCGCTTACATTTTATGATTCAGACTTAGTGACTATAAACTATGATAGAATAATTATATTTGCTGCACAAAAACATAGTGCCCTTCTACAAGTAAATTTCAATTTATTTTATTAAATTCCTTTTACTTTTAAGGTATTGCATATATATGTTTACATATTTAATTTTATGTATCAAATGAGTAATACATTTTTCTTTAATAAGACACTTTTAACTTGGTATTTAAACCAACAACCTATCTTGATAAATATCTTATAATAAACTACTAGGTTTTTTTTTCCCCCAAAGAAAAATCTCTAGTCTATAGGTCAAGATTTTTACCTTGACTTCTGTTTTTCTACTTACTATACTTGGTATTATTATTTTGTAAAGTTCCATGGTATATCTAAGATATACCATGCTAATTCGTTTATGTGAGGGTCATTTGCAAGTATATGAATTTAGCAACATGGTTATCTCTGTTGGTATAATCCATAGTAGCCAAGGTGTTCATACATGCTCTGATTGTTTGCTTAGCTATTGCACATGAACATTTCCTTATGATAGCTGTTGCGGTTCATGGCTTAAGAACAAAATTTTAAATTTTATTTAATTTTAATTATGCTAAACTTAAATAGCCACATGTGACTAGTGGCTAAATTTTAGTCAGCACAGCTGCAAAAACTTCCAGGAATAATTAACCAAAGTTTTGTATTATATAATTGAAAAAATAAAGCCCTCTCCCCTCTCACCACCCAAGTAGAACACATTATTAGAAACATCTGAGAAATTCACTCAATTTTCATTCATTCTCAGCGTATTACTTTGCTACGGCTGGCATAACAAATTATCACAGATTGAGTGGTTTAAACAACAAGACACTTAGTGTATCTGTTCTGGAGGCTAGAAGTCCAGGATCAAGATGTGAGCATGGTAGTTTCCTCTGAGGCCTCTCTCCTTGGTGTGGGGATGACCGCCTTCTCTTTTGTTCTTACATGGTCTTTTCCTCTGTGCATATGCATCCATGGTGTCCCTTCATGTGATGACATTTCCTCTTCCCATAAGAATACCAGTCTATAGTAGATTATAACTCCACCCTAATGGCCTAGCTTGAACTTAATCACTTCATTAAAGACCTGTCTCCAAATACAATTATGTCTGAGGTACTGGTAGATAGGGCTTCAATGGGAGAATTTTTTAAGGGACACAGTTCAACCCACTAACTAATAATTCCTTCTCTTCCATTTAACATCTACTACCTCCCTATAAATAAATATCTAAAGTATTTTCTATTTTTGACTTCCTTGCTTTTATTTCAAATTAGAATAATATTTGATTTAATTAGGATACAATACGTGTGGATTTTAAAATTCAGCCTTATTGCTAGTGGTGGCAGCTGTTTTTTTGGTAACTATTTATTATGAATTGTCTTTACATTTGTGGTTTGGTTAATATGCTTCATTATAATGTGCTTTGTCTTAAAAACTTTGTCTCCCTGAGGATATTCTAGAATGTTATAAACTCATGAAATGGATATCATTTGTGTTTTACTGAGCATAGAACTCACATGACATATTTGAACTGTTTACTCAAAGCTGCTTCAAATTTTTCTAATATTACCATGGAAAATACATGATTTAAAGGCAAGAGTTTTACTTTTATTTATTTTACTGCTTTGTGAAACATTCAGTATCTCTTTTGACACATGTTTTTAAAATAAGTTTTCATGCAGAACACTGCAATATCTATTGGTAATGCCTTTCCTCTATAGGCTAAAAAGCAAGCTGGTTTCCTATTTACTTACAATTATCTCATACAATACTTATTCCGTAGTAAATGTTGAGAGTCTTAGCTTTATCTGTTTGAACAAAACTAGTTTTGACAAAAGTCTTAGCCCAAATGCTTAAAGAAATGGTCATGTTGGCAGGTAGGGAAATTCATTTCTATATTAAATAGTACCATTGGAGGAATATATTACAAAAGGTTAACCACAAAAAATAAGAGCATATTTGAAGTATTAATCTCCTTTGGTTAAATTTCAGTACTTTTGTTGGAATGCATATACTAATAACTTATAAATATAACTTCAACTTTTTGCATGGATTTAAAAACTACTTCCTCACATGGCCATGGGCAAAAAAAAAAAAGAGGTTAATTTTTCAGTATTGGTTTTCCCTCTTTAAAACTTTTTTCTTCTCGTGCTATGTCGCTTCAGTCATGTCTGACTCTTTGTGACCCCATGGACTATAGCCTGCCAGATTCCTCTTCCATGGGATTCTCCTGACAAGAATACTGGAGTGGGTTGCCATGTCCTTCTCCAGGGGATCTTCCTGACCCAGGGATCAAACTTGTGTCTCTTCAGTTCAGTTCAATTCAGTCGCTCAGTCGTGTCTGAACACCCAGGACTGTTGGCATTAGGAGGTGGGTTCTTTACCACTAATGCCACTCATTTTTTCCTCTTCTGATTTGTTCTTAGGAATAGATCTTAAGAAAATCTATGATAAGCACTATAATTATCTTTTAAAATTTATTTCCCCCATTATTTTTTCTTGCTAATAAAACCCTGATTTTCTGGGATTGTTCTCCCAGTCTTCTTGGGAAGACTTCCTATCCTAGGAAAGGTGGCCATATGGCATAAATTTTGCTAAGGAGATATAAATAGAAGTCTCCAAGGGATTTCTAGGAAAGTGTTTGCCTGACTAGAGAATAAGTGTAGACTCTACTCCAATTTCTACAGTTCTTCCCATTTTGAATGTGAAAGGATGTTGGATCTGCAGGAGCCATTTTGCATTCATGAGGTAAAAAAGTATAAGGGGAAAAACAATCTACTAAACCTATAAGGGTAGTGGAAGAGAAATACAGAAAGAGTCTGCTTTCTTTTTGTCGTCATTTTGCACCCAAACTAATGTTCACAAGTACCTACTGCTGCACTTTTTTCTATTGCAAAAAAACAAACTTCAGTTTTAATCTTTGTTAGTCAAGTTTTCTGTTGCTATTCACCACAGCATTCCTGTTACAGACTGTATACACTCTAGCTCTCTTTCAGCCATGTGGAAATGTTCAGTGTTTGATATGGTAACCTCAAGTCATATGGGGCTATTAAACTACTGAAATGTGGCAAATGTGATTGGGGAACTAAATTTTTAAATCTATTTCATTTTAGTGAACACATCCAAATGTAAACAGTTACATGTGATTACTGGCTATTGGACAGCACAGTGCTAAGACTTATGGGGAATAATTAACCTAATTTTTCTATTATAAAATATTTAAATTAGTGTCCCCACCCTCTGAAGACATCTCATGACACATCACCTTATGATACTTATATCACTACCACTGAAACTCACTATGTCATCTTTTAATAAATTCTGGGTACTTGTACATTTTTTGTGACAGCATAAAGTTACACACAAATAGGACCTTCATACAACTGGCTTATGTATAGTCTCTCTTGTTCTTCTAATGTGAATGTAGTGTGTTTTGGTTAAAAACTTTTTAAAATATTCAAGTTACATGCTCTAACTCTTGGCCTGAATCATAAATTACCATTATGGAAGCTTCATTGCTACCATTAGGGTTAGTATGAGCAGATTTTGAATCAGTTTTTGAAAGCAGACTTTGCTGTGGGGAGGCAAAAACTTAATATTGTGTGACCAAACTGGCAGACTGAGCCCTGAATAAAAACAGACTCATACTATTCCCATCGGTTCATGCAGTGTAGGGCCCTAGGCTTTAAATTATTGATATTTCTAAGCAAACCTATCCACTGAGTTTTGGGTTTACTTTCTTCTATTTTCACCTTTGGGGACAATTTATTCACGTTCTGTAACAGATACCTTGTTAGATTGTAAGGATATGTTAAAAATTTGTATTTTAAGCAATAGTTGATCTTTGGATACTCAGATGCAGTCTTTCTCATGGCTTAGTAACTGACCCCTTTCTTTGTAGTCTTCTGTAAGTTAGTGTGTGTTTTTTACTTTATTCTTATTTTCCTGTGATGAATTAGAAGAACTCCTTTAACTCATGGAAAGTGGTAAGTTTTGAAGTACTGTGGCCACACTTTCCAGCAGTGACATATAAACTATCTGGTTCTCTGTTCAGGTGCCTTACCAAAATAGGAGATTTTTTTGAGCTTGTTTCTCAGTATCATTAAGATATAAATTTGGTGGTAAAACACCCAGGTGTTTGTCTTCAAGGTATGAGCTCAGTTTCAATGATAGGTCTTCACCATTTCTTTCTTTTCCTGTGACCTTTTCGAATGAGAGTTTTCTGATTGTGAAATCATTATTTCATTTCATTTGTCAGTTCTAAACTGTAGCTTGATGCTACATGTTGTACATTAATTGGTTTATAAGTTAACTGACAAAATTCCCCTCCTATCCAAGATATGTAGTAGGGAATTTTGAATGGGGATTAGATACCATGATGCCTAAAGCTAGATGAATGGATTGGAAGGCTCTTTAATACTGCATTTTTAAATTATATTACAAAATCTTGGTTATTCTAAATTTTTTTCTTCCAAATGACTTCTAAAACATTTGTTTTGTATTATGCTGCTACTGCTGCTGCTGCTAAGTCGCTTCAGTCGTGTCCGACTCTGTGCGACCCCATAGACGGAAGCCCACCAGGCTCCCCCGTCCCTGGGATTCTCCAGGCAAGAACACTGGTGTGGGTTGCCATTTCCTTCTCCAATGCATGAAAGTGAAAAGTGAAAGTGAAGTCGCTCAGTCGTGTCTGACTCTTAGCGACCCCATGGATTGCATCCTACCAGGCTCCTCCATCCATGGGATTTTCCAGGTAAGAGTACTGGATTTGTATTATGAATTACTTAAATTTTCAAAATTAATAAATTAACAGATCTTTTTTCTGTTTATGAGTTCTTCAACTCTTAAAGGAGAGAGACAAAAAAAGAAAGATAATAATCATGTAAGAGAACACTGTGTCCATTTTGTGAAGCTCCCTGATATTTGTCATTCCCTAAAAAGGAGATCAGTCCTGGGTGTTCATTGGAAGGACTGATGCTAAAGCTGAAACTGCAATACTTTGGCCACCTCATGCGACGAGTTGACTCACTGGAAAAGACTCTGATGCTGGGAAGGATTAGGGGCGGGAGGAGAAGGGGACGACAGAGAATGAGATGGCTGGATGGCATCACCGACTCGATGGACATGAGTTTGAGTGAACTCTAGGAGTTGGTGATGGACAGGGAGGCCTGGTGTGCTGTGATTCATGGGGTCGCAAAGAGTCGGACACGACTGAGAGATTGAACTGAACTGAACTGAAGAATTCATTTTGGATGTACTGGTGTTTCCTGATGCCCTGTTTTTTCAAGTCACAAAATTAGAAATACTTTGAAAGCATCAACTAAATCTGTATTTATTTACCAGAAACAAAGAATCAGAGGACAACAATGGAAGTCTTTGAAGCCAATGACCCTCCTAGAATAATTATCATCACTTATGTAGGTCATACTGTATATATATTAGTATTTTTTTTAATAAATTCAGTGCAAAGCACTAAATATATTTTTTCCTTTGGTATTTGTATATCACTTACATATCAGACTTATAAAAAAATGAAATTTGTTATATTTCCATAAAGAGAGACAGGATTTTGGAGAGCTTGCCAAAGCATGTTTCCCAGTGTTGTGACTTACAGTGTTAGCACTCAGACCTATCTGATATGACTCTTTTAGATAAGCCTGTGCCAGACAAGTTCATGTTCTGTCAACTCCAAAGCCAAGCTAATTCATGTATCAGAAACCACTTGATTATATTTTCATTAATGAGAAGTACATATCAAAATGAAGAACTGAGTTGTCACAAAGGTGCCTGGGAAAAGATTTGCTTTAATGTAAAGAAAAAATGAGTTTGGTATACCTAAAACTAAAAATTATTTCGTGGTCCATTATTTCTTGCCTTCTCCACTTGATTCTTCATTCTTTTCCAAATTTCTTGGCCTCGAGAATTTCAACTGATAGTGTCCTTCCTATGCTTTGAAGTTTGACATATACTGTGTGGTAGATCCAGAAACCAATGGTTAAGATAGAGTAATGGCAGTGTAACAGAGGGACATACAAAGTGATAAAAAGTGAACGTCTACAGAACATAACTTGATGAACTGTTTTCCATTTGATGTTTACTGGTGTTTTGTACTATTTTTTTCAGGAGGAATATATGTAAATGTTCATTTCAGTATATATTTTAGTGCTTGTTGTGAAGCAAGATAGAAAAATTTATTGTAAACTGAATTGGAAGTTTAATTATTTAGATTTTATTTTAAAAACACATAATCTGGAAATTATGTATTTGGCTTAAAATATATTTTTACTCCACATTCTATGTCACTTTGTGACTTTTTATAGGGAGGGTCATTGAGAATATATAAAAATAGATATCAGATAATTAGGAAACATTGATGCAGTAGATCTGTTAAATGTTCTGCTGGTACAGGGTGACAACATAAATGTTGATAAGCACCTGACAAAAATAGTGCTCTGGTATTCTTGGCTGTGAGCTTATTTTATCTGTGGTGACAAAGAACTGACTATCTCTACCTCTGAGAGTGTGTTTCTAAAATGGAAGTTAAATTGTCTAGACAACTAATGTTAGAGAAAAGTTCACTTATCAGCTTAAATAAACTACTACATGAATTTCTGAAAGAGCACATATTTTAAATGCAATCTTGAATTTTCTCATGGGTTAAATAGTGGACAGTATACATTGCTATCTTTCAAGAAGAGTTAAAATAAAATTTCTTTCCTTCTGCTTTAGAGTTATATTGTCCTCAGAACTGAACAATTGTTTTTCTTAAATCCAAATTTACTTAGTTGATTGAGATGCATTATCACCATCCAAATAATGACCTTAAGATTTACATTTAAATTTACATATAAAAATGTATATCACTTTTAAAAAATCAGGTTTTAAGATGAAAACAGTTATTTTACCTAATTTCTTAATTCTCTTTATGTGATTGTTTTAGTTTATAGCTTCAGATTTAGTTGGTGGTATAGAATACTAAGTGAAATGCAATTATTTACTCAGAAATATATATATTTATCCTGGAGTAGGAAATGACAACTCACTTCAGTATTCTTACCTGGGAAATCCCATGGACAGAGGAGTCTGGTGGGCTGCAGTTCATGGGGTGGCAGATTCTGGCATGACTGAGCAAATGAGCTTGCGTACACGTACATATTTTATCTCATGTCATCTAGGAACTATCAAAAACTTATTTTCTAAGGGCAATAATAGTTATAACATAGTAGGTAAAGTCTCAGTAGTTTATCTTATTCCTCTATGCTTTGCCCAAATTAAGCCACAATATCAGAGAGCTATGTATCTGACCTATATTTTGTCAGCAACCCATAGCTTAGCTGTTTACTAAGTCCACTTGACTTCAGTTCAGTTCAGTTCAGTCTCTCAGTCTTGTCTGACTCTGCAACCCCATGAATCACAGAGTAATCCAAGCCTATGCCCCAATCAGTAATGCTGAGGAAGCCGAAGTTGAACGGTTCTATGAAGATCTACAAGACCTTTTAGAACTAACACCCCAAAAAGATGTCCTTGTCATTATAGAGGACTGGAATGCAAAAGGAGGAAGTCAAGAAACACCTGGAGTGACAGGCAAATTAGGCCTTGGAGCACGGAAGGAAGCAGGGCAAAGGCTAATAGAGTTTTGCCAAGAGAATGCACTGGTCATAGCAAACACCCTCTTTCAGCAACTCGAGAGAAGACTCTACATATGGACATCACTAGATGGTCAACACTGAAGTCAGATTGATTATATTCTTTGCAGCCAAAGATGGAGAAGCTCTATACAGTTAGCAAAAACAAGACCAGGAGCTGACTGTGGTTCAGATCATGAACTCCTTATTGCCAGATTCAGACTTAAATTGAAGAAAGTAGGGAAAACCACTAGACCATTTAGATATGACCTAAATCAAATCCCTTATGATTATACAGTGGAAGTGAGAAATAGATTTAAGGGACTAGATCTGATGGATAGAGTGCCTGATGAACTCTGGACTGAGGTTCGTGACATTGTACAGGAGACAGGGACCAAGACCATTCCCACTTTACTTAATACATATTAAAATAAAATCTATGAAATGATTATATGTCATTACAGATTATTGAAGATATAATTATGTAAGTATTATTTTTACATGGACTCTATTGGAACACATCTTTTGGATATTAGTGTCAAGATTCATTATGTTTAATTCCAAGTAATTTTTGCTGAATACAATGTTTCCTAAACTATATTCTATAAATTACAAATATGTCAGAAGGTGTCTGAGAAAAGATCTGAAAAAATATATGCTTTGACCTCAAATATATTTGGAAAAATGAGCTTAGATACTTCCCTCTTGATCATTTACAGTGTTAATGTAAATGATCAAGAGGCAATATATGGCATTTACAGAACCTTAGCATGTTAAAATGCCCTGGGCAGTTCTTCAGTGGATTGACCTCTTCAGTTAAGAGAACATTTTGCAAATACAGCTGATTCTTGAACAACCATGTCCACTTACATGAAGATTTTTTCAATAGTAATTTTTATAATTGTACACCATCTGAAATTAGTTGAATCTCCTGATTCCAAACCATAAATTAAGAGCAGTGGCATAGATGGAGGGCCAACTCTAAATTATGCTCAGATTTTCCGCTGAGGGGAGGGTGTGTGCCTCTAACTCCCTGTGTTGTTTGAGACTCAAATATATATTTTTCTATATTACTCTTTCTCCTAAATCACCTATTAATATTTTGAGGAGTCTTTTTTTTTCAAGTAATAGTTTGGAGAATACTGCTCCAAATAATTCTATGATTTATATAACTGATGGAGTTTCCCCCCCCCCCCCATTGCAGTAGCTGTTAGAAAAACAGTTTGGTGAAAATAAATATGCCACGACCAAATAAATAATCTAACTATTTCATTCTCATAATAAGAGAAACTCTCACATAGTTCTTATCAGGAGCTATGTTTGATAATGTTCATTGAAGCATGATCTGGTAGTGAGAGCTGGGGCAGCCAAGGTGAACATCACAGTAGCTTATATCACCGTTATGTGATATATGCATGATAGTTCTCAGGTGGCGCTAGTGGTAAAGAACCTGCCTGCCAGTGCAGAAGATATAAGAGACGTGAGTTCGATCCCTGGGTTGGGAAGATCCCCTGGAAAAGGTCATGACAACCCACTCCAGAATTCTTGCCGAGAGAATCCCATGGACAGAAATGCCTGACCTAGAGCCCATGGGGTCACAAAGAGTCAAATACAACTGAAGAAATTTAGCACAGTATAGCAGTGTATCATGCAACAGTCAGGTGTGATGAGGGAGAGTTGCATAAAGCAAAATAAGCAGAGCTTCAAAACATAATCAGAATGAGAGTGGACCATGAACTCTCCAAGAGTTCATGTAGAGTGTGTGCTACCCTAGCAAATAATTAAGACTTCTTCATTCGCAGCCTCCTTCTTTCTGTCTCTTTACATCTACTTACTTTGTTTTCCAACTGCATAAAATTTTGCTCCTACTTTAATGGCTTACTTTCTTACTATAATTTACGGAGGTTTGTAGGCCTCCTTGATAAAGCTTAGATACCAGTAAGCAAAATAAGCTTTATTCTAAATTAGTAATTTCTGTTAAGTACTGGTGACATTCAATTCTTTCCTTGTTCCTCTATCCTTTTACCTGAGGGCAAGGGAGATGGGAAGTAGGATATTTGCATATGTATGTGACAATTCTGAGCTTTGACAGCAGTCTTCTTACCAAGATAATCTAGTTTTATTAGTATCTTTATGTGTTTCATCTGTTTATTCAGTATGGATGAGAATATAAGCAGAAACAATTGAATTAAAAAAAAAACTATTCTCTGGAACCTCTTCTTGTGAGGAGGATATATTGATCATTAGATAGATAGTGCTGTGCTCAGTCGTGTCCGACTCTTGGGACCCCATGGATTGTAGCCTACCGGGCTCCTCTGTTCATGGAATTTTGCAGGCCAGAATACTGGAGTGGGTTGTCATTTCCTACTCCAGGGGATCTTCCTGATCCAGGGATCGAACCCTAGTCTCTTGGGTCTCCTGCATCAGCAGGCAGATAGTTCATTGCAGCGCCAGGGAAACCCTGAATTGTTCATTATTTTGTAACAATAAAAATCAGGAATGTAACATTTGAGATCAGGGATGAAGATAGTGTATAAAATCAACAGTGGTTATAAACAGCTTTGAAAATTATATTCAGTGTTACAGGTCAACCTAAAATATAGCTGTAGTAATAGTTTTAAATCATACTTTAGTAACTTGGTTCCAGTCTCAAGAGAAATGTTTACTACTTGTCTACCGTGCAGGTAGGACAGGTTCAGTTCAGTTCAGTTCAGTTCAGTTCAGTTCAGTCACTCAGTCGTGTCCAACTCTCCGCGACCCCACGAATCACAGGCTGCCAGGCCTCCCTGTCCATCACCAACTCCTGGAGTTCACTCAAACCCATGGCCACAGAGTCGGTGATGCCATCCAGCCATCTCATTCTCTGTCGTCCCCTTCTCCTCCCGCCCCCAACCTTTCCCAGCATCAGAGTCTTTTCCAGTGAGTCAACTCTTCGCATGAGGTGGCCAAAGTATTGCAGTTTCAGCTTTAGCATCAGTCCTTCCAATGAACACCCAGGATTGATCTCCTTTAGAATGGACTGGTTGGATCTCCTTGCGGTACAAGGGACTCTCAAGAGTCTTCTCCAACACCACAGTTCAAAAGCATCAATTCTTCAGCGATCAGCTTTCTTCACAGTCCAACTCTCACATCCATACATGACCACGGGAAAAACCATTGCCTTGACTAGACAGACCTTTGTTGGCAAAGTAATGTCTCTGCTTTTTAATATACTATCAAGGTTGGTCATAACTTTCCTTCCAAGCAGTAAGCGTCTTTTAATTTCATGGCTGCAATCAGCATCTGCAGTGATTTTGGAGCCCAAAAAAATAAAGTCTGACACTGTTTCCACTGTTTTTCCATCTATTTCCCATGAAGTGATGGGACCAGATGCCATGATCTTTGTTTTCTGAATGTTGAGCTTCAAGCCAATCTTTTCACTCTCCTCTTTCACTTTCATCAAGACGCTTTTGAGTTCCTCTTCACTTTCTGCCATAAGGGTAGTGTCATCTGCATATCTGAGGTTATTGATATTTCTCCCAGCAATCTTGGTTCCAGCTTGTGCTTTTTCCAGCCCAGCGATCCTCGTGATGTACTCTGCATATAAGTTAAATAAGCAAGGTGACAATATACAGCCTTGACGTACTCTTTTTCCTATTTGGAACCAGTCTGTTGTTCCATGTCCAGTTCTAACTGTTGCTTCCTGACCTGCATACAGGTTTCTCAAGAGACAGGTCAGGTGGTCTGGGATTCCCATCTCTTTCAGAATGTTCCACAGTTTATTGTGATCCACACAGTCAAAGGCTTTGGCATAGTCAATGAGCAGAAATAGAGGTTTTTCTGGAACTCTCTTGCTTTTTTATGATCCAGTGGATGTTGGCAATTTGATCTCTGGTGCCTCTGCCTTTTCTAAAACCTGCTTGAACATCTGGGAGTTCACGGTTCACATATTGCTGAAGCCTGGCTTGGAGAATTTTGAGCATGACTTTACTAGCGTGTGAGATGAGTGCAATTGTGCGGTGTTTTGAGCATTCTTTGGCAAACACAAGGATTAGCTACCAAAAGTAAAGTGGAGGCAGTGGCAAGGATTCCTAAGCCTGGAAAGTCCTGCTGATTGTACAATACTACAATTTATTTCGTTTCCTCCGGTGCACTGGGCAATAGACACCCACTCTTTGTTTGCAGTATTTTAAAAATTCTACATTCATGTTATGTAATAAGACAGTTAAAGTTGATGGCATCACTTAATTTACTGTCCCATGATCAATTAGGAGCAGTAGAGTGGCTAAGAGCACTGGCTCTGGTATTAGAAAAATCTGGGAAAGAATCTGATCTTGAAATAACTGTGGGATTTGGCGCATGTGTTTAAGCTCTAAGACTACTTCTCATGTATAGAATGGGATAATGGTAGAGTCTCATAAAGGTGTCATAAAAATAAAATTAAAAAATATTTATGAAAGTAGTCTAGGCTGACTAGCATATAGTAAGGAATCAGATTTAACTATGTGATTATTATTTCTATTCCTTAATGAGTTATATGTTGCTATATTATCTTTATCTCGTGTTTCTCAGCTGAGAGCTGTTAGGCCCCTAGGGGTTATTTGACAAGGTTTGGGGACATTTTTGGTTGTCACTGCTTCGAGCATGTGAAGGGGAGTTGGGGAGGGGTGGGGAGGTGCTACTGGCATCTTGTGGATAGAAGCCAGGCATGGTGCTAAATACTCTGTAGTGCACAGGACAGCTCCACTGACAAAGAATCATCCAGCTCCAGCATGTCAGCAGTAGAGAGGCTGAGAAAGTATTTATTTTAAGCCAGAGATATTAATTCCTTTGTATTTCTATAGTATGCCCTGGTATGTACTGCTTTCTTCTGCTACAGTAAAATTGGTAGTCCATCTGTATAATCACAATTTCTTTCTAAAGTTTTTCCCAATATTGTTACATTCTTTGCAAGGATTTTAAGGAGATCAATTTTTATTCCCTATAAAACAAAATGTGAAGGCTTTGGTTTTAGAATAAAGCAATTATCTAAACATGAAAAATAATTTTGATTAGAATGATTTTATTCTTTATATATTATTTATTATAAGGAATTAATTGTCAAGGATGGTTATACATGACATAACAGTAATATAAATATTTGGTGAATATTTTGTAAACATAGAAACATAAAATATGGTTTAGGCATGAAAGATTAATACATAAAATTAAATTTAAATAATCTAGTCTGACTTGTGAAATGTATGCATCTCTTTGCAGAATCAAGAATGGTACTTTAACAGTATTTATGTGACAAGAAATAGATCTAATTTATTAAAACTTTGAAAGTAACTATGCATAATACTAATGTTATAGGTTGTTTTTGCAGTGAATTTGTTGAACTGATGTGCTTAGAATGAGATGATAGGGATTGCTTTCTCTAGGTCCTTTACTTTCAAAATCAGAAATGTATGTTTTCTTGGCCTTCTTCCATATTCAGTAAAACCCCATTATAAATTTCTGTTCTATTCAGTGCAGTTAGAATTTTATATGCTAGTACATAGTGATTTATAGCATTCTTCTACTATAACAAGGGAATCATGTGTTATTCCTATTACGTTAGGATCAAAATGAACAAAGATAACAGTTTAATTTCATCTGGATACTCTGGGCTGTGACAGAATGACAAGATAGACAAAGCAATAGATAGTTTTTACTTCTTTTAGCATTGACTTTATTTCCACATGATATATTCTTATGGGAAGTGTGTGGTAGAAATCATTTGAGACTTAGATTCACATGTAGAAAAGTATTAAAGTCCCAAGAGTACTATTAGTGGTTCAGTGTCAGCCTCAGTTTTAGCTGTAGGTAGAGTGAATTTTGACTGACGTTCCAAAGGCACATGAAATTATTAAACATGTTCATGGATGACCTAGCTGATGAAATAAAAAATATAATCTATAAACTTATTAAGGTCATAATTTCATGTTGGTACTGTGGGGCTTATTGTTGATAATTTGAATTGAGAGTTGCTTGACAAGTGGAAAAAAATAGAAATTCATGGGTTAAAGATTAATGGAATAATTCCACTAGTTATAAATAAGAGAGCTCATAAATAGAAGATGTAAAAGCTTGGGCCTTCTTTATTCATAGATTAGAAGCTAAATATGAATAGAAAGAGTAGTATTTTTAAAATATGTTTATAAAACTCCAGTGTTATATAATGGGAAATCATTGTTTAGGAAATACAATATAATCTATTCATAACTCATAAAAGAGATGGGAAGTTTAATGATCTTATAAAAAATGGAACATCCTGCTTATTACAATAATGTCTAGGACCATCAGGCAGGAGTAAGTACTGTTGGGGCATTAATTTCCCCTTCATAATTGAAAACCCAGAGATATGGCTTTGTTTTCATGAATGTGAGACTACAAATTCACGACTTTCAGCATCTTTGTCTTGCTTTTTATTAAGTTAATATGACTCATGACTCTTATTGCTAAAATGAGCAGTCAATTAAAAACATTTTCTAATAACTCTCAGAATAATCAGGACAAAAACCAATAGTTTTCAGATTTTTCTTAGACAATGAGTCCTTTCTTGAGATTACTCCTGTATATTCAAAACATAAAACAGATAAAAAAGAAGCCATTGTGGTTGAAGAATGTCAGGTGGCTTTTCCAAACTTCAGACATCTCTTCAATTTGAAAACCTGTGCATTTTAAATAACTCAAAATTTGTATTCTTTCTAATATTCAGAAAAGCAACCTGTTCTGGAAAGTAAACTGCCAACTGTTTGAATATTCCACAGATTGATAACATGAAATGTTCATTTATATTATGCTATATGCAAAATTGAGTCATTATACACAGAGTTTAAACAAGAAAACTTTACATATAAAAAATAATTAAAAATGATCATATCAGCTAATGCTTATTTTTTCTTAGTGCAATGCCTATGTCACAGCCATGAAAATTTCCTTCTCTGGTTTCTAACCCTGGTAACTCCAAAATGCTAAAATGTTGAAGCTACACTTTCTTTGACAGCTCCAGCAAGTGCCTAAGCATGGCATGGCTGCTAATCCATGAGAGATGTGAGACTCCTGTTTCATGCATCTTAGGCTTGAAAACATTGGCCTTGTGAGATTTTCTTAGAACTACACAGCAGTCTAAGACTTCCACACAAACAGCCTTCCTTCCCTCTCTTCCTTAACAATTTTAGACCTGCAAAGTAACCCAACAAAACAGGGATTGCTGTTATCTCAATTTTACATGAAAATGTATCTGTACTGATTTTTGCAGATCATCTTTCCACACTGAGCAAGTTCTACATCTGTGGAGCCACTTTTTAGTCGAATCCTTTCTATACTACTTTGATGTAGAACCATTTTTTTTTCTTTCAGTTTTAGTCTATCAGTTTCAGAAAATTATAAATCTCTGATTTTCCAAAATTAATATTTCAAAGTTTGTATTACAATTTATTTGTGTAGCTCTGGTTATCCTGGCTTTAATTTTAAGCAAATACATACCAATGCTGAATAATAAATATATCTGTTCTACTTTAATGTACCTTCTAAAACATGCCTGCAGCTGCTCCAAGTTACGCAAGGAGTGGATTTTTTGTGCACAGGTTCTGAGTTTTTGTAGTTGTGGTTCAGACAGTAAAGAATCTCCCTGCAATGTGGGAGACCTGGGTTCAATCCCTGGGTTGGGAAGATCCCCCGGAGAAGGGAATGACAACCCACTCCAGTATTCTTGCCTGGAGGATTCCATGGACAAAGGAGCCTGGTGAGCTACAGTCCTTGGGGTTGTAAAGAGTTGGATGCACAAACACACACACACACACACATGTTGGTGTTGTGTGGGACAGGAATGCATTATAGGCATCACTCAAATTTGACAAGAAGGAAAGAATTTCAGCATAAACTGTGTATATTCTCTGACAGAGCAGAAGTCATTTACCTTGTCAGATATTAGTCTGCCCATTCCTGATTTCACACTCTCTTCATAATCTCCCTATATCTATATAACAATCCTTCTGGGCAATAGAATACTCTGGTTTTACTGATTAACTGTCTCAGGACTGTTTAGTCAATCTTCTTTAGATTTCTGTGTATTCAGTGTATTATCTCTAAAATGTAAAGTCTTGATTATTGTACCGTAATTCTGCAATTGATTTTCATAGAAGATTCATAGCACTTTCTAGATTATCCATTTCCTATTAGTTTCTTTGCCAGGTAGTTCCCTGCTGGTTCTTTGAAACTCAAGATCAAGTCATAGACCAAATTATTGACAATGAGGATAGCTTTTGACCTATTTGATTTCTGTATTTATTCATGCTCTACTGCAGTATAATTTAAAGATACTAAAAACTAACTCACATCCATACATGACCACTGGAAAAACCATAGCCTTGACTAGACTGACCTTGGTTGGCAAAGTAATGTCTCTGCTTTTTAATATGCTATCTAGGTTGGTCATAACTTTCCTTCCAAGCAGTAAGCGTCTTTTAATTTCATGGCTGCAAATAGCACCTGCAGTGATTTTGGAGCCCAGAAAAATAAAGTCTGACACTGTTTCCCCATTTATTTCCCATGAAGTGATGGGACCAGATGCCATGATATTAGTTTTCTGAATGTTGAGCCTCAAGCCAACTTTTTCACTCTTCTCTTTCACTTTCATCAAGAGGCTTTTGAGTTCCTCTTCACTTCGTGCCATAAGGGTGGTGTCATCTGCATATCTGAGGTTATTGATATTTCTCCCAGCAATCTTGATTCCAGCTTGTGCTTCTTCCAGCCCAGCGTTCCTCATGATGTACTCTGCATATAAGTTAAATAAGCAGGGTGACAATATACAACCTTGACGTACTCCTTTTCCTATTTGGAACCAGTCCATTGTTCCATGTCCAGTTCTAACTGTTGCTTCCTGACCTGCATACAGGTTTCTCAAGAGGCAGGTCAGGTGGTCTGGTATTCCCATCTCTTTCAGAATTTTCCACAGTTTGTTGTGATCCACACAGTCAAAGGCTTTTGCTGATCACTGAAAAATTGATGCCTTTGAACTGTGGTGTTGGAGAAGACTCTTGAGAGTCCCTTGGACTGCACGGAGATCCAACCAGTCCATTCTAAAGGAGATCAGTCCTGGGTGTTCATTGGAAGGACTGATGCTAAAGCTGAAGCTCCAATACTTTGGCCACCTCATGCAAAGAGTTGACTCACTAGAAAAGACTCTGATTCTGGGAGGGATTGGGGACGGGAGGAGAAGGGGATGACAGAGAATGAGATGGCTGGATGGAATCACCGACTCAATGGACATGAGTTTGAGTGAACTCCGGGAGTTGGTGATGGACAGGGAGGCCTGGCGTGCTGTGATTCATGGGGTTGCAAGGAGTCGGACACAACTGAGCAACTGAACTGAACTGAATTCTAACTACATGGTTTATTTTTGCTAATTTTATAGGCCATCTATAAGTGTATTAAAAAAATACACTTCATAACACTTGTTAAAGACAGTAAAGAATACTTTATTCCAGAGGGAAGTACTACTGCAGTGGGGTCTTTGCAGTACGGGGTAGAGACTAGTCTCACTTTGAATATAACAAGGACAAATGGAGATTTATAAACGAAGAATAGAGTTTATAAACAAAGAATAGGGGGTCAGTGAATGGAAAATTACTAAGAGAAAGCGTCAGGGCTGGGAAAATTCTTACTAGATATATTAAATAGGATTCTTGCTAAAGTCCAGAGTGTTAAGATTTTGAAGTGGGAGTTGAAGAATTTGATCAGATATCCAGGGTGTCACATACTGAGGGTGAGAGAATATTTGCTAAATTGAAATAATGGGATTCTTGATGAAACTGTACTAAGCTGGGCAATGACATATTGACCCTGCTCCTCCCACCACCAAAGAAGAGGGCTCTGAGGATCCTGACTCAAGTGAGGTCAAAAAAAGTTGCTCTGTCATTTAATCAAATTGAGGTAATGTATATCTATGTGGTATGAGGTACAACCAATAGCTGGGCTTCCTAGATAGCTCAGTAGTAAAGAATCCGTTTGCCAATGCAGGAGCAGCAGGAGATGCAGGTTCCATCCCTGGGTCAAAATTGTTGGTTTCTAACAACTTTAGATGGCTAAAAGTGCCTTGTTTAAAGGCAGTTTCACTTCTAAAACAATACATAGTATCAGGGTCGCCAAACCCCTGGCCAGAGACCAGTACTGATCTGTGGCCTGTAAGGAACCTGGAGCCATAGTAGAAGGTGAGAGAGAGGTGGGCAAGGGAGAACAAAACTTCATCTGTATTTATAGCCACTCCCCATTGCTCACATTACAGTCTGAGCTCCACCTCCTGTCAGATCGGTGGTGGCATTAGGTTCTCATAGGAGCCAGAACCTTACTGCACTTGAACCATCCGAAAACCAATCTCCCTCTTCTCCCCAGTCCTTGGGAAAATTTCTTCTAGGAAACCGGTCCCTTGTGCCAAACAGGTTGGGGACCATTGCTTAGTATAGTCCCCTAGGACAACAAAGAAATACCTGCTATAGTAATTTTCTATTTTTATATAATATTAAATATTTTTGCATTCTCAAAGTTTCTTAGCAAATATCTGCTTTTACTTTATTAAAATAAAGACCCCTAATGTTTTTGCTTCATATTTCTCATCAATGGTTTGTTGTTCATGGGAAAAACAACTTTTAAAGATTCAAAATGAAATTAAATACTATGTTAAGTAACACATTTGAAAACATAACTGTAAAGGGAGTGATTTGCCCCTAAATGAAGCAAAGAGATTTCTCTACATTTTTAAGATCTTGATAAATCCTAAGTTAAATCAACTGCAATTATCTAAGACTCTTAACTGAGATTGGGTCTTCCTGGTATTAAAAAATACACTTCTTAACACTTGTTAAAGACAGTAAAGAATACTTTATTCCAGAGGGAAGTACTACTGTAGTGGGGGCTTTGCAGTAGGAGATAGGGACCAGTCTCACTTTGAATATAACAAGAAGAAATGGAGATTTATAAACAAAGAGTAGAGTTGGGGGTCAGAATATATAAAATAAGTGTTCACATAGAGAAATTCTAGTATCATGTAAGAGACCAAAAATATATACATATTACAGTAATTGGATTTTCCGTTCCATCGCTCAGTCGTGTCCGACTCTTTGCGACCCCATGGACTGTGGCCTACCAAGCTTCTCCGTCCATGGGATTCTCCAGGCAAGAATACTGGAGTGGGTTACCGTTTCCTTCTCCAGGGGATCTTCCCGACCCAGGGATCGAACCCAGGTCTCCCGCATTGGAGGCAGACGCTTTAACTCTGAGCCACCAGGGAAGCCCAATTGGATTTTACTATAAAAGAAATAAATGACTGACGATATCTTGAAGTCAGAGGATATTAGAATACAAATTTGAGTGAGAAATGAAAAAATGTTGATGCATCCTGATGATCTAAAATCACCTTACTTGTCTCATTTCTAGTAGGACTTCATTTACCATATTTTGTATATTTGAGCACCATTTAAACTTTTAAAAATTCATATCACCACTAAATTATGGGAATTATAACTAATTTGGCATTAACAATTCTCTCTTTTTCTCTGGGAATTACCGAATGAGACTTTTTAGATTAGAATTATAGTACAATATATTGCTTCTCAAAATCTAAAACAAGCAGATTTTAGTATGATTTCTTATTTTAAACAAACAGAAAAAGAGTAAGCACAAAACCTCTGAGTGTTTTGGAAGTTTGCAATTTCCTCAAATGAAAATAAATTAGAAAATCTTTCCCACAGTTTAGCTGAATTTAAAAAAACCTGAATTCCTGCAGTGGAAGCAATAGAAGGAAAATCATCTGACCTTGCCAGGTACACAATTATTTTGCAAATGAAGTGGAGCAGTGTGTGACTTTTTTAATGAGATAAAATTTGCATCAAGTTGTAATCTGACTGCTGGTGTACACCACTTGAACCTGACCCTAAGGTTAAACCAGTTCTAGTTAATTTATAAAAACAACACATACCTGTAAGGTTAGCTTGGAGTATATGATTTACTAATACTATATTACATTTTAAAACTTTCAACTTAGTTTACTGCTTTCTTTTAACCTAAGGCACTAGAAGCATTTCTTGAAGGTGATATTTCCATCTTAATTATCTTCCAAAATTCCAACTCAATATAATAGGCAGGAGGAAGAAGTCAGCTTTAGAATGTCTGTCTGTTTTCCTTAATGCTTTATATCATTAATCACATATTATATTGTATGAGTTGCCCTCAGTTTCTCTGTATGAACAAAACATCCATTTAAATGTACTTTGATCCTTTTAAAATTGAAAATAATTATTTTTCTGAATGTCCTTTTATGATTGACTTGATAAATCAATTCTTATAGGAGAGGGACATGAGTCAGTGTTGATACAGTAACTGAACAAAAGGCCAGTTGCTTGAGTTTATACTTGTCAAAGAGTTGTAAGTGTGTTGTGTATTTTATATTCAACCAATGCAAATTCGCAGAATTATAGATGGCACCCTGGTGGCTCAGGAGGTAAAGAACCCTGTCAATGAAGGAGACACAAGAGACCGGAGTTCAATCTCTGGGTCAGGTAGGTCCCCTGGAGAAGGAAATGGCAACACATTCCAGTATTCTTGCCTGGAAAATTCTATAGTAGAAAAGTATTACATATCCTAGTTCTTCTCTCTCTCCTCTGAATTATATCAGTTATTTAACATTTGGTAACATTAAGAGAAAAATGGAAAAATATGTAAAGATTTGGTAGAATATTGTAATATTTATTATTTTTCATCATAAGAAGGCATTAAAGATGTCAATCTTTCAAGTATGGATGATAAATTAAAAAGGCCACCTTGACTTAAAATGTATTGTATGTAAATATAATCCTTCATATATCACTTAACTGCGGCCAATATGAAGATTTGGGAATAATAAACTTTCTGTCACAGTGGGGTTATATCTAAGGAGACAGACTCATTCCTAGACAGTGGGAAAGTATCGCATCTGAAGGGTGTGACAGTGAAAGCTTTAAAGCGAAGTCGTGACTGCTGGAGATCTATCAGGAAGTCAAAGGAGTTTCCCATCAGAGAATAGAACTGGGATGGAGAATTCAGAGGTAGGTAATGATCTGCCCTCAGTGTGAAGTGTGGTTAAAAAGTTCCCCGATTTGGGATTCAAGATCAATGTGATATTAAGCCTGCTCTGGATGATTCCAGTTTATGCCAGTTATCCAAACATAATTATCAGTTGTTCTCTCTGCTATTTCTTTTGAAAGTGTCTGGTTTGGAAGATACGCTATGGTCCCTAGAGAAGACATAGGAGTTGAGGTCCTTAGGTCCAAAAAGGAGGGGTGAAACCAAGTAGGTAATCAAAACTGTGACAAACAAAGGGAAAAGTTTTGTTGGTCGAAAGTATATTTGAAAACACGGTCTTAGGTATAGGGTAAAAGTTTTGGTAATGAACAATATCAGGTCTTGACGTTGGAACTTTGGTCAAGGTTCCTTCTAGGACAGTATTCCTCAAACTTTTCAATTACACTAGAAATGCAAGTTCATTTCAATTCAGTTGCTCAGTTGTGTCTTTGCAACCCCATGTACTACAGCATGCCAGGCCTCCCTGTCCATCACCAACTCCCGGAGTTCACTCAAACTCATGTCCATCGAGTCGGTGATGCCATCCAGCCATCTCATTCTCTGTTGTCCCTGTCTCCTCCCACCCCCAATCCCTCCTAGCATCAGCCTCTTTTCCAGTGAGTCAACTCGTCGCATGAGGTGGCCAAAGTATTGGAGTTTCAGCTTTAGTGTCAGTCCTTCCAATGAACACCCAGGATTGATCTCCTTTAGAATGTACTGGTTGGATCTCCTTGCAGTCCAAGGGACTCTCAAGAGTCTTCTCCAGCACCACAGTTCAAAAGCATCCATTCTTTGGCGATCAGCCTTCTTCACAGTCCAACTCTCACATCCATACATGACCACGGGAAAAACCATAGCCTTGACTAGACAGACCTTGGTTGGCAAAGTTATGTCTCTTCTTTTTAATATGCTATCTAGGTTGGTCATAACTTTCCTTCCAAGCAGTAAGCGTCTTTTAATTTCATGGCTGCAATCAGCATCCACAGTGATTTTGGAGCCCCAAAAAATAAAGTCTGACACTGTTTCCACTGTTTTTCCATCTATTTCCCATGAAGTGATGGGACCAGATGCCATGATCTTTGTTTTCTGAATGTTGAGCTTCAAGCCAACCTTTTCACTCTCCTCTTTCACTTTCAACAAGAGGCTTTTGAGTTCCTCTTCATTTTCTGCCATAAGGGTGGTGTCATCTGCATATCTGAGGTTATTGATATTGCTCCCAGCAATCTTGATTCCAGCCTGTGCTTCTTCCAGCCCAGCGTTCCTCATAATGTACTATGCATATAAGTTAAATAAGCAAGGTGACAATATACAACCTTGACGTACTCCTTTTCCTATTTGGAACCAGTCTGTTGTTCCATGTCCAGTTCTAACTGTTGCTCCCTGACCTGCATACAGGTTTCTCAAGAGACAGGTCAGGTGGTCTGGTATTCCCATCTCTTTCAGAATGTTCCACAGTTTATTGTGATCCACACAGTCAAAGGCTTTGGCATAGTCAATGAAGCAGAAATAGATGTTTTTCTGGAACTCTCTTGCTTTTTCCATGATCCATTGGATGTTGGCAATTTGATCTCTGGTGGCTCTGCCTTTTCTAAAACCTGCTTGAACATCTGGAAGTTCACGGTTCACATATTGCTGAAGCCTGGCTTGGAGAATTTTGAGCATGACTTTACTAGCATGGGAGATGAGTGCAATTATGCGGTAGTTCGAGCATTCTTTGGCATTCCCTTTCTTTGGGATTGGAATGAAGACTGACCTTTTCCAGTCCTGTGGCCACTGCTGAGTTTTCCAAATTTGCTGGCATATTGAGTACAGCACTTTCACATCATCATCTTTCAGGATTTGAAATAGCTCAATTGGAATTCTATCACCTCCACTAGCTTTTTTCGTCGTGATGCTCTCTAAGGCCCACTTGACTTCACATTCCAAGATGTCTGGCTCCAGGTGAGTGATCACGCCATCGTGATTATCTTGGTCGTGAAGATCTTTTTTGTACAGTTCTTCTGTGTATTTTTGCCACCTCTTCTTAATATCTTCTGCTTCTGTTAGGTCCATACCATTTCTGTCCTTTATCGAGCCCATCTTTGCATGAAATGTTCCCTTGATATCTGTAATTTTCTTGAAAAGATCTGTTTTTCCTATTTTGTTGTTTTCCTCTATTTCTTTGCATTGATCGCTGAGGAAGGCTTTCTTATCTCTCCTTGCTATTCTTTGGAACTCTGCATTCAGATGCTTATATCTTTCCTTTTCTCCTTTGCTTTTCGCTTCTCTTCTTTCACAGCTATTTGTAAGGCCTCCTCAGACAGCCATTTTGCTTTTTTGCATTTCTTTTCCACGAGGATGGTCTTGGTCCCTGTCTCCTGTACAGTGTCACGAACCTCCATCCATATTTCATCAGGCACTCTATCTATCAGATCTAGTCCCTTAAATCTATTTTTTACTTCCACTGTATAATCTTAAGGGATTTGATTTAGGTCATATCTGAATGGTCTAAGGTTTTCCCTACTTTCTTCAATTTAAGTCTGAATTTGGCAATAAGGAGAATTAGTTGAATATAAAATACACAACACATTTACAAGAATCTGAAAGCTGTCCTCTTTACTCCTGGGTGCTTCAAACAATATTTGAATTATATTTTATAAAATATGTCATCATGTCCTGAGTATCATAGAAAGGTTATAATAGATCAAGAGCAGCGTTTACTGGTTTGCCATGTTCTATTGTATAAGAGTTTTCCTTTGTAAATGATATAAAAGTAAGAGTGCTTTGGGGGAAAGTAGCAATCCAGCTGGAAAAATGAGTAACACAAGCTATTTGTAGTTCTTCTAAGAGCATTGGATCAGGCCTGACTCTTAAAATAGAAATCTTTATATAAATGTATTTGGGGAAAAGATAATGAATAGTCTCACAATGTTTAAGTTATTACATGTCATATGTTAGGCAGTACATTTCATAGAAACTGGAGGAATTTGTTTCCGAGTCAATAGTGACACTTAATGTCTTTAAATTTGCTACTCAAAAGGCGGTCCACAGCCAGCAGTTTTTACTTATTAGAAATGCAAAATAACAAGTCCCACCTCAACCAACTTAATCAGAATCTGTATTTTAATAAGATCCTCAGTTCAGTTATAGGTGTCTTAAAGTTTGAGAAGCACTGCTCTCTAAGCAGAAATGTCTGACTGGAAAAAATGGGGCTTCCCTAGTAGCTCAGTTGGTAAAGAATCTGCAGGCAATTCAGGAGACCTGGATTTGATCCCTGGGTCAGGAAGATACCCTGGAGAAGGGAATGGCAACCCACTCCAGTATTCTTGCCTGGAGAATCCCATGGACAGAGGAGCCTGGCAGGCTACAGTCTGTGAAGTCACAGGGTCGGCTACAGTCCAGGGAATCATGAAGAGTCGGACAGGATTGTGTGACTTTCACTTTTCCAAGCAGAAACCTCTGACCTGAAGAAAATTTTGCTTATACTTGTCAAGCCTAATCTCAGTGGAACATGGAAGTTACAATAAGCTTACTAAAATGTTATTATTCGAATAATAGTGCTATGATTCAGAATACTGGCAAGGACATCTCAAACAAAATAGAAAACATCTCACTGGCAGTTAAAATAGTTCAGAGCAACATAGTGCTCTCACAGTAGCCTGAAAATTGTCTGTGATTTTGGGCTATCAAAGTAAAAAAGAAATATATGTCTCTGTCATAAATGACTTTTTAAGATAGTAAACAAAATTTCATCATTGATATCAAGTGTCTAAAAACCAATATTGGTTGGAAGTACATTTTGTATCTATGAGTTCTCAAGAGATCATTGGCAGAAGTTTGTTCTGGAAGAAAAATACAAAACTCACAGAAGAAAAGGTGATATAAAAAATCAAGGAGATAGATTCCCTTAACTCTGAAGGGAAATTG